>NC_080027.1:8142070-8848570 GCF_030020395.1 Manis pentadactyla | reverse complement strand
CCTGTCCCAGCCCTGACTCCCCTCCTTAGCACCCAGGAGGCAGCCTGGCATCCTCATGGTAAAACAGGTCTTCACATCCCTTCCTGGGAGGGCTGGTGCAGGGGGCAATGAGGGAACAGCCAAAGTCTTTGGCTCGCTGGGCACAGGGCAAGGGGGCTCTCCCGGCAGGGCGTGTGTCTGACCAACCAGTGCCCACTGAGCACCGGCATCAGGCACCCTGTCCTCAGAAGTCGGGCTGCAGCAGGACTCAGTAGAGCTAACAGTCCACTGCCTCACCCCCGGCGGCGGGCTGTGCATCAGTACGAGAGGCAGAAAGGTGACACCTACACCAGGAAATGAAATGTAGCTGGACTGTGCTGTGTATTATGGAATAACACGTGCTACGGAAAAGGCAATGGGCGGGGGAGCGCTGGAAATGCCAGGGGACACGTGGTGGGCTTGGGTCAGGAAGGCCTCTCTGAGAAGGTGACATTGAGCAAAGGCTTAAAGGAGCCACAGGAGTGTGCAAAGGCCCCGGGGCAGCAATGAGACTCATGTGGCTGGCAAGGAGGAGTGGATGGGAGAAGGAGCTGAGGTCAAAGAGGGGGCCACGTCAACTCCGGGAGGGTGGCGGCCATGGGGGCACGAGAGGTGGCTGTGGTGAAGGCTGAGCTCAGGATTGCTGACAGCCTGGATGTGGGTGTGTGACAAAGAGGGGGTCATGGTTTGGACCTGAACCCTTGGAGGGTGGACGCATCTGCAGTGGGGCAGAGGAGCCCGTCTTTTGGGGAGAGCCCCAGGAACCAGCCTCAGACAGGTGAAGTTCCAGAAGCTTTTGGACACTGAGTGGAGAGCCAGGGGTGGTTCGAAAAGAGGTGCTGGGGCAGGTGGGCTGGGCCCCCCGAGTGAGTGGAGGTGGGGGTCAGGTGAGAGGGCGGAACCAGGGGGCAGAGGAGGGGGGAGCTGCTGAGGCCGAAGCCTGCGAGTGGGAGGGGCAGGGGGGTCAGGGTGACCTCTGGGAAGAGGGAGTCAATGCCCCTGGAGGTGGGGTAAGAGAGGCAGGGGGATGGGCAGCCGCCCTTCAGAGGGACTTGCTGCCCAGGGACAAAGGAGAGGGGGACAGCTGGGGGGGGTGAAGGCTGTGGGGTCAGGACCGGGCTGCTCACGTCCTGGGACTGCCAGGGCAAAGCACAGCAGCTGGGGGCCAAGAGGACCTCAGTTCCTTCTCCCCAGAGCGGAGGACAGAAGCCCCGCCAGGGGTGCGGCAGGCCCCTGACACTGAAGGGGCGGATTCTCCCTGCCATTTCCAGCTTCCTGTGGCTCCAGACATTCCCTGGCTTGTGGCCTCATATTCCAGCCTCTGTCTCTTCCCAGGACCAGTCCTCTGTGCGTGTCTGGGTCCGGAACTCCCCTTTATATAAGGACACCAGTCACCTTGGATTAGGGCCACCCTATGACCTTACATTGACCTGATTACCTCTGTAAAGATCCTATTTCCAAACAAGGTCACATTCTGAGTCCTGAGGGTCAGGACTTCAACATACCTTCTTTGGAGGGGACACAGTTGAACCAACTTTAGGTTGATCAGTGGAGGGAGGGGTCAGGAACTCAGAGTCCAGGCTGGGGGATGGCAGCTATGGGAGTGTTGACATCACAGAGAGCTAGGGCTCCCCAGGCTCTCTGGAGGGACACTGGACACTTGCCTTGGTCTTCCCAGACAGGCATCCCACAAGAGGGGCCAGGAGGGGCAGGGAGGTGCTCAGAGTAGGCCTGTGTCCTGCTGGGCAGCAGGCTGCCTTCTGGAGGCCCTCAGGCTGCTTTGCGACCATCTCTTGCTGGCCTGGAAGATGCTGGAGTCTTCACCAGGCAGCCTTGAGGGAACGCAGAGAGGTGGACCCTGTGAGGGGTACCCCAGAGGTTCCCTTCACTGAGCACTGCAGCCCCGGAGCCTGGACCCAAAGGCCCCGGCGGGCTCCAGGCAGGAAAGCGCAGTGAGCCCCAGGGCTCAGGGCCACTCCCAGGTGCCCTCCAGACAGTCAGAGCAGACCCTCGGACCCCTCCACCCACTGTCTGCAAGGACCTCAGATTCCCAGACTCCCCAAGGGCCCCTCCTGTATTTCAGTACCTGTCCCGGAGGCTGGGCCTGGATGCTGTCACCTTTGGCTACCTGCAGACAACCTTTGGCTTGCTTCAGCTGCTGGGGGGGCCCATGTTCGGCAGGTACCAGTGGGCAGAGACATCTAGGGGCCCTCACCTCGCGACGAGTCAGCCCAGCCCTCGGAGGACGTGGGCTGGGGCATGCCCAATTCCAAGACCTCACGCTCGGCCCCACCGGGGCGACAGCAGCACAAAAGAGCTGTAGCCCCTCTCGGGCTGGGTCACACCCCAGCTCCCAGGGTGTCCCTGCCCACGGCTGCCACTGATGCTGGCCAGAGAGAGGATTTCATTTGGAGACCCTCATGGCTGCGAACAGCCAGCCTCACTGAGCTGGGGGTCTCCCCAGCCACCTCCCTGGGAAAGGCACTTCTAGGGCCCGGGACTCCCAAGCCCCTACTGGTCCGGGGACCGCACTCGGGACAGAAGAGGGGGCATGCTCCCACGAACCCTGCAGAGGACAGGTCAAGGCGGCAGGATCTTTAGAGTAACTGCGGAAGGGGGACTCCGGAAGCCCCAAGTCTGCCCGAGTAAGGGCCCTGAGAGAGCCCCACGGCACTGGCCAGAGCACGGCTGGAGCAGGGCCCTGCGCTGGGGAGATGCTTCCTGTGAAACACCCTCTTCCTCTAGGTCCATCTGGATCCCACAGGTTACTCGCATCGTGGGTGGCAGTGCCTGTTGGGGTCAGTACCCCCAGGTCACTGAAAGCTGGCCCTGAGGAGGGAGGCCTGCCCAGGCCCTCCGCCCACCCTCCCAGCTTCCTGGCAGCCCCAGGGGGTGTCATGCGGGCAGAAGAGGGGGACCTGCCTGGTGTCTGTGAGGGTCACAGCTGTGGGGTCTCCTAGGTTCGCAGACCAGCATGGAGCTAGGGTGGCATTCACACTTTCCTTCCTGGGGTCCTCTGCATTCTACCTGCTCCTGGCGGCCGCCTGCAGCCCAGCCCTGCCCGGCATGGCCTTCTTTTTGGCCTCACGCCTGCCTGCTGTACTCATGCACACGTTGCCAGGTAGGGCCAGGTAGCATGCCCTCTGGCGTGCCCTCCAGCTTTGGGAGGCCTGCAGGTGGGTGGGCCCATCAGGGTAGCCTGGGCTGTGGGCTGGACTGGGGGAAGGGGATGGATGTGGGGCGTGGCCTGAGCCAGAGGGTGGGAGGGAGGCTCCCCCCAAGGTGCTAGTCTAGGCTAGAGAGCAGGACAGGGTTGGGGGCGGCGGGGATGTTGGGTTGTGGCCTGGGGCAGGTTGGGATGGAGAGGTGATGTGGGAGTGAGCCTGGGCTGTACCGGGGTCAGTGGAGGTTTGTGACGCTCAGCCCCTGCCCACCCCAGCTGCCCAGATGGTCATCGCAGACCTGTCTGCGCCCAAAGACCGGCCCGCGGCGCTCGCACGGCTGGGCCTGTGCTTAGGCGTCGGTGCCATCCTCGGCTCCCTGCTCAGCGGGATCCTGACCGAGGCGTGTGGGTGAGTGACTGGCTACGGACCTGCCCCGGGACAGGCAGGGGGCAGGGGGCGCCGTCCGCTGGGTGGGCGAGGGCAGGCAGCATGGGGTGCTGTGGGTGTGGTGGGCTGGGAGCAGGCGGCAGGGGGCACCGTCGCCCAGTGCTGCCCCCACCCCGCTTTGTGCGCATCCCTGGACTGTCTCAGGCGGGAGGATGAACGCACATGGCAAGGCCATGGACCAAGTCAGACTGGACCTAGAGGAGGCCCGACAGCTGCCCTGGGCCAGCAAGTGCAAAGGTCCTGAGAGAGAGAGAGGGGGGACAGAGGCGGGGGTGGGGTGGGCGTGGGCAGGGAAGGTGTGACCCAGCGGCTGCGTGTAGACTGTGGGGACGAGGTCACTGCAGGGAGATCAGTCCAGGCGGGAGAGGACAGGACGGTGGGCAGGCCAGGGGCGGCCTTGGGGGCGAGCAGAGGGCAAGTCCTGGCTTGACTGCCATGGGATGTGGGTGTGAACTCAAGGCCGTTCCCCCACTGGGGGGCTTCCCCGGGGGCCACAGCCTTGCTGAGATCGGAGCAGCCAGGCACCAGCGAGAGCCGGGTCATCGGGGGGCCAAGTCTGGCTCCCGTCAGGCGCCTGGGGGAGCTGCGGAGCGCGTGTCTGGGTACAGGCATCTGCAGGTGGGGGGGCCCACCGAGCCCATGGAAGCGGGGCCTCGTGACTGCAGATTCCGCCTGCGGGGAGCTGCCTCCCTCGTGCTGGGTGGGGGCGGAGCCTGGCTTCCTGGATGGGTCAAGGTCATGAGAAAGAGGGCCTCTGAGTCCCAGGGAGAGGGGACAGAGGACCAGGGGCTGCAAGTGAGGAGGGGGCAGGGGGTGCGGGAGGGGGCTGGCCTGGGAGCTGGGCCAGGAAGAGCCCCCATGCTCCCCTGCCCTCCTGGACTCAGCCTGGCCACCTGCTGCTCGGGCCGTGAGTACCTGTCCTCTCCTCCACAGGTATGTTCACCCGCGAGATGGGCCCATCAGCCCTCCCGGCCCTGTGTCCAGGGCGCACACACACGCACATGCACGCCAGCCTCCCTCACTAGCCCATTCCACCACCTCTCTGTTTTTTTCCGTCCCAGCTACTGACCCAGAAGACACCATCCCCTTCCCCCTCCCTCCAGCAGCCCCAAGGTCACCTCCACTCCTGCCCTGCCTTCCAGAACATTCCATTAGCTTCCCTGCCTTCTTTCACCCCAAGATCTAAGGTGCTCTATAACCCTCACATTTCCTTTGATGGGTGGGGAAACTGAGACCCCAGAGAGGGTGAGAGTCCCCCAGGGAGCTAGCTCCCAGTCCCCGTGCAAGATCCAGGCTGCCAGACGCAGGCACCGTGGGTCCAGGACCTGGATGCCGAGGCACAGGCCGCGCTCTGGGACCCTGGTCTCCCCGTGGAGAGGGCCAGGGGAGGCCCGAGCACCCCATCCCCACCTTCCCTCCCCTTCCCTCATGGGAATGGAGGCCCGATGTGAGGTCTCCCTGGTCACTGCCTCCCTGCTCCCACCACCCCTAAGGCACGATCCCCCAAAAGGCCCCAGCCGTGCCCCTCCCCACCCCCCACGCCACCACCCGGGGAGCAGGTGACGGGAGGAAGTGGCCTCAGCTGGAATGACTGGTTTGGGCCCGGCCTGGAGCCCAGGGCTGGGAGGTCCGGCTCCCACGGGGGCCCAGGCCAGGGCCCTGAGTCACTGAGCAGGTGGGGGAAGCTCTGTGAGTCACGGCCCTGAGCCTAGCACCTCTCAGCCTGGGGACGCCTCTATCACATCCTCCCCGCAAACGGCCGTGTGGCTTGGCGGGGGGGCCTGCAGAGCCCACCCGAGTCAGGTCCCAGGGGTGGGGTCCAGGGACTTGAGAAGGGGGACCCATCTGTCACTTGCTGCCGACAGTGGCAGCCAGCAAGCCCCAGGCCTGACTGCTGGACCCAGCACGGGGGTCTCTGGCAGAACCCCCTCTCCTCTGAGTGCTGAGGGGCTGCCCCACACGGTGAGTCGCAGGCACAGCTGGGTCCCCAGTCCAGGACCCGAGGGTGCTGTCCCCCTGGAAGTGGTCAGGATTCAGGTGGCAGCTTGTTGAGGACTGGGGGGACTTGAGCAGGAAGCTTGGGGGGGCATCCAGCCACAGACCTTAAGAGGTCAGGCAGAGCTGGGTCTATGTCAGCCCTGGGTACCACGTGGCAGTGAGCCACCCTCCTCTGGGAGCTCAGTGGGTCCTCAGGGACTCAGCAGGTATTTGCTATGTTCCTTATCTGGAGGCCTGGCAATGTGGGGACTTGGGCCAGTACTCCAGCCCTTCAATCTGGGCCAAGGAGTGGGCAGCCCTTGGCCTACTCGCAGAAGCTCTCTGCCCCCGGGAACAGGACAGCTTCCCCTGGAAGTCAATGAGGGGACATTCAGGGCTGCCCTGAATGGCTCTGGGACAGGAGTGACTCATGGGAGAGGCAGCAGGCCACCTGGCTGATCCACTTGTGTCTTGTGAAGTTGTGCAGGGCCAGCCAGGCCCCCTCCAGGGTGGGGGTCATGCACAGACCCTGCAGAAGGAAACCGGGCATTCCAGACACTGGGAATTGCACACACAGGGCACACATGGCCCTAAGTAATGGGGTTAGGACCTCAGATGGGACCTAAAAGATGAGGAGTCAGCTGTTGGAGACAGGACGTGGATAGACTGTGTTCTGGGCAGAGGGAAAGCCCATGCACAGACCCCGGATAGAGCTTGGGGCTTGCTTGGAGACCTGTGTGGCCAAGAGTGGAGGGATAAGGTGCTCCAGGGAACAGAGGTCAGCAAAGTGTTAGACCAGATGTGGCTTTAGGCCTTTCTCTAAAACCCAGAAGCCAGAGGGAGGCTGAACTGGGAGTGGCCCCATGACACTGGAACTACTCCCAGTGTCGTGGGGTGTTGATCGGACAGGGTGACTTCTCCAGCTGAAGCCCAGGCTGGACACCCCATGACTCTTGAGCCCCTCACGGGCAGGCACCCTGTGAAGCTGGGTCCCGGCGGACCCCACCTACCTTCCAGGATAGGAGAGGGGAGCCCAGCCTAGGAGGCCTTGAGCCCCACGTGCAGCCAGGCCAGGGGGCTTTGGCCAATGACATACTGTCCACTCTAGAAGCTTCAGAGGACCCGGCAGAAAGCACAGAAGCACAGAGTCCACACAGGGCAGGCAGGTGGCCAGGGGCCACACCCTCCTGATAATGTTTGGGGACCAGACTCTGGGCCTCGAGATCAGGATGAAAGGCGGCATTTGCAGGCACTGCTGTGGCCTGCAGGCTGGGCTCCAGGGCAGCCAAGCAACTCCAGGGAGAGGTACAGCCGTGGGGTGGGGACAGGGTGTCCCAGGAGGCGGCATCTGTGAGTCCAGCTCTCACTTGATCTGAGGAAAGGAGGTCACCCAGCAAGAGAGCCATGGCGCAGGGTAGAGAACGCAGGGGTCCGGAGCCCCCCAGAGCCCTTCCATGGCATCCATCCTTTCAACCAAAACCAAGAGCAGGTGGGCCGAGACACCGCACGGCCTCCACCCTCACAGTCGTCCTCACTTTGTGAAAAGGGTCCCATTAACCACTGAAACCCGGATGTGGCCCCAGAGCCCCGTCGTGTGGGGACAGCTGACCTTCCCCCTGCTCTGGGGGTGTCCTGGAGGCACGAGGCCGCAGGGCATCCCAGCCTGAAGCCCGTGTGGAGGCCTGGGGCTGAAGTGGCCCTGCGCCTTCCCCCCGACCCCGTTCCATTCTGCCCTCCTCTCCGGCGTCTTGTCCAGGCGGAGTGGAGGGGGCTCTGGGTGAGGAAGCTGTGGCCCCCGCTCCCTCTGGTGCCCCGAGCGTCCCCCTGTGCCTTTGGTTTGCTGGCCACCACGGAAGGGACAGGCGAGATCCCAGGAGAAGAGGCCTGGCTCCCTGCCACCCACCCCTCACTTGTCACTAGCTTCCCAAAATAGCATCTGTGTGGCCGCCTCTGCTCCCTTGAGCTTCCGGGGCATCTGGCAAAGAAAGCAGGTTTTGTCCCTGCCTGGCCAGGCCCCAAGCAGTGACGCGCGAGCCTCAGGCCAGAATCCTGAAGAAAGGGCCCTTCTCTCTGGAGCCAGCCTCCAGGGCTGGGAGTCCCTGCTCGCGTCACAGAGCTGCTCCTGCCAGCCGGAGGAGGGGGCTCCAGGGTCTGCACCCAGCCTCGTCCCTCCCCTGGGGTAGGAGCGGGGGCTTCTGTCTCTCTGCCTGGCAATGGAAAGGCCGGTGTGTTTGGAACCCTGGCAGTCAGGCAGCCCAGCGTCCAGCATCCTAGGCAGTGGGCCTTGGCAGGAGACCCAGAGATGGGCCAGTGGGGTGAGGGAGCGGTCAGTGGCACGTTCCAGCTGGGCAAATGCCAGCTCCACCACGCCCACCGTGTGAGCCCAGGCAGGTCCCAGCCCCAAGACACGGGGGTTGGCCGAGTCCCCAGCTTCCCCAATCCCCTCAGGGTGGGGCCCTTTCCTGCCTGCGGCTTCCCTCCAGGAGCTCTGCATGCGCATGTACGTGCACATGTGTGCCCCGTGTGTTCATGTGCATGTGCATGTGTGTGTCCCTGTGTGTGTATGCATATGCAGCATGGTGGGGAGGGTGGGGAAGGCCCTTTCTTTGAACTCTGTGGGGGGCCACAGGCAGCTTGTGGCTGGCCTTGTGTGGAGATGCAGACCCCAGGGACACTGGGCCCCACCAGTGTCCAAGCACTGAGGCCCTAAGTGGGCAGATTTCGGGGCTCTGGTGAGGTCTGGGGCAGGGCTGCAGTTGTTCATTGAACAGCTCACACAGCTGTCCCACGGTCCAGTGCTCAGTGGGGTCTGGGCACAGGGTCCCCCTAGGTCCACCTGCCCTCAAGAGCTGGATACTGGCTGTCTGATAGAACGTGCCCTTTTCAGGAGAGGGGCCATGGGGCTTTCAGAGAAGGGCCCTTGCAGGATGTATAGGAGTTCCCTCTGCTGCCAAGGGTCGGGGGGCATTTATCTGTGTGGCAGCCTAGTTTAGTAAGAAGCTCCTGTCTGCCCTTGTCACTCTCACCCCCAAGGAGGGGGCTTGGCCACCCTCAGGGGGAAATGGTGACAGAACAGCCAGCCCCCAGCACCCATGATCCCAGGCGACAGGGCCCACCTGGAGCTGGAAACTGTGGACTTGATGGTGGTCTGGGCAGGCCTGGGCCTTTCAGGGCCACCCCCACTGAAGCCCAGCATGCACCACCCCTCAGAAGGGAGCCCCACCGGGTGCAGTTCAGTCCTCACCCTGCGGGGAGGGGCACATCAGTCCCCAGGGCACAGATGGAGCTGGTGGGGGTCCCAGGGTCTCAGACCCAGCCCTTGAATGCCCAGCCCGCAGCCTCACCCCTGGCGCCTCTGCAGCAGGTGCTGGTCCCACCATCCCACACAGCCTCCACTACGGACCCGCGCCACGGAGAGGATCAGGCGCTTTCTCAGCCACCCTGTGCTGAGGGCTGTGGCCACAGCGTGGGGGGAAGGGATGGGGAGAGCGCCTTCTGTTCCTCCTCTGTCACCTGATGAACGTGCCCCAAGGATCCCAGTCCCCACCCTCGGGTCGCAGCCGTGGGGCTGCAGGTGGCCAGGCTTGAGCAGGGCTCAGCCGCTGGGGCCTCAGGGTGGCTGAGGGGCAAGCAGGGGGTGGGCCAGGTGGAGCTTCTGCCCTGGGCCCTGTGTGACCACAGCTGTCTCCCCCAGGATTCAGTGTCCAGCCCTTGTGGCTCTTGGGGCCAACCTCTTGGGAGCCGGCCTCAGCTTCACCTGCATCCCGGCCAGCACCAAAGGGGCCCGTGAGCACCCCCAGGCTGCCCTGCCAGGTAAGCCCACCAGGTACACCTGCCAGGCACACAGCGCCCGGGTGCTGGGCCCGTGTGAGCATGAGCTCTCACCTCCCACCAGCAGCACCTGGAACCTCAGGCCAGGCCCCTCCCCTGGGCGTCCCTCCAGGGGCACCTGCCAAAACCACAGCATGCCCAAGCATCCAGGGTGCTCCAGGCAGTGGGTGCCCTGGGCATGGAGGGGATTCCGGGGCCACTCATGCCCTCTTTCCATCCTTCCTTGAGCCCCCCATCCATCCTGGGAGAGGAGGCCCCTGAGCTGTGGCTGTGCCCATGTGTCCGGGAAAGGGCCAGAGGAAGGGTGGGCTGGGGGCCCAGCCTTGGAAGGGACAGAGGAGGAGAGGCCAAAATGCAGGAGTGCCTCCTAGAATTTGGGGGTCCCCAGGGTCTGAGGGGCCCGAGCACCCAGTCAGGACTATGACTAGCTGCCTGGTGCCTGCCAGGGGGGTGGGCGGTGGAGAGGGCTCCTGGAGCAGGTGCCCAAGCCTGGAGGAGAATCTGCCCGGAGCTCAGGCACCCAGGATATGGTGGGTGTGGGACACTGGACGCCAGAGGGACCTTGCTCCCCTGGGCATGACCGGGGAGCAGGGAGGCGTACGGGCCCGGCCCCTGCGGCTGCACTGAAGCTGGGGCGCGGCACAGAGGCAGGGGCCATCCGGCCATCTGACAGGCCTCTCCGGGTGCCCCAGGCAGCCCCAAGGCCAGCGTATTTGACCTGAAGGCCATCGCCCACGTGCTGCTGCAGCCAGGCGTCCTGCCCGTGTTCCTCATCAAGGTGGTCTCTGGCCTCCCGTCCGGTGAGTCCCGGACCACCCAGCTGGGGGCCGTGGGGTGAGGGTCTGCGGTCAGGACACACCTCTCCCACTGCCCTGTGTTCCCTGCTCTGGGCTTTTCCTGTGCCACAGCCCGTCACAGAGGAGACGGTGGCCCTGAAGGTGAGCACGCGTGTTTTGCTGACTCCTGTGTCCTGGCCACGTGGTGAAGGGGCGGAGAGCCCAGCCCTCCCCTGCGGGTATCACAGCACAGCCGTGCCCAGCAGGCACCTGCCAGAGCCCCTGGCTGGGGTCTCTCAACAGGGAGCTGAGCGAGGCACCATCAGTGGTGCTCAGACGCTTCCGTGTTGCTGCTAAAGGGCCACCCTCTCCCAGCACAAAGTTCTCCACCCTTGAAAAGCTCTGTGACGTTCCCAGGGCCTTGAGGTCACAGGCTGAGGCCAGGGACTGCGGAGCCAGGCCCTTGCCAGCTGTTTCCAATTCAGGCCGGTGCTTTGGGGCCTTTGGGGCTGACCAGTGGGTCTGGCACCAGATTCTCCACGCTGGGTCCGTCCCTCTGCCAGCTGCCCTTCTCCAGGGTGCCCTGAGCTCTGGTCACCCTGTCCATGGGGCAGCATCTGGCACCCTGCTGGTCAGAGTCTACAGCAGCTCCCTGGGGGCTGTCCTGTGCCAAGGGTAAGGCAAAGGGGCACAGAAGGCTCTCGCTCCAGCTGGTGCCCGCGCTGACCCGGTCACCATGGCCAGGGCTCGTGGCCGGGGCCTGCGGCACCCTGGCCGGCCAGCCCAGCCCTGTCCCTCGGCTGACAAGAGGGAGGGTGGGCACTGGGGCCGGAGTGCGGGAACGGCCGCAGCAGCCCTGACCCCCGCCGTCCCCAGGGCTCTTCATGGCCATGTTCTCCATCATCTCTGTGGACTTCTTCCAGCTGCCGGCCGCCCAGACTGGCTACCTCATGTCCTTCTTCGGGGTCCTCCAGATGGTGAGTGGGGGCCAGGCGCACGGGGGTCTCCAGGCATGATGGACCCTGTCCTGCACCCCTGCTTCCTCCGCCCACACGTGGAGGGGGTACCCATGTGGCCGAGTCCTGTCTGCCCACCCGCTTGCCTGGGGGTCCCATCTGAGAGGGGGGAGGCTGGTCCCCAGTGGAGGCTGGTAGGCCTCCGGGCACCTCACAGTGGATGGGACGGGAGGGAGCAGACCCAGCAGGGGGCATGTGACAAGATGGCCAGGCTCCGCGTCCCACTGCCTGCCTGCCAGCCGTGTGACCCGGGCAAGTGTCCCAAGCACCCAGTGTCTCCGTTTCCTGTTAGTCAAATGAGGTGAAGCATAGCACCCCTGCGGGGTCCTCGGGTAGAGGAGACGACCTTGTGTGGCAAAGCGCTCAGAGCAGGCAGGCATCCTGGGAGGTCCCATCTGAGAGACGCCATCGCTCTGTCCTTGCGGGATGCCCTGAGACTGGCATCTCCATGTCTGCAGTTATCTAGAAGCAGTTTGAGGTGGGGTCTGCCAGCCCTGAGGCCCCTAGGTTCAGGCCCAGGGTGAGCCCTGCCCAAGCCCAGCAGCCCCCCAGCTCCTCCTGGGCATCTGGATCAGACCCTGGGGTGGTGGGACAGGTGGCGACGTGCCGTCGCCACCCAGGACATCTGCCCGACAGCCGGAGCACTGGAGGGGCTATTCTGGGACCCGCCCGCGCGGAGGCGGGAGCTCACGGCCTCTCCGGAAGTGTTTGGCCTCCAGGCCACCTGCTCCCTCTGCTTGCAGGACCAGGCCTGGTCTCACCCTGGCGCTAAAATAGCTGCTCCTGGGAGGGGCCAGCCCCCGTTCCCATGTGGGCACAGGGCCTCAGCTCCATGACCAGGAAGGGCCACCAGAGGGGATGAAAGAGATGAACAGAAATCATCATCATAATAATAACACTCCTCCAAAGTCAGGGGCTGCCAGAGCTTGGTCCTGAGTGGCCACTCAGGTTGCCCAAGGCCAGGGCACCAGCCTGCCCTGTCCCAGACTCGCCAGGCCCAGGAGACCAAGCCTGCACCCCAGCGGAAATTGGCAGGACCCTGAGGTCCCCAGGGATGGACACCAGCAGCCTCTGGCCTAGCCAGGGCTGTGTAGGCCTGCCAGGGCCCAGGATGGGCCTGGGGGTCCAGCACCCCTGCAGGTGGTGACAGACGCCTGGGGGAAGCTGGCCCTTGAACAGCAGCATAGGGGTGGGAAAGGAGGCCCGGGCGAGGGCTGGGGATGCAGGGAGTGGCCCCGCAGGGGCGACGATGTGCCAGACACCCGGGCCCTAAGTCCCGCCTGGGAGTGGGGGCAGCTGAGGCCCTGAGCTGAGTCTGGAACCTCTGCGCCTGAGGGCTGGGGCTTGGAGGCTGGGTTTCGTGTCTGCAGAGAGAGGCCTGAAGCCACCTGCACCAGGCTCCCCGCACCCCCGCCCAGGGAAGAGCCGGTCACCAAGGGTCCAGAGTGATGGCCCCCCTGCGGGGCTTGCTCGTGCTCCTTCCCTGCCAACAACCCTGCCCCACCGCAGGGCAGGAGCGCAGCCCCATCGGTCATTGGGGTTGGGGCCTCCCGGGGGGTGGCAACCAGATGGTTCTAACCAATGTGAGGGGCTGGTAGTCAGCTGCTCAGTGGGCTCTTGGACCTCTGTCCCTCAGGAGAGCTGGCACAGTGCCAGGGCAGGGGTGGGGCTTCCATCATACTGCGGGGAGACAGAGAAGTCCCAGCACCTACCCACCCTGGGGCACGGTGAGCGGCACCTCCAAGGAGAGAGAGGGCGTGGACGTGGCAGGGGCTGTGCCAGCCACAGGGCAGAGGACGGGCACTGAGGCAGGGGTGGGGCAGCGTGCAGGGCCAGGAAGGACGCGGTTTACTCGGAGCAGGAAGGGTCTGCCAGGAGGCTGGACGTGGCCTTAGCAGGCCCCCAGCTCCGGCTGCCATTAGAGAGGGGACGGAACCTGGGGCTTCAGGCGGCCAGCAGCCCGTGGGGGCACCGCGGGAGGTGGTGGGGGCTCTGCCAGGGACAGGGTGGTGGGCACAGGGAGGGTGAGCAGACAGGCTCTCCAAATGGAGGGCTGAGGAGAGTGAAACACGGTGTGCTTGTTAACTAGTTTGGTGTAACCTGTCAGGCAGGAGGGTTTAGGCTTGTTCTAGGGGAATGGGAAAATCGAGAGACAATTCCAGGACTGAGGGCTTTGTCGTGGGGTCTGCATGAAACGTGGAGGCGAGACCACCTTGTCCTTGGCGAGGGGGCTTGCACTAAGAAAAACTCACCAAATAGATCTTCCTAAAAATACGACGGACAAACAAAACGAAAACAAAGCCAAGTCCGCAAGTTGCGTTCTGTTTTTTCAAATTCATGGCTCTGCTTGGAAACAGTTCTGTAGTGCCAGGCAGGCAGGAAGCGAGCAGGTGTTCCCGTCCTCCCAGGCTGGCCCCCAGGGGCCACGCAGCCCGGCCTGAGTGCTGACCCCAGCCGTCCCCCAGCTTCAGCGGGCTCTGCTCCAAGCCGGCCGTGCCCCGGGCACTTCCTGCCTGTCCAGGGGAGGAGGCCAGACAACCAGGCCGGGGGTGGCCTGTGAGCCAGGCCTGCCCGCTGAGTCACGTCCTCGGTGTCCCTGCTGAGGGCGCTCCCTCCCACCCTCACGGAGAGGAGCCAGGGACCAGAAGGGGGGCTCTAGGCAGGCACCTTAACCTCAGTCAGGCTCCTCGCTGCTTGGCTGCGCCCCGGACAGGGCAAGGAAGGCTGAGCGGTAACGGGGTAACAGCGGGCCGCCCACCTTTGGAGAGCAGCAGGCAGCCAGTGGTGGGTGCCAGGGCCTGCCCTCCACCACCCCAGCTCCACCACTGGCCAGCTCTGGAACGTTCGGCAAGTGGCATCAGCCCTCTGGGCCTCGGTTTACCCAGTTGTAACTGGGCTGGTAGCCTAGGGTATGGCAAGGGCTCTAGCCCCCGGCTCAAGGATGGCCCTGACAGGAAGTAGCCGAGGCCCAGCTGGGCGGAGGACCAACACGGGCACGAGGGCATGGGCACGGGTCCCACCTGGCACACCCTACCTGCACCCTGTCTCCCCATCTGTGAAAGGGGCAGGTCTACCTCCCAGACCAGAGAGCAAAGAGGAGGGTACGGGCAGAGTGGGTGGCAGGAAGGGGCCCATCAGGCTGGTGACCCTGGAGGGGCTCTGCAGGCCACAGGGGCCCTGGGCTTGGAGCCGGGACCTCACTGGGAGTGTCCCCGGTTCTCCAAGGTGCCCTCTGCACCATCAGTCCTCGCCTCCCCCACCCCCATCAGCAGTTAGTCGCCCTTGTTTAATAAGAATGTGTTTCTCACACTTGAAACTAGAGAGCCAGGCTAGTTTTGAACTTGAGAACCAGACCTGGGAGGGCTGGCCATGCGTGTGAGGCACCCAGGCGGCCGCCAGCTCCCCGAGGCCCACCCTCCTGCCCCAGACCCGATGTGGCTGGGGGCTGGGCAGGGCCCCCCAGGGCTGTGGACGGAGAGGGAGCTTCCCCAGCGGTGGGGGCCGGCCGCACCCAGGCTTCCTCCAGCACCCCCCTCCCCTAGGTCGTCCAAGGCCTGGTCATCGGGCGGCTGAGCAGCCACTTCTCAGAGGGAGCGCTGCTCCGGGCCAGCGTGCTGGGCTTCGGCGTGGTGGGACTGGCCATGGTGAGCACACCCTCGGCCTGCCCCCCACAGAGGGCGGGGCCCCTGGTCCAAGCCCCCAGCCTCTGCATGTGTGCCCATTTGTGCTCGATTCCTACGCCCCCTCGCACTCCCACGCCCTCCCAGGGACCTCAGGGCTGGGGCTGGCTGCCCTGGCCCCAGGCGGCGCCCAGTCACTGTGGCCCCCACCCTGCCCTAGGCACTGATGTCCAGCGTCTTCCACTTCTGCCTCCTGATGCCCGGCCTGGTCTTTAGCCTGTGTGCCCTCAGCGTGGTCACTGACAGCATGCTGACCAAGGCCGTCTCGGCCTCCGACACGGGTGAGCACAGCACCCTGGGGAGGCCCCAGCCCTCCTCTCTGGGAAGCTCGCCAAGCAGCTTTGGCAGAGCAATGGCCCTGATTTAGGGGTGGGTCTGCACACCCCTGGTGGGTGTTGAGTGGGGTGGGTGGCCTGGGGTCTGGGTGGGTGAGCTCTGTGAGAATTTTGGGCACCACTCAGTCCAGCTGGGCCCAGCCAGCCCTGGTCTGCGGGCCAGTCCAGGACCAGGCCTGGGGGATGGGAGGAAGGTTTCCCAGAGGTGGTGTCTGGCTTGGCTCTGAATCGTGGGCAGGATTTCACTAGAAAGGAGGAGGGAGCGATGGTACCCCAGGCTGCGCCCCCACTGACTAAAAATGTGGAGGTGTGGATCTAAAAGGCTCCCATAGAGGCCGCTTGGGAAGTTGGCCTAGTGGGGTGGAGAATGGTTGGGAAAGCCAGAAAGGGGTGCTCAGAGCGGGAAGGCCTCGCCCACCAGGTTGGGAGCCGGGAGCAGGCCCCTGTGCCCTCCTAGACAGGGCGGCACAGGAGTGTGCAGGCGCTTCCTGACGGGGAGTGAACGCACTCAGCTGCTCAATCCAGGACGCCCCTGGTTCCCCCAGACATGGGCCTCGCCTGACCCTGCACCCAGCTTGCTTTCTTGAGGCCTAGGAGTCTCCCATCCAGACCCGGGATCCCTGGGCCCAGTGGAGCCCAGGCTCCTGCCCCGCCCTGTCCCAGGCATGGTGCAGGTGGAGCTCAGGGGCTCCGATGGGCTGGCTGAGGCCGAAGACCTCCCCAGCAGCTGGGCCAGAGAGCTCGGGTGCCTGGCTGGCCCTCGGCCCGTCCCCCTGTCTGGAGGGACAGAGTGAAGTACAGAGTCCCAGGTGGGAATGGACTGTGGATGGGCAAGGTCTCTTATGTCCTCCTTGGGGGCCCATAAGTCCTTCCAGATCTGTGTCTCTGTGGTCCTGAGAGGCCACGCCGGGTCTGGAGGGCTTCCTAGAGGCAGCAGGCCAGCACTTTGGAGAGGTCATGGGGAGGAGCAGGCCACAAGGTGGGAGAGATGAGGGCAGCGCCTGGCAGAGAAGGGTGGGCAGACCCAAGACGCCGTCCCTCAGTGCGGCAGAGCCAGGAGCTGGTTCCCAGCAGCAGCCTGGGAACCAGGGACCACAGAGGGGGCGGTAATCGCTTCCTGGTGTCTGCAGGGTGTGTGGGCGATGGGAGAAGCTGCTCTTAAATTTCCCCAACGCGGGCCCTGAGCACAGGCGGGGCCTTGCCAGGCTGCTCCCAGCTGACCAGCTGGGACTTGCCAATGTGGGCTTTAAAGCCCAGAGCTGGGGACCCACTAGGCAGATGGGAGTGTGGATGGTAGCCACACACGTTTGCCCACACAGGGCACAGCTGACAAGAGGGATGTAAGATAGGGTGTCAGGTACCAAGGCACAGGCAGCTAGCAGAGCCTGGTAGAGCTCTTTGTGTGCCCCTGAGGCCCCTCCCAGCCCTGCAGGGGCATTCCCCCTCCATGTGAGGGCACTGGGGAGGGGGGCAACATACGGGCTGTCCCTGTCCACCCTGCAGCACAGCCCCAGCCCTGCCAGGTGGCTCAGGTCTTCCTCAAGGCCCCCTCCGCAGTTCCCGGCTGGCTAGGATGCCATCTCCTTGGCAGTCCTGGGGGGTGGGTCTGCTCCAAGGTCTGTGACCCCGTTCCCAGTCTCCTCCCCTGCCTGGGCAGGGTGGGAGCTTGGCCCCACAGTGGAAGCATGCAGTGTGGCCACAGTGTGTTCCCTGTGTGGCTGGGTGGGCCTCAGGGAGCAGACCCACAGGCAAGGGATAGAGGGTGCCGGGGGTCCGGAGGGGCCAGGGGAGGCCTCCGCCGTGTCCAGGAATCAGGGGGCCAGGCCTGGTAGCCGAGTGGCCCGGGCCTGACTGCTCACCCCACCCCCGCCCCCAGGGACCATGCTGGGCCTCTGTGCTTCCGTGCAGCCACTAACTCAGACCCTGGGCCCCACCCTGGGCGGCTTCCTGTACCACAACTTCGGCGTCCCCATCTTCGGCCATGTGCAGCTCACCGTCAACTTCCTCATCCTCCTAGTCCTCTGGAAGCAGCCCGTACCCAGGAAGAACAAAGACTACTGACCTTGGTCTCCGGCCCCCACCCCTGCCCCCACAGTAAACTCCCTGAGGACCTCTTCCCGTGTGATTTCTAGTGATTTCTACAAGCTTCTGCGGGTTGGGCAGGTGGCTTGAGGGGAACGGATGGGGCCTCAGATGCTGGAAGGCCTCCTGGAGGAGGGGGCCTGGCCCCAGGGCTCCCGGGCGACAGAACCCCCCAAGGTCATCCCCCTGCCAGGTGGGCCCAGCCCTCCGGAGCCCATCGCCATGGCCAGCGAGGAGCCCACCCTGCCGCCACTCAGACGGCTCTGCTCACACCCGCACAGAGCTCCCTCCTACCCTGTGCCACCCGCCATCCCAACACTGACCGGCACCTTGGGAGGAGAGCTGGGAAAACAGCCCTCCTCCCTCCGTGCGTGCGTGCGGCAGGGCCAGTGGGGACCCTCAACAGGCAGCAAGGCCTGGGGACTGGCCGGGGAGCAGCGCCCTCCTGCCCCCGGCCTCCCTGCTCCTGGGGGCCAGCGTCTCTGAGCCCCAGCACCAGCATGGAGGGAAGGGCCTAGGAACCTGCAGACACCCGAGACCTGCAGGACACCCCTGCCCCTAGGGTCGCCTTTAAAAGAAGCTATTAAACCTCCGAACCCCCAACCTCAGAGTCCCAACAGCCCCAACTGGAAGGAACCTCCGAAAGCCACCAGCCCTTGCTTCCCCTGGAGCCCCGCTGAGGTTCGGGGTTTCACCTCCTGACTGCGGTCGTCTGACCTGCTGAGGGGTCTCCAAGGAGAGGCAAGATGGGGCCCCATCCCGGGGCCAGCACTGGCCCTGGGACTGGGGTGTCATGTTCAGTGTTGCTCAGAACATTCTTCACAGGGGACGGCTCCCTGTGACCTCCCAGCAAATGGACGGCCCCTCCCCAGTCTGCGCCCTGGAACCAGGTGGGAGGCCTTGATGGCCCCCCTAAGTCAAGGGTACATGACGGACACTAGGGCCCAATTTTAGTCCCTCACTCCGCTGGCCTCTGCCGTCCCCACCAGGTACTCCTGCCGCCAGAAAGGCCCGTGAAACGAAGGCCCCCTCACGAGGGTCACGGTGAGTGTCCTGCCCAGCTCTCCAGTCCTCTGCTCATTCCTCACCAACAGGTCCTCCCCATGGAGGGACTCCCTGCCGCCCACCTTGCTGGCCCAACACCATGGGTGCTGGCTGGCAGGGTCTGGCAGCTGGACTGCCTGGAGCTGCCATCCGCCTGCCCAGGATGGGATCAAGGGGGCGCGGTGGGCAGGCGCCAGAGGGCTGAGGACTCCTATGGCTTCTGCAGGCCGGGCAGGGGGCTGCTGGACGGGTGGCCCGTGGGTAGGAGGCGGCAGCGAGGCTTGGGCCTCCCCACACTGGTTGCAGGAGCCGCTCTCGTCAGGGGAGGGGCACTGGCGATAGTGGGGCATTTTAGAGTGACCTCCCTGAGCAAGCACAGGCCTGTCCTCCCCCGGCCACACCCAGGAGCGGAAGTCAGCCGGGGCCAAAGCCCAGGGCACTTCCTGGCCCCAGGAGAGGCTGCTTGGAAGGGATGGGAACATGGCTCAGCAAATGACGGTGTGTCCATTCAAAGCACCTTTCTTGCCCTTCAGACGGCTGGGGGTGGGGGTGACCCCACCCCCCTGAGGGGCCCCCAACCCTCCCGCAGGAGTCCCAGAGCACCACACCAGGCTAGTAGAAAAGAGAAATGGTCAAGTGGTTTATTTGGAATGGTCACACTGATGCAAAAACAAAATATTAAGACAGACTGTTTGACGACAAATAACCATGAAAATAAATATAGATAGTCCGATAATTTAACGTGCCTGCACAGCAGGCACGGCTGCGCAGCTCTGGATGGGAAGGAAGGTCCTCTTCTGTGGGGCTGGACACAGCCCCGGCCTTTGTCCTCGCCGTGGTCAGAGGGGGGCGGCCCGTCCAGGCCCCCCACCCCTGTCCAAGGCACCCACTGGGCTCCTGCCGGCGCGGCCTCGTGGTTCGGCCTGCGTGTGGTGTGGCTCCTGTGGGGAGAGGAGGGGTCAGGGAGCTGTGGCCGAGCGCTCGGTGTCCAGCCCAGGGTCCCCCAAGGTTCCGACGCGAGAGGGGCAGGCGAGCGCCCCTGGGACGCCGCGATAGCGCGGCACCCGGTTCCCTCTCAACAGTGTCCCCGAGACGGGGCAGAACCTCCCCACGATGTCTGAAGTCGGCACCGTGTTCCCAAGGCCGCGCGGCTGGAGCCCCGCCCGACGCCGCCAGGGCCGCGGGGGAGCGGGGGCGGCGGACACTCACCGCGGCGGCGCTCAGGGCGCGCGGGCCAGCCGGGGCTCGGGCTGCGCGGGGGGCGCGGGCGGCGCGGGCTGAGCCGGGGGCCCGGCGCTCTCCTGGCGGCTGCGGAAGTCCTGCAGGGCGCGGCGGTTCTGGAAGTCGATGAGCGCCAGCGTGATGGCCGCGTTCCAGCAGCTCTCGCCTGGGCAGCGGAAGTCGATCTCCTTGCGGTCGGTGGTGACGATGGTGAAGTAGACGTACTTGCCCGTGCGCTCCACGCAGTCCACCTTGAGGATGGAGTGGAAGCGCAGCTCCTTGGGGCGCGCGCCCGGGCCGGCGGGGAACAGGCGCAGGCGGTCGGGGGTGAGCACGCCGCGCTTCTTCTTCCACAGCTGGAAGAGGCTGTCGCTGCGCTTCTCCAGCTCGCCCTCGCGGAGCACCTCGCCGGGGGACCTCATGGCAGCGGGGCGGCGGCGGCGCGGGCGATGCGCCCGGGCGGCCCGGCGCGGCCTTTATAGCGGCCCCGCCCCGCGCGCTCGCCCCGCCCCCGCCCGGGCGCGCCCCCCGAGCCCCCGCCCCCGGCCCCGCCCCGGCCGACCGCAGCCCCCGCCTCCCCAGCGCCGGCCGCCCGCGCGCCTCCTGCTCCCCGACGCCCCAGCTCCCTGGCCCGTGGGGTGTTTCATGGTCCCCACCCCGCCCCGGACGCCCGCCCCGCGGAGGAATGCGCTGCGGACGGCCCTGCCCGCGGTGACTCACCGCCCGGAGCCCCGGGAAGCGCTCGCGGCAGGGCCGGCCCAGGGCCCGGTGCCTGGGGAGCCCGGACCCCCACCTTCCAGGCGCCCGGACAGCCGCTCCAGAGCTTGCGGGGCACATGCGCGCCTGGCACCCCCGTTCCTCCCGCGCCCTGGGGGACTTCCCGGGGAGACCCTCCGCAGCCCTGCTGGGCGGCCTTACCCCCCACCCTGCCCCCTGGGGGCTGTGTCTGGTAAGACCTTCCCTCCTCCCCCTGGGCTGTCGGCCAGTAGAGAAGATGCTCTGAGCCTCAGTCTTCTCTTCTGTGAAATGGGAATAACACTTTTCTTAGATTAAGTAACACCCGGAAAGTGCTAGCACAGCACCCCGTGGTGCTCGACAGTGAGGGGAGAAGGCCGCTCCAGCCTCCCTTCCTGGGGGCCTGTCCTCCTTCCTGGGCCCTCCTGGCCGCCCCCTCCCCCAATGGGACCAGGAGCCGAAGGGGGCGCTTCCCGGCGGAGGGTCGGCCTGCACAGGCAGGGGTGGCAGCTGAGTCACGCCTTCCACCAGGGCAGGCAGGCCTTTCCATTCACTCTTTGCCTTTAAAGGGTTTATAGGAGCAGGAGTGATTACGGGCTCCTCCCGAGCTGCTCCCGGGTTCCCAGGGGTGGGGGTGGAGCCACACAGGGGATCTCTGGGGGCCACTGCAGCTCCACGGCCCTCGCCTGGCAGCCCCCCACCAGGCTGCGACCAGGGCAGGTGCTGCGAGGGACATGAGGGAGGGCCTGGGTCCCATGGGAGCCTGACAACCAGCCCTGCCTCATCTTTGCCCGGCTGGTGCAGAATGAAAACGCTGGTCACCTGGCTGGGAAGCATTACAGCCTCCAAGGTTCTGACAGCAGAGCAGGAGCTTCCGGTGCAAGCCTGGGAAGCTGCCCCAGAATCAACCTGCCCCCCTGGCCCTTGCTGTGTGGCCTGGGGCACATCCCCCAACCTCTTGAAGGGTGGTCTGAGGACCGAGTGGCGCCAGTGGCTCAGACGGTGGCCCTGGACCAGGCCCGTGCAAATGGTGTCCAGGCAGCAGCTGCCCTGTGGTCCCCACCTGTGTGGTGGGGGTGTGGAAGGGCCAGGTGGGCCAGAGGGTGGGATGGGGCCCAGGATTCTGGTCTGCAGGACTGGGAGGGCCTGCACCTCAGGTTGGAGGGGCAGAATCTGCAGCCCTGTGGTCAGGGTGGCTGCAGGCCAGGGTGGGCAGGGAAGAGGGAGCGGCAGGAGACGACCTGCCCTCAAGATAACACAGGGCCGAGGGACCTCTGAAAGGGCGTGAGTTCCCTGTCACTACAGCATCCCAGCAGAGCTGAGCAGCCCCTCACGTGCAGTGGGGATTCTAGCATCAGGCTGGGAGAGACTGCCCACCTTCCTCCCTCTCGCAGGCACTTGGCAGTCGAGAGGCCTGTGCTGTCCTGAGTCCGTCCTGGGCTGCTGGGCAGTGCGACCCTGGCAGGACTCCTCTGGGCAGTGGGACACCGGGAAGCAGGCCAGGGATGGAGCTCTGCACTGGCCAGGCGCCCAGCCTGGTCCCCTCCAAGTCCTCTAGCGTCCAACGGCCCGCCTCCCCCACCAGGCGCCAGCGAGCAGACCCGGCTCCAGGCAAACTCCAGATACTGGGTGCTGGCTAAGCACCTAGTGTGTGCCTGCCAGACCCCAAGGAGAGGAGAGGAGCCCTGCCTGCCTTGGGGGCACAGTGGGGTGGGGGCGTGTGTGAAGGGGGGTCCTAGGGGCCCTGGAGCCTAGAGGACCACTCGGAGGATTCCATGGGGAGGCAGGGTTCAGGAAGAGGCTGCAGGCAAGCTGACCAGGGACGCCTGGGGGCGTTCTTCTCACCTCTTCACAGGCATGCAGATGGAGGAGGTGAGGGGTGAGGGTGAGAAGGGGGCAGCCTGGGGCACGGAGAGCCAAGCAGAGCCAGGGCAGAGGCGGCTGGAAGATGCTAACCACTGGGTGGGAGGAAGGAGATGGGAGAGGCTGGGGAGCCAGGTGAGGCCAGGTGAGGGGCGCTCCCCGAACATCCTCCCTGTTCTCTTCTCTTTGCCCCCATTGGCCAGGCCAGGCCTCTCCCGGAGGGTTGAGGGGTCCTTGAGCAGTGACCTGGTGAGGGGTGGTGGGGCTCTGAGAGGCGGGCATCAGCAGGTGCTGGGAGGGCAGGTCCTGGGGGAGAGCCCTGACTCACGGCCCCAACTGTCCTGTTCGCTGGACTCCTTGGGCAGGACTCCCAGAGTGAGCTGGTGGGAACTGGGGTGTCCTGGAGGGTCAGGGGTCAGGCCCACCCAGGCAGCTTCACTACCAACAGCCCCTGCCCTATAGCTTAAATCCCCATCGCCAGAGGCCCCGGGGCCACTGGTTCCGCCTGGCTGCCACGGCGGCTGCTCCCACGGGCCTGTTCCTGCTGTGGCCAAACTGGAGTGAACCTGGAGCCGGTGAGGCCCTGCGCAGGCCAGCTGAGGGCCCCTGGAACACAGGGACTGTGATGCCTGGTCAGGCGCTGGGGGGTGGGGGTGACGAGGAAGCCAAGCGCTCACCCTGCAACCCCAAAGGAGGCTTTTTGGGGGGAACCCCTCCCCAGGCTATTTAGAAGACAGCCAGGGACCCAGAGGACTGGACTCGGTGTGGAAGAGCAAGGAGCTGCTGACTGGAGACGGGCTGGTGCTCCTGGGGAGGCCGCCGTGGGCTGCCCCTGCTCGGCAGCCTGGCCTTGTTTCTCCCAGGGTCACCCCACAAGGTGGGGGTTGCTTTCCTAAGTTGCAGGGAATGGAGTGGGGGTCTCCTAGAAATGAAGTGACTGCAGGGGCCACACAGCCAGTCGGTGGGATTCAAATAGCTTCTCCCGCCCCCAAGGCCTGGGGGCAGGAAGTGGCCCCTCCCGAGTGGCCGGGGAGCAGCTCTGGGCTGGGGATGTTTGGCGGCTGCCTCTCAGGACAGGGAGGGGGCCGGCAGACAGTGTTCAGGCGAAGGTTCGGTGAAGTTTACTAATATTTATCCGAGGGCCACATCCAGAATCACGTGGAGCCTGACCTACGGGACCCCTAGCCCCCGCCGGGGCAGAAAGACTGGGCCCCAAACATCCGGCCAGGAACACTCGCCACCTGTCCCACTGGGTGAGGACATCGGGCTGCCAGGCAGAAGGAGGGCGCCCCTTCGAAACTCCCCACGTGAGGTCATTTCCACAGAAGTGCCGGCCTCGGGGCTATTGCCCAACCAGCCCTGTGAACCGTGAGGAGGCTGTGCGTCACAGCGCCGGTGCCTGGGGCTCCACACCGCCTCTTCCTGTGGGTGGCGGAGCTCAGGGACAGCCCTGGGAGGGGACCCCTGCCTCCCCTGCCTGAAGACCCTCTCATCTCGCCTTTCCAGGAAGCCCTCGGGGAGGGCGTAGCCAAGGCTGCCCCCACCAACTGCACAGCTGCCGGGCGTGGGGTCCCTGAGACCTCTCCAGCCAGAGCCTCTGGAAGCCGGGGAGGCCCATGCAGCCAGGAATTACAGGTGCCACCTGATGTGAGCCCGACTCACCCATTGGCCACGACCAGCCACTCAGGCCTGCCCTCCACCTCTCCTTGAAGTTGCAGCCTGGGAAAGTGAGAGGCCCAAGGGCGGGAGGCAGGAGGCCTGTCCCCACCTGGTCTCAGGCTCTCAGTGTCAGCCTGGCCTTGTACCCTCAGGCCCGTCCCTAGTTCCTGTCTGGCTCTCTGAGCACCTTGGATGGAGTCAGGCACGGAGTGAGAAACTGACACTGCTCAGAACGCCTCTGCCCTCCTCGGCCCCCTGGCATGCTCCCATTCGCCCCTCAGTACTGTGCTCAGAAGCCATTATCAGCCCCCGGAATGCAGTGACAGTGCCTTAGTCTTTGGGGCTCCCAGGACCCAGCGCAGGTGCTTAGGAAATGTTTTTGGAAACAAGTAGACCTAAAAAGTGTCCACCTCACTGGCCGAGACCCAACTCTCTGGTCAGAGCAACTGAAGTTGGTGGAGATGGCTCGTCAGTGAGACCAGAGCACCGGGGATCCGGGAGGGGGCACAGGGCCAGCAGGTCCTCATCTGGAGCACTCGGGGGGCCTCCCCGTGTGTCTCAGCATGGGGAGTGGGTGGCGGGGGGGTGCCAGCCAAGGCCTCCACAGGGGACATGGGGACTTTCTGGAAGCTTGAAACAAATGAATGAGGTACAGGAGGAAGAGAGGAGAGCAGAGGTGAACAAGGGTCTTGGGCATTTTCCCCACGAGTTGCCTCCCTTTCACGGCAACACCCTGTAACTTCATCACATCCTGTGGTGGACCCTGGGCACATCCCGTGTTCTGCCATCTGAAGCAAAGCTGCGTGACCAGTTGTGTCCCTCCAAGTCCACACACGTGCCTGTGAGGTTTCACTAGGAGTGCAAGGTGTGGGGCTGCTGGGTGGCTGTGCCACGGGCAGAACCGCCCGGAGGCACAGTGTCCATGTGCCCAGGGCTGCCCTGCACTGCACGTTCTGCATTTTTACCAACCGGGAGGCCACACACTGGGAGCTCGTGGCCATGGGTATTTTTCTGCCACCAGGACGGGCCTTCTGGCTAGCTATGGGCCTTTTGCGGTGTCCTGTGCACCAACCAACACGACCTGCTAGTGTGACCTTATATGGTAGAAGAGTGAATATTACTTTACGTGGCAAAAGATGCAATGAAGGCCCTTGAGAGAACACCCCAGATTACCCAGGTGGGTCCTGAATGACCTCACAGGTGTCCTTATGTGACACACACAGAGAAGAGGGGCCATCCATGTGATGAGATGGATGCGCGGGGCCCCAAGCCCAGGAAGCCTTGATCCCCCAGAAGCTGGAGAGGCAGGGAAAACCCTTCCCAGAGCCTCTGGAGGGAGTATGGCCCTGCCCACACCTCGATTTTGGACTTGTGGCCTACAGAACCATGAGGGTATAAACTTCTGTGAAGCCCCCCAGGCTGCGGTCATTTGTTATGGCTGCCCTGGGACTCTAAGCAGTCAGCTGCTGACCCTGCCCCCCATCCCCTGGGCCTGAAGCACCCCGCCCTCTGGCAGACAAGGGACGGGGGCATTAGCCAGCCTCAGATGGTGAGGTCAAGGTTTCCCATGTCAAGGTTTCCCAAGTCAAACCAGTGACTTCTGCGCTGGGTTTTCAAGGACGAGCAGGTGTTCTCCACATCACCTGGCCTTTCCCAGGCATGGGCAAGGCAGGGCATCCAGTGTGCTGTGAGGTCTGGAAATCTGACAGAACCCTGCCGGTGGCCCCAGACTGGGACTGAGGGGACATGGAATTTGGGAGGTGGAGGTGCCCCAACCACCTCTGGGGCCAGCTCATGTGTCTGAGAGGACAGGTGACCTCTGATCCAAGTGGCAAGGAAAGCAGGCTTGGGACATGCTCAGATGCGCCTGGGAGGCAGCTGGTGGGGAGCAGCCCTGGCCCTCTGGGTGGGGGCTCCACACTGCTTCCTGAGGGCAGTCAGCCCCTGCACACACCCTGCAGTCTCCACCTTGGCCCCCCACCCCACGACTGCTGAGGGGCTGGGGTCCTGGCCCACGCTCCTTGCATCCCCCGGGCACCTCATGCTCAAGTATCCTCTCAGGGACCTCCCCTTTGAGGCCAGAAGCACCCCACTCCTGCTTCCTCCTCCAAGCCCTGACCATTCCACCATTCCAAGCCCCGTCAGCCTAGCGCCCCTACCCCACCCTGTCCAAGCCTCTTGCCTGGAGGCCTGTGGCCACATACTTGGGGACTCGGAACAACACAGATCTGTTACCAATCAGTTCTGGAGGCCAGAAGGGGGGCAGTCTCCACAGCTGAAAGCCTGCTGGTGGACCCCAGCCCAGCCCCTTCCTTAGAGGGTTCGGACACTCCGTCCCCGTCTCTGGCTTTTGACTGAATGAGCTGGCAGAGGTCCTCAGGGTCCCCTGCCCCCAGGTGCCTGCTGCCTCCCACCCTTCTCAGACACCCGCAGTCCTGCCTCTGAGGGGACCCCAAGGACCCAGCCAGGAGGTGGGTCCCTTCCCCACCACCGCCTCTGCTGCAGCTGGGCGAGGGGCCCAGGGGAAGGCAGGGGAAGTGTTCTCTACTCACTGCCAGAAATGGGGGTCTCCCCACCTGGTGGCCGGAAGGCAGGAGCAGAAAACCCCAAGCTCTGCCGGCCAGTGCCTACCCCCCGGGCCTCCCTGTCCCCCAGTGTCCTTCTGCCGTCTTGGAGCGCAGGCTCCACCCTCACCAGGGCTAGGGGCCTGTCCTCCCCAGACTGGCTCCAGGCTGGCTCCAAACCGGCCGGCACCAGGAAGGGCCAGTGTGGACAGACCTCCTGCGCCCGGGGTCTGGGAAGGGGGGGCAGCTCTGGCCACCCAACCAAGAAAGCGACGGTTCTCCCCTGATCTACAAGACCCAGGGGAGGTCAGACTTGGTCACCACTCCCGGACTTCCGGAGGAGAGCCCCCAGCCTGGGCAGGAAGGAGCCCACAGAGACGGTGTGGGGGCCTGCCCCTCATCTCCTGAGCCACAGGCCCCACAAGGCCTGTGCCCAGCCGGGCGGGCAGACTGTGAGGTAGTCATGGAGAGTAACATCCGGTCGCCGCCCCAGGTGAGCTGAGTCAGCCAGGCCAGGTTGGCTCGGTGACTGGCAGCCGGGTGACATCTGGGGCAGGCGGGGCTCCACCCAGGTGCACCATGACTTGGCTCGGGGGGGTGTGAAGGCCTCACTCTCCTGTGGGCCTGAGGAGGCAGGGTCTCCAGGGTCAGCTCATGGGGCCCCAGGCTGTCCAGAACCGGGGGACAATGGCCCCAGTCCTCCAAGCCTCAGCGGCTGAGAGGGGTCCTGGGCAAAGTGCTCAGACAACCACATGGAACTGAGGGGCAGGGTCCTGGGGCCCCTGCTGGTGTCTCCTGGTGGGCAGGGCCCAAACCGCTGAGTCTGGGTCCCTGGGACACCCTCACCCCAAGTGGCTTTGCTCCCTGAGAGGGGGTTGGGCAAATCTGCCTCAGAGGAAGGAAGCTGGAAGCCATGCTGCTCAGAAGCGCTTTGAGGCAGGGCCAAAGTCCAGGTGTGGCTGGGCTGCTGGCCGAGCAGGCTGCTAGCAGGGAGCCGAGGGGGGCCCAGGGCCCCAGGGCGTGCTGCTGGAGGTGGCCAGGCCTCCTCTCGCAGCCCATCCAGTGTTCCTGTTACTCACCAGGCACTCGGGGGGCAAAGGAGACAGAAGGGGTGAGGGGTGCTTCTGGGTAGAGGGTAGGTCAGAGGAAAGCACCGCCACCAAGCCAGGCTGAGGCTGAGCTCCACCCTCCACGTGCCTGGGCTTCCGCGGCAGGGCCTCCCGGCAGAAGCGCTCCCCAGGAGACGGAATTGAGCTGGCCAAGCTTGGCCCTGAGATGGCCTGGGACTCGCGCGAGAAGACCTTCAGGCCTTGAGGAGACTGCTGAGCACTTAGTTCCTGCCCCATGAAACAGAAACCATGAACCAACACAGCGAACGGGCCATGAGGGTAGGGCAGGGGCTGCGGAAGAGCGAGCACATGGACACGCCACCTGCTAAGCCGTCTGCCCACCATCACTGGTGTGGACCAGCCGAGTGACCTCGAGCCCCCTGCCAGGCCCTGGGTAGGGGTGGCCACAGCTCGCAACCTGTCAAGGGGAAAACCAAAGTAATTTAAGTGGAATCACCATAATTTAGAGGGCTTTTGACCATCTTCGTTGGGGTACAATTTACATGACCAAAACCAAGCTTCAGTCTCCTGCGCCAAGGCGGACCCAGGCCCGCTCCTTTGCGGGCCCTGCCATTGGCTGGGCAGGCTCTAGACGTCACAGAAAACAGGGCATCCACGTGCCCCCTGCACCTGGCTTCCCTGTCAAGGCTCTGGGAATGCCAGTGTTGCTGGGCCTACTGCTGAGGGCCATCCACAGTGGGGGTGCCATCACCCCACCTTTAATGGCTGACAGAAGCATCTGAACCTCCTGGGGAGCTCTTGCCTCCAGACCTCCCCAGGGCCTGGGGCAGAGCCGAGTGCCTCCAAGGAGTCGGGGTGCAGAGGCTGGTGTATGAGGGAGCTCAGAATTGGCAGCTGGGCTGAGTCAATGGCTCGGTTTTGAGTGGGGGTCTGAGTCTTATGCTGACGGCTGTGACCCGGGCCAAGGAAGGGGTACCGTACCAGGCCCTGTCCACCCTCAAACGGAACAAGGATGGTTCGCACAGTGGAGGCCATGGGGCTGGAAGGACGGAGCCTGGAACCTCTGCAAACATCACTGTGATTGCTGGGCCCAGAGGAGGCCCCAAGTAGGGGTTGAGGCCAGGGTGGGGAGGGCTGGCCATGGATCCCCCCGCATGGCAGTGGGGAGAGAGGCAAGAGAGTAGCTAGGCTCTGCAGTGGCCGAGCCTCGGCCCAGGAAGCTCCTGCACAGCTGGCTGGGCTGGTGACCACCCACAGCTGCTGCCGGTGCCCCTTCCTGGTGGGCTCCTGGCCACCCCATGACTTTCCAGGACAAAGAGCCCCTGCAGTTCCCTTCCCTGTAGGTCCTGGGAGCTGGGTGGCCTGTGCCCCAGATGGGTCCCGGGCTCTTCAGCCACTGGAGGGCCCTGCCCTGTGCCGAGACTCAGGGGTCCAGCAGGAGGCTGGGGCTCAGGGGATACCACCTGGCAGTGCCACCGGAAGGCCACAGCCTTTCAGGGCTTCGAGTTCAGCCTTGCCATGCCTGTTTGCCCGGGACAAGCACGCAATAGCCTAAGGGCCTGGGGGCTGCAAGCACCCAGCTCAGCAACGCAGCCCGGAGATGGTGTGGCTCTTGGTACACCCTTACCCGCAGAGGGAGCCACCCAAGAGCCAGGGAGGTTGGCCTTGTGCCCGCATCCCTCCCGCTGCCCCACTCTGTCGGCCACATTGCAGCTCAACCTGAAGAGCGCAGGAAGGGTTGTCAGTCTGATGCCCTCCCACCCACCCCCAGGCACCCAGCTGCTCTCCAGCCTCACATGCAGCCTCTTGCCTCCGAAGGTCATCATTGCCTGTGTGCATGGGCACACACCACACAAGGTCTGCCCGACCTGGCCCCACCAACACGTTCCAGAGGACATTCTCCCTTGGCACGCAGGTGCCAGGAAGCCCACTGTAGATTGTGGGAACTGACTCGACCATCTCCTGGGGAAGTGAGGGGCCCCTTGCTTTTGGCCACTCCAAACTGCTACAGTGCACGCCATCCACACACCATGCCCGAACACCAGGGCATGGGGTCCTGCCACAGGTCACTCCTCTTCTCGGAGCCCCACCAGCTTACACAGCTGACCCGTCCTGCCCTCTTGGCTCCCACCATGCTGAGTTGCCAACTGCTCACTGCTGAGGAAAAAGGAGCCACTCACTGACTTCAGCTCAACATTCTTAAGGTGCTGAGTGGCACCACTGCCTTTTAAGTGACCCTGGGTCCACCACCCACCAGAGACGATAGCCAGCAGCTGCAGAGGCCAGCGCTAAACCCATCCCTGCTTTATTTCCTGCTGTTAACCCAAGGGCATCATTTTGTGCCATTGTCCTGAACCTTTGTTACTTGTATTATGAAGAAGCTCATTCTGAACACCCCAGGGGAACGGACAGAGCTCATGGAGCCCCCGAGCAGTTGGGCCGACAGTGGAGGGCAGCTGCCTGCAGGTCCAGAGCCTGTCCTCAAGAGGGGCCACACAGAATGCACGGGGAACGGCAGTGTGCGGGCTGTTCTGTGCAGCCCACCCCTCCAGGGGTGCGCTTCTGTACATGTCTGCCCCTGCGCCCTTAGGATCCTGGTCTCTTCAGGAGGCCCATGCAGAGGGCTGCACCTGCCTCGAGGAGCTGTGCCCACCCTGGGGAGCTGCGCCCACAGGCAGCACTGGTGGGGGAGTCTCAGCACCTACTCACTCGGGCCCCTCAGGAACAGGGAATATGCTGGCTGCATAGCTGTCTCAATCACTAAAGACTTGTCCCTAAGCCTTGCCTGGCCCTTCCTGCCAAACCCACAGGCAGGCAACAGGTGGACTGGCCATGGGCTCCTGGGCTTCCTGAGGATGGCCTGCTTCTCCCCTGTAGGCTGGCCTCCCATGACCAGGCAGGTGCTCCTGGAAGGAGCCTCCTTCTCAGGAAGGACAGAGGCACCACTGGACAAGCAGCAGTGAGAAAGCAGACCAAACATGGCCACTACACAGTATGTTTCCTTCCTGGAACCTTCTGGACCTAAAAGGCACAGTTAAACAAACCCCTGAGAAGTGACTCTTGTCTGGGGGCAGGGGCAAATGGCCCACCCTGGGACCCCAAAACCACTTGAATGTGAGGTGGGCTTGCAGGCCTCATAGGCAACCTAAAGTAGCCTCCTCCTAAAAGTGGCTTCACAAGCTTCAAAAACAAAAAGGAAAACCAGAAGCCTGAAGTGCTGGACCTGCCTGTCCCTGGACCCACAGAAACAGCCCAAGAGGGTGGGCAGCCACACCTGTGAGCCACAGGGAGAGGAGCAGGCCCTGTGCCCCCCACAAAGACACTGCACGGCACTGGATTAGTTTCACAACTTTAATAGAATATTCTAACTATTCTGTACAAATTGAAACACCGTATTCAGTTACAAATGCATCATAAGGCTGAGCACTCTGCAGGCCTGGCCCCAGCACAGGGACAGCGCCCCTGGCTGCCACACACTTGGAAACCCCACACGCCAGCCAAAAACAGCTCGCTCTGAACCCAGGGCTTTTAAGATGAACGTGGGGCCAAGAAATGGGGAGCCACCTAGAGAAAGCAAGACTTGACGCTTACACACTGAAGGGCATGTGGCTCTTCCCAGCCAGCCTAGCCCCTCATCACAGAAGGCCGGCAAATCTGGTGCTGCCTGCAGCTCCGCCCTCCGAAGCTAAGCGTGGCCTGCGCGTCACAAGGACGAGCCCCTGCCCCCAGCAGTGGGCAGCGGGAAGGCGCGGTTTCCCTGTACGTGGCTCCACCTTTTCCTGCCCGAGTCTCCAGGCCTGTAGTCACAATCATGGTCTCAGAAACCCCGAGGACAAGGGGCAGGAAGCCCCAAGCCCTCAAAAGCATGAAAGAATAAATAAAAATGAGGCTGAACCTTTTACAAAAGCTCTTGCCCCAGGGCTGGTGTAAGGCGCTACCCTGAACCTGAGGGGAACAAAACCAGAGGAGCTGCTAAGGACACGGGACCCCGGGCCCACCCAGCTCTTCCAAGATGGTGCCTGTCAGCAGACCCTGCGGCTGGAAATGAGGGTGCAGGCTTTCTTCAAATTAAACAACCCAGCCCCACCACGGCGGAGGAACTGCTTCCAGATGCCCTGGAACCACATCCCTAGCCGCCTTTCCTTGGCGTTGCCTTCCAGCCCCTACCCTAATGTGGCCTGCGGGGCCCTCCTGGAGGCGGGGCCTACAGAAGTCCACAGAGCCGAGTCCAAGGCTGTGGAGGGTACTGGACTCAAATGTCCTACTTCTGAAATGCATTGATGTCGCCACTGTACAGGTTAAGCAAAATAATCAGGATAAAGAAAAAGTTAAAGTGAAATCATGCACTTAAAACAAGTTAGATGTGAGCACTGTCAATACGGTGATGCTGCAGCTGCCTACGGGGCGGCCACACGCAGGGCGCGCTGGCTTCCTACTGCTGTTTGCACTCCGAGGGCTGGCTGGGCTCCTTCTGTCAAGAGAAGACAAGACTTGTAGAGAACCATCAATTCTATCAACCAACAACAAAAAACGAGACAGTAATTTCACTCACTCTTACTGGAGAAACGGTTACTGCAAACATACTTTTAAAATAGTAACAAACAGTAAGCCCACCTCCCAGGAAGTGTCTCAGTTGGGCTGCCTTTTTGCCTAAAGACACACTTGTAATATGTTCTGATTCACAGTGGATTCAGTAGGAGGGTCTGGGGTTGCAAAGCTTAAATACATGTAGGGGAGCCCACATCCCAAAGCTCAGGGTGAGCCACATTCTGCCCACGGGGAAGTGCAACCCTCAGACGGGTGCCCCCAGAATGTCAATGGCCTGCTGCACCCGAATGCTCACAGGAGGGTAGCTGAGCGGGTGTGCCACAGACCCTACGTGAGAGGCCATCGCCCAGAGCTGCATAGCAGCCCAACCCACCCAGCAGTTGGCCCAAACAGGAATTGTCTTTCCAGAAAAGGTGTCAGGGAGAGACCATTTCCCCCACAGAGGAGACTTCCTTTCTGTAATCTGACAATTTATCTCATACCACCATGGATCTTGTGTGGAGGCCAACAACAGACTGAAAAGCTGGGAACAGTTTCATTAACACTTCTGAGCAAGTATATTTACTGTCAGTAACCTGTGATTTTTTTGGCTGCTAAGATTACAAATTACTCTGAATATGATCTGGCATGTCTATGGAGTCTAAGAAAACTGGCCCTACATGGTTCAAAAAACATCTGGGGTAACAACTGATAGCTTCTATGATCTAAGCTGGGGTTTTGATTCATTCTTCAGGAAACCACATTTAAGGGATGAAAAAACTGTATGTATAGGATACATAAAACCCAATCATCATTTTGGACCCTGGTCTAAGCTCTTAGTTTGTTAAGTGCTATGGACCCTCCAGGTCTGGCCCCAGCTATCCACCCAGCACCACCCAGCAGTGGGCCAACGGTGCACCACTCTGGGAGGGGGCCTGCCCCAGTATCTGCCTATCACACTCATCTGAAACACTGCCAAAAGGGTCAGGCACCAAAACGAGGGAAGCCTGGTTAGAAATCCTAGCCAAGAAAGATCAAAATTGTACTGTGTGACTTCAAGGGTAGTCCTGAAGGCAGCCCAGACAAGGGCCCAAGGGAATCAGATGCCCACACAAGGCTCACTGGGGAAGTGCAGGGGTGCTCTGGGCAGGAAAGTGAGGTGCAGCCTTTGTGGACAGGGAGAAAGTGTTTCCATAATTGTATTTGCAAAAAGGAAGTGGGTCAGAGAAGATGAAGGAAGCCTAGAAGTGGAGCAGGTGTACAGTCTTCACCTCCAACTTTGCATATGTGTCTATAAATCACGGTACCTAATACTACCTCCTGTAGAGCACCATGCAACTTACAACAGGCTGCCTGAGCACTGTCACCTATGCTTTTAAAGCAGGAGGATGTGTTATCCATCCATTTGGCTAAAGCAAAACCAGTACCCTGGGCGCTGACACCTGTGAGCCCTAAACACACCGAGCCGAAGCTGGGAGGGGACCTCAGAGCTAGAGGCGGGGCAGGAGAGCCAAGCAGCAGGCGCGGGGGTGGGGGGGGGTGCAGCAGTGGGAGGCACCTAGCTAACACAGAGCCCGGGAGCTCTGATGTGAACTCCACCACAGACTCACCAATGTGACACAGGCCTCAACAGAGCTGCGACTGAACCTGATGGTCCTCGGCTTTGTGTCACAAAGATGAATGGCAGCTCAGTCACTCCATGCTACTGGTCCCAAAGGAGAGGAGGTAGTGTTTCAAAGGCAAATAGCCAAAAGCTCACCAGTCACGGGACCATTTGGAAGAGTTTTAAGCAGTGACAACTACTGTGACAAGGGGTGAAGACAAGCCACCAAGCACACAGCTTCACACGGCCAGGGCCCTGGGGCCCAAGAGCCCCCCTGGCCACAGAGGGAACAGACTCCCGCCTCGAGCAGCATGGCCCTGCCAACAATGACAGCATCAGGGAGATGCTGTCAGTGCTGCTCAGGAGTGACAGCGCTGCTGTGGTCCCACCAGCAGAGAGGCCCTCACCCCCAGATGCAGGCCGAACCACTTAGGGAGGCTGCAAACTGCCTGGCCAGGTGGGGACGAGTGGGGATTTGGGAGGACTAAGCCTGGCTGATGATAAGCTCTTTACACATGAAGATGGGGGAATTAAAAACAATTAGATATACTTTTAAATATGCAGTAAAGGATCAGACCTGACCCTTTAAAATACACAAGGTCAAAGTTATATGTCCATTTCACCTAATTAAAATGTTTCCTTTAGCCAAGTCTGCCCACCCAACCCAACAGCTTTCTGTGGAAACAAGCTCACAAGTGAGCTGGGAAGGCCACGCAGGGCGAGGCCAAGGCATGTGGCCACTGTGGCCACCAGTCTGTGGCAGTACAACAGAGCCTTGGCCCGAGGGGCTCTGCTGTTAGAACCTGACTGCAACACAACACAACACGAGGTGGCCCTGCCGCTTCCTACTTATTCCTGGTTCTCTGGGATCTCCCGCCCCCATGCCCAGAAAAGTATCCCACAGAGCAGAGCCTTCTGAATGGCACAGCATGGTGGCCCTCAGGTCGGGACAGGTAGCCCCTGTAACCCACGGCTGGCCGCCCTTCACCCAGAGCTCTCCAGCCCCCTGCGGCAGCACCTCCTAAACATGGACACAAGCTGACACAAGTGGCTCTGAGATAAAAGATTCTGGCATGCCACAAGCTCAGTTCTCCCTTTATGACCTACTGGCCTGCACCACAGCTGAATTTAAAAAGCACAAACAACAGACACATCAAGGAAGATCACAGTGGGTGGATTCTCCTGCCGCGGCGAGTGGCTGACCTCAGCACAGTGGACTGTGTGGCACGGTCTCTGTGAGGACTGCTTGTCCACTGGCTTAAGTGGGCCATGCAGCGGGCTGCTGACCTCCCAGGGCCCTCTCATCCTGTCCTCTTCCAGGAGGGTACTCCCATCAATAAAAACATCACACCAGATACATCTTTGTTACTTGGTCAACAAGAAACACTAGGCTCGGCATGCAGGAGGTCAAATGCAGTTTCTGATGGTTGGCTTTACAAATAAACACACAACAGACACCTGCACAAGAACACTGCTCTTCAGAAATGCCCGACCAGCCTAGCACAGACCAATCTCTTCACTCGCAAAGGCACCACAAGGCATTATTACAAAGAACAGGTCAGAAGTTTGGAAGTTAGGGATGAATGGGATTCCACCTTACCTAGGATGTATGAATGACTAGACAAAAATTACACCTAAATGGGGAAAAAATTGAAAGGAATGGTCAGCGTGGAAGAAAATGAAATGCACAAAATTATACAGGAGGATACAGCCAGTTTCTCATGGTACAAAGAGGTCTGCAGAGTATCAACCTCCACACACCAGATGTGTGCCTGTAACACCCAGTCTTTCCTTCGGGTTCTCCTCTGCTTATAGACTCTGATGTGATAATTCCTTTTGCACAGGTTCATGTGAAGGAACAGAAATGCCCCACAACCCCTGAGGGCAGCCCTGGCACCTCACACCTTCAACCCACGTGCTCTTGGTCATTTCTCATCCACTCTCAAACCAAGGCAACAGGGTGAGGGCTTCAGGAAGGGTCAATACTGACAACTCTACTTTCTGTCAAGCTATTTGTGTCATTTGGTGAGAATGCTCTTCTGGCAAACAGACATGGGAGGAGACAGGAGGCTGGAGGAAGACAACAGACAGCAGCAGGAAACGACATGAGGGGGATGATGTGCCCACTGCAAGGGGACAGGCGACCCCGATACAGATGGTATGCTGAGTTTCCAAGTGGGCCCTGCAAACTGCCCCGTCTCTGCTCCAGAACCCAGACCACGAATTTGTGTGTCAGCAACCCCCAAGGGCAGGAGGACAGCCAGACACAGACTGGGGACCCAGGCACAGCAGACTAAGCATCAGCACCACTCAGGTCTGCTACCAATAGGCACTCACGGAGCTGAGCAAGGCGTGCTTTCAACACAGTCATCCTGTGATGGGCAGGCTGGTTTTGGAAAGATGAGCACTTCTCTGAGCTGATTCCCAGAGCAGTATTTACACGGCACACCTTAAAAGTTTTAAACCCATCTCCCATCCTTCCCCAGATGGAGCAACTGCTGTGAGCAAGCTTTCAGAGAAACATTTGGTGTTGACAGACTGATCACAGAACCAGGTCACCACAGTGACAACTCAGTGCACATTCCACTTCCAGCAAAGACGGGGAAAACAAACAAGTGGAGTCTAGGCCAACAGAAAGATGTGCTGCGACACGCCAGGTAACATCAGTGTTCGGACAGCCTGTGATGTACTTACAGTAACTCTAAGATGCAGGAGAGCCATAAACTGCATGCTGGCAAACACGAGTGATTTCTTATTACAGCCTTAGGACCACATTAAAGCAGTTCTGTACTTAAATTATATGTCAAATAGCAACGTGCCTTGATTTAAGCTAATCTCACTCCTTAAGTAAAAATCTAGACTTACAGGTGAAATTAAGGGGATTGCCCCACTAATTTTTCTCAGGCCTTTCTAAACCAAAGTTTTCTCCTTTAAATTATCTGCGCTATCTAGACATATCTTCTGGCCATTATCAGCCCAAATACAGCTGTAAAAGTTGCCTAATTCCATTATGTTATCCATTGAAACAAAGTATGAGTATGTTTTTTGGAAAAGGTGCAAAGTACTCAGAGGTGTGCTGTTAGGTCCTTTGCACATTTTCCAAAAATAAGCACAAAACACCAAAAAAAATTTCATTCCAAGAAAAAGTACACACTTCCAATTGTAAAATAAATAAGCAACCGGGATGTAATGTATAGCATAAGGAATATAGTCAAAATATTGTAACAACTTGGTATGGTGATAGCTGGTACTTAGAATTATCATGTATATAAATGTTGAATCACTGTGTTGTACACCTGAAACTAATGTAATGTAATACTGTGTGTCAACTACCCTTCAATAAAAAATAATTATCTAAAAAAAAAAAAAAAATTTCATTCATGTTGTCATTGGAATCATTATCTTAAAAATATTAAAGATCTGGAAAATAAAGCTGCTCTACTGACCAAGTTTATGTAAGTAAGACAGCCAGAGAAGGAGGTGGGGCCCATCTTGCTGCATTTTTATGTGGAGTCCTGTGGCATGGGACGAGTAGCTCCTTGTTCAGACACTTTTCTGATACACTCTTAAGTTTCCTTATTAGAGGACAACCAACACAGATTCCTAACCCCACTGCCTCCAAGGAAATGTCCATCACAGAGTGCACGCAGGCGCGGCGAGCGCCAAACTCACTCACCTTGGGGTTACTTTCAGCATCCTCCTCATCTTCCCCCTCCTCGTCGCCTTCTAAGTCCTGTGTCAAGCAGGAGAGAGAACCACCCGTGAACAGGCACAACTTCAATGCGCGCCCACCAGCCATGGACAAATTAAAGCAACACTCCGCTCTAGAAGGAAAGCCACCTCTGCTATCTGTAGCTGACTAATTCACTCCCTCTGGGCACTTAGAATTATTTCCGCGTAACTTTTTCTTACAAATAAGCCTGAAATCAACATGCTGCTGAAAAAGCAGACTGTTTGTCACATGATTATTTTCTAAGATGCATTTCCTAAGCCAGCACTATTATGGCAACTGCACAAAATAGGGCTGTGACATGGTTGGGGGTCCACCCACCACCCACTGCAGCCAAGCGCCCAGCATAGCCTCAGGAACGGGGAGGCTTCATAAGAGCAGAGCCATACCTCTTCTTCTCCTTCCTCACCTTCTTCAAACTGAAAATAAAAGGAAACATCATTTTAGGTTTTGAAACCAACATGGCAATCTGACCCCAACATAGTGCCCATCAGCTGCCCTGCTTGGCAGGCCTAAGGGTAGCAGGAAGCTGGGCTTGGTCTGAGCAATGGGCAGTGCCTGCCACTGCGCATCCCTGGGCACCAGTGCTGCAGGCCACTTCCTCATGAGCCTCACTGTGGAACAGGAAGCCAGGTATCTAAAAACCACTCAAAACAAGGACTAAGGATGGTGAGGGGTGCAGACAGGAGATGGGCAGCTCGGGTGTGCACTGGGTCCAACCGGAAAACTGGCTGATACAAGCGAACCAGCAGCACAATTTTGGTACACAGAGGAGTTGTGGTATCATTTTATATCCCACACATGGAGAAATATTCACATACTAGAAAGAAGACCTTGGTGTTTAATCTTTAAATTAAGTGAGAACTAAAGTGCATGTGGGAGAAAGCTGGCTGGCCTGCATGAATTCTCCCTGCCAAACGCCACTGGTCAGACTCTGAGTCAAGCTGCAAACATCAAAATAACACCAAAATCGAATCAAATGAGCCTTATCAGTATGGGCTGCACGACAGAAGGCACATGAAGGTGCAGTGGCTTTTTCTGAAAAATGTGTTTCTTTTTTGGGGGCTCCCACACGTTCCCTAGACAAACTCAAATGGAACTCTGAAGAGCCAGACACCAGCGTGGCCCATCCCATCTCCAACCCAAGGTCCAGCCTGCAGGCCCTCTGGCACTGAGCCACAGCCGCAAAGAGATCTGACTGTATCTCGGGTCACTTCCTCCCAAGCACCCACAGGCCTCTAATGGGCAAGACTTTATGGTGTCTTGCAGCCAACAAGGTTCTCACAGCATTTTAGGTCAGATCGGAACTAGCCTCAAAAGCAGATTTTCTGAGGACCCAAGTACATCATTACACTCTAAACCTGTCTTTTAGGGGAGCTCTACAGGGGCACATGGGGTCCTGCTTCAAAAGCATCTCGATCTCATGTAGAATGGTGGTTCCAAAGTGGAGGTGTGCAGTCTGCAAGATGAGCATAGTGACCGTGAGTGTGTGTGAGCTGACCAGACTCCCCCATGCACCTGGCCCCATGATAAGGTGCAGGGTTTGTGCACGGTCTCTTCTGCACCTCACCTCGCTAAATTCATCTTTACTCCAACACTTGCTGAGCCATTTTTCCAATAGGCACTATCCGGAGAGCTTGACAAGTCCCTGGAATTGCTATCATTCACCCATTTCACAGATGAGGACTACAGTCTGAGCAGGGTCCCCCTGGACCTCTGAGCCTGCTCAGGGGCAGCACTGCACAGAAGGTGTGATGAGTACACGTGTCACTCACACACACCAGGAGCGCCGACACTGCACGGACTGTAAATAAGTTAAGTAAGTATGCACAGGCTGCACATTCGAGCTCTTACATGATGGGTGTATCGCTGGAACAGCAGACATGCACTTTCTAATGTGTACAACCACTACATCTTTTTTGGCTAAATTAAGTAAAACTAAACATTCAGTTCCTCAGTTGCCAACAGTCTGCTGGTGTCACATGAGATCCATCCTACCACACTGGAGGGAGCAGCAGAGGCAGTTCCCTCACCACAGAAAGTCCTCCTGGACATTGCTGCTCTGCAAGTTGTTGTATAACCAGCATTTCCTACAACTTCAGTCTTAGTGACTACTCATGTGCTTAAGTGACCAACACTACTCGGAGTTGCATGTGTATAGTCTCACAGCCCATAGCCACCGCCCAGCCCAGAGATGGACAAGCCACCTTTTACGAGTTAGCTGGTCTCAGACTGCATAGCTCACACTGGGCTGGTCCCCTACTGATCAGGGACCTTCCGCACAATGGAGAGAGGTTGTGAGAAGCAGGCCTTTGCTGCCCAGGACGCTAAGCAACCCCAACCTGCTGGATCCTGCTGCCCATCTGAAGCCCCAGAGGCCTCCTGAGAAAAGAAACCTAGAAGCATGTGGGAAAACTAAGAGTTCTAACAGCAAGGGAGTAAGCATCACCTAGATGTACCTCCAGTAACAGGCTAGAGAGCAAGTGCATTTCCACAAGTCAGGATGACTCATGGCTTGGTTATGGTGGGAACTGTCTCAAGCTGAGCAGTCAGGGGATGCCTGGCTAGGCTGTGCTCAGGGGCTGTGCCCCCATGTTCTGACTGTGGAAGGGTCAGTCTCCTTCAAGCAGAGAGAGCATCGTCTACACAACCCCGCTGCTTTTCTGGAGCCTGGGCATAACATCTCTGGGACTGACAGCCAGCAGCCTAACATGAGTCAGCTCTGTGTAGAAACATGAATGAGATTTCCTCAGACTTCAAAGTCACCTGGAACTTACAGGCCTTCAGCTGGACAGTGAGCTCCGGGTCTTTAGAGGACACCATTCAAGCCACTGGATGGGGCTCGTGCAGGTGACCAGCACTCTGCCCTGGGATGGCCTCAGAGGCCCATGTCCCCCGGTTCTGGACCCTCCTCTCCTAATCTATGTGCCCCCAACACCAGGAAGCTGGCTGATGACCTAATACACATCTAGGCTTGGGTGTCCCAAGCCACCACTCTGTGCCACCAGAGGCGAGCTCCCGGGTGCAGCTCTCCCCAAGCCACATACATTGTCGTCATCCTCTATGGCCTCCCCGGTGAAGTAGAGCACAGCCCGCGGGACTATCCGCTCGCGAAAGAAGTGTCCAATTTCAAAGTCAGAGGCTAATGTGAACTCAGAATCTTCATCCTGAGGGAAAACTTAAATGTCAGCTCAGTTCAATGGAACACAGATCACATTCTTCCACCCACACCTTGCCCCTCACTTCCGGTGACTTAAGAGCACCGAATGCTGGCACTGCTGGGTGACAGCCACTCCCTTGGGTGAGCGGCATTAAGGGGACCGAAGGCGTAGGGAAGGCAGGAAGGAGCCGGCCCATGGGGCCCCAGAGTCCCATGCATGCAGAGCAGCAGGACGAAAGCCACACACGGAAGAGGTGCTTCGTTCCCTCACTAGGCAACAGGTACAATGTCACCCCGCGTTTTCAGGGAGTGGGAATGGGCTGAAAAGCAGGTGGCAACTACTTGGGAAATGAAGACTTAACAGCAACATAGGAAGCTCAATGAGACACAGATCTTACCAGTGATTCTCCGTCCCCAGAGGCTAGAAAAAAGACAAAACACAGCCAATTACACTGACTACCACAACGTCTGTAAAGCCCACATATAAAGTTCAGCTGGCAGATGAAAGAGACATTTCAGTGGGGTTTTCACGGGAAATCCCCTGAGCCCTGTGCCCCCAGGGACAGCCCCCTGCCGTGCACCACCGTGCTGAGGCCAGCCCCTCTGTGCCCCTCTCCCCCAGCTCCTCACGAGCTGAGCTTGCTCACAGACCCAGCTTGAGAACCCCAACTTTCAGAAAAGCACTTTACAGAAGGTGAAGTGAGGACAGGTGGGGAGGAATGTCAAGTGGCCGCTGTGACCACTCAGCGCAGCCACACTTCTAGTGTAGCTTTAACCCATGTCCTGCAAAACTACACGTGATGGCCCACTAGAGAAAGAGTCAAGTCTTTATGCCTCAGAAGTCCTTAATGTTACCGGGACACTGCACCTCAGCTGCGTTAATGCACACGTGTTTGGAAAGAAGGGACAGAATAAAGCGCTGAAAGGTTCTTCTAGCCAAATGGAAAATTCCTGGCAGGCAGGACGCTGGTGCTGCTGCTGTCTCCTGCAGGGTGTCACAGTCCCGCACTAAGAGCTGGTGCTCAGATTCGGTTTCAACACACACGCGGCCACATGACTTTGGTGCTGAACTAGAGCCCAACACTACTAAGCACAAAAGGAAAAAAGGGACTTAACCCATGCTCAACAAGGCCTAGTGCCACTCAGTGAGCAGATAATGCAAGTTCCCGATTTGAGAAATGTGTGCGAAGCCCCAACTTCCACCAGGAATTGCATGTTCACTCTGCCCTCTGCTCCCTGCCTCCCCATCTCCTTCCTGCAGCGCTATCCCCATGAGACAGCCCACCACTCCCTGTGGAGACCCGGATGGGTAAATACACCCGCCGGGAAGGGGTCCCAAGCATCACATGTTAAGCACCCCATAGGCTACTGAAGATTCAGGTTGGGGAACTTTGGCCTAGGGGTCAGGAACCAGCCCAAGGACTCCCCCCAATGCTGGGACTGCTCTGTGGATTTGAGGACAGCAAGGGCCCTGGCCTTGCCATCTTTTGTTTCCTTTGTTTCTGAACCCATCTCACCAGTTTTGATGTTTTTCTTGACCACCCCTCCCTGTCACCCTCTATTCGTTTTCACAGAGCTTATCACTCAATACTGTTTATGTGATTACTTTGAGAACATCTTTACTAAGGTGTACTTTATTACATACCATAAAATTTACTCATTTTTATCAGTGTAAAATTTAATAACCTCTGGTACATTTTTCTCCTGAGTCCACTGAATTCTATTTTAATTTTATTCATTATTTAAAGCCCACTTTTAAGACATCTTCCAACAAAGCCCCTTAGGAATCAAAAGCCTCTCTGCTTCATGGTGATCCATACAGGCGGCCTCCAATATGCTCAGATGACACTTCCCAAAGGGACTGTCCCCAAAAAAGAAATTTAAAAACTAAGTGTATGGCTGTTCTTATCACCCAAACCAATACACATCTGAATCTTCTAGGTTCAAAGATGAATTGCAGAAACAGGCACTGTGATAAGTAACAGACAGAGCCATGCAGGGTAGCTTGCTAAGTGAGGGTGCTGGGCTGGAAAATGGGCTCTGACCCAAGAGCGGAGCCCCTGTGGGATGGACAACCCCAACATTCACCAATGTTTCCTTATTTCAGATTGCTTTTGTTCACAGACAATAAAGAGAAAGTGCTTTTCCTCATATCTGTATTTTAACACTGCAACTGGTCTGGCCTTCACATTCTCTCAGGATTAGGAAAGTATATTAAGACATCAAATAATTTAATCTCAAAAGTAGCGGCTCAGCTTTTTACTAGTTCAAAGCTTCCAAGCTGTGACTCTTCCCTAAGTCTTTCGAAAATGGCCATCCAACTGCTTGTGTTTCTCACAATATATGAATTCCCAAAGTCATGTGCTCCATTAAGTCACACAGAAAACAAAATAAAACTGGATTTATGAGAAAGAGCAGGGCAGGCAAACAACTAAAGCTGTGCGAGTGTGGCCAGGGTGCAGCCAGGGGCATGGGGGGGTGGGGCGCCAAGAGCCAGAGGGACCCCTGCAGCTCTCAGAGCAACCCCTGTGGCCTGCACCCGCGCCACGGGGGCACCGCCCCCATGGGCCTCGCTGGCTGAAGGCCAGGACTGGACTCTGAGGTTCAGACTTACTCTATCCTCGTCCCCGATCAGTGTCCACACGCAGCTCACTCACCTTTCAGCGGACTGAAGAAGTTGAAAAACGAGTCATTGGGGACTTGTTTGGTGATTGTTCGCACAGTGCCTCGGCCCTTATGTTTCTGCTTTTTCTTGATTGTTTTGACTGTAACGTTCTTCCCCTTCTTCCAGTCAACGGTGCACCTAGAGGACAAGGCCACCATTACGATACACACTCCAGGAGAAAACCGACCACAAACCACAGCTCTACGTGTAATCTGGGGAACTGAAGAAAATCCACCTGCAAGCCAGCTCTGCAAGCACCCCTGATGTTCTCCTGAAGGCAGTTAGGAGAAGGGGCAGGGCCTGCGCTGTCCTGGGTGGGACACTGTCTCAAGTCTCAGACCCTGTGCCTGTGATAGCTCCTCGCCCCACTTCCTGCAAGGACTCTGCAGCGTCTTCGGTGACCAAGGCTGGACAGAGGTGCCCAGAATATGCCACCTGCTGCCCTGCACAGAACCTAGAGTGCCCTTGAAGTTGAAGCCTCCCACTCATGCACCCAAATTCTCAAGGCAACTAAGTGAGTGGGACAAGTTGGAGGAAGGAAATAAGTGGCCACTGCCAGCACTGGTGGCCAGTACGAAGAGGCCAATCCCAGGCACGCAGAGCGGGGTTGTCCCCTTGGCGGGGTCGCTTTTTAACTCTTTGGGTCACTCTGGACCACCAGGTACACCTCCAGCATCTGAATAACGTCTGCTGGGGAACACACCTGGAAAGCCAGGCCACCTCTCACCATGGCCACCTGGCCCGGGGACGATCTTCCTTCAGTACCCTGGCCATGAGCCCAGCAGGGTATTAATAAGCTCTAAGTTACTCACATGGAGAGAGTCCTAAGGATACATACTTGGGTCCAGTGAACAAGGATTAGTGTTGCAATTCAAGGATAAAACTATTTCCCAAACTGTCTCAAATAAGCCAAGAGGAATGAACTCTGAACCATTCTCTCCTTGGTGAGCTAGACACTGAAATCACCAAGGTGCTTGATCCAACTTTAAACCACCCCACCAATCTCCAAAGTAAGCCTCTGACCCACCGTCCTGCTCAAGTCATTCCTTCACTCAGCAAGTTACTTGCTGGGAGGAAATTTATCAACTCAATGAGCACAGCTCCATTTAAGGTGACCAGAGAACCCAATCCTCCAATAAATGAGGAAATCGGGCCACCAGCCGGAACGCTGGCACACACGACATGTGATGCATCTCCCTGTAGTGGCCATCGGATCCCCCAAAACAAAGACTCTGTAATTTAAATCTTTGTCTAGGGGACTTTTAAGCACACTAAAGACTTATTTTATTCCTAATTACTACGTTACTTGTCAAGTTTCAAATCATCTCCTGCTTTTGTTTCAGAAAAAGAAGTTGAAATGGCATTTCCTTACCCGTCACAGTCAACTATTTCAGGACCTTCGAAGGAAAAGGGGTCGGTCTTATCTGGTTCTGACTTCATCTTGTATGTTTTTGTCAACACTGAATTGGTAAAGTAGTCGTTGGGTTCAAAGTGAAACTCTAAAACAAAAGACTAAAAACAAAACCCAGGGTGAGTACCACTTAAAATCTACAAATAACTAGCAACAGAGTCTATGAACCACGGTGCCTACTAGGGGCCAGCTCTTCTCCAAGCGTGACGCAGGCAAACCAGTACTGACAAGCCCACTGGCTGCTGCCGCTCAAGAAACACTGGACCGTAGGAACAGCAGCACCAAGTTCAAGCACAGACAAGGGGTGGGGAGACCTGCGGTGGCTCAGCCCCGACTGGGGCGCTCGCCCTCCAAAGCCGCCTCTCCAGTGGAGGCTGGGCTCTCCTGGGGACCCTCCACCTCTCTGCCACCCCCTCCCTGAGGCAGGCAGGGGCTGAAGGGTCTGCCAGGAGAAGCTGCGCAGCAGTAGCCCACCCCTCTCTCCTTCTTCTCTGGACTCAGACACAACACTGCTTTCTTTGCCAGGCAAGACCCTGGCGCGGGGGTTGGGGGTCGAAAGAGGAAGTACTACTGGTCCCCTCAAGCCCCCAGGGGCAAACCCACCCTTCATTCACAAAGTGCTCTACCTGTGGAGAGACACGCTCAAGGGGAAAATGGACAGAGGGTGAGTGCAAAGTAATGTCCCAAATAAGATCAAATGGCCAAAAAGTAAAAGGTGTTCAGGCTCACAAATAATAAAATATAATGAAATGAAAAATTAACACAGAATAACCCCTTTCTACCCAAACTCACAAAAAATAATGTGTAGTACTGGCAGGTGTCATGGAAACTAGGAGAACCCATACACTGAAGTAGCTTTATGAAGGACAACCTGGCAATACCAAAAAGTTAATTCAAGAAACTTCTCTGTCATTCTATTTTTGAGGTGTTTGTGCTATTTGAGGAAAATACCTGGATGAATATATCAATATGTGCAAAGACAGTCATCTCAGCCCCATTTATAAAGGAAAAAAGACAATGTTGGTTAAGTGAATTATAGACAGTCTGTAAGACCGGCTCTGGGTTCAGAGAGTCTGGGTCAAATCCCACCTTCTGCTGTAAGTGCTGTGTGGTTTTGGGAAAGTTACTCAATGCCTCTCTGCTTTTGTTTCCTCATCTATAAAACGGAAATAACAGACATCTCTCTCTCCAGGGACTGACTTGAGGATGGTTTTATAGGCAATGCTTGCTAAATGTCAACTATTTCCATTTTTACTATAATGGTAAAACCAGCAACTGGAAAAAAATAAAAGGACTAAAGACAGACTGCTTCCACAAGGGGAAGTGAGAAAAGAGCTCTGCAAAGAAGGGGTGAAGGAAGAGGGCCATGAGAGCTTGGAAGTACAAAGGGGGTCAGAGGGTCAGGGGACAGTCAGGCAGTTTCCAGAAGGGATGGGGGCAGGATCTGGCCAGGTCTCTGCAACCCCCTTCCCAAGGGCAGTGGGGCCAGGGAGGAAGGGTGGTCGACATGTACCAATCACTGGTCTGGCGAAGTCGGGAGGGGAAGGCGCTGCAGGGGCTGGAGCACCCAGGGAAGCCCACACCATGGTTCTCCCACCCCACAGAGGGAAGGCAAGGGGGCAGTCAGTGGGGAGACGGCCACTGCTCCACAGCTGCTTAGGCTGTGACCACAGGATGGGCAGGCCACCCTGGGGGCTGGGCTGGGCTCATGCCACTCTTACATGTTGGTCCTTCATTATGCCTGACTTTTGTAGAGAGGATTATGTATTTTCTCCTTTCCCATTTCCTTTCCCTACCCTTTCTCTAAACCAAGCACGCCATTTCCTTTCTTCATATTTTCCTGGTTTTTTTTTCCTTCCCTTAGGCCTGTTTGGTCAAGATGACCCAACACAACTGGGGATCAATTAAGAAAGTGTTCGGCAGCCCACAGAAAAGGCCCCAAGGATGAGGAGCCCCATCCCCACAAGCTCCCCATGGCCAAGTCAGCCAGAAGCACCAGACAAAGGCCAACTGCACCCATCATCAAGTGTAAAAAGCCACATTAGGTGTCTTTTCTGGACAGCAAAGCAAGCACAGAGCTGATATCTTTGGCAATATTCATGCTGAGAAGCCTTGAGGTGGTCCCCACCCAACACCACCTATGTGTCCAAACGGACAACTCGAATCTGGATAAATGACACGTGGGGATTCTTGTGCTGTGGCTGCAGCTCTGCTCTAAGCTTGAAATTATTTCAAAATAGAAAAAGAGAAGAAGATATAGAAAAAAGGTTATTATTATTAAAAAAAGTGTTAAAAAATACTACCAGTATTATAAACCTTTGTTCCTTATAAGCCATCTCCTTTGACTTAGTAATTCTACAGAAAGGAATCTGAACTGAGGATAAAATCATGAGAAACTTGGGCTCTTCTGTATGCTGAGAATAAACGCCACAGCTCAGAATGGGGGGGTGAAGGGGCGTCCAGGGAGCGCTGGATCCAGGTGCGCCTTGAGACGGTGCAGGCTCAGATCCTGGCCACCCAGCAAGGCCTATGCCACCATGACACGAGCCAGGGGTGTCTTGCTTCCCAGTGTGTGTACACGTGGCATTCACACCACCCTGTGGGCTGTTAAGTGTGCAGCAGCACTGTGTCTAAAAAATGATGTGCATGCCTTAATGAAGAAGTATCTTAGTTCTAGAAAGTGCTAACCGTCTTCTGAGCTTTCAGCCAGTTGCAATCACTGCTCATGCACCATCATAACAAATACAATAATAACGAAGAAGTTGAAATACTGCAATTACCAAAATGTGACAGAGAGACAGGGAATAAGCAGATGTTGCTGAAAAATGTTGCTGAAAGACTCCCTCAGCCCAGAGTTGCCTTAAACCTTCACTCTGCAAAAACGAGGTCTCTGCAAAGTGAGGTGTGCCTGTGTTCGTTTCACAGCCAACAGATGCAAAGCTCGCTCCCTTCTGCCCAGCAGAGCGGTGTCTTGAGCATACACTGTAATCCCACCTTGTTAAGGTGTGTGCCTGCTGACCTGGGCAGAAGAAAGAGGCATGGGGGGCGTGGGGGAGGGCCAAGCACATTGGCCTTGCTTCATTCTGAAGCTAGGTGGTTTGTCTCCTTTTCGTTGTGACTTTAATGTCTTCGGTATTTCCTAATTTTAAAAAGGACAACGACTAGGGGGATTTACTAAGCTACTAAGAGTTACTTCTAGAAGGTAGAGGTCTGTGTAGTGTTCTTTGCACTTCTCTGTACTTTCTCAGTTTTCTGCAGTCTGTGTGTATGAGGTTTACGACGGAGCAAGTCAGGAAGAAGGAAGACTGACCGACTCCTGGCCTACTACAACCAGGGCTCTGTCTTTTCTAGGAAGCACTGTAGGAGACGGAGGCAAACAGGACAGATGGGCAGGGGAAGCAGACAGACAAGGAAACCATCAAACTGCTGCCCAGCAAGAACAAAGGAAGGAAAAAAAGAACGGATACAAAGGGACAAAATTAGTGAATTGAGTCTGGATTAGTGACAGGTGAGAAAGAAGTATGAGGGGAAAATGTGCACACAATCTTAAAACTGCACGCAAGCACCTCCACACCTCTATGCCCGCCACAGCGAGAGCTCCACAGATCCAGCAGGGGCCTCGAGGGGACGCACAGGCGAGGAGCCCTTCTGGGGAAGAGGGCACCAAGAGGAAGGGACTGATATTGCTACAGTATGAAGGACAGCATGGGGGGCCCCTTGGCTACTGGAACAGCCCCAGCCTGCAAGCAGGCACCGATCAGCTTGTGACCACACCCCAACCTGCGCAGGGACAGCTGAGTGTCACCTCCTAGAGTGGAGCAGACAGGAGAAGGAGAAGCGACAGCAGGAGCAGGGTGGAGAGAAACCCCACTCACACTAGCCCTCATCCACTACCTGGGGCTGGTGCCCTGTGATATGGAGGGGAGCAGAGACTGATCCTAGACCCCAGACAGTCCGCTATGCGGACCCCCTCCCTTAGATTCCTAACCCATGGCCCCCCAGGCACTTTGTTTCCAAGACCTGAAACTGAGAGCCACTGGTCAGTCAGTCACGTGCCCTTGGAAGTGATGTAGCACTGGAATGGAGCCCGTTAGCCACAGCCAGATTAACAGGTCACGAGCAGTGCCCCTTGAGCCCCCAACCCAGGCAGGTGTTGGCTACCATCCCCACATTTCTTTAAAGAAAAGGCAGGCCTGGCTTAGGACAAACCCCTCTTACTACCTGGCAGGCAGGACCGCCCCACTGACACTGAAATGACAACACTGTATCAGGTATTTTGGAAAGATGTGTTTGACAGAGTGGGGAGACATTTTTCAGCTTTATTTATCTGCAGTTTTTAAGGAAAAACCTAGTAGGTTCTTTCATTACTATCTTGGGTTTCTGTTAAACTGCTCTCATACTTTAGTATGTACCTACCATCCTTTTAAACCTGTTCTGTTCTATAGATCCTCATACACCTGGGAAACACTTAGGAAAAGGACAGTACCCCATCTGACAGAGGAAAATAAACCAGGTCGGAAAGCACAGCAGGCCACAGTGGGCACGAGACCCAGGAGTCCAATCCTGTCTGACTCTCACACTGCTGGGCAAGGCCCCAAAAGGCAATGTGAGATGTGTTCTAATTGTAGGCAAACACCTCACTCAAGCCTACCCAGAGGTGAGTGGCCAGGCTTGGATTCCTCGCCCTGGTTCCAAACCCTCAATGGTCTGACCCTTTTCTGATGCCAACCAGGAGCACAATCAGTACTCACCATGGGCTGTCCAGGGTCTGAGAATTTCACTTTAATATCCTGCAGGTGTTTCAAGATTGGCTCATCATATTCCTAATCACAGAGAAAAAAAGAAATTGCTAGTGGGCTTTGTAAACACAACATACCTGCCTCACCGAGTCCCTGCTGCTTATACTCCAAGACGCTGGATGATTAGCCATTGGAATTCTGTCCTTGTCAAGTAGGAAACTCCCCGGAAGCCACCCAAATGTGCTCGCTGCCTACCAGGGTTAAGGTGGCAGGAGTGAGGTGCCGTCTTTCTCTGGCAGGGAGCACTGGCAGAGCCATCAATGCCAGGCGAGAGGGGGCAGTGCCTCCCACGCCAGAGGCGAGAGCCCGCTGCTTTCACACCACCACCAGCTGCCACTGTACACAGGGATCAGAAGAGCCATCAACTAAGACTGCTGGTCCTCAGCATCTGTGAAGTGACAGCCAGAGAAAGGCCTAGATCAGCTACTGGCCTACTGACCTTGAAGGCCAATTTCCCTGACGGTATGTGACAACACCCCCAAGTAGGGAGAGCTCACAAAGATGCGTCTGCAGCCTAACCTGCAGGCTTTCAACAACAGCCATACGCTTGATTAAGTGACTGTTTTTTCAAACTTGAAAGCCACCAATGCCTGTCATTTCAAGAAATCTCAGTGAGAAAACAGAGCAACCTAGGGGCCACATACTCATGACAGGCACTTCATTTTACCTTTCAAGTCTGGGGACTGAACCTTAGGGTTTCTTGACATTCCATTAAGTTCTAAGAATTCAGTCTGATAACTATCAGCTTCCCAGTTTTAAATTCATTTGACATTATAAAATGAAACAAACCCCAGTGACAACAAAGGAACCTAGCCGAGTCTCTAGACAAAGGTAACCCCCAAACAGGTTTTAAAGTCCTCAGCAGTGTTGAGATGCCAAACCTTAAATTCTAGAACCAGAAAACACCTGGCTCTAAGACTGTGCACGTCACTGACTTGGTGCATACGCCCTGCTCTACACTGCCAAGACAAAATGTCATCACCAGCACTTTTTCCAAGTATGTGGCACTGAGATCGTCAAACTCATCCTACTCCAACTAGCAGTACCCACTGTTATTTTCCCAAAACTCATGAAATAACCACTATGTTATTTCCTTAAGCAGCCATGTACCCGGAGGACGAGGAACTTTCTTTGGCTCAGAGCATAACGCAATGCCCTAAGCTACAGACTCTTAAAATCCAAAGGCACAACATTGGAAGCATATCAGGGACTGAGGCCTAAAGCTGCTACCCGAACTTTTTCAAACTACTTGCAGCAATCTACTTTGGCCATCCCCAAGAGAGAACCCAAGGACTAGAGTAAAGCATATCTTCAGGACTAACATCTGACCAAAACATAACCTGTTACCATACCTGCAATTAGGTTCCAAACAGCAACGGCCATCTCTGGGTTACTAATTAGCTGGCCAGGCAACACGAGGAACCAGGTCACCCAGTCAGGCCACCTAACCAGAACCCAAAGCCCACACTCTAACCCTGCCACCACTCAGTGTGCTCAGGCCTGGCAGCACTGGCACCTGGGGGCACACCCGAAACGCAGGTTCTCAGCCCCGCCCACACCTACGGAATCAGAACTGGTTTCAGAACAGCTAGTTATGAGTCTCTCCGTCTGCTCTGCTGGCATGGGGGTTTCAGCTGCAGGGGCACACTGAGATAATGTGAGTGCGCCTACACACCCCTCAGACTCTCACTGATTCAGGGCGAGGGTGGCCCTGATCTTGCTATTGCACTTTAAACTTTCCCCGGGCGATGCCAACATACAGGAGGGTGAGAATCTGGCTCTTAGCATCTATTAGTCCACCTTCCCACTGAGTTTCTGAGTGGTAGCCCACTTTTAAAAAGACATTCCTCTTCATATGAACAGGAAGGCAGGCAGCAACTTTTCTAAGTCCTGACTTTAGGAGACCCTTTTTAGAAGGAGTAAAAGATGCTGCCTTCCCCCCTTACTAAGTTCCGGCAGACAGATAAGCATTCAAAAAGTAGGTTGGCAGAGGCAGCGATGAGCCAAGTCTCTGAAAAGCGCCATAAACGTATCTGTGACAGGTCATGCAAACTGCAGCAAGCCACTCGCCCGAAACAAGTGGCTGTGAGAAGGCCGGACACAGAGGCTGTCTCTGTAGACTTCTGAGCAAAGACGTCCCAGACAAGAAGTCAATGAGACCCTGGGCAGGACTTCTTGCTGTATGGAGCTTTTCACTGGTTCACCATTTCATTATAGAAAGCCTGGCCAAAAAAAAATCAGACTGCTATTCAATTTTCTTTTTAAATAGAGACTTTTTCAAGGGAAATGAGTAGAATATATTAGCAACTCGTTAAGTATTACACAACCAGCAAGAGAGCTCCACAGGCCAGCATCAAAAGTCGAACGTCTATCGGAGTCTGGGCGTATGCCGGTGCGAGAGCACACACAGGCGCACACATCATCGTGCACGTCAACCCTGCACCTCGAGGCTCTCGTCCTCACATCCTCCCACATGTTCACAGCACAGTGAGGTGGAGACGGGTCTGAATCTGTTAACAGGCTTTCTGAGGGTGAGGCACCAGACCTGACAGGAGGTGAATGGCCTGTGAGTTGCGGCTCAGGTTCAGAGCCAAGACCCGCCCAACAAAACTGCAACAGGTCTTGAACCTCGGCAGGAACACACCCTACCAGAGAGGCCAAAGGCACTCATCTGAGCCACTGGCCACAGGAAGGGCTTTTCCACCCACAAAGAGCAACTGCTAAATGCCAGTTAAGTCATTCACAGATGAATGGCTTTAGGACTCAAATCTTTCCACAAGGCAGACAACTGCTTACCTGGACCAATTCACTTAGCATATCTACATTTCTGAAGATGGTGAACCAGAACTCTGGAATTCCTCTGGGGCTTGGCTCTCCTGCGGCTGCTGCTTCTTTTTCTGCTATGACTACTTTATTTTTCACGTCCCCCTAAAGAAGATGCAAAATAGAACACTTATCACAAAGCAACATATTTACAATTAATTCAATGGCTTAATGCAGAATATGATTACAGAAACTTCTATCAAAAACCTTTGTCCTTTGAATCTGCACCTCCAAGACTACTGTGCACGTCACAATTTCAAACGTTTCTGAGGCACAAAACGCTAATGGCATTCAGTGCAGATGCTTATATGTATATAATTATACTCCATGATACAACTGTGTCAATTTGCAAAAGGCTTCCTGTCCAGGGGCAGCTCCACACGACATCCTTCTTAGTGACCAAGAAGGCCATGTGAAGGGGGCCTTTTCTGACATCATGGCCCCAGGCAGAAGGTAGGCTGAGGAATTTAAGCACAACACTAAATGGAGCCACGGGAAAGCGGTACTGCTCTGTCACACGGATTCTTTTGAGGAGATTACCATGACAGGCCTTTTAAATTAACAGAGGCAGATTTTCCTTGAGCAACAGAACTGACTGATTCGCAATTATACTGATCCATAGCCACAGCTTCAACTAGGCTAGGTTCCACATATTTTTAAAACATCAAAAACAGACACAGCTACCAAAACTAACATACACTTCAAAAAAATCCCTAAAAGTTAATACTAGGATAAAAGCTACTTGTCTCCCAAACATAAACCCAGCCGACAAAGTTAGCCTCCCAGCACGCTGGGACTTCCAGTGGCACTGGCACAGGACCCATCACCAGAAAGAGGCTGTAAGCAGGTGGCGAACAGGACACGCCACCGGAAGGACCCGAGACCCGCCAGACTAACATGGCCAGGTACACAGTGGCTCCTTTCTGGTCGTTGCTGGGTCCTGCGCACGCCGACACGGGTGTTCCAGCAGAACCTCCTAGGGAACCCCCCAACGCAGGTGCCTGCCCCCCAGTGGCTCCTTGCTTTCCCTTGTCTACCCCTTGCACTCTGCATGTTTTAATCTCAGTTCGTCTGACCCCGCCTCTCATGACACTGCCATGCAGAGACTGCCGAGGAAGGAGACTGCATCTGTTCACGGTCCTGATGGCACTGAGGCCACAATGCCAGTCCAGCCTCTGCTTGGCACTCATGTCACACAGAAATCTAAACACCTAGCCTAGGCCTGCAGTAGCACCCATTAGGAGCTCTCTTCTCTGTTAAGTCTTACTGATGATTAAAACCCATCAAAAGATGTTTATTTCCAAGACTATTAAAACAGAACACAAGTTGTACTCATTAAAAAAAACTTACAGCCAATTTATCCTCCTCTTCATTCTCGCTGTGCCACTCTGACTCTGCGTCTGTTGGCTCGATGTCACCAGTAATGAATTCCCTTCTCTAAAAAAAAACAGACTTCCTCAGAGCTATGAGGATCAGTTTGTAAACACTGTCTATGAAAAGAGCATGAAAAGTGGTGCCTTTAGGACTTTATAGATTCTAAGACTTAGGACTTAAAGAGTAACACAGATTCATCGGGTAAACCCAGGTGCTGAAGACCGGACACACACTGGGGAGTTGTTAGCAGGGCTCCCTACCTTGTCAAAGAGCGGCTGGTAGAGTGCCGCGTACTTTCTTTCCAAGTCATGCACTTCCTCATAGAACTTGGCTTCTATATGAGCGCATTTCACCTGAAGCTGTTTCAATGCGTTGATCCTCCTTTTCACTGCCTTAGGTAAACTAGGAGAGGGAATGAAAAAGGAAATATCCATATGTCTGCAAAATAAGGCTGCATGCTTTTCCATTTTATTTTTTAAAATCTTAGGTTAACACAGAATTAACATCCTTACTATGAAAAAGAGCTCCTAAAAATCATTACTGACAAACACCCCAAAAGAAAAAACTCGGTGTGGGGTGGGGGAAGTAATTCACAGAAGAAAAAATACAAATGATCAAACATGGACGAGAGGGTCAATTTCACAAATACCCTAAGAATGTAAACATAGAGGTACTGCTGTCTTTCTTTCCAAATCAGCAATTTAAGAGAATTCCCAGGTTTGACACGGCTGACGGCAAAGAAGCCTGCTGACTAACACATCTTTCTTAAGGGCAAACAAGAACCTTGAAAATGGTCTTTGGATCCAGTAATTTCATCTCTAAGAATCTTTCCTAAGGAAATAACCAAATATTTAAGTGCAAGAATACCACCTGATATATTATTTTGCAATAGTGAAAAACTGTGGACAGTGACAGCCTGAGCACAGGACTAACAGGCAGGCCCCCCAACGCTGCTTCCAGGAGACCCAGCGCCATGCCACGTGCTCACACCGATACACCAGCAGAGGATCAGGCGTCACAGACAAGTGGGCTCTGTTCTTTTCCAGAATCAGAAAACTCTGGGCTTCTTTGCCTTTTGATTCTTTTCTATATTCTAAAAAATATTTTATATTTGTGCATTACTTTATAAATCAGAAAGCAAAAAAACTATTTTTAACCCATCAAACTTATTTGTTTAACCTGATGCCCTTAGTCACTACTGAGAATGAAGAGCAGATTCCTGGGCCTTGTCATGGGCCCACACAGCACCCCCCTCCCACCTGGGTGCTGCTACCCTGAATCCTCCTCCACCTGAGCTGGATCCCCAAGGGCGGAGCTGGCACTGTCTGCATACTTTTATTTATCATCCAACCATGCACAGCACAGGGCACCAGGTAGCTCCTGTGTGAACACTGCTTAGAAAATACTGGAACAGCCTTGAATCACAACCGACTCTTCAGGGTAAAGGTCCTTCACTAGGGACTCCCAACTATAGTTACCTCTTTAGGGCCACTGCTAGTAGAAGCAGTGGAGTAAGAACTTAATAAAAGAGCAGACATACATTAACACTGTACTTCTCTGTGTTAATTACACATTTTAAAGTTATTTTCCAATCCTATGGAGTAAAAAACAGATTCTAAGCAAACTGACCTCCCAACAGTTCCATGACCACACAGTGTTCCTCACCCCAGCAGGCCCTTCCCGTACAGTTCCCAACAGGGAACCAATCCTCTTCTCACAAAAATCTTGTTCCCAGGCCCATACTTCCTCAGTGAATGCCAGCCCACTCACCTGGTTCCTAAAGCTAGAAAATGAGAAACCACTGCTCACCCTCAACTCAGCAACTCCCACCAAGTATCATTACATTCAAATGACTTAGTCCGCAAAAATCTCACAAAGCCCTCCCCACTAAGTCATCCCCTGGGGAACCCTCTATGTGGGCAAAGCAGGCCTTTAGGGTCCCCTCCCACTACAACAGCTTCAAAGAACATCACAAAACCCCTCACAGGGGAACCAGGGAAGAGGGTGAGAGGTCCCAGACCAGCCCCCTGAGCTGACAGTGAGACGAAGTCCTGTAGCAGCTCAGCCTTCCAGTAGGAAGACAGCCCAGCTCTGAGATGAGCCACCCTGCAAGAAGACTCTTTTCTACCGGGCAATACAACGAGGACACAGACCTCTTCTAGAAAAGCATGCTTTTTGGTGTTGCAGGCTCAGGTAGGTGAGGTGGGGAGCGGCTCTCTTAGTTACGCAGGGGCCACCAGGAAGAGAGCGAATTCTGCCCCCCTGCTGGCTCACCCTCCCCTGCTAACTTCTCCCGGTCCTGCCCGACTCACATGGTCTATAGAGCCCTTTAAACTTGTCAGGATGGCACTTCGCATGCCCCTATCAGATAGCTCGGCACACTGTGTCATTTCTCCATGAATATGTACACCCCCACCAGATTCAGAACCCAAGCACCAATCTTTGGAACCCCAGTCCTGGCTCTTAGCAAGCAATGTCTGCTGAATGAAAAAAATTAACTTATTCCTATTCTAAGGAGCCAGGAGTTTCTTAGAGTTGCATCAAGTCTCATTCACAGCATACTTACGTCTCGATGTAGCTTGAAGGGGTGTGAGAGACATTGTCAAGTCGTTCTTGTAAAGCTGCCAAAACCTGAGGGTTCTGCATCACCTGATCTGTAAGCTTTTCTAGTAAGAGTTAAAAACAAAACCAAAATATTTAAATATGCCCACCCCAGAAAATCCAAGAGTTGAAAATCACTTCAAATTATAATTTCTAAATGCAGTTAAGTGGTTTTTAAAAAACAACTGTCACAACAATATTTAAAATTTATTTTAAAGACAGTGGACACTCTATACTGATCACCTGAGTGGGTGTCATAAACTGCTGAAGGGCACCTCAAGATTGCTGGTTCTCGCCTTGACTGTTTAAGCCCAACCTCCTAGCTGAGCACCATCACTTCCCCAATTCAGGTGGTCTATCCCTGTTCCTGCCTTCTCTCCCCAAGGCCCCTGGAGGGTCCCAGAAGCCAAGAGCAGGGAGTGCCCACCCCAGTGCACACCCCCGGCGGCTGCCAGACTCCTAAGTGCCCTCTCTGCCTTCAACCCACACTGTCCATCTGCCCAAGCCCACCTCCTCAAAGCATGGCCTGCTGGCCCCTCCATGCTGCCTGTACAGCTCACACCCCATGAACCACAGGATACCAAGAAGAAGGGGGTCTCTTAGCTGTAACCAGGGAGCTGCACTGTGCCTGGCTCACAGCACAGCTCCATTCCTGACTGCACAGAAATCCAAACTAAGCACCCAAGCCTGACTAAGACGGTACCTCACCCCTGGGAGTTGTCCCTGCCCTTTCATAAGATAGTGATGTGGCCCAGCAGAAGACACCAAGTAGGCATTCAATTTCAACATTTTAACTACATGCACTCCTGCTAACATGAAGCACTGTGTATGTGTGTTTAATGTATTTAATTGTGTATGTGTAAAACAGTATACATACACATGTAAATATGCAAATTCTACACATGCACACAAGCACACATCTCTTCTAGCTCTGGTCACGGAAAGGCCTAGGAACAATGACAGCTGGCATCTATTATTTTGGCTTTTAAATCTCTCTCTCTGCCAAAAGGAAGAGAGCCTCTTGGCTAAATGGTAGATTCCAAGTCTGGGGCAAGGAAAGTTCAAGGGAAAATGGAATATCACTTACACCACAAAGCTATAAAGTATTCAAAACTGACAGAGACATAACAAATGGACATAGAAGCCAGCTTGAATGGGCCCCACCAGCCAAACGGAACAATCTGCACTCCAAAAAGAGTTAATGATGGCAACTGATCACACAGAACAAGGAACTAATCTATGGGCCTACAGTAACACTAAAATGGGGGTGGAGGGTGGAGGACTGGGAAGGAAAGCTCTTAACGGGTGTAATATGTAGCAGGATTGACCCACTTAGAAAAACACCCTTTTACCACCACCAGTGTCATCACTGACTCAGCAAGATGCTCATTGTGGCTCAATCAAGCCAGTACGCAAGTCTCACGGAGCAGGATCTCCACAGGGACCCGACAACTACTTACTACGAGGACCCTTGCAACAGGGAAATCCGGTAGACATGCTCTCAGCCAAGTCCTCAATCTCAGCATCCCCTGTCCTGGCCTCACTTTACTCCCCACCACATCAGGCCACCATGTGGTAGTCTGGCCAATATGTTTACCCTGAATCTATTAAGAACACAGCCAGACCGATCCAGAGTGTGGGTCCTGGGCAAGACAGCAGGGGCACACGGCCTGTTGCTGTGTCACTGAAAGGGAGGGTAAAAAAAGCTGCGTGGGGTGGTTCTAGAATCAGGAGACAGAACTGACAGCAATGCATGGCCCTGGGCTAAAGCTGGGTGTGGGTGTGGGGTACAACTGTGGAAGAACAGCCAAGAAAACCAGGGGACAGGAACACGACTGGACACGAGACAACAGTCCTATATCAACACTGAATTTGTTGGCTGTGGTAATGGTACTGCGGTTATGAGAATCTGTCCTAGTTTCTAGGAAACTTACTAATAAATTCCTTTAGGGAAGCACCAGGATAGCCACAAGTGCTTTCAAATGGTTCAAGGGGAAAAGGTATGAAAACGGAGGGGGGAAAATCACACATCTAAGAAAAACAAAGTATGGCATTGGGATTTGCTTCAGAAGGGGAGAAGCTTAAGGGTGCAGATGGAGGGACGGGTCACCTGGTGATCCGCACCAACACCGAGCGACGGCGGGCAGCCAGAGGAGCACCATGCTGCTCACTGCACTTGTGTGGAGCCACAACTTCACACAAACTCTTTTAAAACAAAGTACTGATTTTCATTTTAGTTACTCTAACTTCCCTAAAACCTTTGAAATAGGGTAACCCTCTCCTTGTATTACTTGTATTATAATAAATGGTCCCAGAGTAGTAGACCCCTGCTCTACATGCAAACTCTCCACTGTTAACTTCTCCGTGTGCAGAGAACTGACCTGTATTACTTGCATTTTTAGCAGCTTCCAAGGAATCTGAAGGAATCCCATCTGAAAAACTAAAAAACATATATTGAAAAAGCATTACTGCAAAGTAAGTTCCAAAAACATGTAACGGGCTATTTTCTCATGAAGGTATTGGGAGGTATCTCCACAGTGGCTTAGGGTCTGGGTGGAATTGAACCACGGCCCCCCGGGTGTTACTCTACAAGACACTTTCCTCTGTTTAGAAAGTAAAAATCCAGCACTGGATACCCCTCCATGCCATCCCCCATAGTTCTAATTCCCAGCCGTGGCCAAAGCTTCTTAATTTTCATTTCTCTCCTCAAAAAATCTGCTCCCTGCCCTCAAACCAGACCCACTGACCGACCAGCAAGCAGGCTGTGGCTCACCGGGCTGCTCAAAGGACCCAAGAGAAGCCGCCAGCCAAGCCGTCAGGACTCAGTGACCACAGTGGCTCTCTCTGCAAGCCAGCCACCCAGGCTCTAAAAACAGTTAACCTCAAGAAAACAGGTCTCCCAGTTTCCAAAGATGCCTGAACGTGCCTCCCTCACCAAGAATAAATTACATCAAACACTATGTGCAACCAAATGTGACCTTCAAAACGATCCAAAAAACAAATTTTCACTTGACCACGGAGGATACAGAATGTGAGGACAATGTCAAGCCGATCACATGGCCTCACCCAGGAGGTGTTAAAGCCTGTAGAGAAGACTATCACCTCCCGCAGACAGCTTTTAAGTATCAATATTTGAGACACTTTTCATGCCTGAAGCAATTTCTTCATGGGCTTAAGTACACAGGGGAAAAAAGGCAATTAGCTAGAATTTCTAATGATGTTTACTGAAATATGGCTTGGCCCTTGCTCACTGACTAAAATTTAAACTCCAATAACCAGTCTATTTTGGCTTACCTGTTATCTGCCATCTGAATGTCTGTATTGCCTACAAAGTGAAGAGATAACAATTAACAGTACTCAATATTTGCAGAAGATTTTTCAAACGCACTCTTTTACACTGGTTGTCTATGGGGGATGAGGATCTAGGAGGGGCAGGAGGGAACCTTCTGGTGTGATGGGAACGGTCTAGACCTTGAACAGGGTATTGATTACTTGGAATGTATAGACTCATTGAAACTCACCAAATTATACACTTAGGATCTGTACATTTCAGTGCACATACTTTACTCATAAGTTTTGACACTAAAACGACCAGGCTTCAGAATAAATGCAATCAATTCTAACTTGCCTTATGTCTATAGTCAGTCTTAGCAACAGGAACATGTTATCTGCAGGCCAATTTCTGTAGAGCAATTCAAAGTGCTTCCTGGTGATTGATTACACACAGTCTTTCAAACTAATTCACAGGACGAGTCTAGAATTCTGTCAATTCTGCATGTTCTGTTACTTCTACACTGAAGACCTACTGCTTGTGTAAAAACACTATGTAATATGCTCAGGATGATTTCACTTTCACAGGACACATAGAAAAAGATTATGCCCAGATTAGGTGACTTTCTATCTATAAATATTAAAGGTAGGTTCTGGTACATTTATAAAGACCTGTAATTAATAGAAGTTCAAAACTATCTAAATGCATGGCTAGAAAGAGCCCTTAAATGTAAAACAGATGTTGGTGAAGTTCCTTAACCTTAGATAGTAAATATACTTCACAGCCTCTGAAGGGTGGTCACAGCCTGATAACTGGTCAATGTTTCAATCTTAGGTATCTGAGTAAAGCTTAAACTTCTCAATCACAATGCTTTAGGGTACAACAAAATAACTTCTTATTTAAGAAAAATAGCTCCAATTGGTATTTAGCATCTATAATCATCTTGTGTCTAACTCAATCACATTTTTCTTACTCTTAAAATTCAAAGTATCACATAAATGTTACACTACCCATTTCAAAAAGCTAACTTTAGGAAGCAGATGACAATCAGAAAAAATTAAGCAACTAATCCTACAACAGCTGGCGGTACCCACACCATCACCTTACCAGTGACTACACCTAGCCCCAAGTTAGTGAGGGTTTTAAAAACCCTTCAGCATGTATAATGTAGTGGGGGGCACAAGGAGGGCTGTGCAACACAGAGAAGACAAGTAGTGATTTTACAGCATCTTACTATGCTGAAGGACAGTGACTAATGGGGTATGTGGGAGGGACTTGGTGAAGGGGGGAGTCTAGTAAACATAATGTCCCTCATGTAATTGTAGATTAACGATACCAAAAAAAAAAAAAACACCTTCAGTGGTTCTCATCGTCTTCTGCTGAGCCCAGTCACTGAACAGAAACTGGAATCCCTTCCCTTCCCAGCTCTGTCTATCTCACCACTTCTTCCAGCTCCTGCTCCTCTGCAGGCTGCTACATACGCATAGCTGTAATCACAGCACTCTGAAGCTTCTATTCAGCTCCCAGCCATGCAAAATGAGAGGCAGGGAAGGCTTCAGAACATTTAAGGACAACGTCCTAAGAGCTATTGCTGACAGGTTGTTAAACACTGAGGGTTCTTCCCTATGACATGCCTTTGATAAGATCCATATGCAGTGTGTGTGGCTTCTCACTGACAAGAGTTCTTTATTCATGTAGCAAGAGCACCACTGCCAGAGGATTATTTGTGGGTCAGAGAGTATGAATGGACACTTAACTGGTTACACACTGACACCAACTCTAATTTGACAATGTAATTACAGCTTTCCACTGTCCAGCAAATACATCCAACAGCACCTTCCTTGGGCCCCACACACGGACTCTGGAAGGCACCCACCCTACTGAAGCAGGCATCAACTGCCCTTTCCATACAGACTCGGGTTTACCAACCAACCCCAGCCACACACTGAATTCTAACACCTCCTATACTAGCAAGGCGCCAAGGGGCCTTAATACCCACACCAGCTCTCCCAGGAGAGGGAATACCCCCAATGTATAGCAGAGAACACAGAGGCTAGAAGGTGAAAAACCCTGGTTTAATAAGGTGTCGACTTGGGTTTCTGTCAACCCAAGGAAAGGAGGTAGATGGAGGCGAGCCTGAGTTACCAGAAACTGAGTTTATTCAGGAATAGCACAGGAATGCAATTTGGGATATGAAAATTGGAGTGAGCTACAGGCAAGTCCCCTGAGGTTCAGGCTGGGCTGTTCCTATGGACAGTGTGCACAAGGGGAAAGGCCAGTTAGCAGCCATGCAGCCTGATCACTGGTTGGAAGACGTGGGGAAAGAGTCTTGTGGATGCTCACTGGTCAGAGGGTAAGTTCTGATCTGTGTAAATAAAGCATTTACAGGAAATCCGCCTGTCTATAAGTCCCCTTTTTCTGAGGACACACGCATTATATTCTCCATTTCAGACCGCATTTTAGATTAATAACCTTTCATAGTCCCCCTTAGAGAGAGGAGAGGAAGAGAGAAGAAACCTAATTAGGAGGATTATACCCAGGGCCAGAAGTCAGATTAGACCTGTTGTTGACTGCAATAAAGGTCTTCCCCCGCTTCCCCAGCTGCTTTTAATAGGATGAAAATGTCCCAGAGGTCCCTGGGGCTTGACCATTTCAGTCAATAGTGTGGTATTATCTTTCATTATTTTCCCTGATTTGTTAAAATAGACACAGCCTTCTTCCCCAAGTAGGGCACAGGTTCCTCGTGGGTGTAGAGTGAGGAGGCTAAGGGCTCTGCAGCTCTGTAAGAGGACTTCCGTTGGGCTATCTGGGTTTGCTGATTCTCAAATGCTCTAACAGAAGTATTCAAGGCAGGTGCCGCAACTATGGAGAGACTCTGAATTTCCTTTTCGAGTTCCACTCTCCAACCCAAGGGAAAAGGTTTGGGTAAAAGACGTCCAAATCCCTTTTTACCTACTATCTATCAGAGTATTTGTGGGCATCCACCCAAAAAGGTATCCATCTCAGCTACCATGTGCTCTTCTGAGTCGGCAGGAGAAAGAACCCAGACTGGGTAGGAGCAGGGGGGAGGGCTCTCCTGCCCGGCATCGGAGGTGAGGGCAGCGACTCTGCAGCGGCCCCTCCCCAGCTGAGGGGTAGTGTGCAGTCTATGCTGCTTTCCCATATAAACAATGTTTTTCAAAGAGAGGGCCTAGGTGCGCCCTTTTGCCCAGTTTCTTTTCCTGGAATAGAATATCTCATGATCAAAAACATAGTCATTTACATATAACATGACAACTGGTGGTGTCAGCATGGTAGGAATACTTATGGGAACATCTTCAGCCCTGATCTATCTGGAGTAACAGGTGAGTTTGACGACTGTGGGTGAGGTCCCAGTAGGCAGCTGGGCACTTTCCAGGGAGAAGGTAGGCCGACTCAAGTTCCCACCATTCATCGGATTTTTGGTCAACTTCCCAGGAGGCACCACTGAGAGGAAGCACACCAGCTTCCCACTTTCGGTACTGTTAGAACTTTCATTAGTCCACAACAGGGATACATTAATGGAAGAGACATTACAGTCTCCTGGATTCTAGTGCAGAAGTGGACTCATGATCGTCTGAAGCATATATAACTGTATAGTTACATGTATTTAGTAGGAGGAGCCCATAGATTTGCCATTAATGATATGACATACAGAAAAGGTCTTGGTTAAGAGTCCAGACTTGAGTAAGGGGTATTCCTTTATGGGTGGGGGGCAGTGAATGGAATGTTGTAGTGTTTGGGGCCAATTTACTGGGAGGGAGAACATGTTCAGCTTCAAAGGTACCAAAGGAAAATCCCACATCTCTGCCAGAAAGACTCTGCCATCCTTCTAAGGGTAATAGCTAGGCCACCAGTTCAGGTTCACTGTGAATGTTATGACCTCTGGCACAAATCCAACAATCAGTAAAGATGGTAGAATCAGAAAACTTTTTATAAGGTGGGAACAAATGGTGTATTACAGCCAAAACAGAGGGCAGCAAAGAGGCATGAGAGAGAGGACAATCAGAACCTTAAGCAGAATTATTTGGTTGAGCAATACAGGATGCAGTGAAGGGGGATGTTTCACAGGTCTAGTCCGCATATCTTAGGAAAATGGTTTACTCTGATGTCATCTGCTTTAGTCCTTGGACATCTTTAGCTTTAAGTCACCAGCTGGGTTGCAGATCCACTCAGCATCCATACAGCTGGGACACAAACCTAGGAGTCTGTCTCTGAGAGTCTGGCAGCACAGGGGTGAGTTGGTTAACACCAGGCAGGGCCCTTTCCAATAAGGCTGGAGGGAATTCTTAGGGAGATGTCTTTTCTGGTAGATGACGTCTCCAGGCTGTAAAAGTGTTATGTCTAACATCTTTGTTCTCCAGGGAGTACACTGTGGAAAGACTGCTCTACCACAGCCTGATTATTCTCAGTGGGTTTAATTTAGAGCCTTGCAAACCTGTAATATGTACCCTTTTATTAGCTGTAGGTCAAAGGAAGCAGGGGCTAAATGCATTGACTGTCCCATGGTTATTTCAAAGAGTATGAGTTTATGAATTCCAAATGCAGCAGGTCTAAGATCTAGAGGAACGAGCAGCAGCCCTTTTGACCAACGTATTCAGGTTTCAACCAATACAACCAACTTGGCTGGGGCAGCTGTTTGAAATCCATCTGCCGGCCTTGAATGGCCCACTGGATAAACTAGTTCTTCCCTTGGTTGAATTCAGGACAGGGAGAACAAGCAAGATAAAAGCTTTTCATGGCCTTCTGATGATCCCCCACCAATATGAATTCATAAATGTTACCATTTTCTCAAGGGACCAATGGTTTAATTCATGTACAGAGGTCAGTAAGGGAGGTTTTAGATTTTTCTGGCAGGCCTGGCTTATCACTGGATCTAAACCAGAGTCCCTTTACTTTGTGGTACACACAAGCCTTGCGTTTTCCAATTGTTTTTCTTTCAAACACCAGCTGTTGTACTTCCCGGGTCAGTTCCCATAGGTCCCCACCAGGGGGAGCAGTCTTGTGGACCATGACAGGTTTGGTCTACGGATCTCGTAAGAATGAATGGCTTCTGCAGAGATTATTAGCAAATTGACTTCCTGTGAATTGGACTTGCAAAGCCCAGGGACTTTAATGACAGCTGCAGCTGCTGGCAGCAGTCAACAGATTGTGGACGTTAAGGGCCACTCTTAAATTTTATCTGCACCATTAAGTGAGGAAACCCTGTTGTTTCCTTAACATTCCAAAGCCAGAGCCCCTCCAAACGCCTATCAGCTCTCAGAATAGATGTCTGCTCTCTTGCCTTTAGCTAAAATAAAATGCACGTTGGAGTAAAGGCAGGTAATTAAGCCTGTTGAGCAGAAGTAGCCAAAGGTAGGGTCTGCCTCAATAACCCCAAAAGGAATTGGTACCACATACTCAACACAAAATATACCATTTTCATTTTTAGGCAAGAGCCATCAGTAAACCAGGAATGATCAGCATTCATCAAAGAGGTTTCTTGTCATTTGTCACAAGACATCAAGACAAGCCATCAAAGTCCAACTGCCATGAGGACTTCACAGCAGAGGAGGGAAAAGTGGGCTGAGACTGTCATGAGAGAGCGTGTGACAGGAGGGGCAGTAAGGGCTTCACAGGAGGAAGGGTGGCTCACTGAAAGGTGTTAAGATGGTGTGAATTTAAGAGAGCCTCAACAGCGTGCAGCACGAAGATGATCTGGAAAGACCCCATCACTGGAAGAGCAGTTATCAGGTACAGCCTAAGGCATAGCTGACATACTATGGACTGTACTGACCCAGGACTGGGTGACAGTCCCCCATTTGGGGTAAGCACTCCCAGGATACTCCCTGCCTTTGCACATGCAAAACAGGAAAAAGGAGAGCTGATAATTTGGGTGTCCTAGGGGAGACAGACTTATTAAACTTCCTTTCAATGTCTTAAAGGCTGCTAATGTTACCTTGGTCATCCCACACAATGGGCTCAGGTTTGGTGTGCTTCAGTATGGCTTACAGGGACTGCTCCACGAGCACGTTTAGGATCTACCTGTAACAATAACCAGCCAGCCCGAGAAAACCCCGCAACTGACATTTGGTTTGGAAAAATTCAAATGCCTTGGAGTCTATTGGCTTCTAAGTGTAATCCCTGTTCTGAGAATGAAATGTCCTAAGTAGCAGACCCGAATTTGAACAAACTGGAGTTTCTCCTTTGAGACCTTTCATCCCTTAATGGCTAAGATTTTTACCAGGTGAACACGTCCTTTTGTGAGGAGTCCTGAGTGGGTGACCAAAGCAACAAGCATCTACACGCTGTAGTAAGGTCACTGCTATTCCAGTCTGCCTTTAGATTTGTGAGGACGGATGAACGCTCAGGAAAGCTCAGAGGTATGTCTGTCCAGGTACTTGTCCTTCCCAGGTAAAGGCAAAAAGATACGGACTATCCCTATCAACAGGATACTGAAAACACACTGCATAGGCTGACCAGACCGGGAAAGCTGCTTCCAGCAGGGATGTGCCAAGAGCATGTGAGGATCAGGGACAGCAGGTGGCAATGAGTTACACTGTTGTTTACTGCCCTACAGTCCTGGACGAATCTCCACCCTCCATCTCCAACCTGCTGTTTGATTTGGTTTTGACATGAGCGTACTGGGGGGATAACGAGTCCTGGGGCCTAAGCCTGCCAGATTTATTTATTTATAGGGTATTGGCTTATTCTTGGGAGAAGTTTTGAGGGTCAATCTGGATCTTAATGGGAGGGGCACTATGAATTCCATGTCTGTTGAAGATTTTGCCAAAAGAGTAAGGGGGTATCTGGTCTAACAGTAGGAATGAGTCCAAAATTTGGTCTTCTTTGGTTTGTAGAATGCAAGAAAGGCAAGGGGCTTGTATCGTCCTTAGTGCTGGATTTCTCTGTCCCCTTTCAGAGAAAAACAATGGCAGTATGGCTTTTCTCCAGGAAATCTATTCCTACTAAATGTCTGGGAGCCAAATGGCTGAGGAGCCCTTTGGGTTGCAAAGGTCCCAGGCAAAGAGATAAGGGCTGAGAAATAGGGACACCCTGCAGTTTAACTGAGAGTCCTGCTATTTGTACACATGTATTGCTCTTAAGAAGGGATTGTGTAACTGTAGTGGGGCTGAGCGCTGACAGAGTAGCCCATGAATTAATTAACACTGTGAGGAATTTGTCCCCAGTCTGGAGAGCAGTCCCTCCTAGCCTATTTAATGGCAGGGTAGGGAACAGCTCCTGTGTGTCCTTGGAGTCCCATCGTGGGGGTAGGTTTGGCAGTTAGTTCTTGGAGGGCTGCAACTATCTGGATTTCAATTTATAGTGATCCTTTCTCCATTGGCCACATTTTTTGCAATAATGACAGGGTCCTATAGGTCAGGTTGCTTTGAAGTCTCCCATTTTTGGAGTTGGACATTCAAAAACTTAGTTGTGTTTCTTCTTGTGTTATCTTCTGGGATATAAGCCAACTGACTGGCCAGACTGACATGGGCAGGGACTACAATGTTTCCCATTCTACACAAGTTCTTTGACTAACAGCGTTCAGGCCATTTACAAACACACATTTAAAAGCCACCTGGGGGTGTTAACACCTATGGGAAGCCAGGAATTTTCCTTGAAAAATACCTGAAGTCTGCTGTAAGAGTTATAGACAGACTCAGCAGGCTTTTGGGTGCATGCCTGAATCTTATTCCAGTCCCTAGGCTTTGAGAAAGCTCTAGGGATGGCTTTTGGTATGCTGCAAAATTGGTCATATAAATGGGCTGGGGGTTGGTTTAGTTTAAACCCTAGAGATTGTTCAGGGTTTTCCTAATTTGGCAGCTTTAATCCAGGGCTGGGCTTGACCTTCTCCAACAAGCACTGACAATCTAGACTGTGACAGAGATCAGACAAACCAGGCTGGGAAGGTCAGGGTTACAATACTGAATTCCTCACCAAATCTATGGGGATCCGATCCTGTTAACTTGGGGAAGTCCTTAATTACAGCCCTAAGCTTGGCTTTTGTCCAGAGGGTGTAGGACATTTTGGGTGGTTTAGCAGGATCCTCAGAAAGTCTAATTTTGAAAAGGAAGGTTTTAATAGACTTGGTTGGTGAAGTTTCAGTGACAGGAAAGAAAGGTTCAGATGGAGGTGCATGGTAAAGGGGTGGTGAAGAGCAATATGGAGGAGGTGGAGCAGTCTCACCTGGTACCAAGGAAGAGGCCTCTGACATTTTAAATCCACCTTTAGTTGTTTATTTGCTTCAGTCAACTTTGATACACTATTTTGTAAAGAGGCAATTTTAGGACCTGAGCATGTTTAGAAGCCTCCAGATACCAATGAGGATAACCATCCCATTTAGATTGTTTAATTTTGTAGATACAGTCTTCTAGCTTAGTTTAGAATAAAACAAGTTGGGGAGATCAAAAGTTCCCCATAATGGCCACTGGAGTTCTAAATTATTTTTAGCAAGATTGGTCCATTCAGTCAAAAATGCAGACCAGGAGGGACTTTTTTTTAAACACAAAACTGGCCAGTGTTCCTGAAAGGGAACCATCTTTAGAACACTTAGATGATTGGGATCCCATTATTAGATCCAGAACAAAGGAATACTAACAACCTATCACTACGCAGATCCTGAATAAAGCTGAGCTTGACCAAAAGGAGGGGGAACTTGAAATTTGAGATGAGACTTACCAAACCAAAAGTTACAGTGACTGTGTAAAGGGCTCCAGTCCAGGTGCTGTTGTTCTTTGGTGATCAGTGCCTTCAGAACTCACTTCTGACACCATGTAAGGTCAACCTAAAAGAAAGGAGTTAGACTGAGGCAAGCTTGAGTTACCAGAAATCGAGCTTATTCAGAATAGCAGAGGAACTGCAATTTGGGCCACAAAAATTGCAGTGAGCTATAGCCGAGCCCCTTGAAGGTGGCCAGCTTCTATGGGCTGAGTGCACAAGGCGAAGACCCAGTTAAGAGCCATGCAGTCAGCTCACTAACTAGAAGATGGGGAGTCTTGTTTGATGCTCACTGGTCAGGGGGTAAGTTCTGATCTTCTGTAAATCAAGCATTACAGGAAGTCAGTCTCACAGTCTTTAAGTTTCCTTTTTCTGAGGGCACATGCATGAGATTTTCCATTTCAGACCCTTCAGTTCCACTTTTTATTAAAATCCTTTTGTATTTCAAATCCAGACCCTCCTGGCTCTTCCCTACCATCACTAACCACTTCTCTTCCTGCTGCCAGTCCCACCTGCTCAACTCAAGATTATTGTTGCTATTGTTTAAACAGATGACAGACAATAGCTCAGTTACGATGAGGATCCTGAAGTTCCACAGCATTCCCAAGAAATCCACTGCCTAGAAATGCAGAGTGAAAATGCCCCTACCCTGTCTATTATGTGGTTCCAGGGTCCCAAACAGTGTCTGACACAGTATCTGCTGAATGAATAAATACCCTATTGTAGGACACAGGCCAAAGAGATTCACCTGCCCATGGAATGACACCACTACAACTGAAAGGATTCCTTCACTACAAGGATCTACTCAATTTTCTTTCTGTGAACACTTGTGCTACTTAAGACTATTTTTGGTGACATGATGACAAAGCAGTTAAGTTAAACACGACACAATACTGTCAAAAAAAAAAGCATAAAATCAAGGATAGAGAAAAACAAAATAATGAGTTTAAACAATAGAAACAAAAACAAGTTTTGGGGACTAAACAACAAACCAGAATGTAGCAAGCATCTCGAACAAAGCAGACACAAAATAAATGATCTGGGTTTGAATCCTATCCCTATCACTTCCTAGCTGTATAGCCTCAGTTTCAACATCCATAAACTAGACAGTACCTACACAAGAGAGGCTGCTGTGAAGACAGAATTACAAATGTAAAGTGTCTGATATAGGACACATGCCAGATCTCTTTCCACTTTTATAACTGCCATATGTTTATAGATCATTCTATCTGTTGCTTGATATGAAACCAACAAATTGAGTTAATTGCTCTCTTTACCTACAGAAAAATGTAGAGTGGAGACATGCTATAAACTAGTGTTCAGTCAATCAGCTTTCATCACCACAATGTACTTTTATTTAGCAATCCCTACTATAGTTAGAATAGGAGAGTTACAAGGAACTATCAAATTTGCAAGTTTTAGAAATACAACCACCCATTTGTTTTACATGTTGTTTTAAATGCTGTTTAATCAATTTTATGAGACTACAACCCCAAGCCTCACCAGAAGGTTCTCCTACTTCTAAAAGGCAATCAAATTAATATGAAAAGGATATCAAAATTATAAAATTTCAAAAGTCCAATAGTTCAGGTTCCCTCCCAGGGTCAGAAACTTTAACTGAGTCTAGAATTTTAAATTTGGACTGGCAAGAAAATTTCCATTGATTATACAAATAAATGTTACACTTTTATATAAGATACCTCACAATCTTATTTATGGATTCATTTCTACCCCCCAAAAAATTGTTTTTTACAGGTAAAATTTTCTAAATGCTTGCAGCAAAGTATCCAAATATAACTAAATTCTTATTTTTTATTGAAAAATTTAGTCAATAGCTAGAATATTCATATAACTTCAAATCTGGCCACTTTTGAAGTAAAAAATATAGTAAATTGGAGAATATGGTCACCCAAACATAACCAAAATTTTTATACATTTATCATCTGTCTTAAGTCAAAGGTCCTCAATGTCTTCTTGTGAGGTAACAGAATGATTAAAATTAACTTAGATGTAATCAACGTTCCTGTAAGACTTTAGGATTTCATTATAATTAGGGGTGCAGTTAAATGAACCCTATAACATAATCACTTGTCTGAAGTTGAAGGAGGCCACCCCACCCTATGAACCCCAATAGAGTTGATCAGCTCCAGAGTATAGATCCAAGCCCACCACAAGTACTGGATCATGTTCTGGCTTAGGACCACTTCAGAAGGGATGATGAGGACAAAGAATCATCTATTTATCTATTCTAAGGAGGAATCAGGAGACCCAATGAGTTATCTCATCTCCAACCACAAAATCTTCAATATAGGAAGGTCTGGTACAGTCCAGATCTCATCTACCTTACATAGATTCTTTATCCTGTCTATGTTCAAACTGATCTAAATAATATGTAATGGCTGATAATCTAATACATATATACTTCCTTTTTCTTCTGGCATTTATCACAAAATTAACTTTAAAAAGTCACTACCTATGCCTACAGATGAACTGAGATTGGCAAATGGTTAACTACTGAAGCTAAGTGTTAGGTATGGGGGAAATCTACTTTTGTTATATTTGAAATTTTTTATTATCATATTTAAAAAGAATAAACAAACAATACGTTTGTCTTCCCACTAAAAAACAAGTTCCACAAGAGGCAGGGACCTGTCAACACCTCAAGCAGTGATCCCTGGGTGCAGCATAGGGCTCGGCAGGACACAGCAGCCAAGCAAACTCTGCTCCATTCATTCATTCACTGCTGTGGAGCAACAGTCCAAGAGGTCTACTTGTACCCAGCATGGTGTTGGGGACCCCACACACACCTTAGCCTCGCCCAGTTTATGAAGACACACCGGAAGTCACGTCTGCTTACAAGATCTGCCACCAGAAAACACCAGACTGTCTCTTCAGAAACCTGCTACAGACTAAGTCCTTAGTTTTCAGGAAGAAAGTGAAAAAAGTATTTCCTTTTCTTAACTAAAACACTATTTTTACATAAGGCACAGTGGTTTTCATCGCTGTTGCCTCAGTTTCCTCCTCCACTCTCTTTTCTGCAATTCATTAGTATATGACTAAATAAGGCAAACATTTTGAGTTATTCTTAATCCAGTATTTGAAGATCTTGTCACCCTGTCAGTAAGGCTTTTCCTCTCCATCCTACTTAAAATCACAAACACCCAAGTCCCTATTTCTTCTCTGCTCTTCTTCCCCAAAGCCCCTACCACCACCGAACTTGTCTGTCTCCCACTTCGGAAATATATGAAGGCAAAGCCCTTTGTCTGTTTTGGCCAGAGCAACACCCCAGTACCTAGGGCTGCACAGAGAAGACACTCAGCAATGAATAAATAGTTAGAACTGAAAGGTACATTTTGTGATACTGGATTACTGGATAAACAATGTTTTAAAATATAATGCAACTGGATTCTTACAACCTCTGTACATAAACATTTAAAGTATACAGTTGCTCTTTCTACCACAAAACTATTAAACAGAAATAATTTCATCTTGTTTGTTAACAGGTTTTTTTGGATAATAATAAAATGCACAATCCATACTGTCTAACTCCATACACAAAAGTAAACTTGAAATGAAATAAAGACCTGAATGTAAGTCATGAAACCATACAAGCTTTAGAAGAAAACATAGGCAAAAATCTCTTGAATATAAACTGAGCAACTTTTTCCTGAACACATCTCCTCAGGCAAGGAAAACAAAAGCAAAAATGAACACATGGGACTACATCAAACTAAAAAGCTTCTGTACAACAAAGGACACCATCAGTAGTACAAAAAGGCACCCTACAGTATGGGAGAATGTATTTGTAAGGAACCCAATAAAGGATTAACATCCAAAATACAGAAAGAACTCACATGCCTCAACACCCCCCAAAATGGGCAGATGATCTGAACAGACACTTCTCCAAAGAAGAAATTCAAATGGCCAACAGGCATATCCAGGAATTCCACTCCTAGGAATTTACCCAAAGAAAACAAGATCACAGATTCAAAAAGACATGAAGAATTCAAAATAAAAGTAATAAGCATGCTGATGGAGCTACAAAGAAATATGTAAGAGCTGAATAAGGGATGAATTCTGGAGGGAGATGACAGGAATGAAACAAACAATGGAAGGATTTAAGAGCGGACAGGATGAGGTGGAAGAGACTGTTAATGAAATAGAAACCAGAGAACAGGAATACAGAGAAGCTGAGGCAGAGACAGATAAAAGGATCTCTAGGAATGAAAGAATATTAAGAGACTTGGGCAAACAGAACAATATTCGCATTATAGGGGTACAAGAAGAAGAAGAAGAGAGAGAAAAACGGATAGAAAGTGTCTTTGAAGAAATAATTGCTGAAAACTTCCCCAAGCTGGGGAAGGAGTAGTCTCTCAGACCATGGAAGTCCACAGATCTCCCAACACAAGGGACCCAAGGAGGATAACACCAAGACATATAATAATTAAAATGGCAAAGATCAAAGACAAGGACAAAATATGAAAAGCAGCCAGAGGGAGAAAAAAGATCACCTACAAAGGAAAACCCATTAGGCTATCATCAGACTTATCAGCAGAAACCTTACAGGCCAGAAGAGAATGGCATGATATATTCAATGCAATGAAACAGAAGGGCCTCGAACCAAGAACACTGTATCCAGCATGATTATCATTTAAATTTGAAGGAGGGATTAAACAATTCCCAGATTAGCAAAAGTTGAGGGAATTTACCTCCCACAAACCATCTCTACAGTGCATTTTAAAGGGACTGCTCTAGGTGGAAGTGTTCCTAAGGCTAAATAGATGTCACCAGAAAAAATAAAACCACAGCAAAGAAAGTAGACCAACCAAATACTAACTAAATGCAAAATAAAATCAGCTATCCACAAAATCAGTCAAGGGAAACACAAAAGAGTACAGAATAAAACACCTAACATATAAAGAGTGGAGGAGGAAGAAAAAGAAGGGAGAGAAATAAAGAATTATCAGACTGTGTTTATAATAGCATAATAAGTGAGTTAAGCTAGACAGTTAGATAGTAAAGAAGCTATCCTTGAATCTTTGGTAACCATGAATCCAAAGCCTGCAATCACAGTAAGTACATATCTATCGATAATCACCCTAAATGTAAATAGACTGAATGCACCAATCAAAAGACATAGAGTAACTGAATGGATAAAAAAGCAAGACCCATCTATATGCTGCCTACAAAAAACTCATCTCAAACCCAAAGACATACACAGACTAAAAGTGAAGGGATGGAAAAAGATATTTCATGCAAACACAATAGGGAGAAAAAAGCAGGTGTTGCAGTATTTGTATCAGACAAAATAGACTTCAAAACAAAGAAAGTAACAAGAGATAAAGAAGGACACTACATAATGATAAAGGGGTCAGTCCAACAAGAGGATATAACCATTATAAATATCTATGCACCCAACACAGGAGCACCTACATATGTGAAACAAATACTAACAGAATTAAAGGAGGAAACAGAATGCAATGCATTCATTTTAGGAGACTTCAACACACTACTCACTCCAAAGAACAGATCAACCAGACAGAAAATAAGTAAGGAGACAGAGGCACTAAACAACACATTCGAACAGATGGACCTAACAGACATCTACAAAACTCTACACCCAAAAGCAGCAGGATACACATCCTTCTCAAGTGCATACGGAACATTTTCCAGAATAGATCACATACTAGGCCACAAAAAGAGCCTTAGTAAATTCAAAAAGACTGAAATTCTACCAACCAACTTCTCAGATGACAAAGGTATAAAACTAGAAATAAATTGTGCAAAGGAAACGAAAAGGCTCACAAACACATGGAGGCTTAATGATGCTCCTAAATAATCAATGGATCAATGACCAAATTAAAAGAGAGATCAAGCAATATATGGAGACAAATGACAACAACAGTACAATGCCCCAACTTCTGTGGGATGCAGGGAAGGCAGTTCTAAGAGGAAAGTATATAGCAATCCACGCCTATTTAAAGAAGGAAGAACAATCCCAAATGAATAGTCTAAATTGACAAGAAGAACAACTGAGGCCCAAAGTCAGCAGAAGGAGGGACATAATAAAATCAGAGAAGAAATAAATAAAATTGAGAAGAATAAAACAGTAGAAAAAAATTAATGAAACCAAGATCTGCTTCTTTGAGAAAATAAACAAAATAGATAAACCCCTAGCCAGACTTATTAAGAGAAAAAGAGAATACATAAACAGATTCAGAAACGAGAAAGGAAAAATCACAATGGACACCACAGAAATACAAAGAATTATTAGAGAATACTATGAAAATCTATATGCTAACAAACTGGAAAACCTAGAAGAAATAGACAACTTTCTAGAAAAATACAACCTTCCAAGACTGACCAAGGAAGAAACAGAGAACCTGAACAGACCAATTAACCAGCAACGAAATTGAATCGGTAATCAAAAAACTACCCAAGAACAAAACCTCCGAACCAGAAGGATTCACCACTGAATTTTATCAGACATATAGAGAAGACATAATACCCATTCTCCTTAAAGTTTTCCAAAAAATAGAAGAGGAGGGAATACTTCCAAACTCATTCTATGAAGCCAGTATCACTCTAATACCAAAACTGGGCAAAGACACCACAAAAAAAGAAAACTACAAATATCCCTGATGAACATAGATGCAAAATACTCAACAAAATATTAGCAAACTGAATTCAAAAATACATCAACAGGATCATATACCATGATCAAGTGGGATTCATCTCAGGGATGCAAGGATGGTACAACATTCAAAATCCATCAACATCATCCACCACATCAACAAAAAGTACAAAAACCACATGATCATCTCCATAGATGCTGAAAAAGCATTCGGCAAAATTCAACATCCATTCTTAATAAAAATTCTCAACAAAACGGGTATAGAGGGCAAGTAACTCAACATAATAAAGGCCATATATGACAAACCCACAGTCAACATTATACTTAACAGCAAGAAGCTGAAAGCTTTTCCCCTAAGATCAGGAACAAGACAAGGATGTCCACTCTCCCTGCTTTTATTCAACATGGTACTGGAAGTCCTAGCCATGGCAATCAGACAACACAAAGAAATAAAAGGCATCCAGATTGGTAAGGAAGAAGCCAAACTGTCACTGTTTGCAAGTGACACAATATTGTACATAACAAACCCTAATTAATCCACTCCAAAACTACTAGAATATCTGAATTCAGCAAAGTTGTAGGATACAAAGTTAATATACAGAAATCTGTTGTATTCTTATACACTAAAGATGAACTAGCAGAAAGAGAAATCAGGAAAACAATTCCATTCACAAGTGCATCAAAAAGAATAAAATACCAAGGAATAAACCTAACCAAGGAAGTGAAAGACCTATACCCGGAAAACTACAAGACACTCAAGAGAGAAATTAAAGAAGATACCAATAAATGGAAACACATCCCATGCTCATGGATAAGAAGAATCAATTTTGTTAAAATGGCCATCCTGCCTAAAGCAAACCACAAATTCAATGCAATCCCCTATCAAAATACCAACAGTATTCTTCAACAAACTGGAACAAATAGTTCTAAAACTCATATGGAACCACAAAAGACCCCAAATAGCTAAAGCAATCCTGAGAAGGAAGACTAAAGCAAGGAGGATCTCGCTTCCCAACTTCAAGACTGCAAAACCACAGTAATCAAGACAACTGGCACAAGAACAGACCCATAGACCGGTGGAACAGAATACAGAGTCCAGATATTAACCAAAGCATATATGGTCAATTAATATATGATAAAGGAGCCATGGATATACAATGGGGAAATAACAGTTTCTTCAATAGCTGGTGTTGGCAAAACTGGACAGCTACATGTAAGAGAATGAACCTGGATTACTGTCTAACTCCATACACAAAAGTAAATTTGAAATGGATCAAAGACCTGAATGTAAGTCATGAAACCATAAAACTCTTAGAAAAAAACATAGGCAAAAATCTCTCGGACATAAACATGAGCAACTTCTTCATGAATGTATCTCCCTGGGCAAGGGAAACAAAAGCAAAAATGAACAAGTGGGACTATATCAAACTAAAAAGCTTCTGTACAGCAAAGGACACCATCAGGAGAACAAAAAGACATCCTACAGTATGGGAGAACATACTCATAAGTGACATATCCTAAGGGGTTGACATCCAAAATATATAGAGCTCATGCACCTCAACAAACAAAAAGCAAATGATACAATTAAAAAATGGGCCGAAGATCTGAACAGACACTTCTCCAAAGAAGAAATTCAGATGGCCAACAGGCACATGAAAAGATGCTCCACATTGCTAATCATCAGAGAAATGCAAATTAAAACCACAATGAGATATCACCTCACACCAGTTAGCATGGCCACCATCCAAAAGACAAACAATAACAAACGTTGGCGAGGATGTGGAGAAAGGGGAACCCGCCTACACTGTTGGTGGGAAGGTAAATTAGTGCAACCATTGTGGAAAGCAGTATGAAGGTTCCTCAAAAAACTCAAAATAGGAGCCGAAATAGCTCAGCTGGGAGAGCGTCAGACTGAAAAAACTCAAAATAGAAATACCATGTGACCCAGGAATTCCACTCCTAGGAATTTACCCTAAGAATGCAGAATCCCAGTGTGAAAAAGACATACGCACCCCTATGTTTATCGCAGCACTATTTACAATAGCCAAGACATGGAAGCCACCTAAGTGTCCATCAGTAGATGAATGGATAAAGAAGATGTGGTACATATACACAATGGAATATTACTCAGCCATAAGAAGAAAACAAACCCTACCATTTGCAACAACATGGATGGAGCTAGAGGGTATTATGTTCAGTGAAATAAACCAGACAGAGAAAGAGAAGTACCAAATGATTTCCCTCATTTGTGGAGTATAACAACAAAGCAAAACTGAAGGAACAAAACAGCAGCAGAATCACAGACTTCAAGAAGGGACTAGCAGGTACCAAAGGGAAAGGGCGGGAGAAGGGGATTAAAGGGTGTTATGATTGGCACACATAATGTAGGGAGGGATGGGGAAGGCATATAGCACAGAGTAGTGACTCTATAGCATCTTACTATGCTGATGGACAGTGACTGCAATGGGGTGTGTGGTGAGGACTTAATAATATGGGTGAATGTAGTAACCACAATTTTGCTCATGTGAAATCTTCATGATTGTTTATCAATGATACCTTAATAGAAATATATAAAAGCACAATCAAAAAAAAAAGTTCCACAGCCCCAGAATGGAAGCACATTTAGCTGACAGAGTAAGAGGGAATTTAAGGCTACACAATGAACAGTCAATATCAAAAGCTAAAGGCTACGAAGTGATTTTTTTTTCTTACTACAAAAATACACTGCTTCACCTGTTACTGAATACTCATGAAATTTAAAATTCAATGGCAAATGAAATCAAGAAGCCCCGTTTTCTCTAAAGAGGACACAAATTTCTTCACTACCTATTAAGAAGGATCCCGGTTACTACAGCTCAAGAACAAATCACACAATTGCAGTTTAGGGAGGCAAGTAGTTGCTAACCTAGGAGATCCTTATCCAGACCAGAAAGCTATTTCCTGCATTGATTACACATCAGCGACTGTCTACTTCTAAAATCATCCCATTGGTGGAATAGTCTAAGTAGTATCAGCCTTTTACTTTGGATTCTTTAACACATTTCCCCTTAAAAACATAAAAGCAAGCACTCCTTAGACAGCAATCCCAGATTAAATTCCCAAAAACCTCCTCACTGCTGACTTATTCAAGTATAGGCCAACACTGGGAATACTGGTTAGGAGCAGTATTAGTTTTTGCCTATATCATACAGTGGACCCCCTAGGCCTTTGGGAATTTCAATCACCCCCCCCTGCCCAAAGTACCATTCTCCTAAATAATGAAAATTCAGGTTCTCTGGCAAAAATGTTGGGAGTGTAACACGAGCTTATCAAAACCACTGAACCATTTAAAACTGTGAACAAATGGGAAAGAAGAAAAGCACTCTAAAAATAAGTAATTCTGAACTCTGTCGTTTATACATTTATATTCAAGGTCACCTCCTGCTGATGCTAGAAGACTTTCAGCTGCTCAAGAGAAAAATGAAAAAGATTTCAATTTCTCTGACCTAGTGGTCAGAGAACTGCAGATGCACAGAACTAATACACTCTCAGTATCAAGAGGCTGCCAACGCTGACAGGTTAACTGAAATGTTTTAATTAAACTTTCAAGTGCAAATTCACAGACTGGAATATGTTGATGAACACATCCCAACTCTATGAAATTATGAAGTACCGCACAGATAAAAACCTCTAGTAAACACTATAGAAGAGTCTGATCAATCTAAATGGCCAATTCACAAAATTACAAAACCTGAACATTTTAGAGGCCAACAATCCAAAAGTATATTTATCCTTTTTAGAAATCAGTTTACTGAGGTTATCAAAACAAAGATGATAATCAGTACTGCAAAGAATTCAATTTCTCCAAACACTATTCTTATTTGTTTTGAAAAGTAATACAAAATCCACAAAAATTTTTTCTGATGTCGTTTTATGATACAAGTAACCGCAGACAGTCTGAATCAGTATCACCAGTCAACCAGGGAAAAAAGGACTGCAAAGGGGTGTGTACTAACAGGGTTTTCAGACAGGCCTGTAGCGCTGAAGTAATTATTTTATGTAGTTAACAATTAGTTTGAAAACAATTATCTTCATTACCGTAAGAGGCTTTAAAATTCTACTGAAATGTACCTAAGTAAACTTGGGAAGGTTACAATTCCTGTACCTATCTTATCTGTAAAATATGTCAATTTTATCACTGTAATTCTATAAAACATTGTTTTGCGATAGTATTTTTATTGACAAAAAGGTCTTGTCAGTTGATCCTTGCAAATATCCGAATAGGATAATTTACCTTTAAAAGATGAAAGAAAAAAAACTTTCTTGTCCCTTAACAAGTAAAAGAGCAACTAATAAATGGGAGAAAATTCATTTTCTAGAGCTTCTTTTTCCTGCCAACTTAAGTGAGCCTCTTCTTCAGTCACCCCTTTAATTTTTGGAATAAGTCCCCAACCTATCACCACATTATTTTTTCTGGAGTTTGTTTGTTTGCATATTACTGATTGCACTAGCAACTGCTAATCAATCTGAAATAATTTCCGATTCTACTACGGGAAGCACTTAGCATTCATTCGGTGGAGTCACAGAATTTTGGGCTAGAAATGATCAGCCGGCTCAAATCCTCAGAAACCAGACTTCAGTTAGGCTCAGTCCAATTAGGAAAACATGATTCCTCATTAAAACTTTTCATTCCCTCTACAGAAGCACACGCTGGGAAAACCTAGAACTGCCTGCATTTTAATCCAAGTTCTGTCACTTTGGACAAGCCATTAAGTTTCCCTAGTAAAGTCGGGAAATAATAGTATCCATCTCACCAATTATTAATTATGAAATGGGTTAACACATGCAAAGAGAGAGGAGTCTTGGCGGGCAGCAACAGCCATTAGTCATTCAGAGGTACAGCTATTACTGCAGGAAGGCAGTAACTAAACTAAAGACTTAAACTTTTTTAGGCCCAGCAACTTCCTCCACCGTGTACCGGTACAACAGATTTTCCCAAGCCCGTTTGTACGTCCAGCCCATGCAGGGAGACGGAGCAGGAACTGCCGGGGTGGGCACGCGGGCCCGAGCGCGGACTAGGGGCTCCTCAGAGCACGGGGAAGCAACGCCGGCCCCACGCACCCGCGCCGCAGCCCACACCGCCTTAGGGCTCCAGGGGTTTCCGCTGGCTCGGGCCGGGAGCCGGTAACTGAGGTCGGTGCTGTCGGATCACACCTGCAGTCCTCCGCCGGATGGGAGGCGCCCGGGGTGCCCTCAAAGAGCGGCTGCACTTACCGTCCGCGGCGGGCACAGGCCGCCCCGCGCTCCCTCCCCCGGGGCGCGTCTGAGCGGCACCGCGGCCTGGACGCGCGCCCGCCCGGTGCGGCAGGCCGCCGAGCTCCGGGCCCTCGCCGCCGCCCGCCTCGACGCGGCCTCCCGCACCGCTGAGACGGGCGCCGCGCCGCGCTCCCCGGGAAACCCGTTCCGACAACAAAAGGGCTCGTCGGGGTCACGGGCGGAGTCGCGGGAGCAGCGTCCCCCAGACCGGACGAGGGCGGCGAGAACAAAGCGCCTCTTGACCTTCAGGCCGCGCCGGGCGGGGCACCTGCTGCCGTCGAGTTCCCGCGGCCGCCCCGCCTGCTCCCCGCCCGGGAAGCCGGCCCGCTCTGCGCTAGTCCGCGGGCCCAGCCCGCCGCTCAGGCGCTCTGGCCCCGCCCCTGCCGCCGCGGCCTGCCTCAAGGCGGCCCCGGCTCTCCTCCTCAGCTGCGACGCGGGCCCCGGCCCGATCCCACCCCCGCCCCGTCGGCCACCCCAGCGCGCAGTTTACTCACCTGGGAGCCTCCAGTCCGTACCTCACGCCTCCTGCGGCGGCGGCGGCGGCGGCAGAGCGTTCGCCTGCTCTGGGGTGTACGCCGCCGTGGCCGCCAACAACGCCACCTCCCATTGGCCGAGCTCCATGACCCGCCCTCAGAGAGCAAGAGTTGCTGCAATTGGATGGGCTAGGCGCAAGTCAATTCCGCCCTGGGCCGTCGGCAACGCCCAATCAGAGGCTGCGGAGGACGCGCCTAGCAGTGCCGCGCTCAGACCCGCAGGCCGTATGTAAATAAGGGAGGTGACGTCTGCAGAAGCGCGCGCCCGCGCTCTTTCCACCTCCTGAGCGGCGGGGGGCACCCGGAGGCCACGTGGAGGGAGCCCCTGGCCCCACTACCCGCTGACCGCCCTGCGCCTCCAATTCAGCTGCGCCCTAGGAACGCGCGCTTGGCCCGCCGACTTCCCGCGACCCCCGTCACCCCTGGCTCCCTCCGACACAACGCCCGGGCTCTCCCAACCTTTCTTCCCCCCACCCCGCCCTGGCTCGCGCCTGCACAGACCCGCGGCCGGGAGGAAGAGCAGGTCCTGGGCCCTGCGGGGAGGCCCGCGGGGTGCGGGCTCGGCCGCCCACAGCGCAGTTCTCCGGAAAACACCGAACCAGCAGCTTGCTTGGGATGACAGTTGGAAAACCATTTCCCCAAGGCGGGGCTTCGGAGGCCCTTCATTTCCATGCTCTACCGGCAGCTGCGGTCTTTAATTATTTGTATACATTTGTTCAGAAACTTTCTCTAGGTGCGGTTGATTTTGTACGTTTCTAAGTAACTCGGGGGGAAAAATCCCGGGGCAAAATACCTCTGAAACCAAAATCAGTCAAAGGGAGAAATAAAGTGAGAGACCCACTTCTGCTCCCCCGTGTCTGTCGCCACCCCGCCCCAGAAGAGGCCCCACCCGACCTCTCCGGTCCAGATAAGCCTGCCCTCGCCCTATTGATACCGAGTTGGCTTCTTTCCACTCCTTGGAAACACCTATTGATAAGGAGATGCACTAAGGCCAGGAGAGAGATTTTGGAAATACTGCAATTTTACCCAAGACGTTTCTAACATTTTTAGCAAGTTGTTTTGTGGTGGTTCGGGGTGGGGGTTAAGTTCGAAACCATCTGAAGCCCCAGGGTTTGGGGGCTGCTAGGGACATACGGTTGGTTACAAACCAAGAGGTGGCCAGCAGGTGCCCAGGTATGACCCACACAGCTGAGCTCAGCCTGCACCGTGTTTCTGTGCTGGGGGAGGGTGGCTACGATTCCTATTTGCCTTGCTTGTATTTTCTGACTTTTCTGTAAGGACCTTGCTTTGCTTTTGGAGGGGGTGGTGGGAGGGAATGGGATGCATAAACTACAAAAGAACCCCAGCGGTTTCAAATCTGGAGGCCTCTAATGGGGTGTCCGATCCACCCAAGTCACTGTATCTGGCCCTGCCGGGATGTTGGGGGTTGGTGCAGGTGGCACACAGCTGGTGGAGCCCCCGAAGGGTCCCAGACCAGTGGTGGTAGGGCAAGTGGCCCCGGTGGGCAAGTGGCTGGGCTTGGTTCCAGGCGAATCTAGTGGAGGTAGACCTGCTCTGGGGGTGTGGCCTTCCCCTGGGGTCACTTTAGTGAGGTGGGAAGGTGGGTGGTGTCTGCCTACAGCCTTTCTTCTACTTGTAATGGTACAGGTGCCAGCTGTTCTGATCACTACAGCGGCTAGTGCCCTAGGCGGGCAGAGTCGGGGTGGTTCTTAGAGCTGGATCCAGGCCTGTCCTGCAGCCCCTGTTCCCCAAGGCTCTCAGAAGTCTTCCTGGGAGCTCAGCCTGCATCATGCCCGGGTGACATCTGGCCCCCTGGAGACCCAGGGCTCAGGATGACTCAGAGCAGCCGCCATGAGGACTGCATGCCCAGCCTGGGGCCGATCCAAGCTGCCCTTTGAGGGGCCAGAGGGCTAACTGCTGGGTCTGCTCGTGGCCCAGATGCTGCCTGGAGAAAGGAGGCCGGGCCTGGGACAGTACAGCTGCCCACCTTCCGTAACACACGAGCTTTGGGCTCTTACGGGTATGGAAGAAGGACCCTTTGTGGAGTTGTGAATGACATCAAAGTCCTCTCCATCCACATTTCCCTTGTCGGCTCCTGTTTCATTTAGATCCAGCTGGTCAGTCACTTCCTCTGAGAAGCCTTCCTTGAACCCCTCCAGGCCGCTGCCACCTCTACCTGCTTTATTTCCATTAAAGCACCCACTGCCAGCCTTCTTAGTGCATGTTCATTGATTACATGCACGTCTCTCCCCACCTCCTGCCCACCCACCCCCACCCACTGGCCCCACCACTAGGAGGGGGAATGTCAGGCAGGCTTCCAGGAGGAAGTGGTGCTTGCTGATACCCAAGAACCCATAACTGGGCCTGCAGGGAGAGCCGGGGTGGGCTTGACATTTCAGGTCAAGAGCATGCGCTGAGGCTGGGAGGTGAGCGGCACAGTGCATCCCAGGACCTATGTGAATAGCTCAGGGCAGCTCAAGTCCCTAAAGACAGCACCTGGGAGCCCCACTGGGCGTTGAGCCTGGGCAGGTGTCCCAGGCACACATTTGCATAGTAGAGATTTGGTGGGGTGGTGAGCCAGTACTGCCGGGGGCAGGCTGCACTCAGTGTCCTCACCTGCCACGTGGGAGTGACGGGAGGGCTGCCAGGTCACAGTGACACCAATTGCCATCCTAAGCACCCAACCTGGGTCTGGCATCTTTTTAGATGTTGGGTCAGATTCCCCAGCACAAATGGGATGAAAAATCCCATGCGGTGGGCCTCATGTGGGTGGCTCTTTGGAAACTGTAGTGTCCAAATTCACGTCTACCATGAGATCAGGCAACATTCCCCACCTGCCTGCACTGTCCCCATTACAGCTATGAATGGGTTTGTTTAAATAAGGCATAAAATGTAGACGTCTCTGTGATTTCCCGGGGCTGCCACAGAGCACTCACTATGACCTGGGCAGCTGAGACAATGTTCCTTGATCCTCTCCCAGTTCTGCACTGGAGGAGCCTGAAATTCCCATCATAGGACCACGCTCTCTCCCGAGGATCAGGGAGGGTCCTTCCTGCCTCTTGCACTTACGCAGTTCCAGGCATCCTGGGCTTGTGGCCGCATCCCTCTGCCCTCTGTCTCTGTCCTCATAAGGCCCTATCTCCCTGTGTCTCTCTTCTTATAAAGACACCAGTCATATCGGATTTAGGTCCCACCCTATTTCAGGGTGACCTCATCTTACCTAATTACTATCTGCACAGACCCTATATCCAAATAAGGTCAAAGTGTGGCATTCTGGGCACATGAATTCTGTGTGGGGGGTACATGATTCGAGCCAGGACATCTGTCCTGGAAAACCGGGTAGCTTCCCCATGGTGGCCTCTCTCTCCAGAGGTGGTCCCAGCAGGTGGCTGCCCCAGGAGCCCATGTACTGTTGGAGCTGAGGGGCCCGGCCCAGTGCTGTGGGGCTCCTACCAACTACCTCCTGCCCTGGGATCTGCCCTCACCCTTCCTCCAGGCTCACCAAGGGCCAGACACTCACCCCCTGGCTGCCCCGGGACACTGGGCTTCCCCATCAGCTTCAGAAAGTGGCTCCCAGCTTCTGAGGCCTTGCGTCTGAAGGTGCCACCCCACCCGGGCCACAGGCTCTCAGTGGTCTCCGTTCCACAAGCCCTGGGAGGTGGGAACAAGCCATCTGGGCCCTCGGGATGCTTTTGTTCTAAATGCCTCTTTGCCTCTGTCTGGGGCCCTTAGCCAGACACCCAAGCTTTGCTGACACCAGAGCGTGGTATTGGCGTGTCTTAGCCACTCCGTGGACAGTCCTTTCTGATCCCCTCCTGGCAGCAGAAGCACCAGCAGCTGGGCTCAGCTGGCCAGGCTCCTTCTTAGCAGGAAGGGCTCTCCTTCCACGCTGAGGCCCCCTGGCCTTGAGGTCACAGCCAGTCCTCCCGCTCTGGGTGCCCTGCGTCTTCGCCCACGCTGTCCACCAGCATGCCAGGGAGCACCGAGCATGCCACTTTGCTGCTCGACATCCTCCTGTGGCTCCCTACTGCCCACCCAGGAACTCAGCTCGGGGGCAGGTGGGGTGGGCATTGGTTTGTTTCAAAGTCCCCAGATGATGCTAAGTTCAACCAGGGCTGAGAAGCACTGGGGTCAGAACTCTGGAGATGTGCCCCCAAGCTCCCTGGCCACCATGTGCGGATCCACTTCCCAGTGTCCTAACTCTGCCTCCACCAGCTCTGAGCTCGTGCGCACCTGTCCACCCGTCCACAGCTCCCTTTGCAGGTCATCCACTGCCTGGGGCCATGAGGACCTCAGGGTTCCCTCCAGGGGCCACCCTGCCCTCAGTTTCTGCTTCTCTGTAGCCCAGATCCGGCGACTGATCCCCCCAGAATGAGTTGAGGACAGTCCTTCCCCCCTGGAGAGCTGTGCCTCACCTTGGCGCCACTGAATGAAGGAGATGCCTGGGTCTGGTGGCATCCCCCAAGAGGAAGCAGAGACTGACCCCAGCTCATGGCTCAGGAATGGCCAACCACAACCTGGCCTGAGAGCAGAGCCTACCCATCGCCCTCAGGGGCGCTGCTTGCTGAATTAAGCCCCAGGAGCTAGCAGGAGGAGGGGCCCTGAGCCTCAGAAGCACCCCCAAATCCGTCCACAGGGCAGTGGCACCCAGATTATGGGGCACTAATAAAACGGACACATGGAGACAGGAATGATGAAGCAGATCTCTCATGTATTGACATCAGGAAACATCCACAGTATGTTCTGTGCAACAGAGAGGGATGCATGACACAGGGTATTTGGAATCCTCACCCGCTGACAAGGAAGGGGTCTGGGAGGCAGTCCCCAGGCTCTTAGAGGCTCTCTGAGAGGGCTCCTGGGACACAGTCTCTACTTTACACTGATCATTTTCTGCATGATTTGATTTTTAAATAGTGAATCTGATATTTTTATAATGAAAACATCAAAGACTTCTCTTTGGGGAGCAGTGGGAAGACAAATCTGGCTCCTTAAGCTGGAAGAGGTTTCACGAACACACTTCTCACAAATTAATATCATACAAGTTAAAACATTTCCCACCCTATCTTGTTCCAGAAGGATCTGCTGCACAAAGACAGAGTGCGGGGTGGGATGGTGAAGACCTGTAAAGGTGCCAGAGGGACCCTCCTGAGGACACAAAGCCATGGGCCACAGCCTGGCCCCCCAGGCCACCAGCCCAGGCACCCCGGCTTTCCAAGTGTCCAGGCAGGGCAGGGCCTGCGTCCTGCACTAAAGACAAGAGCACTTCCTGGTGGCATGTGACAAAGAACATTTGGTCAGGAACCCCGAATGGTGTTGAGGTGACCTAGCTATGCACCCAACACAGCAAGCACTGTACAATCTGCTTCAGCAGCTTTCCTGGCTGAATAACACTGAGTAAGGGCCTCAAGCCACTTCGTCCCCAATAAAGGACATTTGTGGACACAAGTGCCATGATCACACTAACAAAATTAACCAAAATTCCTTACCATCACACCAGACTCAGTCCCGATGCACATTTTCCCTAAGGCCTGTGGGTGGTTGTTCAATTGAGGCTTGGAGGCTGTGCATGGTGGCTGCTTCTCAAGTCTCCACCCACAACCGCGGCCTCCACAGGGCCTCCTTGCAGACCTACCTCGGGGCCCTGTGGAGTGCCCTGCCTTCTGGAGCACCTGCTTGCTGCTGGGCGGCCTCCCTGCCTGTGCCCCTGTGCCTGGGGCTGCATGCCGCAGGAAGTGAGACGGACTGCCTTGGTCCTCAAGGGGCCCAGCCAGTGGTTCAGTCACCACCTGGGAGATGGGAGGGAACGTGGAGTCTCTGGCCCCACCCAGACAGCACCTCTGCAGCCAAGGCCCAGGGCTGCCCCCCCACTCCACAAGGACCCCTCCTGCTGTCCTTTCTCATCACACCTAACCCCTGGCAACCCCTGATCTGCTCTTCACCCCTATAGTTTTGGTACCCTGGGAATGTCATCTAAATGGAATCATGCACCACACGACCCTCTGAGGTTGGCTTTTCCACTCAGCACAATGTCACTGAGATCCATCCGGCTGTCACTAGTCTGTCCCTCTGTCCTTCTGACATGACTCGTTAGTCTCAGAGCTTCCCTTCTGGGGCACCAGATGGCTCAAAGTCTCCTTGTGCTCTCGCTCCAGACCTGGAAGGGCCGCTTCTCCAAGGAGAGGGTGCCTCGGCTCTGGCTCTGGGGTGCTCACGGCAATGAGGCTCGTCCCCCTCCGTCTACACAGCCAGGAAATACCTATTGTTTAAAAATCAAGTGTTAGTTTGTGTTGTTTTTTCTGTCGTTATTTAGCAGTGCAGTGATTTTCCCTCCTTGATTTTATGCTTGTATTTTTTCTCCTACATTAAAATCTGCATCTGACATCAATGTACTCAATTTGCTTTGTCCCACAACAGAGCTTAAAGATAACAAAGCCGACATCACTGCTAACAACAAAACAGCTGAATTAAGTGGACGTCTCTGCACGTCTGGCCTTGGAATGTATCCCAGGAAAGAGGCACAACAGAGCAGCCAGTTCTTAAGAGCAGTGGAAGCCCTTTGCTCACCGATTTGATCTAGTTTTGTGGCACGTGGTATTTTCCGTAACAGTTGCAATATTTCCAGTCCCTCACACGCTTCTGGAATCTCGCCACTCCTGTCACGGGAGGTGTCTTCGCCCCTCCCCAGGAGCATGGGTGGGCCTCTGGGGCAGCCCCCACTCAGGACGGTGGAAGGCACACAGTGTGACTTCTGAAGTTAGATCCCAAAGAGCAGCCAGCTCCTCTTGGGACATGTACCTCTGGAGCTACAGGCTGCCACACTGAAGCCACCCAGCTGGAGACCACGCCAGAGGAGCCTCAGGACCCAAACCTTCCCCACCCGACTGTGCCTGGGGTCGGGGGGAGAGTGGGGAGAGACCCTGAGAACCACCCAGCTGAGCCCAGCCAACCCAGAATCACCAGTCAGTAACATGATGACCACTGCCGTTTCCAGCCACTAAATGTTGGAGTGATTTGTTATGCAGCAACAGACACCCGGAATTAGATTGTTTGACTCTGTTTAGGGGCCTTTCTCCTTGCTGGTTTAATTTTTTAAGTAAAAATATAAAATATTTCCAAGGTTCAAAACTCAGATATCGCAGTACCTAGAGCCCATCCTCACTGCCGCACAGGCGCCGTGCCCACGTGTAACTGTGGGTGTCCCCGAGTGCCCGGCTGGTGGGAGGGTTCCAGGCTGCTCCAAGGAACAGCCCGCTCATGCACAGAGCACCTCACGCACTTACAGGTGTGCCTGTTGGGCAGTTTCCTACAGGTGAGGTTGCAGGGGGAAGAGGATGAATGTGTCTACAGTTGGGAACTGCCAAATGCCTCCCCAGGGGCTGCACTGCTTCACACCCCGATCACTGATGGATGAGAACTGAGTGTTTTGCAGCCCAACTGCCCCAGCACCGAGGCTGTCATCACTGTCCTCGGGGACCTGACCTGGGGCCGAGCTTTGCAGGCTCCAAGTGGGTACTGGCACTGTTTCCACCCTCCTCAACCAAGGCCAGTGAAGCCTGTTGGAGTTCAGGAGGGGATCCTTAGCCCCAGGGAGTGAAAATGCATGAGCAGGGTGGTGGGCATCTGCTCTGCAGGCTTCGACCTGGTGGCAAACAGCTGCCCTGCTGTACTGAGACCTCCCCTCTTATCTCACGCATGCAGATCCTGGCCCTGTTGCAGTGAACTGGCATCCTGGGAACTGGGAGGCCTGCCCTGCTGAGCTAGCCCTTTGTGGCTGCCCGCGTGCTGAGCTGCTGCAGGAGACACCGCAGTGTTTAGCAGTGTTTATTCGCTAGAACCAGGGGCCGACTGAGCAGCCTTTGTGTGGGGCGTCAGTGGGTCCTGCCAGTTTGAGCCTGTCTTTTTCCTACCCAAATACCTCCAAATGCACCCACACACCAGAGATTAGCTGATAGCAATCTGCATGGGGGGGAGGGAGGAATTCCTCAGCCGGCTAAAGCAGCTCAGCTGACCAAGCACCTCAGTGGTAGCCTGCTGAGCCAGCAGCCCGGCTGTGCTGGACGTGCAGGGCAGTGGCAGAGAGAGCGCCCGGCCTTGCTGTTTGGAAGGATTTATTACTGACGCCTCCCAGCCGACAATGGCATGGGCCTCTACGAACAGGATTCTTAATTTAGCCCCAGGGGCCACTGTAAACATAATCGAGGCACATGGACATCGTCACTGCGATGCAGGGGGGAAGCCATCAGTCCACCAGCCGCGTGGTATAAAAACTCAGCCCCTGCCTTTTCATTTGCAGGCTCCATTCTGAACCATCTGCATGTACTCCTTGTAGAGCTTTTCCTGCGCGTCAAAGAGCTTCTTCAGCTTCTTGGCTTGCCCTTTGCTCAGCTCTTTGCCTTCTGTGTCATGTGTGGGCAGACCCTGGAACAGCAAGAGCACAAATGGTCACCGGGGGCCGGATCCCCTTTCAGAGCCTTTGGGCTCCCGGTGCTCCGCTCACTGACTGGGGCACGTCCACTTGCCTAGGCACACCCCCACCCCATTCAGCAGCGCCTGGCCCAGCTGCCCAGACGCAACGAATCTGGGCACCCTGCAGGCCTGGGTGGGGAGGGCACTGTTTCCATGAGGTTGGCATGACTCAGTTCCGATCCCGCCAGCCCAAAAGAATGTAGTGAATACATATGAGAACCAGCACAGGCCTAGGGACTTAGTGGCAAAGCGGCTACGACTGGCTGCAGTGAAGAGCCCCTGGGCAGTGGGCATGTCCGTGGCAGGGCACTTCTAGCCGGCTCATGAGGGAGGGCCCACAAACCCCGTTTCCAGTCCTTCCCAGTTCAGCCCAGGCTGCAACTCCCAGTGCCAGAGGCAGCCCCAGGGCAGTGGGCCGCGTGCCCTGGCCTGAGACAGGCGCCTGATGCCGCTTCCCTTCAAAGTGCCTCAAACAGAAAACTTGCCCCAAGTTGAAAATCCCTGTCATCCCAGCATAGCGCTCAGAGTTCCAAGAGAAGAAAACAAAGTCTTACATTTTCATCAAACCTGGAATATTTGTCACTTTCTGACAAGAACATCTCACGGGGTGGGATCCTCATCTTGGCCAGCTTGGCTGCCTGGAACACAGACACACGGTCACCCTCCCAGCCCCACACTCAGGGGGCTGCAGCAGGCGCAGGGGAGAGCAGGGCGGAATGGAAGCAAAGGCTGCCAGGCCTGCCAGCGCCACCTGGGAGCCCATGCCCGGCCAGAGGGTGGCACCCTCAGCCAGGCCTCTCCTTGCCAGGCGCCACTGGTGGGCGGAGGCAGCAAGAGCAGGGGAATCCAGGGTGTGCAGCTCTGCCCAGGCCCCTACCCCGGCCCTGACCCCAACCCTACAGGTGGCACGTTACTTCTTGCTCCTGTTTTCTCCTGGCAGCCTCCTCTTTCTTCTTCTTCTTCTCTTCTTCAACCTAAGGGAACAGCAGCCGTGAGCCAGGTCTGCCCAAGGCCCCTCTCAGGAGGGACAAATGAAGTCCCCCGCTGCCCCCATTCCTGGTCCTGTGAGGAGACTGACCCAGCCAACCCAGGGAGAGAGGGGAGGGGTGGGCAGCCCACGGGGTGGGTCCTCAGAGGGCCCGTCAGGGCTCTCAGCGGCTCCCTCTGAGGCTCTCGGCAGCCACCGGGGGCACAGTCCCCGCAGCCCAGGGCCAGCAGTGCAAACGGGACACCAGAACACCCGGGCACAGCTGCTGCGAGGGAAGGGCCAGGACGGCGAGCCCGGCCAGTGCGGGGGGCTGCTGGGTGGGGGAGCAGGGGCAGCACCACGAGGGCCTGGGGGGATGGGAGAGGTGGGCAGAGGTCAGCAGGTGCCCAGCACGGGCACCCCAGGGGTTAATTCCACAGGTGGAGGTGCTGCAGGAGACACGGTGGAGGCCAGGAGCCCGCCTCCCTTCTGGCAGGCAGCAGGGCTGATGGCAGACAGCCCAGAGGAGGGGAGGGGACAGGGCCTTCGCCTGGGTGCTGGGGTGGGGCCAGCAGGGTTGGGTGCCCAGACGTGCCACCACCAACAGGAAGGAGGAACGGGTTTGGGAGTTAAAGTCATGAGTTCCCTCTAGGACACCCAGGGTATCACCTGCCTCCTGGCTAAGTGGAGGGCAGACAGACAACAGAGAAACCACGGGGCCGGGTGAGGTCGCCTGGGGCAGCAAGGGCTGGGGCAGGGAGGGCCCATGTGGGGGGAGAAGCAGAGCAGGGGTCCCAGAGAGCAGGGGTCATGGGCTCATGGGGGGAAGGGGGCCACCTGGGATGTGCCCCAGCAGAAGTCACCAGAGAAGCTGAAAGAGCAGTGACTTGAGCAGAGGCGGCTGAGGGTGGGCAGGAAGAGGGGGCGGGGGGCAGCTGCTTCTCCCCCGAGACGGGCTGTGTCCGTCCCCCAGTGGGGACACTCTGGGGGAGGGGGACTCAGCCTTCAATGTGACACCAAATTGGGGAGACCAGAAGGGATGGTGACAGGGGCGCTGGTAAAAGCCTAGATGGGAGGTCAAACTGGCACAGAAAGTGGGCCCAGCCCTGGAGCCCCCAGCTACAGCTCTGCGGGCAGCTCCCCGGCCGCTCCAGAGCCTTCCCCGGCCTTCCAAGCTTGCACAGCTAAGCCTCCTGCACGGCAGCTGTGCCCCCGAGGCTCCTGCCCACTCTCCTGGGCCCAGGCCTTCCTGGTGCAGCACGCCTCAGCAGGCTGGGCAGTGTCCCCTCTCCTTTCCGGGACCGGCCGTCAGCTCTGCTTCCTGAATGGCCATCAAGGGCCTGCCCTGCTCTCCCATACACTGCTCTCCTCTTTAAGGCCCTTTGGGGTCCCTCGCCCGGGAGGCGCAGACCCCTGTGGGCCCTCCCGCGGTGCCTGCCCCACGCTGCCTACACACGCAGGGAGCTCGGGGGCCTCCTTTCTGCCGCCTGCCCAGCAGATCTCAGAGGCACCGTGTGGTTCCTCTTTCTCTTTCCAGGGATACGGAGACCCCGAGGGCAGGGCTGTCCCGATGCCCTGTGGGCCCCGAGCCTCTGGCTCAGTCCTCACTGAGTGAAGGGTGGGTGTCGGGGCAGATGGGGGCGCAGGGATAGACGGGGCACCACTGCAGGGAAAATCAAGTGTGACCAAACACATCCGCTTCGCAGCGTACTTGGAGGATTGACTGCCCCTTAAACTGAGGATAACCTTTTAAGAAGAGGCCCTTCATTAGAAGATATGTTTCTCCTTTGTTCCCAAATTTCAAACCAATTACCAATCTGGTCAACTTTTCCTTCAGACACACGTCAGCACAGAATGTTAACAGAGGCGGGAACACGACTCCCGAAGGGTGAAGGACGTGCGCTCCAGCGGCGTCTGCTTCCCACAGACGCTGGCTGTGCATCGGACTCACCCTTTTCTTTTCCTCTCGCTCTCTCAGTAGGGTTTCTCTGTCCCCCAGCTTGACCACAGTCGGCAATCCTGAAAAGCCAACAGCATGTGAGATGAAGCTGAGGTCTGGACCCAGGGCCCAGCACAAAGCAAGGCAGGCCTGGCCTTCTGGCTCATACAGGCCAAACGTGAACTGACGCAGGAAGGCCTTGCCACTCATACCAGAAAACCCAGAAGTTATAAAATAGGGTACGTTATCTGAGTGTTTAAAGTCACAATTTTACGTGCAACCAGAACCCCTGCAAAGCTGGAAGACAAGCTGGGAAACGCACTGTCCATCCTATGACACAGGCTGTCTCCCCAGGGGCGGTTGTAAGAACAGGCGGCCAGTGGCCCAGCAGAAATGTGGGCACTGGGCAGTCAGACTGCAGGGGCGGACACCCACACGCCGGTCACACAGAGGAGGTGTCAGGGATGACGCCCAAGAAGGCAAAACTACAGGTCGCCTCAGGAGCCACGGGACACCGTGCTGGGATGGCCTTGGACACTGCTGGGGACTCATTCTGTGGCCTTTTCAAAAAACAGCGCCCACCTCAGAGTCCTTCCCCATCCCTGCCCATCATGGCCGAGCACCCACCTTCGTGATCTTCAAGCCGCACCCCAAGCTCGGGCAGGATGTTGTCCCGCAGAGCATCACTAAGTTCAAGGACCTCAGGGACTGTGGACAAAGAAAGGGGTTCAGCGCAAGAGACGCCCGGGAAACGCCTGGGACCCACGGAACGTTCGCCCTCGCAGGCCTTCTGGAGGGCAGCTGACGCCCAGACGCAGACGCCCCTGCCTCCCCAAGGAAGGCCTTCATCCACACACTGTCTCTGGACTCTGCTCAGAGGCAGGCAGTGTCCAAAGATGCACACAGGCTGGCTGGGGGATGCGGAGCAGGGCAAGTCAGGGCTGCCCAAGGCCAGGTGAGTGGCAGGCCCAGGGAAGCTAGCTGTCTCCTGCACAGAAACGGGGCTCAGAGACCACCTGAGCACCCTGGTCACTCACGGAGGTGCCCGGGAATGCTGAGCCCAGGATGGGCCCTGGCACAGCAAACCTGGAAGGGGCAGCTATGTCAGGCAGGCCAGGACCAAGGGACCCAAGGCTACACGTGCCCTGGGCCCCTGCCCCACGGTCACCCAGAAGTCCTGGCCTGGCTCCTCACAGGCCAGCCACAGTGGCCTCCTCCATCAGTCCTCAGGACTAAGCAGCCAGGCCCAGGACCCCTATGGCCCTGAGTGCCCACGGGCAAAAGGCAGAACCTTGCTGGAGTGAACAGTGTGGCTCTCTGGGACCAGAGGTGGGATTGAAGGCTGAGAGGACCCGCACAGCTGCCAACGTACTGACAGACACCAGCGTGGCAGGGCTGGAGGCCTGGGGAGCAAGGACAGCCCCCCCACCTCAGCGACACTCTGCTGTGGGTGTGGGCACCACAGTGGGCACAGAGCTCCCAGCCAGGCCTCACCCCACCCCCGAGGTGGGTGCCCACCCAGAGCTGGGCCAGGAGGAGCAGAAGGCCCAGGGAGCCGGGGGGAAGCATGGTGCCTGGCTGGCCTGCTGGCTTCGATGTCATTCTTCCAAGAAATATGACGAAGACAAAGCAGAGCAGGTGGGAGGAAGGTCGGTGCAGCCTCTGGCCTGTCCTGATTCTGGATCTGTCACTTTGCCTGTTAGTGCCAGAGGCGGGGGGAATGGCCACTGACTGGCGCCTGTCCCGGTCCTGGGAACCTGGGGGACTCAGGCGCACCTGGTCGGGGCAGGTGAGGCCTGGGAGCTCACTGGGAGCTGCAGCGTCCCTGTGACAGCGATGCAGGGCAGGCCCAGGACGCTGGGCGGCCACGCAGGCGCCACTCCTGGGAGGCTCACAGCCTGGGAGGATGCGCTGGGGGAGGTGATCCCACTGGCATCTGTGAGTGACGAGCACATAGGGGCTCGGCCCCGCTACACACGCTCTTCCAGACTCCAGTGACTGCTCGTCCAGAAGCTCGAGCTCTGTGGGCCTTTCGCCACATGGTGAGGGAAATTCAGCTTTGGGTAAGGACCAGGACAGCAGGGCGGCGGCCAGGGATGGCCACCAGTATCTTGGAGGCCAGCGGTCATGGCGGTGACACAGGGCTGGGCTGCCAGCCCCGAGCACAGCTGGAATGGGCAGTAAGATGCCACGAGTGGAAGCGGGCTCGTGAAATGCCAGTCGTGGGCTCTGGTGACACAGGGACAAGGCACTGTCCCGGGCTCTCTTTTGAAGCCAGGTCTCAACTGTCCCTTCCTTCTCAGCTCCCAGAAGTCTGCTCGGCATGGTCGTCTGACTTGACCAAGCTGCCCACTGGCCCCAGCCTGTGCCGTGTCCATGTGGGGAAACCAGAGTGGGACCCGGGTGTCACTGGGCACATATGATGCCAACTGTCTCAGAAAGAAAGGTTCAACAGTATCCAACTGTGCAACAAAGACTTTTGTGGCTAGATGGGAGGGGGCACCTGCTGCCCCCCAAGTCCCCCAGGTCCGGAGCTCTGCCCCGCTCACTGCAGGCTCACCTCCTCTCGTGGGTGTTGCAGTCTGGCTCTGCCCGGGTGCCTGCCCATGCCACACAGCCCGAGCCTAGGAGGTTCTGTGCACACTGGCTGCACCCGTGGGGAGCACTTGTCCCCAGACACTGAACGCCCACTCCCCTCACCCCTCACCTCCCTGTGCACTGGCCTCCACGCCCACCCCCTGCTCTGTCCCTTTCCACAGCACCAACTACAGCCCATGTGGCCATTCACTCATCCGTCCTACCTCTGCTGTGCCCCAAGGGCCCAGACTGCTCCCTCCACTTGCCCGCACCCCACAAGTCCACTCTCTGTTGAATGAATGAATGAATGGTGATTCGCACATCTTGTGGATGTCCCAGCCCCCCACCCACTGGGGCAGCTAGCCCTGGGCAGGCCCTGCTTCCCCACGCTGGGGCAGTCCAGCCTCCCCCAGGGCTAACAGAGCCACGCCCTTGACATTTGGACCCTCCCTCCAGGGCGTCACTTGCTGGAACACCTTCCAGGGCCCTGAGGAGGCCTGCCAAGGGCGAGGAGCTGAGCCAAGTGCCTGGCTGATAGCAAGCTCCCAGGACGGAAAGGGAGCAGGTCAAGGCCATCACCAGTGCCTGAGGACACCTGCAGGCACATCTCCTCAGGCCCCTGCCGTCCTCTGGGCTGGGGCCCCCCAGGCTGAGCAGAGCGGCCAGCACAGCCCCTGAGACAGCTCAGCTCTCCCCGGGGCCTTCCTCTCGCACTTTTGGTCACTCTGCGGTGGCTTTCTTCTCCGCCCTCTTTCCAGCTGTATGTCTGACCAGAGTTCATGTCCTGAACTAATAAGGAACCCCTGCATTCGGCAACAAGACAAGCTACCCAACTCCAGGTGGGCAAAGGGCCTGAAGAGACATCTTGTCAGAGAAGACACCCCCCTGGCAAGGTGGTCAGTGCCACTGGCCAGCAGGGAAACGCAAATCAAAGCCACGGTGAGATACCAGCTCACGCCCACCCAGACGTCACAACGACGACAGCAATGACTGAAGGAAACCAGCAAGAAGGAAGTGTCGGCTAGGGTGGGGAGCAACCAGAGACACGTGCGCGGCTGGCAGGAATGTACAAAGGCACAGCCGCTGTGGAAAACAGTTTGGCGGGCCTTCAAAAGGTTAAACGTACGATTAGCACATGACTCCATAATTACCCAAATGAACCCAACACAGGGACTCATCCAGATGCTTATTCACAGCAGCATAGTAGCTAGACGGTGGAGACACTCCAACTGCCCATCAATGGCTGGATGCATAAACAGAACGTGGTCTAGCCACACACGAAATACTATTCTGCCCTAAAAAGGAGTGAGGCCCTGCCACCTGCTGCAATGTGGATGACCCTGGAGAACATTCCGCTGGTCAAAGCCAGCAGACACAGAAACCACAAGCTGTCATGTATGCGGAACATCCAGGACGGGTCTCTCCACGGGGACACGGAGCAGAGAGGTGGCTGCCAGGGGCAGGGGGGATGAGAAGACCGCTGATGGGGACAGGGTCTTACGGCAGCTGGTAGAAAAGTCTTGGAAATAGAAAGAGGTGGTGGTAGCATAGTACTGTGAATGCACTTAATCGTTCGCTTTAAAATGGCTAGTTTTGTGTTATCTGAACTTCACCTCAACAAATCATTTCTTTATAAGAAGGAAAAATCCAGTTAGCTATTTTTGAAGAATTCAATTAACCAAATTTAACTATATGGAAAAACACTGTCTCAGAAGAACCATCACACCTTTGAAAGAGTGAGGTGGGGAGTCTGCTCAAGTTGGGGACAGAGGCTGCGGCCCATGGCCGGCCCACTCCACGGTGGTGTGGCTTTCCCGCCTGTCACGTGGACACAAGCACAGCTGGGGCTTTGGCATTTCCCTGTTGCTTGTAAATCTGCCTTCCTGCCTGGCACAAGGCTCAGAGGCCCCAAGCTCAGGCCCATGAGCAATCGGGCATGGGGAGGGAGCACTGGAGACAGGGGCAGGAGTGGGTGTGGGGTGGGGCAGTGGGCAGGGGGACAGCACCTGCAGTTCACCAGAGAGCGGCTCGGGGGACGGCGCAGGAGGTGGGGTCCACCCACAGGCGAGGGGATGTGGGAAACGGGCTCCATCCACTGGGGCACCACCCAGCTCCAAAGGGAGTGACCTGAGGGCACGGCATGGAGTGATGTGAGCTGGACACACAGGGACAGACGCTGCACAGTTCCACTCAGAGGAGGACCTGGAGCCATCAGATAGATGGACACAGGAGCAGGTGGGGGCGCCCGGGCTGGGGCGGGGCGGGGGTGAGCGCTTCCGGTGACAGGGCTCCAATCTGGGGAGACGCGAGCTCTGGAGGCGGTGGGGGTGGCTGCACACCGCGTGAATGCACCTAATGCCACCGAGTGTGCCCTTAAATGGTTAAGATGGTAAATTATGTATTATGTACATTTTACCACGAAAGAAAAAGCTAAAGATGAGGGGAAACGGCCACCATCTCCCTGGCAGCAGAGGAGCTCCAGCCTCCCCACTCTGACCACAGGCACGTCCTGCCCTCTGGCCTCTCCCAAGCCTCCCTCTGCTGGCCAGGCCTGGGCTCTCCAGCCAGGACTGCAGGCATTCAGGGACCTGCTTCTCGCCTGCCTGTCAGTGCAGCACCTGGCCCAGGCGGGGCAGAGAGTGGGTACCCGGCCAGCACAGCTGGAGAGTGCACCCAGGGCCCATCCCGAGCCCCTCACCGGGTCCTCCTGGCTCCACAGCCCACCTGTGGCCATGTGACAGCCAGGGGGCAGTGACGGTGAGTAACTATCGTGAAGCCACGGGTGGTGATGGCAGGGGACGGAGTAGAGACAAGTGTGAGAAGCCATCTTCAGCCCTGGGGGGGCCCCCGCCTGCAGGGCCCCTGGTCTCAGCTCACGGTCCAAGCTTTAGGGCAGGAGAGTGTGGCATGTGGCAAAGCAGGTAGGACAGTAATTACCGCGGCCCCAACATGGGCCCCCATGGCTCTTGGTCCATTTGCCTGAGCAACAAACAAGGCGGCAGAAAGAAACCGCAACCACGAGAAGAGCAAGCCGATCTGCTCCGAGCCGACGCCAGCCACCAGCACTGCTGTCATGTGCTGCCTGGTCAGCACCACCGTGCATGGCCTCCCATGCCTCTGTCTATCCAGCACCTGCCATGAAGGGTGCTGCATGGCCAGCAGGCGGAGATGCCCAGGCTGACCCCGAGAATGGGCATCTCTAAGCCCAAAAGCCCACCGATGTCAAGCAGCCACACCTCAGCAGAGGCTTTCTTCAGTTGAATGGTGAGCAGGTCAGGTGCCCAAGAGATAGGACCATGCTTATTTAGCAAGGCCCTACAGCCCCACGCACCCCCAGCCCCACCATCAGATACAGGCTCCTGTCCACGAGGCCCACAGTGAGACCGCCCAGCCGCCCGCAGCCGCGGTGCTCACCTGTGCTCGGGGACTCCTCCTCCTGACCCCATATCCCTGTCCTCCTCTCTGCCATCACTGTTACAGGCCCAGACCCACTCCCAGCCTGCAACTGGCCAGCCTGCTGCAGCTCCCCCAGCACTTCCTGATGGCCCCATTGGGCTCTCTGACGGCCCATCCCCTGGCTGGCCCGAGGTCCGCTCCACAGGGACGGCAGCTGGACAAACGCCAGGTACTTCTCATCGCAGAGAGGTCTGGGGAGGGTGCACGGCACAGCGGGTGACGGGCGGCATTTGGGTCAGACTGCTGTGGGGGGGTTGTGACCCCTGGCAGGGCCTCTGACTATAATCAAAAATCAAAACTGCATTCCACCTCTGTGACATTGTGAGGGTTCAGTGAGGGGTCATGAGAAAAGCAGCTGGACCAGGGCCTGGCATGTTCCAGGTTCAACCCACATCGACCACCAGCTCAGCCCTTGCAAAGCACGACGCGGACCCCCTGCCTGATGCTGAAACTTCAACACTGCCTAGAAGATGAAGCGAGCACGTTCTGTCCTTGAGCACAGGGGAGAGTGTGTGTTGGCAGGGGAAGGGCTAGGTGGGTACAGAGAGGGAGGCGTTATGGGGTGATCCCCCCAAGCTCAAACCCCTAGCAGAACTGTCTAGGCGCTCGGGCTCCCTGCTCAGCACAGCTCACCCCCAGAAGTAAGAACAAGGCCGTCTCCTAGCCCTTCACCCGTGGGCTCACAGAGAGCAGAAGTGCTCCCGAAGGAGCCAGGGGTGGGGCAGCTGCCCCCGGAACGGCGGTCTCACCGTGCTGCTCCCGGGCAATCCTCCTCACCCCTTCTCTGAATTCCGACAGCACCTGGAGGTATGGCGTGACCGTGGCCTCGAGCTGCAGAGGGAAGGGTTTCATTTGCTGAGAGACGAGCCCCTGACTGCATTCAGAGCTACAGAGTTCAGCGTACGTGCTGCAGGGCTGGCCGGCCATGCTGCTGGTGGGCGCCCTGCTGTGCCCAGCGTCCCAAAGCCCAGACACGCTCATCCCTAACCCCCAGTCCACGGGGGTGGGGGGTGCGAGCAACAGCGATCCTGGGTGCCCAGCCCAGGCAAGGCAGGACAGACAGAGCAGGGAGGCTTCCCCCCTCTTGCGGGTGAGGGCCATTCACCTGAACTCACATGAGGCGCCCGTCTTAGGTCAGACAGTCATTCAAAAACTCATCATTGTGATTCCGCGTGGGCATTCCCAGAACGGACTTTCTCTGAGGGGCCTGGCGCCCTTCCTCCGGGCTGGAGCCTTATCAACACCGAGGCCGGGTCTGTCCCATGGCCACACACACACATTTAAGATTAACTATTTCTGTGAACTGTCTACCATTCCCATGCACACTCACGACCACTCTACAGTTAATGACCTGCAGCAAGCCTGTTGAAAGGGGAACAGAGGAGGGCGGGCTCCAGACTAGAGGAATAATGATTGTGTGAAAATTCTTTTCCATAACAGCAGTGTTTTCCAGGGGCTCTCAGCAGGGTCTGTCCCTGCATCTTGATCACATCACTTGGAGCGCAACAGACAAATATCAAGCAGATGCAAAAGCTGCCTAGGCCAGCAAGCCCTCTGGTGGCCTGAACCTCCTTGGGCCAGTCTTGCACTGGGCTGAGCCGACACATCCTGGCAGGGGAGGGACCAGATCGGCACCCCCAGTGGTCCCACTGACCACCTCAGTGTGTGCTGTGTGGTTAACTCAATGCTGAGGTGCTGCAAGGCTCAGGGGCTGCCTCTCTGCTCCTAGAATAATCTGGTTTGGAAGTTAATCCACGAATGCCAAACAGCGCGAATGCAGGCCCTGCCCGTGCTCACCTACCACCTCTCCCGTGGCCGCCAACTCCAGCGAGCTGCCTTTAGAGGCCCCCCGAGGCTGCAACTACAGGCGCTTCAAGGCCCCCACCAACCGCCATGGCATTAACATTAAGAGTGTTTTTTAAGTTCAAAAAACACTGCATCTAACCTAGGAAGTGTTTTTTTCTCTAAGAAAAAAAGTATCTCATACCACCTGCACAAGAGAACAAAGTGGCTGTGTGGGTTTTCTTTCTAAAAAGCTCCAAAGGGGTTCACGCATGGCAAAGTCTAGAAAGTACCACAGTACCACCCGGCTCCCGGGTAGCAGGAGCCCTGGGGACTCGGGTGTGGGGCTCTGGCAGGCCTTCTCACACCGTTTTCTCTTGGAAAGTCAGCTCTTAGGGGAAACACCTACAGACTCACCCGCAGGGGGCGACTCTTCACCCTGTCCATCCTGGCAAGCAGGACTTCAGGAAAGTTTGGCCCTTTTACTTTGAACTTGCCTGTTTTAATTTAAATAACTACTTAACAGGCATGCTAATCAAACCATTACAGAGCACTCCAGACCAGCAGAGGGGGAGACACGTCCGAGGTGAACCTGGGTGTGCACGTTCCCTGTGTCGGTCACCCCACAGCAGAGCGCCCACAGGCCAACTGGGGGGAAGGGGCCAACACTTGCTGATGAATTTTCTCACATGCACAGGCCTGTCACAGATGGTTCCACGTGGTACGAGTGCCTGGGGTGAGCGGGCAAGAGCCACGGAGCCACGCCAGTGGCCTGGTGCCAGAGGGTTCAGGCTCATCCTAGCTAGCCTGGCCTTGGCTAAAGGGCAGCTGACCACGGTCAATTCTCCCAGCTGGCCTGGGCATGAGCCAAGGCTCCATCTGAAGGGTGATGTGGGTGAGACCTAACGGTGGTCTCCTATGTCCACAGGGTTGACCCAGGAGGATTTGGAAGGGGAAGGAAGCAGGGCTAGAAGGCAGGAGGGTGCCCCTCGCACAGGGCACCAGGTCCCAGGGGTTGGGCAACCCCAATGGACCCAGCAGGGAGAGTCTCTTGGGCCCAGTGTGATCTACTCACATTCAGGCAGGTTCCAGGTCCCCTCACTGGGAAGCCCAGGGAGCTTTCCTCTTCTATGGCCCCGAAGACCTAGGGACAGAAACAAAGGTACAGGCTGAAGAGGGCCTGAGGGGCGACACGGACCCACTGCTGCACGCAGCACAGTGGGAGAGGTGGAGAGAGCAGCTCCAAGAGCCCTGTCGGCCCCAGGACGCGGCCTGGCTCCTGCTGCCCGCTCCAGCCCGAGGCCCGAGGCGACTGGGCAGCCGGGAGCAGGGCGCGGGGCGGGCAGCTGAGCCTTAGGTGCTGCCCACACGCAAAGACCTGGAACCCGCCAACACAGAGGCTCACAGTGAATGACCCACAGGGCGGGGGTTCCAGGTTATGGCCACTTGTTTTGCTTTTCAAACCTCAAGATGGGAGGAAAAGGCTGAGACAAGAGGTGAAAGCTGAGCGAGGCTGGCTGTGTGCATTTGGTCTCCAGCAGAGGAGTGCAGCAGACGCCAAGGACAGAGCGCATCTCGGCTTCCAGAGCTGTGCTGCTGGGCGGGCTGCTGTGCCCCAAGCCGGCAGTCACCGTGGGCACCCAGCACCACGCCCAGGCCTACCTTCAGCATGTGGGTGAGGTACTGCGCGATGCTCTGCAGCACGGCACGGTTAGGCCGCCTTCTTGCGGCCTTCCGGGCCGCCATGTAGAGGTTGCACTGGCCCACCAGGGCCCGCATTTCTTCCAAGACAGTGCGTGTGTCAATGTTGTCACACAGGGCTTCGTGCACCACCATCTTCTTGTTGTAGAAGCTGGCCAAGGGGAGAACAGGATGTCACTGAGAGACTGGCCGCACAGCTCGACAGCCAGAGCGTTTTCCACCAGCAGGTACAGCACATGCTGAGGGCGGTTTTGCACAGACAGACAGGAGATGCCCAGCCCCCTGCTCACTGGTGGGTGCAACAGAACACAGGTGCGCTTGCAAAGCCCGGACAAAGGCCCCGCCTCACCACTTATTCAGCGCTGCCTCCTCATCTTCCCACTTCTCAAACTGACCGGTTACATCAACAGGAGCTCGAAGGATGTCTTTCACATTTAAGAAAAACTCCTAAAGGAGAAAGTTCAGTTCACAAGCACTTAGACACTCTTCGTCCAGGGCAGGGCCAGTACAGAGCTGTTCTGCTGAACACCTTTCCTCCAGGCTAAGCCTGAAACCACAGTGCACGACACTGCAGAGTGGGACGAAGGGAGGTGGAGGCCTTTTCTCCCACCCAGAAGCGTGTGGCCCTGGAGATGCCGCTTCAGCAGACAGCGTGTGTCTCGGCACCACAGGCCCTGCACAGACAATGCCACCCTGGCCTCCAGAGAGTTACCCACTGCTTCAGGAAGTGGCCCTGAGTTGGTTTCCCCACCAGAATTTAGTTGCTCGCCTGCATCCTGTTCTCTACCAGGAAACGGGAAGCAGTTAATGCCTCCCATCACAGGGAATCAGAGGTGCCCGTGGGGCAGGCAGTGGCCCCTCTGCCAGTCTCTGGAGAGGATGTGGGACTCACATTCATGAGCTTCTCATACTGAAGCGCAGACTCCATGGTGTTGCTCGAATAGTCCAGCGTGTCCTTCCAGGAGTGCATGAGGAAGGCCAGCCTCAGCTGCCGCGCTAGCGGGGGGAACAGTACAGCGGTTCCAGCCCCCCTGCAGTTACGGGCCCCGCACCCCACAGAAGAAAGGCCTGGGTCTCTGCAAGAGGCCCGTGTTTACCTGAATGCTTCTTCAAGGCATCTTTAATGGTGATGAAGTTTTTGAGTGATTTGGACATTTTGCAGCCTGCGATCGTCAGGTGGCCTGTGTGCAGGAAGTACCTGACCCAGCAGTCATTTTCAAAGTAGGCCTGTGGGGAGATGGGGGCAGCCAGCCACAATTGGTGACGAGGTGCCTCTGCCATCCTGGGTGGGGGGCCCCTGGCTGCTGGGTGGGCACTGTGGGGGGGGGGCACTCCTTTGCTGGCGGGGTAGCTATGGCCCAGAGGAACTACCTTGGGTCACCGAGCCAGGCGCTAACAACTGGTCCAAACACAGGTCTGTTGCCAAAGGCCAGGCTGTTAATGTGGGAAATAATTAGAGCTCCCAGGGTAAATCACTAGGGTTCACATTCTGCCAACAGAACCCTGATGGTTAGTCAGGGTCTACTCAGACAGCACCTCGCCAACATCCCGACCTCCTGCACCTCCAGAGGGAATGCCGGGCCCGCCCACCTGAGACAGCCACCCCAGCCCCAGCCTACCTCTGACTGCGCCAGCTCATTATCATGGTGGGGGAACCGGAGGTCGAAGCCTCCTCCGTGAATGTCCATCGAGGCTCCAAGGAGGGTGCTTGCCATGGCAGAGCATTCGATGTGCCACCCTGGGCGCCCCTAGGAACCCAAACCACCCAGTGACTGACCAGCCCCCTTCCCAAGGCTCTGGGCTGTCAGGACAATGGTCACAGGGAAGGTCAGAAGGTGGACTCGTCCCGAGGAGCCAGAGACTGTCAGGATGGAGGGTCTAGTCTGCCTGCACCCCTAGCTGCAGACTGGAAGTCAGAGGCCCAGGGAGGGAGGCAAAGGGCATGAAGGCCCGCGGGGCTGTAGCATCTGGTCCCGGGGGGGTGTGGGTACTGGTACGCCGCGCCAGCGAGGGGCTCTCCCCGACCTCCAGCCAGTCCCCAGCCCTCTCGGTGCTCACCCTTCCCCAGGGGCATGGCCAGGATGGCTCCCCCGGCTTGGAGGCTTTCCACAGGGCGAAGTCGCTGGGGGACCGCTTCTCACTCAGGCGGTCTGCCGAGATGCTGAGGTCGCCTGCAGAATGAGAGATGGGATACTCAGTGCTCCTGGATGGGCGGACTCACGCCTCACTCAGGGCCGTCTTGGGGGGCCTCCTGGTCAATCCTTGGACACATTTCTGCCTGTCACCGGGGTCCCACATGCCATCAGGTCCACCACGGCCAGACTGGAGTGCTGCCGTCGTCCAGTACGGCACCCTGTCTACACGCTCACGAGCAGAGTCTGAAGGCATGATGCGTGAGCCTGGGCCACACCTGCTGTCACCCACTCCCCCCCATCTTCCTGCTGCCGCACCTTGTCTGGGATGAGGTGGGGCTAGGCCTAAGGCGTGAGGCAGCCAGGGGACACCGGGTGGGGGCAGCCTGGGCAACTGGGCCCACGCAGGGGGGACCTTGCTCTACGGCCTGCACGCCACCCTGCCGGGGGCCTGGGAGGTTTACAGATACACTGGCTGCCGTGTGGGGTTTCAGGGCCTGGAGGTGGGACTGGAGCACTCCCAGTTCCCCCCATGTTCACAAAGGAGGTCAGGGGAAGAAGGCTGAAGGGCAGTCTCTGAAAGCCAAGAGCAGAAGGGGGCGCTGCTCCTCCAGGGTGAAGTCAGTGCTGGACAAGACCCCCCAGAGAGGCCTGGGGGAAGCCTGTCTATGTCTGGAGGAGTGATGGGAAATAACCTTGGTCGGCACAGACTACTCTAGACCCCACACAGGACCTAGGGAGCATGCTAGCAGCTGTGGGGCCCCTTCCTAGGGCGGGGGCTCTGTGCTCCCTTCCCTTAGGGGAGCTCAGGACAGGAAGGACACACGAGTGTCCAGCAGGGCCCCGATGAGTGGCCACATCCAGGTGACAAATCAGACTACAGACCTCTGCTGCCCTGAGAACACAGGAGGGAAGAAGGCAGTGTTGGACACGACTTCATGGCTAAGAAACAGGCACTAATGCAGGGTGCTCAGAAGATACAAGGAAGAGCCAGGAGAGAATCCCACAGTCAGGGACGTGGGGCAATGACCGGCCATGTTCTGGCATTTTGATCGTCAGGTCTGTGTGCGCTTCCATCTGTGCAAGCAGAGAATGGCTGTCCGACCGACAGGACCAGCTGCACGCCAGCCGTGTGCGCCCAGAGCCGCCGCACTGCAACTGGCCACTGTAACTGGCCACGGAGGTTTCTCTCACTCCTTACTCGATAGGCTATTACATTTAGGTTCTTAATTTTTCCTTATTGTGAACACAGTTACTCATGAATATATCAGACTTTCTGAAAAGTTTTGCCACAGAGAAAAGAGGGTCTTCCCTCTCGCCCCCACCCCATCCCCCCAAACAAATGCCCTCACTTGTGACCCTCGCAACCTGCTCCAGAGTTTTAGTTAAGGGAACTACGTCACACCATCCCTTCGGCTCTCCTCCTGGCGCCATTTCTCATCGCCCCTGATGCCCTGTTCTGCCACTCGGAGCAAGCAGGCTGCCCCCCACTGCTGCCCCTCCCTGCCAGGAGAGCCCCACGTGGGGCAAGAGCCAACGCTTCCCGGATGGGGTGTCCTGGGCTGAGGGCGACCCCTGGGATGGAAGTGGGGATGTCTCTAAAGGGAGGGCAGGCCCATGCCTATATGGTTTTACCTTAGGTTCTGATATTTCTAAAGAGCCCTAAAGGGAAATTATTTGATCAAAATGCATAAACATTTTTATGGCCAAGTGCCCTCCAGTAACACCGGCTGGCTGAGAGCGAACCCTGCACCGCAGGGCTGTCGGCTTGGGGGTTGCCCCCAGATCCACTGAGGGAGCAAGAATGGAGGCAGCACGTCTGAGACGGTCCGGACAAAGGCTCGCACCCACAATTCAGACACCCGGACCGAGCTGGGCACGAGGCCACTGTCAGACATGGTCGCCCGCCACCATCAGAAAACACCACTCTGAGTTACAACCTGGGAGTTTCATGGCGTGACAGCCCTACTCGCACCCGGAGGCCGGGCATGTGGACCAGGCCGCACTGAGGGTGCCCGTCACAAGGGCCTGCCTGGCTTTAGCATCTGAGTTTGAGCCCACAAAAATGAGTGGCCCCTGCCCGGACGACCTGTAACAGCTGGTGCTGCGACCTGGCGCTCTACCTCCTGCCCACTCGTGACTCAGGGTGGGAGACTGGCCTTCCCCAGCTCGCTGCACCCCGTTCCAGGGCTGGGAAGTGAGCAACCTCATGACGTGGGGCCTTAAGTCAAAACAGCCTGGGGTTTCACTCCCCATGCTGACCCCATGGGGGTGGCTTGTGCCGTTTGCTCAGCAGGTCATAACCTGCGTATTCCTAACACCCCCAAGCTGCAGACTCCCCGACAGACTCACACACAGCGCCCACAGCCCACTGACCCTCAGGTGCCCTCAGTGCCAAGAGATCAACAAACACCAACCATGTACCAAGGCTCAGGCTTTGCTGTGCTTCTCAAGGTGGTGTGTTTGCTGATTCTTTTTGTTTCTTAAGAAATAACACATCTCACGGACCTAAGCTCAAAAATTTCCAAATGCCCTTGGGTGGAAAAACATGGCTCCCTGAGCCTGGGTGACATGGGTGCGGCACACGAGGGGCACGGCGCCTGGCTTGGCTCACCTTCTCCCTCCTGCAGGGCTCTCTGGTCCCCAACAGCCTCAGGCACCAGCTTCCCGTAAGAGTGCCCCTCACTAGAAGCAAACTTCACTGTGTCAAAGTAGACAGACCCGTTGGAAGCATAGCTGGAGAACAAAAAAGAAACTGAGGGACGGTGTGACAGATCCTGACAGTTCACAGCTGCTCCTTGGGATGGCGGCCTGGAGCCCACCGCCCGCCCAGGGGGCAGCGGGCCGCAGTCTGCCCCAACCTCTGCTCCTGCGCCGAGTCGGCTCTGGCTCGGCCAGCCGGCAGCTGTGACGCGGCTGTTCAACTCCATGGCCACTGTGTGGGCTGAGCAAGGACGTGACAAGGACACCTCACACCAAGTGTCCCTCCCCAGGCAGCGTGGCCCTCCTCCCTGCCCCTGGCCTTGGTGACGGTGCGATGCTGTGTGCCACGCCCTCACCTCCCTGTCTTCCCACCTGCACGGCCCAGCCAGGCCTCTCTGCCTCCCAGACACACTCCAGACTACTCCAGCCCAGAATGACCTGTCTTCTCTCACCTGGGCCGCCCTGGTCACTCAGTTTGGCACGCAATCTTATGTAGCAGTGGTGTGCCATGCGGGAGAGAACAGGCATCATCCCTTCTAAGAGCCTCCCACTCTGGCCTGTGCCAGGACTCTGGCCCCTCACTGTGCTCAGTGCACACACCTGCCTCCAGCCTGCCCTGCCTCACCTCCCCTGCAAAGTGGAAAAGCATCTCTCCCAGATCAGGGCACAGCAGACGGGTGCCAGGCACCTGTTTATGCCTCCATTTGTTGGTTATTTGTGAAACTGCTGCCTTTGGAGACGTGGAACGTGGTTCCTGCAGTCAGAGTGCTAGCGTGGTGAACCCACGGCAGGGGCAGCGTGTGGAATGGCAGCTGGTGAGGGGGACACTGCATGAAACCAGCCTGCCCTGGCACACGACACGCCTGCCTGTCAGGGCCGACATCACTGGGACCTGGCAGTGTCCGTGCTCAGCAGCTGGCTGCTCTGGGCCCTGGGGCTCACGGTCTTAGCTGTGAGCTTCTGGGGGACCGTGGCCAGCTGCTCACTAGCACATCCTGACTCATCCTCACCATGGTCCCCAGGGCAGGCCAGGAACAGGGCTCCCCAGTGGCAGAGGAGCCAGCCACACCCATGCACCCTCAGCTCGGCCATGAGCCACAGGAGTAAGTTTGTTGGGGGCTTTAGGGCATAGCCCACACCCCCTTTGCTCTTCCTTCCTGCCTTGAACAAGGCGGAGTTGTCTGGACGGCTAAATACTTGTGTAAATGGGAGGCAATACTGAGGGAAGCCCAGAGGGCTCACCTGCAAAGCAAACCTGGAGCTGAGAACTAAGTGGCACAGAGGCAAGAGGCCTACGGTAAGGGTGGGCCTGAGTGGGGGCTGCTGATGTGCTGTGGCCCCCAGAGTCCTGTGTTGGGGTCCTGACCCCCAGCACCTCAGAATGTGCATGTATTTAGAGACAGGGTCTTTACGGAGGTGATTAAGGTAAAGGAGGTCATAGGGTGGCCCTGATCCAGCATGACTGTCCCCATAAGAGGAGGTCAGGACATGGAAGGCGACATAAGGGACGTGTGTACGCAGTGACAAACGTGCAGCGTCGGCAAGAGGCCGGCCATCTGCAAGCCAGGGTGAGGGGCCCCAGAGGAACCAGAGCTGCGAACAGACACATTCCTGCTGCTAAAGCCCCCGGCCCCCGGCACTTCGTGACAGCGGCGCCAGGGCACTAACCCTGAGCAGCACCACAGCCCCTGCTCCAGCCCTGCTCAGAGGCGGGAGTGGCCCTCTTCAGAAAACCGTCCCCGCTTTCCGGAGTGCGCTGCCCTGGGGAGGGCCCTGCACTTACCCGTAACCGTTGTCCACAATCTTCTGGACGAAGCTCACGATCTCGGGCACATACTCACTAACTCGGGTTAAGACGTCGGGAGGGAGAACCTGCAAGGACAGACACGTCCTAGCTCTTCCCTCTGGAATGCCAGCCTCCTCTGGGCATGCTCCCAGGGCGAGCCGAGGAGCCCCTTGTGCCCCCCAACTCCCATTTCAACCTGGACTCAGCTCGCTAAATGAGGCCCCTCAGTGACCGGGGCCCTGGGCCTGGGAGAGCAAGCACAGGACCCCACGCGGCACTCACGTTCAGGGCCTCCATGTCCTTGTGGAACTCCCCTTCCCAGAACTTGGGCAGCTGGGAGAAGATGGAATTGTCAGTCACCTCACTGCCAAGTGTGGAGTCCAGCCAGTCAGAAAGCAAATCCTTGGCTTCTTCCAACAATACCTACAGAGAAAGACACAGAATATCCACACGTGTGCCAGTTTCATAGGGTTGCATCTAGTGCATCCACGCATCAGTCCAGGCCTTGAATCCAAAGGCATGCTGAGCACAGCCGGGCCCGCAAGGAGCTACCATCTCCCAGGTGGCAAAGCGCCCACAGATGGCTCGGCACCCTGTGCTCAGGAGCTCTGACGACTGTGCTGGGAGGGCCAGGGTGTTGAGGAGTGTGCACAGGGTGGCATCCACAGCCCGGACTGGGGCACATAAAGAAGGTTCCCAGCAGACGTCGGCTGGCACTTAGGAGACGGGCAGAGCCCAGCCCTAGAGGATGATCTCAAAGGCACACCACCCTGGTCAGGTGCCACTGACGGGAGACGCCGGTCCCATGTCACACACGACACACAGTGTCAGTTATGAGACACGTTCTGTCGCCATCTGACACTCACATCACGTCAGGCAGAAGGAAAGTCCATCTGTGACATTATGTGATGGCGTCAGGGCCATGGCCTGAGCTTCACAGGCCAGGAGACCCTGGAGGCCTGCCTCAGAGGGGTCCAGTATCTTCAGAATGTTAACTGGAACAGTGATGGGGACATGGGGCCAGACAGTCCGCAGTCCACCAGTGAGGAGGGAGGCAAAGAAACAGGGTGGAGGGAGGAAGCACAGGAGGAGTTGGCACAGAAAACCATGAGCACACAGGGTGGGCGTGTGCAGACGCACAAGGCTGACCAGGCGGGATCGCCAGGACACCCCACCAACAGCCCCCAGAGAGGACAGACCAGCCAGCACGCTGCTAGGCCCACAGGTGGCTGCAGATCTGCAGGGACCAGCCAGGCGCCCAGTGTGTAGGCAAGCAGAAAGGGGGGGGCTCCCCGGGCCTGCTGCGAGACTGCCCAAGCAGAGGGCACAAAGCTCCCAAGGTGGCACCCCTGGCCTCAGGGAGGCGGATGGCTTCTCCACGAAGGCATCTGTACTTCCAGCCCACAGGATCGACACAGATCACAACAGCATAACAACAAGATCCTAATCAAGGCCACAAAACCTGAGGAAAGGAGCACTCGTCTGTGCGACAAGCTAGGGACACACCGGCAAGGGCCCAGACACAGCAGGGACAGGCGCTCAGTGCTCGAGGCAGTGAGGACAGAGCCCGAGACAAGCAGCTCTGCAGGCTTGAGAAGGGCAGCGACTGCCACTCTACGGAGCAGGACACCGCACGGGCAGGTGAGACAGCTGGAGGGGGAGCTAGGGGGCAGGGAGACAGCCCCACGGGGCCGCCGACAGCAAGAGCCAAGGAGGAAGACATGAGTGAGGCTGGGAGACACGAGACAGGAGGTGTGACTCCATCTAACTGGAATTCCGTGGGGAGGAGAGGGAGCAGAGGGGATGCCCGATGACACACCTGAGAAGGTTCTAGAAAGGATGCAACAATCCACAGACACGGGAAGCACAGAAAATGTGCAAATAAGTCCCTTACGATGTCTTAGAGGGAGAGCAGAAAACTAGAGAATATTTTTATAATAAGCCAGACAGAAGAAACATTTACCTACAAAAGAAAGGCAGCCCCAAGGGCAGAAGTCTCCTCACAACTGTGGAACATCCCGAGGTGCTCAGAGAAAACGCCCGTGAGCCTTCACCGTGTGACCAGCAAAGCCAAGTCTACAAACACAGGGAATAAGACCTTCTGGAGATTCAACAGCCGGCTTTCCCACCAATACCCCTAACACAGTGGCTCTAAAGCTGCCTGATGGCCAGACTCGCTGCAGGTGCCATGCGGACCACCAGGCCCTCCCCGCAGGCCCCCACTCATCCTCCAGGGGACTCTCAGCTCTGGGTGCGGCTGGCTGACATTCAAATCTGGTACACCCCCAGCTCACGGGGACCAAAGGGTGGTCTGACAACACGCGGCACATGCCCCTCGGAGTTTGTTGGAAACAGAGACTCTTAGGCTACAGCCCCACTGACCAGACTCTTGGGGGAACAAGCAAGTCCCCAGGATGCAGGCGTTGCCGAGAGTCTGCCAGACTCTTGGGGGAACAAGCAAGTCCCCAGGATGCAGGCGTTGCCGAGTCCCAAGGCACTGCCAAGTGACATCACTCCCCTAAGGACAGACATCTAGTCATGACACCGAACTGGCAGGGCTTTAAAATGAGACTGAAAACACCAGGTAACAGCAGCATTACAGGAAATCAGGGGAGCAGGAAGTCAAGCCCAGTGCCCTACACTCCTTGTAGGGCCTGGGAAAGGGGACAATGGCCTAATTAGTCACTAAGTTAATGCACATGGCACAGGATCAGCGGTCAGCAGGAGAGGAGCAGAAACAGACATTGGAACTTGTCAAAGCGAGGCAGTCATGATCCACAGCAAAGGCCAGGAGCGGGGAGACCCAGGCGAGGGGACAGCGAGATGACGGGGCAAGGCCGTGAGGGGAGTGGGCCCAGCCCCCCAGGTAAGGCAGAGACCGAAGACCGGATTTCAGGTAAGGCCTCCAGCCACGTGGTGATGACAAGAGCCAGGGCAGAGGAGACAGGGTGCAGACCTGGTACAGGAGCTCACTTTCCTTGGGACAGGCAGCTGGGTGCTGGAGAGGGGAGGGCTGACAGGGCCCCGGGCTTGTGCAGACCACCACGGGCTGGGGGGCACTCATGGACGTTACTTGGGATAGAGCGGGCCTCGGCACGCAGAAGGATGCAGCTCACCACGGTGATTGCCATTCTAAGCTTGAACATCCCAATCAAACAGCCTCAAAACATGTGAATAAAAAAGTAACAGAACAGGGAGAAACGGGCAACTCCATCATTTTAACTCACCAGGGGGAGGTGTGTTTTTTTTGTTTTTTTTTCTTACAAACTCTTTATGAATAGGTAAGCCAGCAAAAAAAAGTTGGCAGATACACAAGTTATTAGCAACATCGCCAACACGCTTGCTTGACTTACTGGACAGCTTGTAGACTTTTGCACCAATTAGAGGATACAACACCTTCTCAAGCACAAGAGGACAGCTCCAGAACCTGACCACACAGCAGGCGAGACACGAGTCTGCCCTTCACGGAGCCAGCGGGGTGGGCCATGTTCGCTGACCGCGGGGCAATGCAGTTGTAAGTGAAAGAGAACAGGTTAATCTGGAAGATGCCATCTCTTTGGAAATTTGAAGCATTACTTCTAGATGATTTGTGGGTTTAAAAAAATAAATCGAAATGGAAATATTGTTCAGAAGTGAATGATGTCAATGTACGAGAAAGTAGCAGAAAGGACACTTTGAGGAGAATGTATGGCTTTAAATGCTCAAGCCAGAAAACGAGCTAAATGACAAAGATGTGAGAGAAAAAAGAATATGCCCCAAGAGAAAAGGAAACTATAAAGATGGAGCAACAGCTGACGGAAGAGAGACTTCTGGTTCCAGTCTCACACATGAGGAGTGTGGGAGTCGCCGCCTCGTCCTAGTAAGTAAAAGGCTGAACAGACTCAGAGACGAATGACTCTCCCTGGGTCTATCGGAGAAGAGAGGCCACAGGGAAGCTGCTTCCCAGAGGAGAGCGAGATGGACACAGAGGACCCCAACCGACGGGGAAGGAACCAATGTGGGGGGCCCGTGCCACTCCGACCCTGGTCTGGGGATGACCAACTGCGGGGGTGGATGCACCTGAGACGGAAACTCCAGGGGCCGGGGAATTTCTGTGTGAGTCCCATACCTTGCGTGACTGACCTTCAGGAGCTCCACCAGTCTCTCTCGGTAGGTACAGGAGAAACCCCCACCCACCCCGCCACCATGTGCTTGGGGGCTTGGGGGTGGGAACGATACGGCGGCTACTCTGAAACACGCCAAAGCACCCCATCCTTCCCGGCTCACCTGCCAGGGCTCACCGGCACCTACAGAGCCTGGGAATGCCCGTCTCCTGCCCCGCTAGCCCTCCCGTTCCACCCACAGGAGGGGAACACCTGAGACACTCTTGACACGCAAAGCCCAGAGGCAGAAGTCCTGGGCGACCCCTTCCTGCCCGCGCACGCCCACGTGGCCAAGGCCACTGAGAGCAGTGCCCTTCCCTCCGGACAGCAGGCCCAGCTGGCGAGAAAAAGCTGCGAGGCAGACCAAAGGCCAATGCGATTTGGAGAGAGTGAGCGCGCCACAGCCCCACACGGCAGGGCTCATCGGCCCGGGAATTTCACAACGTGATCGACCTGCTAAGGGCTCCAGCGGGTGGGTGAGGTCAGCAGCAGTGAGAGGGGGTGCTGGGGAAGCCGCTGCAGGGGACAGGAGGCACGTGGCTGGATGGGAGGAAGGAATCGTTGGCCTGAGGCTTCTCAACAAAATCTCCCAAACCAAAAAGCCAAGTCTTTGTTATCAAAGACTGAAACACACAGAACAGAACAGAGCATCCAAGGGTTGTGGGACGACGACAATGGGGAACATGCCTGGGGGGGCATGCGCAGCGGTTGCTCAGCTTCAGCGGTGGTCCGTGGGGTGCATGGGGGCTATAGCGGCCCAGAGGCCAGAGGAAGGGGGCACGGCCCAGGGAAAGGGCCCATAGCCCGTTTCCACTCCAGCCTCTCGCTCCCCCTTCTCCGGGTGCTGCCCCTCACAAATCCAGGGGGAGGACACTGGATGGCCTTGGACAACTTGGAGAGACGGCTGCTCCCTCCACATCCCCCTGTGCATCCTGTTTACTGGGAGCAGAGGCGGAGCAGGGCCAGGACCTGGGGGCAGGGCGGCCAGGATGGGAGGGCACCTGGCGGTGTTGCAGGCAAAGACCCAGGACCACAGGTGTGTGCGGTGAGCCACATGAACACGCAGGGCTGGTGGACATGGTCAACTCTCACCTCCACACAGCTGTTGCCCTCTGTGGTGAGGCCCGCCTCCATAGCTCTCTGCAGCGGCTCTGCGGCGAGCTCCACTGTGCGCTGAATGTGTTCCAGCATCTGCTTTCTGGCAGGGTCCGTGGTCTCACTCAATTTTGCTGAAAACAGCTACAACCACAAGGAGAAGGCAAACCCGTCAGCTGCTGCCCAGCACACCCGCCTGCAGCCTGACCGAGCAGGGGAGGCTGGCATCTCCCACTGCCACCTGGGTCCTTCAGGTGCTGTCCAGGCTTCGCCTCCAGGGGCAGGTGGGAGCTGAGACCAAGGCCCTGGCCTGGGCAGTCTCTGTCGTGGGCCTCTGTGTCTCTGGTGTAAAGTGGGCTTGAGAAGTTTTCCTAAGGCTGTGCTAGGGATTACACAAGGTGACAGGCATCCTTGGAGACTTAGAGGGCCTCCCTCATGAAGGTGCCACAGCCTGGTGGGCCCTCCCACCGTTGCCCAAAAGACTGCTAATCTCTAATTCTACTCCTATTTTATCTTCTAGAGATAAAAGTCCATAAACATACCAGTGATTATTGATGCAATTATCAAAGGTAGTAATTACCATTAAAGAAGAGAAAACTTCATCTAGTCTCACTAGATAAAATGATATGCAATACAAATGTTTGTAATACTGTTATTTGAAATGAAAATAGTAACTGCATGCAAATAATAGAACTAATTTCTTCAGATAATTCAGAGACTCTCTAGTGTAGTTGATTTTAAGAAGCTCAGCTCAGCTTCTGCACCTCAGTCAAAAGTACTTGATTTGGCTGTGACCCTGATGTGGATGACAACAGCCATGCCAGAGATGCCTCATGTGCAAGTTTAGGTCAGAGGCACAGTGACACACACGGGCAGGAACAGCCACCCAGGCCATGCCCAGCTGCAGGGGCCTTTCTTGGTAACCTTTCCCACAGGGCAGGGGCTGTACCCATGGCAACTTCGGTGCCCCTGCAGGAGCTGGCATTCGTCCTGGACACTGTGAAGCCCTCCAGGGATGGCACTGCCCTGGGGACACAGGTGTGAATGGCTACGGGCCGCGGAAGGAGCAGAGGAGAGGAGGGGCAGGGCCCACCTTCAGGGCCGCGTGGACATCATCCAGGAGCTGTGCGGCCTGGGGCTGCCTCTCCCGATACCGGTCAAACAAGTGGTTCTGCCGGGCCCTCCTGATGATCTGGAGGAGAAAGGGGGGCAGTCACGCTCGGAGCCGCGCCCCTCACCACACAGCAGGCAGGCAGGCAGGAGCAAATACTGCCCTCCATTCCCTACCACCCAGCCGTCTGGGGCCGAGCCTTTGCTCATGTGACCTTTCTGGTGTTGAGGAAACAAGCGCGTGCCCCCAGCTTTCTGTGCAGGGCTACACACAAATGTCGGGCTACCGCAGGTCCCACGAGGCACAGTTAGTGTTTAATCAACCTGGTCCCTGAACATGCAGGTTTCTAACAGCTTCTAACATTTAGAGACATGGGAGTGTCCTTTGGATGAGCTGTTCATCGGGGGATGCAAATAATGGTTCTCAGGTGGAGGTCTGAGCTGGCCAGCCTCCTTGTTATTTACTTATCTGAGAATCACGTCCTCCTTCCTACCATCTGCTGTAAGCTGTCTGCTCCAGAACTCCTTACCTTATCATCAATATCTGTGATGTTCATGCAGTAGAAGACGTCATACTTGAAGTAGTCCCTAAGCACTCTTCTCAGGATGTCGAACGAGATGTAGGACCTAAAGCAACAGTAGGCAGACCTTCCAGATCGCGTGCTACGCCCATGCCACGGAGCAGGCAGCTGCCAGGGAAAGGACTCTGGGGCACCTCCCCCAAGGCCTGCTGCTCTCCGCCCAAGGCCCTGCTGCCACGGGGGAGCCCCAGGTCTGAGTGCCAGGGAAACCCAGCACCTGGGCACTCACACCAGAGCCACAGGTGCATGGGGAGGTGCAGGGTACAGCCGGGGATTTGGGGCTGGAGCATTGTTCCTTTTGGCTAGCAGTGTTCTCTAGTTTTTCTACAGTGAGTACATATTACTCACAGAGTGGAAATGCTATTTGAGAGAAGGAAAATCAGTGTTGGTCTGCCCTTCAAACTGCAGCAGCTGGCACAACCCGAGGCCGAGGGACACGTGTGCGGGAGCCGGCAGGCCTACCTGGCGTGGCCCATGTGAGATGCATCGTAAACGGTCGGACCGCAGCAGTACCATGTCACCCTTCTCCCATTTTGAGGTAGAAACACGTCCTTTGTTAGAAACGAAGGGGTAACAATCACAGGAACACAAGAGGCCTGCAGAGGGCCCCTGAATCTGCAGCAAGTCGCTGCCACAGTCCAAGGACCGCTTGGCTTTACTGAAGAGTCACACACGCTTGGCCGGGGCCTGTCAGACTCCCGATGGCACGTCTCCGTGCAGGGAGGGGCCTGGGCGCACAGGCCCCTCCTCCCTAGGGTTCTACTCCTGTGCAGGCCGGCAGCAGACAGAATGCTGCTTCCCACACAGCAGCTGCTTACACTCACCACATACCCTCTGGGACTCCGGCCCGCCTCAGGGCTGACGGGAGGCAGGTGGCGCGCTCTCCCTTCCACAGATGAGGACACTGATCTCCAGTCGGACCAGGTCCGCCTGCCTGGAAGGGCTGGGCTTGGAGGCCACGACTGCCCAAATCGAAGCCCTGTTAGCAGTTGGCTGCATGCCACCCGCCGAGTGTCCACAGTCCTAGACCAGTTAGGGGCTCTAGTCACCAACTAGGTGCAGAAGGGGGACAGTCTCCCTGCCCACCGAGTGTGCTCACTGGTGAGAATCCAGCCCTAGAATCCAGCTGGAGCCCTTTCCTGAACCTCTGGCTTCCATGGCTGCTGAGCAGAACAAGCCCAGCAAAGCCATGATTAGGAACCAGTCCTGCTCCTTCATACCCGCTCGGCTCCTGACAGCTCAAGCAGGCCTGCCACTGCCCGGTGTTCCTGACTGGCACTGCCACATCTGCAGCCACCTTATGTCCTCTGACAGCATGCCAACATCCGGCCTGGCTCTGAGTGCCCACAGGCATTCACACCCGGGCGGGGCCCAAGAACGCACAGGGGGCTGCGGGCCTTGGACTAGTGGGCGGGCTGGGACACAGTATCCCGAGTTTGAGAGGACTGCACTGCCCCGGCCACACAGGGACCCATGTGAGCAGCTGAAGGCTTTCCACCTGGACTTGGGGGAACTCCAGAGCCCTGTGCAAGGAACAGCTTTGTGCCTGGAAGGGCAGGAGGCTCACAGGGGCCGTCTCTGCACCCGCTCCCCATGGGCTCCCTCCTACCTTGCTCCGAGTGAGGCTGTTGTACAGGCGGAGCTTGCATGACTCGGACCCGGATGGAGGAGACCACTGAGGCTGTGCCCGCCGGCCTTTACCTGCAAGGGTAGAGAGAGCAGCTAGGTCATGGGAAATGCAAATGTAAGTTACCACCCTAAAGACTGTTTTTACAATGGAAATAGCGTTTACAGTGAAATACTGCACAGTGTTAAACAATGTGGCACTGTCAGCATCGCCCGTGTCAGACCAACTGCTGCGCTGCTTGGTGTCACTGCCTCTCTGCGCGCAGCACTGGCCCTACCACAACCCGACACCCTGTGCGGCTCAGGAGGCCCATCACATCCTTCAAACACGGGCCCTCATGCTGCTGTGGGTCCAGTGGAGGCACAGGTCCTGCATGGGTGGGTCACGCTGCTGGACTATGACGCAGTTTATAGCTCAGCGACCCCTGCCTCCCCTGGGAGGACAGCCCTCTGTGGAGGCCTTGCAGGGCTGGCCGCATCCAGGCGCAGCAGAGACCAGGCCAGGAACAGCTGCTGGGCTGAGGCCTTGGAAGTCAGCAGGAACAGCCCTGGCCCCCCTCCACCAGCAGGTGAGCGGAAGGAGCCTCAGTTCTGGTCCCTGTCCCTGCAGCGCGCAGGTGGCTCCGTGCCCAATTCTGACGCAGACGCCGCCTCTGCTGCCGGCTTTGAGTTATCAGCCCCTGACCGCCTCTGGGAGGAGCTGGGGAGGCTCCCTGCTCCTGCCACCACCCCTGTCCCCTCCGGAGTGGGTGTCCTGGGCGCTCCCTTCCGGACTCTCAGGGGCTGCTCCAGGCCCACACTCCCAGCCAGACAAAGGGCAGTCCTCAGGCAGCCCGTGTTCTGAGTGCCTGGGGTGGGGGTGGGGGGTGGCTCCGGCCTGGCCAGGAATAGCCCAAGGCCAGTACTCATGCCCCATGGGCATCTGGCCACCTTGCCACCAGCCCAAGGCTCCGCTCCTGTGCCGGGAACCCAGCTGTCCCCTCAGGCCCCACTCAGTGCCAGCTTTGTGCCATGCTCACTGTGTCCAGGATGGCCTAGCGGGAAGCCCGGCATGCCTGCTCCTGTCTGGCCAAGCAGGACGAGCTGGTCACTGCAGCTCCCTCTGCCCACTTCCTGCCCCCTCCCGCCTTGGCCGCTGTGTCTGCACAGATTTGTCCTGCGCCAGACCCCACACGGGCCTCCTTTGAATCTACGAGGAAGGCAGCCAGTAGACCACTGCCCATCGGGAGTCACAGGGAGTCAGTCCTGGGCTCTGTCACCTGCCCAAGGCGGCCAGTCAGCCACATGGAGGGCGCACGTAGCTGACAGCAAAGGGGACAGGGAGGAAGGCACGTGCATATGAGAGTGGGCATGTGCGTGTGTGTATGCACTCGCACACAAGCAGGGAGTGGGCAACTGGAGGGGCGGGGGGCAGACGGTGCAAACAGGAGCCCCTTACTCTAGGTAAGCACCAGCAAACTGAGGTGGCCCCAGAACCAGGGCATCAAACATCACATGCTTATAGGGCCAGAAATGCGCCTCATGGGCTCATTTTAAATGCAGCCAACATCCCCAAAGGAAACAATCCATGATTTAATGACTCTCCACGTGCCATTTATGACTCCATCTGTCTCCTCCCTAAGGCCCTGTGACTCCGAGACACAGACAGGGCTGTCATCTGGGACAACTGGGGATGCCGGCTCGAGCTGGCACGCACACCAATGAGAACCAGATGCCTGCAGGCGAGTGCTCGCCCTGCTGGGCAGGAAGCCTTGGCTGGCCTGCCTGGACGGGGCTGAGGGTGCAACCTGGGAGGCCTGGCCGGCAGGCGCTGTAATACAACACCTGGGCGTTCTGGTGCCATGAAGGGCTGCACCTGATGCCCAGCTGGCATACACAACCTCCTATTTGCAAGAGGGGAGGCCATGGAGCTACTGCACAAAGACCCTTGATTTAATAAGAAAACTGTTCTCTGGCGCCCCCTTACATGGCTTAACTGCCCCCACATCCCCACGCACCAACAGGGCCCACCTGCTAGCAAGACTCCCACGCACACTCCACAACCTGACGATTCTGATCCGTGTCCCCATCGCGGCAGTCACCACGACTGTGCCTTACTTTTCTGCTTCGGTTTCTCTCTGAAGCAAGGGACACACGTTCATTCACTCACCACGGGGGCGGTCCTCTCCAGAGCCTGTCCCAGAGCATGCTACCATGGCAACGGGGCCCTGGCCCGACAGAACCACACCTGCGGCAGCTGAAGCCCCATGCACCCCCCGTGAGCTGAGCCCTACAACGAGGTCCTGGGAAGGGTGGCGGGAAAAGGAAGTAGCAGCAGGGTGGGCCAGTCCCCTGCAGCACTGGGCCCCACCCACCTGGGAGGGACTCTGCCCAAGGCCGCGAGGTCATAGGCCGCGGAGCGGGGAGCAGGTCACACCTACGTTCCCGCAGACACACACAGCCAGACCTGCACCTGGCGAGGAGTTTAACATGCCTTCCTCAGTGAGAGCCTGCGCCAGGTTCCTTCCTGGAGGGGAGGGGACAGCGGGTGGCAGAGAGCCCCGGGGAGGAGGGGCGGCGGGCTGAGCGCTGTCCAGGGGGGCCGACGGACCTCTGTGCTGTGGGCAGAGGGGAGGCTGTTGCCACAGGGAGGAGGGAGGTTCCAGGCCCTGGACAGGGGGCTTAGGCAAAGAGGTGGTCCCTCTCCATGTTGAGGGTCTCACGGGAAAGGACACAGTGGGCACAGCCCAGGCACAGGGACTTAGACTGGGGATCAGCAGAGGGGGCAGGGACCAGCCATGCCAGAGGTGTGCCCGGGGCTCATGGCATGCCAGCAGGGAAGGAAGCTCAGCCGGTGGACAGGGTACCAGGGAGTGAGGGGCTGCAAGGGGCAGCGCTCCCACCCAGGAAGGGCCTTCAGAGGCGTGTGAGCTGGGCAGCTGTGTGCTTCCAGCAGCAGTGTGAGGAGGCAGATGCTCGGCTACTGATGCTCTGGGGATGTGCGAGATGGCACTGACTATGAGGGTCCCGGGACCTGCCCGAGGCTGAGGCTGACAGGCAGCAGCACCAGCCCAGCCCCTGGCTTGCAGGCTGGATGACCTAATACGTGCCACGCCTGCCATGCTCTGGGCACGCGAGGTTCCTGGTGGCCCCCTAGCTGGCATAGGGGGTGAGAGCACTTGGAAATGGGAGGAGGCGGGATAATGGCCCCAGTGCTGCTCGGTGCCCGCCTTCCCCTGCTCTGAGTCAGCCGAGAGCAGGCCGGAGCATCCGGGGCCTCGCCGTCCTTCATGTAAGTTAAAGGCATTTGCAGAGCACAGATCCATCTTCAACTCGTGAGGTTGATGGCGTGTGTCCATTCAACAAGGGCCCTCAGTGGAACCCCAGGCAGGCCACAGCTGAGGCTGGGAGCCCCCAAAGGCCACGCTTTGGGAGCGAGGACCAGGGAAAACCTGTCACCACAAACGTCCCCTGGGTCACCATGCTGGGTGCCCAGAGAGGTGACCCACGTCAGTGAAGCCCCCGTCCTATGCTGGGCGGGGGTGGGGGTGGGGTTGCTACAGGGTTACTCAGGAAACTGAACCGCACCCCACTCACCCATTAGAGCAGGCAGAGACCAGGCCACAGTGCAGGGATGGTGGGATGTTCCGGGTGCCCCACCTGAAGGTGTCTGGAAACCCCCCGGCAGGCTGTCCAGCACCCGGCCTGCCCCTCCCATGGACAGAGGTAGGTACCCAAATCCATGGAACTGCCAAGCTGCTTCAGGGCACCAGGCAGTTCACGGACAAACACCCTGGGATTCATCAGAGGAGAAACCACACCGGAACTGCGCCCCTGAGACTTTCCAGTAGTGCCCCCAAAGTACAGGTGCCTGGGGCCCCCAGTGCTCCAGCACTGAGAGGAGCCAGAGCCACGTGAGGTTTCATCTCAAAGCAGAGAAGTGACTTACTTCTGATTCTCAAAAAGTTCAAGGTCAATATTGCTTTAGTATTTAACCACTCTAACTCTGGGGACACATACACTGCAACCTTACAGAAAGGGCAGAGAGAAGAGCCCAGGCAAACCCAAGCCAGGCAAGGACACGTCCACGTTCCTGGGATCCGGCGCCCCTGATGCAGCTCCATGTGAGAGCATGAGCTTGTGGGAGCGGCTCCACGACAGCGGCACGGGGGCCCCGGTACTCAGCCAGCTCCTCGGCGCACCTGAGCCTCGCCTCCATGGGGGGGGGGGGTGCGAGTCAGCCCACCAGGCCACCCTCCTGCACCTGGTGACAGGTGCCTGCCCTGTGGGCTCCTCTGTGGTGCTGCTGCCAGGTGCTGTGCACCTGCACGGCCCTGACCTCGGAGGCGGCTGCTGACAGGAGAGGCCCTAGCAGCTGGGAAATGTTCCAGCTACTCTGCTACTCACTTGCTTGGTGCCCACAGGGCTCGCCTCTGCTGTGGGGGGCGCCCAGGATCGCTTCTACATGCCTGAACCACCGAGCCACGTGGAAGAGGTGTGCGTCAGCGGGAGGGGCCGAGAGCTGCCTGAACACGTCCACGTCTGCCTGGGACAGGGAGTACCCCTGGATATAGCTACGCGTGCTGAGGTGCTCGTTCAGGGCCTGCACCCTGGCTGCCTCGTCACTAATGCTCAGGATGGACCTGTAGTCAGGAGCTGCAAAGACAGAGGCACGTGGTGTCAGTTGGGGGCAGAGGCCTCGGGCAAGAGTCCAGGAAGACATAGGGTCCCGGGTGTCAACCCTTCCCCAGATACGAGATATTCAGAACAGGCAAATCCAGAGGCAGAACAGACAGGTGGTTGCCTGGAACTGGGCAAGAGGGACGGGGAATGATTCGCATGGAGTTTCCACAGTGAGAAGGTTCTGGAACTAGACAGAGGTACTGGTTGCACAATACTGCACTAAATGCCGCTGAAACTGTGCACTTTAAAATGGTGAATTTTATGTCACATGAATTTCACCTCAGTTAAGGAATGCAAACACGCACACACGCAGGACCCCTTTTCGGCTGCTGCACACCTCCCATCCGGGCCCAGAGGGCTGGTGCTGACCAGTTCTGGGAGGGTGCTGGGGTGGGTGCGAACTGCAGAACTCTCGGCCCCACTTTGGGCCCAGCCCCGCGCGGCCGAGGCCATGTTCCCGGGAGGGCAGAGCCCCTGACGTGCCTGCCCAGGGAACAGGCTGTCCAGCCGGCCACTCTTTCCTATGGCAATGACTGAAGGGGGCTGACGGCTGATTCGTACCTCCCACAGCCCAGAGTGACTCTCCCAGGGACGGGAAGGCCACTCCTCTGAAAGGCAACTATCCAGGAGGATGGGCTCCGGGCTCTGCCAGAAGACAGAGCGCCACTTCAGTGACTGCGGCCAGTGGACACTGCTGGCCGCAGCAGCCTCGGTGATCACCGGCCCTTTGTGATTTTCACCTTCCTGGTTCTACGGACCCTCCCCGCCCTCCCCCTCCCTTTAGTGCGCCTGCCGCTGTCACCCCTGCACAGAGTTGGAGTAACACCTGTTCTCACCGCTGTAACTGATGTCTGGCTGGTTTCTCTCTGGCTTGAGGGCCTCAGGAGCCAGGGCTGCCCCCAGACCTAAGCAGGAGGGCACAGCAGGAGGACAGAGGTGAGTCAGGGGACACCAGGCCTCTGGCTGTGGGAAGGAGCCTGAGACGGTGAGTCTGAGCCACCCATGAGCCATGCTCCTAATCTCGGCTGTTCCACTTTAGTTCCCCGAGGGAACGGTGGAAAGAGGGCCAGTGTTGCTTCCTTCCCCACAGATGCCCTGGGCTCGGGATGCGCTTGGCCTGGGGGGGCAGCTCAGGGTGGGCGTGTGGGTCCCTCCTGCTCTGCCAGGTGCAGCTTCCCTTCTGGCACAGGGCAGAAGCCCAACACGCGAGCTCCTCCAAGCAAGTCACTGGGTTGTAGTGCTGGTCCCTCCATGGGACAGGGAGGGGACGGGGACCTACACAGCTGTGCCCACCAGTGCCCCCGCCCCTCTTCTCCCTGCCCAGCAGGGCAACAGGAAAGGCACTCCACCACGCCCACACAGGCCTGACAACAGACCGCACAGCGTCTGGGGGAGCCACACGCACACAAAGCCCTTTGTACTCTTGTTTCCGCTGTGGGGAAAGCCCCTCATTCAGGTCCTGCCAATTCCCACTTCTGGACAGAGCCACCAGCCAGAAACCAATAGAAGAATGAAAGCCTGCAGCATCTTCCAAGGGGCTGCAGGTCAACTATCCGGGTTCTTGGGCTGCCCTGACCTCACCTGCAGGGAGGCGTGGGCACCAAGGGGAGAAGTCTTCCCTGAGCTCTCAGGCAGATGCTATGCTTAAGACACAGGCTTCCCTCCCCACTGCACCCCAGGGGGGTTCCAGCACAGGGCGCATCTCATACAAGGACAGCCGCCCACTCACTGTGGCCACCAGGTGCTGCTGCTCTGCACACCCTTCCCACCATCTGCAAATTAGCCCCAGGAACACCCACAGCGGACAACAGTCCGAGGCTCCACCTGCAAGGATACTGGGACCTGGCCCCTCCCTCCCCAAGACCCTGGGGGCAGGCCCTGGGCAGGAACTGCTCTGCACGCGGCCAGGGCAGCCTGCTAAGAAGGGCCAGGGCTCAGCCTTCCTGTAGCCCGCCCCCAGCTCACAGCAGAGAGTGTCCCAGAGTGCAGCACCAGGGATGGGCTGGGGTGTCTGGCGCCTCGGCCGGCAGGCCCTCCCCCACAGCACCCAGCACCCAGGCCTTGTTAAGGCTGCAGCTGCTTTTAATCCCCAAGCATGCTCAGCGGGAGCCACGCTGCTGCCTGAAGGCACACCTCCCGGGGGCGCAGCTTTTGATGCAAGCCAGTCCTACAAGGAGAACATCAACTCTGGAACTGTCAAAGGAAGAGATCGTCAAAGGTGGCCGGTGGGCGGGGGACGGTGTGGTCCTGGGGCGATGCTGCCCCCAGCTTCCTCCCTTCCCTGCTGTGGCGGTGAGGGCTGTTCCAGGTAGGGCAGCGCCTTCTGCTGCGCTCTGGGGAGCAGCCCCTGGGACAGCAGTGCTGACAGGAACTGCCCTCCTCCCGCTAAAGGTGAAACCCAGGGAGAAGGGAGGCAGCGCCTGCCAGGGCATCCTGGGCCCCAGGACCACCTAAGGGAACACAGACAGGAGCTGCCCCCAGTTTTTCTGCACGGCATGTTCCTTCCCAGGAACTTCTGTTCTCCGGGGGCACCTGCCCCCAGCAGCACCCCTCGACTATGCGGAGGAGAACGACGCCCACCAGAGATGATGCAGAGGCCCTGCCAGAGATGCAGAGAGCCGGCGCGGGCCACATGTGGGCTTTCGGGAGCGGTGCCCCTTGCACGTGTAAAGGAATGCAGGAAACACCCTAGAGCGAGAGCCACCCAGTTTCCATACCCTAAGGGGGATGAAACTCGCGGGGATGAAACTCGTGACAAGACGTTAAGGGATGCTCGTGCAAAGGTCAGACAAGCGGCGGGTCCCCGTTTCAACTTTATTGGTTAAAGCATGGGGTGTGTTTTAACTTCATTGGTTGTGGTAATGTATGAGCGTTGGTGTACTGGCTGTGGAAATCCTATATAATCTATACCTAAAGTTGCTTGGGGGTCAACAGCTCGGACTTGACCTGCGTGTCAGGGGAGGTGCTGTCGGCCCCAGCTAGCTGGCTGAATAAAGACTTTGTTTGGATTTACATCTCCGTGCCTGCGTGGCTTGTTCTCTGGAGAAGCCCCGGAGTCCCGAACCCTAACATTTTGGGGGCTCGCCCAGGATCCGAGCGACTTCCCGGAGAACAAGGGACAGCTGGAGGCAAGGTCTGATTGTCCGGACGGGGCAGTGTAATTCGAGGTTTGCCCCCTCGTGTCTGCATAAATCCAGTATAAAGCGGGAGTCGCCATCCCGTGTCTGGTCTCGGGTTAGTGATCCCGAGTAAGGAAGTCCGGGTTGGTAGTCCCGGCCCCCAGGTTAGCGACCCTGGGTGAAGCCCAGGTAACCAATCCTGGCCCTAAGGTCCGAGTGATTCGGCCTTAGGAAGGGAAGTCCGATCGGCAGGAACCTGGCGCCCGAGGAGGAAAGGATAGAGCTCGTCACCCTGCGGCAGTCCAAGGGGACGCCTTTCGGGAGAATCACAAGAGTTTTTGAGGATCCTGAAAGTGGTGAGTGTGGTGCACACCAGAGTGAGAGAAGGACCGGTCCAAGCAAGTGCGATCAAATGTGGTGTGTGTTTGCTGTTATTGTTGATTGTTTTATTGTGTATTGGTTTATATTTCCTTTTGCGCTTTTCCCTTTAAGTTTCTCTTACTCTGAGGCTCTCCTGTTCATGTTCTCTCCGTTCCTCCTTTCTGCCACTAAATCATTCCCCTGCGGGCACGGGTCGGGCAATTAAGAGCCATTAGGGCGCCTGCCGCTGGAAGACTCCCATGACAGGATAAGGGGGTCACAGCCGCGAATCCCAGATAAATTCGCGTCCCCCGCAGAAGAAAAACTGTGCAACGACAGGCACCCGTCCACAAGCACATACACCAGTCATCATCTTGTTTAAAGTGGCACTTCTACTATTCGCCTTTTGTCTTCCTTGCATTATTCACCATGGGCCAGACTCAGGCTACTCCTAAAGGTCTGATCCTTTCCCACTTTCCGAAGGTCAAGGAACAGGCCCTAAACATGAGTCTTAGTATCAAGAAAAGTAAGCTTGATACCTTTTGTTCAGCCGAGTGGCCCTCCTTTGGAGTAGGCTGGCCGACCCAGGGGTCTCTTTCCCTGGACCTTATTGTCAAGGTCAAGGCCGTCATCTCCCGGCCAGACCCTGAGGGCCACCCTGACCAGCTTCCCTATATTCTTGTCTGGGAAAATTTGGCCGAAAATCCCCCTTCCTGGCTGAGGCCTTTTTTGGTGGGGAAATTTCACACTGACCCACTAAAAACCCCCGTCTTAGTTGCCCCTGTCATAGAGGAAGATCTAAAACCCCCTGATCATAGGGCCAGAAACCCTGTGTGCCCGAGTGCGCCGCCTATTCTCCCTGACAGTTCCCCCCTCTACCCCCCTCTGCTGATTGAGCGGCCACCCCCGTATGCAGGAGAAGGGGGTGAAGCTGCCGGAGGGGTAGAGAACGAGGTTGGGGGGCCCAGCAGGGATCTGGCGGCCACAGCTTCCCCAGACTCTTCAGCAGGAGAAGGCAGGAGGCCGGAAAGAGCTTCCTCATGCTCTCCCGCCCTGGCTCCACGCTGGGTGCCAGTAGAGCGGGAGGAATGCAGTTGAGGCCTCGAGGGGCGAGGGAGCAAGAAGGGGAGGCCCCCTCCTCCACCTCAGAAGAAGCAGTGCCGGTTCTGCCCGTGCGTGCCATCGGTGCAGGCGGTCCGGGCAGAGCTCAGCAATATCAATATTGGCCCTTTTCATCTAGTGACCTTTATAATTGGAGGACTCAGAACCCTCCCTTCTCGGAAGACCCCAAGTGTCTTATAGGTCTGGTAGAGTCCATTATGTTCACCCATTGTCCCACATGGGACGACTCCAGCAGTTGCTCCGCACCCTCTTCACAACGGAAGAGCGAGAGCGAATCCTCAATGAGGCCAGGAAAAATGTCCTCGGAGAAAATGGAAGACCTACTACCCTCCAGCCCATCATTGACGAGGCGTTTCCACTTACAAGCCCAACCTGGGACTTCGGGACTGCAGAAGGTAGGGAGCGTCTCCGGGTCTACCGCCAGACTCTGATGACTAGGTTAGACGGCCCACTAACCTAGCTAAGGTAAAAACTATTGTTCAGGGAGAAAAGGAAAGCCCGGCCGCGTATCTGGAGAGGCTGTTTGATGCTTACAGGCAATATACCCCCATAAACCCAGAGGCAGAGGAACACAGATCAGCTGTAGTCCTCTCATTCATCAACCAGGCAGCCCCCGATATCCGGAGGAAACTCCACAAGCGGGATGACCTAGGAGAGATCTCTATTAGAGAAATGCTGCAGCAAGCGGAGAAAGTCTTCAATGCTAGAGAGACTCCGGAAGATAGGGAAGAAAGGCTGAAGAAAGAGAAATGGGAAGTGCAGGAGAGAAATAGGAAGGAAGACAGAGAATTTCAGAAGAGGGAGAACAAGAAGCAGAGAGAGGAGATGGCTAGGATATTCTTAGCTGGAGTAGAGGGGAGCCCTAGATCTCCTCGAAGAAAGGGGCCCCGCCCATCCCGGCTAGGACGAGATCAGTGCGCCCTGTGTAAGGGACATGGGCACTGGAAAAGAGAGTGCCCCAAAAGGAAGGAACAAGGAGGAGGGAACCCCGTTAAGACCCTGCACCTAGGAGAGGAAAATTGACGGGGACGGGACTTGGCACCCCTCCCCGAGTCCTGGGTAACCGTGTGTGTGTGGAGGGGACTCCTATTGGGTTCATGGTAGATACGGGGGCACAGTATTCAGTTCTCAACCAAGCCCATGGTCCCCTAAACCCAAGACGCACAAGTGTAGTCCAGGGAGTAACAGGGTCCAAGAAATGTGCCTGGACTACTAATAGAAAAGTGGACCTAGGAAGACATCAGGTCTCTCACTCATTCCTGGTTGTACCCAAAAGCCCCGCACCGTTACTGGGCAGAGACTTATTGACCAAGGTGGGGGTGCGCCTTCATTTTGAACCCGAAGGGATAAAGATCATGGACAGAGAAGGGCAGTCCCTACAACCAGTGCATGTGCTAACCCTATCCCTAGCTGACGAGCATCGCCTGTTTCAGGCAGATCAAGAAAAGGGGGGCCAGGGAGAAATAGACTCTTGGTTGCAGAAGTTCCCTTCTGCATGGGCTGAAACCGGAGGAATTGGTCTCGACAAACACCTGCCTCCAGTTGTTGTTCAGCTCAAAGCCGCGGCCCTGCCCATCCGAGTCCGGCGGTATCCAATACCGGAAGAGGCTAGGAGAGGGATAGCACCCCATATCCACAGACTGTTAGAGGCTGGAGTCCTTAAATGTTGCCAATCTGCATGGAATACGCCCCTGCTTCCAGTAAGGAAGCCTGGCGGCAGAGAATACCGACCGGTGCAAGACTTACGAAAGGTTAATGAAAGGATCGAGGACATCCACCCCACAGTGCCCAACCCTTACACCCTGCTCAGCCACCTGCCACCCTCACATGTGTGGGATACTACTCTGGACCTGAAAGATGCCTTCTTCAGTATCCCCCTTTCTGAAGTTAGTCAGCCTTTGTTTGCCTTTGAGTGGCAGGAACCAGGGGGAGGAAGAAACGGGCAGCTTACCTGGACCAGACTGCCACAGGGCTTCAAAAACTCTCCCACTTTATTCAATGAAGCCCTAAGCCAGGACCTGGAGCCCTTTCGCAGGAGCCACCCCCGCGTGACACTGCTGCAGTATGTGGATGACTTGTTGCTGGCCACAGAAACCCGTGAGGAGTGCGAAGAAGCCACGGGGAACTTGTTGGCTGAACTAGGTGAACTGGGATATCGAGCCAGTGCCAAGAAAGCCCACATCTGTCAAAGGTCAGTGATCTACCTGGGGTACAAAATATCTAACGGAGCCAGGTGGCTAACGCCGGCCATGAAACGAACTATTCTGACTATCCCTGTCCCTTCCTCACCCCGGGGAGTGAGGGAATTTCTTGGCTCCGTCGGGTTCTGCAGGCTCTGGATTCCAGGGTACGCAGAAATAGCCCCACTGCTATATGAGGCGACCAAAGAAGGGCAGGGCTGGCGATGGACTCAAGAACAACAAGAAGCTTTTGACAGACTGAAAGAAGCTCTCCTCCGGGCCCCCGCCTTATCTTTGCCAGACCCCGAAAAACCCTTCATCCTGTTTGTAGATGAAAAGAAGGGAGTGGCTAAAGGAGTCCTGGCTCAGCAGCTGGGCCCGTGGAAGAGACCTGTGGCCTATTTGTCCAAGCGGCTGGACCCAGTGGCCTCTGGGTGGCCACCTTATCTGCGTATCCTAGCGGCCATCGCTCTACTGGTAAAAGAGGCAGACAAGCTCACTTTTGGCCAGAACTTGGGAGTAACAGCCCCACATACTGTGGAGGGGATCCTGAGGCATCCTCCAGGAAAATGGATGACGAATACAAGACTCACCCACTACCAAGGGCTCCTACTGGATTCTCCACGAATTGCCTTCTCCGACCCTGTGACCTTAAATCCTGCCACCCTTCTGCCGGACCCAGATCTGTCGACCCCCATCCATGACTGTAGAGACATCCTCTCCGGAATTATCCAGATGCGAGCAGACTTGAAGGACACACCATTACCAAACTGTGAGCTAAATTGGTACACAGATGGGAGCAGCTTTGTGCAGGAGGGGGTCAGGAGAGCAGGGGCAGCGGTGGTAACCCACGAGGGAGAAGTAGTCTGGAGCGCAGCCCTGCCCCCTGGCACCTCAGCACAGAAGGCGGAACTTATTGCTCTTGCTGAGGCCCTGGAGAGAGCGGAAGGCAAGCGGGCCAACATCTACAGATAGCAGGTATGCCTTTGGCACTGTCCATGTCCACGGTGCCATTTACCGGGAAAGAGGATTCCGCTCCGCAGAAGGAAAGGAGCTGAGGAATCTACAAGAAGTCCAAAGATTACTGGCTGCTATTGAAAAACCAAAGGCAGTAGCAGTTATACATGTACCGGGCCACCAACCAAAGAAGACACCTGAGGCCATCGGCAACAAACATGCTGATGCGGAAGCTAGGAGGGCGGCCCTCTCGGACTCCCTTGTACTTGCAGCCCTCGAGGTACCCATACCTGAACTGCCCGTCTTGCCACCCAAACCTGAGTATTCCCCTCAGGATCTTGAGTGGATTAGGAGACAAGTCTCGGGTAAAGTGTTGGAGGAGAGAAATTGGAGTAGGGACCAAGAAGGTAGATTGATCCTGCCAGAAGCATTAGGACAGTACATGCTTGCTAATCTGCATAAGTCCCCCCGTCTAGGCTGGAAAAAACTGCTCAGCCTTTTCCACTCTGCGCAGTTGGTGTTTCCCCACCAGAATGAGGCAGCTCGTCAGATCACGAGAGAATGCAGCAGCTGTGCGAGGCTGAAACCAGCCCCAAGAGGGCCCCACCTGGCAGGTACTCGGGAAAGGGGGAGGGCTCCCGGGAGGAGCTGGGAAACAGACTTCACCAAAGTAAAACCAGGTAAGTATGGGTACATGTATTTGCTAGTTATGGTGGACACCTTCTCAGGGTGGGTGGAGGCTTTCCCAACCAAGCATGAGACAAGCCAGGTAGTAGCAAAAAGATTAATTGAAGAAATTATCCCCCAATATGGGGTCCCTGAAGCCATAGGTTCAGATAACGGCCCGGCTTTTGTTAGCAAGATCCTGCAGGGACTGGCCCAGGCTTTGGGGGTAGATTGGAAGTTACATTGTGCTTATAACCCGCAAAGCTCTGGGCAGGTAGAGAGAATGAATCGGACCTTGAAGGAGACCCTTTCTAAATTGGTATTAGAGACTGGCGGGGACGGGGTGACCCTCCTTCCCTTAGCCATCTTCCGTGCTCGGAACTCCCCCTATGTACATGGTTTAACTCCATTTGAGATACTGTATGGGGCTCCTCCACCCATAACTCAGCGAGTACAGCTTTCCGGGGCAGGGGACCCGGCCCCTGACTACCTGAATGTGCTGCAAGCTCTCGCTAGAGTGCAACAGGAAATCTGGCCCCTGATTAGAGCATATTATGAGGGCGGGAAGATTCCGAGCCCGGAACATGGCATAGTCCCAGGGGACATGGTGTGGGTCAAGAGACACCGAGTGAGGACACTCGAGCCCAGGTGGAAGGGACCTTACGTTGTATTGTTTACCACCCCCACTGCCCTCAAGGTAGATGGTATCGCTCCCTGGGTGCATCACACCCACGTTCGGAAGGTCCTGCCTCATAGGGATCCAGGAGCCCGCGAGGAGGAGTGGAAGGTGCAGCAGCATCCTGCGCATCCTCTAAAACTACACCTAAGCCGAAGATGAAGGGGGTCCTGCTGATAAGCGCCTTAATATGGACTTTCGAGGGAACCACAGCTGTGAAGCTGATTCCAGAACCTGCAGGAAGACCGGGTTTGGGTCCGTCCGGGTTAGATAACCCCTTGTGGGAGATGGTGCAGGCAGTAGCAGAAACTCTAAACCACCCCACTCCCTCCTTCACTGATCCCTGTTGGTTATGCTACCCAGGTTCACCCCCCTTCTATGAGGCAGTTGGGATAAATGGCTCCTACACTATCAACGACTCCTATCCCACTCCTTGGGGCAGGGGACCGAGGGGACTTACGATGGCTCAGGTCTCAATCGCTGGTACGTGTGTGGGCACAGTCCCTACGGCCCAGAGTCAGTTACGCTCCTCCTATAATAACACCACGTGGGAGCCGGGAAAGTGGATTATACCCTCCTTGGGTTGGTGGCTCTGTTCAAAGGCAGGCCTCACCCCGGCCCTATCCACCCTTGTGTTCAATGCTAGCAGTGAGTTTTGTGTGCTCGTGGCCATTCTACCTCGCCTAATATATCATTCTCATGAATCCCTCCTTTCTTTTTGGGAAGAAGTGCCAAGCCCCCACCGGAGAAAGAGGGAGCCTGTTACTGCCCTGACAATTGGGGCCCTCTTCTCCCTAGGGATAGCAGGGGCAGGCGCTGGGGTCGCAGCCCTTGTAACTCAGGAACAGGAGCTTACAGCCCTGAGGCTGGCAATTGATAGGGACCTAGAACAACTCCGAGAGACAATGTCAGACCTGGAGCAATCCCTCACTTCCTTGTCGGAGGTGGTTCTACAGAACCGAAGAGGCCTGGACCTCCTGTTCTTAAGAGAAGGTGGGCTGTGTGCAGCCTTAAAGGAAGAATGTTGTTTCTATGTAGACAAAACAGGTGCAGTAAGAGACTCCCTGGCTAAACTGAAGAAAGATCTAGAGAAGAGACGTAGAGAATATGAAAGTAGCGAAGGATGGTTTGAGTCTTGGTTCAAATACAAACCTTGGTTCGCTACCCTCCTCTCGGCCATTGCAGGGCCACTGGTCATCCTGCTGTTGCTGCTTACGATTGGCCCATGCATAATTAACAGGCTTGTTAGGTTTGTGCGGGAAAGGATTGACACTGTCCAACTTTTAGTCCTTCGTCAAAGGTATCAGGCTCTAGATGCCGCTGTGGAAGATTCCTCAGTTTAGTCAAGAAAAGGGGGGGATGTAAAGGAATGCAGGAAACATCCGAGAGCGAGAGCCACCCAGTTTCCATACCCTAAGGGGGATGAAACTCGTGGGGACAAAACTCGAGACAAGACGTTAAGGGATGCTTGTGCAAAGGTCAGACAAGCGGTGAGTCCCCGTTTCAACTTTATTGGTTAAAGCATGGGGTGTGTTTTAACTTCATTGGTTGTGGTAATGTATGGGCGTTGGTGTAATGGCTGTGGAAATCCTACATAATCTATACCTAAAGTTGCTTGGGGGTCGACAGCTCGGACTCGACCTGCGTGTCAGGGGAGGTGCTGTCGGCCCCAGCTAGCTGGCTGAATAAAGACTTTGCTTGGATTTACATCTCCGTGCCTTAGTGGCTTGTTCTCTGGAGAAGCCCCGGAGTCCCGAACCCTAACACACGGACCCTCCTCGCTCCAGTCTCCCAGCAACCTCTGTGGAGTGCAACCATCGGTGCCAGGACCAGAGCCCAGGAGAGGGAGGGGTCGGAGCAACGACAGCCACTGGCTTCAGGGCCCTCCCACCCCTCAGCCCACTGTGCAGGGGAGAGGCACTCTGGGGGCTCAGCATTCTAGCAGCAGCGCCGGCCCTGGGGACTCGCCGAACGCAGACGGCGGTTACCCTCCACGAGCCGGGTCACAGACCATTTTATTTCCCTCATTTTTCTACAATAGGCATGTGTTATTTTTTAAAAAACGTGTCAAACGTTCTAACCAATATGAGGTAGTGGGGGAACCGCCAGCCTGGCAGGGGGCCTGTGCAGCCCATGGGGCCCCCCCCAGCACACCCCCTGACACCACTCCCCTCCTGAGTAAAAGAGGCTCCGCACAACACACGCCACCTCGTAAAGCTGTGGAGCATTAGCGAAATTACACTTGTAAAAGGTTTACGACGCCAGCTGACACGCAGCCAGTGCCCAGTTTGCCATTATTATTAGAATGGCTCCTGCATTAGTATTACTATCACAACCGCCCCTGGAGTTGTTTACCCAGGGATTACACAGACATTTAAAATGTACCGTCTGGAGAAGCCCAGACCATCAAAAGGGAGGGATGGCTCAGGTGGGGGGCGTGGTGCCCAGGGACACAGGCGGATGACAAGCTTCCAGGTGTCAAACGTGTCTCCAGGAAACAAAACAGGTCAGCTTTCAAGTGGTCCAGGGGCCTGGCCAGAATGCCGTCTGGTGTGGGCCTGCAATGCTGAGGTCATGTAAGAAGCCTCCCCTCCTGAGGGGGCGGCCACTGGGCAGGGCCTCCCCAGGAGCCCGCACGCACGGGGCACCAACCACCAGCTCCATTCAGAAACACGCTGCAGGAGAGATGCCTCCTTCGGGGGACTTCCTAACTGTGGACATGATTATCACAGCACAGAAAGCTGACGTGTTCATAAAACGTTTTCTGAAACTACACGAACTCCAGAACTAGCTGATCGCTCAGCACAGACATGGAAACAAATTCACACCAAATGAGGAACGTGGTCCCGAGGCGAAACGGTACTGCATCGCCTCTCCCTCTCCCCGGCTCCTTCCAGGGGTGCTGAAGCCTGCTCCCGGGGCCCTGCCCTCCTCCTCCCCGCAGCCAGGCTGCCCACGCAGGGGTGGACCTGGGCATCAGCAGCCCCAGCCCTCTGCCATCAGCGTCTGGAGGCTGGCAGTGGGGATTCACACCAGCTCCCAGGGTCCCCGTGTGCTCAGAACCTCGGGCAGCGAGCCAAAGTGTAGTGCAGGCCCCTGTGCAGCAGGTCTGCCTTCCTCAGAGGCCCCCAAGCCGGGCTCTGCGACCCACGCCCCTCACTCACTGCCTGGGCCTCAGCTTGCAGACCAGCAGCACCCAGCCCCGCGGAGCACGCTCCTTCTGCGGATGCTCCTGCGGCCCGGCCGGCCCTACCCTCTGCAGCTGCACTTGTCCTCCACGTGGTCTCCTGCTGGGTGCCCAGCCTGCCCAGGGGCTCTCAGGAAGGGAACTGGAAAAGGCTTCTCACATGCATCCCCCTCAACATGAGAGAGAGGCATGGGCACCCCTGCTCTCCACCACCTGGGGGCAATGCCACCCACTCCCCATGCCCCTCCAGCCCCTGAAGTCCAGTTGTCACTGGGTCATGGGTATCACCAGCCATCATGCTTTGCCCCCGAACCTGGACATGAGTCCTGGGGAATGGCACGGCCGTCTTCCCCTACTGGGCACCTCCAACTCCAATTGCTTATTGCCCACATCAAACCCAGCACCAAGCCTGCTCCTCCCAAGCCAGCGCACTGATGCCTCTGGCCCAGGCCCCCAGGACACTGTCTTGTGTCCTTCCTGGTCTCCTGGCCTCAGGCCACACTCCTACCCTTCCTCCACAGGAGCTGGAGGAGATGATCTTTCCAAAACTCAAAAGCAAGACCTAAATTCCAAGAACGGGTTTAAGGCCCTTGCAGCCCTTGCGCTGTGGACTACCCCAGCCCTCCCCCACTGACCTCAGGAAATTGCTGGAAAACCATGCAGTTGCCCATCTTCCGGCCTTAGCGCAGGCAGCCTTCACTCCCAGGACCCTTGGCATGGGTGGGGTCCTGGCAGTGAAGGCTGCCTGCGCTAAGGCCGGGTGGGCATGGGTGAGGAGGTTTCAGCCTTGGCACTCAAAGCCCACATATGGAGCCTCCCCACCCCCCTCCACTGCCCTGCACCCCCTCAGAAGCAGAGTCCTGGAGGCTCACCAGACCCACATCCCCCATCTCCAGGCTCTGGGACTGGGCTTGGCCAGTATACTGTCTCCTACCACTGCGTCCAGCCAGGCCCAGGAGGGCCTCCCATCTGCTTCCCTACACTCCACCTTGCCCAAAGGATGGCTGGCAGGGGAGGACCCAGCCGAGGCCCTGGCAGATTTTGGAGGCACAGAGGAAGGAGCCTGGGCTCTGAACCACCTCCCCAGAATGGCCCATCCAGCAGCATGTGCACCGAGAAGTGACCGGAAAGGTGCCACCCACGTGGGCCTCGGCCAGGAGCTGGCTGGGCAGCCGCCCCTGCAGCTGTGCACCGCACGGGCTTCCCATTCCCACTGCCCTCACATACCGCCCTGCTGCACGGGAAGCCCGGCCCGGCCACGACCCTCAGCCTTGTTTGCTGCTGTCTGTCCAGGGCCCAGCAATGTCCCACAAAGCAGGGGCTCAAAGCACACCCACTGAGCAGGTAGTGTCAGACCCCTCCTGACAAATCATCTGAACTACTCTGACCATTTCCCACCGTACTCGCAGCTATGACGCTGCCACATGGGCCTTTACTTCCCCATGTCTTTCACAAACCTTTTGGTTCTTAGGACAATCTGCTGCCCTGATGACAAGTGGGGTATCAGATGGAACTGTAGCCACCAAAGGCAGCATGGACACCGGACCACCCCAGGGGCACCATCTCTTACAACTCTCAAAAAGCAGATACTGGGAAACATGGGAACATGAATCCATAGGTGAATCAATATTCGTAGTCTATAACTGTGTTTTCTTCTTTAGAAACACAGCAATGCATACCAGCTTTATCCTCTTGTCTACCTTGACTCACTCTGAAACTGGGGTCCTTGTAATCATTCTGAATAGAACCACGGAAGGCAACACAGTGTTAGCAGTTAAGATCCACACTGTGCTCAAACAACCTGGGTGGGAAGCCTGGCTCTGCCAGTAGCAAGCTGTGTGACCTCGGATAAATCACTTCACTTCTCAGAACCTCCAGATTCTTGCCTGTACAGGAAGATGAGGGCAGCATATACCAAAGGGTTGCCATAACACATGTATTTAGATCACTGCCTGGCACAGACTGATGCTGAGAAAAATGCTAGCTGCATTACTATTTTGAAGACTCTTTGAACTGAGCTATAAAAAATGAAACCAGAAGTCTGACCTAACATGCAGCCATCAAAGAGGGCCCCCAATCTGCAGGGCAAGGTCCCTGCAATGTGTTCCATCCACCTGGGCGTCCTTGGAGCTGAGACTCACCTGCCTAAGACAACTGGGCCTTGGAAAGGGGGCTCAGCTTCAAGCTACAAAGGCAAAGCCGTAAACCCAGTGCCATCACAGGGGCCACCAGACATCCGAGACACCCAGAGATAACCGGAATTGGAAAGAATACTGTAAAGAGAGCCTCCTTGCAAGCTGGGAAGATGGTCACTTTCATTCACTTGGAAACGAAAAGCACTTAGAAACTGGAAACCAAAAGTATTTAGAACTCTGGCCATGGTATGAGGCCATTATCATTTTATTTCCTGCTTCCTCAGAGGGGGTAAGTCTGGGGTGGGGGGAGAGGGCTATGCCCTACCTGGGTCAGCGCACTGGCTGAGAGATACTGCCCTAAGGTTTAGGACTCGGAAAAGCCATCCACTGTCCAGATAACTTGGTGTTTGAAAATCCCATTTAAGCATCAACCTCCAAAAACAGACCAGCTCTTACTAAGGTTCTGAAGCAATAAAAGACAAACCTAGTATGTCATTTATATGCTAAAGTGAACCAAAAAAACACACTTTTATTAAAAACAACACAGAAACAAGCTCCAGTTTTCATCATCGACACGGCGCCTCTCCTGTTCCAGGCACTGTTCTAAGTCCAGCACATCCACTGACTCCTTCGACATACACACGTTACTCACTCGTTACTCACTGTACTGTGAGGAAGGGGTAGAGCTGGGACCCCAGACACCAGGCCAGCTCCAAGCTGGGCTGTGAAAGGCTCTACTCTTTTATGGGAGTCTGGGTGGACTTCTGAGGGCTGCGTGGCAGTGCCGGAATCTGGGCACACCTGTTGGTTGCAAGGAGGCATGCCAGGAAGGTGGGTATTAGCATGGATCAGCAGCCCTGTCACCTGAGTGCCTCCCACGTCATCAGGCCACCCAGGTGGTCAGAGCTCCTGGCCTAGAACCCCAGAGCCCTCAGGAGCAAGGGAGATCACAGGTGCCAAGGAAGCCTGACACCGTTCAACTGTAGGCGGGGTGGCATCCTCTCAGTACCTGCATGTAATTTTCACCAGCCAAGAGAATAAGAACTACACACTGAGGATTCCTCCTGAGGAATTTTTGCTCCAGGCTTAGGAATCTAGGCGACAATCTCTGGTCTTTCTGGCACCTAGTCTTGCTTGAGGGATGGTGGGAAAAGACCCAGTGCTCTTCGGAGGGCTATCTGTGGACGAACTTGTCCACCCCCTGGTGACATGGGTGACCTGTGTGGGCAGAGCTGGAGCTGCTCACTGAACCTCCTGGGCGGTGGCAATAAGCTGGGGCAATAATGCCCCGACCAGGAAGATCCCAATGGCCACTGTTCCAGGAGCCCCAGATGAAAGCCTTTGTGAAGAGCCCAAGCCCTTTCATGTGTGCGTCCCTGGCATGCCCCGGTCTCCTCGGCCACCCCCGGATGCTGCTGCGAGGAAACCAAAAACCCTGGGATCTGCCGGTCCCAAAACCAAAACTCCAGCGGGGCCAGGAGGGGGCGAGATCCCACCCAGGGGCCGGTGGGGGTAAAAATAGGGCCACCACCTCGGGGTCGGGGGCACACCCAACAAAAGGACTGAGGCTGGGAAGGGGTAGGGGGATAGTTAGAGGAGCCCCAGCCCTGCCTGCGCGTCCCGGGGTCACCCCCAAGCCCGCCCTCAGGTTTGGAGTCACTCATCTATCTGCCCCAGGGAGCCAGACCCTTAAGCGCGGGGTCACCCCTGCTAGCCGGGTGCGAGGCACTCTCAGAGCCTGAATCGCTATCTGCCCCGGGGACCCAGCCCCCTGACACCCGGTCGCCCCCGTCCGCCGGGAAGCCCCAGCCCCTTGGGCCCGGCGTCGCCCCCGCCCGCCCCGGGAACACAGCCCGTTAGACCCGGGGTCCCCGCCCGCCCCGCCGCGGGCACTCACCCTGCTCCCCGGAGGAACCTGCCATCGTAGGAACGTAGTAACTGGGGCACCGCCGCCGCGGAGACAACTTCCCAGAATCTGATGCAACCGCCGCCCCGGAAGGCCCGCCCCGCGCCCGCCCCGCCTTCCGGGACCCGCCCGGTCGCTAGGCAACGCCACGCCTCTGGACGCCGCCGCCCGCCTCGGGCCGGGAGCCGTGTTTCCCCGCGGGACGGCCGGCGCCCTGGAGCACCCTCCCCGGGGCCGGCGCGGGGCTGCAGTCTCGCCGCGGGGAGACAGGCATCAAGGACAGATCGTCTCACGCACGGGTGCCAGCACTACACTAAGTGGGTTTGGGCAAGCCCCAGCCAGGCAGTCGGAGCGCGCCTCTCAGGGGCAGGAATGTGCTGGCCCGGGTGGAGGACAAGTTCCAAGGAGGCTTGGAGAATGGGTGGGAAGTGCATTCCAGAGGGGCTGTCCAGCAAATGACCCCAGGTGACCACAGGACATGCTGGAGCAGCCCTGGCAAGAGATGGGGCAGGAGGCCAGGCTAGGGCCGGCCCTTCTTGAAACATCTTGTAAGCTAAGCCAACAAAGGCAGAGAGCCACGGAAGCCCAGATCTAATAGTTCTCCTATAGGCCTGACAGGATTTGGGCTTCAGCACTCTTCATTTCCGCTGTGGAGGCGGGGCAGAAGGGATTCAGGGAAGCTCCAGGAAAGCAAGATTGACAGTAAGCAGTTTCAATAGCCTATAGGAGAGTTAAGTGGCCTGGCTGGACTAGCACGGTGAGCAGACAGATCCCAGCAAGCCAGAGTGGCAAGGAAATGCTGGGGTATGCCGGGGGTGAGGGAAGTGGCGGGGTTGGGGATGACATCCAAGTTTCTGGACTGAGAGACTGGGTGGTTGTGGCACTTACTTTAATGATAAACAGGAAGCTGAAGATACCTGGCACTGGATGGAAATAAGTGGACTGATTGATGTGTGACTATTTCCAAGGCCTGGCGATGTTTGGAGTGAGGAGGGAAGGGTGGGGCTCCCATTCTGAGCTGAGCAATGGGTGGACAGCACTGTCATTCCCAGGGACAAAGACCCCAGGGAATATAAACCCAGGGGAGGAGAGGCTTCTCTGGCCCCTGATCCCCATTCCAGAGCCCCTCCTCCCACAAATCACATCCTTGGGGTCCTAGTCTTCCCCTGTGCATGACATAACCTCCCAAGGACATCGTGCGCAAGGTCGAGTACCCACTGGGAGTAAGAGGAAGCTCTTTTTAACATGTAAAACTTTAATAGGTGAAGAAAAAATACATCCCAACCTGTACAAACTTGATACTTGTACACTGACACTTTAAAAACATTAAGGCGAACAGTCTAAATTCACAATTAATGAAACTAGAAAAAGAAGAACAAATGAGCCCAAAGCCAGTAGAAGACATAAATAAATCAAGAAGAATAAAACAACAGAAAGAATCAATTGAACCAGGAGCTGGTTCTTTGAGAAAATCAACAAAATAGATAAACCCCTAGCCAGACTTACCAAGAAAGAAAAGAGTACAATAAACAGAATCAGAAATGAGAAAGGAAAAATCACTACAGACACCATAGAAATACAATGAATTATTAGAGAATACTACGAAAAATATGGCAAAAAATTGGATAACCTAGAAGAAACGGACAACTTTCTAGCAAAATACAAACTTCTAAGACTAACCCAGGAAGAAAAGAAAATCTGAACTGACCTATTACAAGTAGACATTGGTCATCAAAAAACTACCTAAGAACAAAACCCCTGGAACATAAGCTAGTTCAACCATTGTGGAAAGCAATATGGAGGTTCCTCAAAAGACTAAAAATAGAATTACCATTTGACCCAGGAATTCCACTCCTAGGAACTTACCCAAAGAAAACAAGATTACAGATTCAAAAAGGCATATGCACCCGTTTACTGCAGCACTATTTACAAATGGCCAAGATAGGAAGCAACCTAAGAGTCCATCAGGAGATGGATAAAGATGTGGTACATATACACAATGGAATATTATTCAGCCATAAGAAGAAAACAAACCTTACCATTTGCAACATGGATGGAGCTAGAGGATATTATGCTCAGGGAAATAAGCCAGGCAGAGAAAGACAAGTGCCAAATGATTTCACTCAAAGACCCCAAGAAGGGACTAGCAGTTACCAGAGGGGAAGGGGAAGGAGGGAGGATATTAAGGGGTATGATTAGCACACGTAATGTAGGGGGTCACGGAGAAGGCAGTATAGCAGAGAAGACAAGTAGTGACTGTGTCATCTGACTACGCTGATGGACAGCGAGTGCAATGGGGTGTATGGGGGGGACTTGATAATATGGGTGAGTGTAGTAACCATGTTGCTCATGTGAAACCTTCGTAAGATTGTGTGTCAATGATACCTTAATAAAATAAACAAAAAACATTAAGGCACTTAGAAAAGGTCACCATGCTCCACCATGTGACACCCAGCAAGCGAGAGTGGCAAGGAAATGCTGGGGTGTGCCGGGGGTGAGGGAAGTTGTAGGGAGCCGTGCCCAACCAGCCAGAGCAGTGTCATCTCTGACCAGCTGCAACCGCACTCAAGGCCGTTCCTCCGTTCCCAGGAAAGTCCTGTGTTGTGAGAGCGTGCCTGGAATCCACCTGACAGAGCTTCCTTAGGCTTGGATGTAGAATCTCGCCCCCGGAGAGACCGGAGGGGATAAGGACGGTATGAGAAGAGGCGGCGGAGAAGAGCAGAAGTAGAAGCAGAGAAAAGTTAGAGATGAGAGCTAGCTCGCTTGCTTATGCTGTAATGCTGAATAAAGAAAGAGCTTGAGTGAACCATCAGTCCCAGCCTGCCTTGTGTCCTAACCCGCGCGCTGCTGGACGGCGCAAGTGGTGGCCCATACGGGGAGGACGCTCCTTCATTGAGGACAAAAACGGCGGATCAGCTGAGGACCCCCGGGAGAAAAAGCTTCGGCCGAAGTGAAAGGTAAGCGGGGAAAATAGAGAATTACCCACTAAACTGGGAAGGAATTACCCACTAAACTGGGAGAGAATTACCCACTAATCTGGGAAGGAATTACCCACTAAACTGGGAAGGAGTCACCCATTAAGTTGGGAGGAAAAATAGTAGAACTCAAGCTCTGAGAAAGGCCTCACAAAATTCATGGGCTGTTGGGGAAAATCGCCCTCAGAAGAGGCAGTGCGCAGACAATATCTGTGCAAGCTCTGAGAGGATTTTCATCCTAGCTTTCTTTGCCTTATTGTTCTGCTAATTGTCCTTGTCATATATTATTACTAAGCTGCTTTCTATTTTTCATAAGTTACAAGATGGGATCAGATCTGTCTAAACATCAGGCCAAAAACAGCTTGAAACAGCTGCTTAAAGCAGCAAGAACTGGAATAAAAGATGAAACAGCAAAGAAGTATATATATCAATGCCTTAGGAGAGATAAGTCCTTGGTTACTGACAGTGGGAAGTTTTGACAAAGAAGACTGGGAGAGGCACAAATCAGACATTGCTAAATATATGAGGGAAAGTGGAGAGGATTCAGTCCCTCCTAATGTCCTCTCCCTTTGGGCCTTAGTTAAAGATTGCCTCTCCTCCCCCAAAGTTGTGATTCAAGAGCACATACAAGATTGTGCTAAGACATTAGGGGAAATTCAAGAACGAGAATCACAAGCTGGAGACGATTTAGTAGAGACTTCATCACAGACAGAAAAGGCAGCAAGGAGCCCGCTGAACGCAGGAAAGGAGGAGATATAAAAAGGAGATGGGTTCAAGAAAAGAAGGAAAAAGGCATCCTGTCACTCGTCAGACTCAGACACATGAAGCTCCGATAATGCAGAAGGGCCTGAGAGAACTAGCCGGGGGAAAAGTGAAAGTAAGCAAGGAAAAGCTCAGAAATAGTGATGAGCCTATAAAAGGATCACTTAAGGAAAGGCCCGCGGAGAGGGTGTTCCCTCCTAGATACACCTCTCAGATTTTGCCCTCCGCGCCGCCCTTTGATCTGCGAGAGGATTTAATTGAGTCCTTAAAGGCTCAAGTCATTGTCTCCCGGGAGCAGATCCAGCAACTCACTAATCTGCTCACAAAAGGGTTGAGTAACATGGGGGCCGGAAACAGCCGAGTCCTGTTTGCACAGATACTTAAGCATATGCTGCGAATGCGCGGCGCAAAGGTAGGACAACAACAGTTAACAAAATTTTTAGAATTTATAGAACATGTCCTTGGTTCCCCGAAGAAGGTATCTCATTTAAAAGATACTGTTTTTCTCAGCTTAGGAGATAGCCCTGCAGCTAACACGATGTAAATAGAGCCTGTAAAATAATCAGGCTACACCCTCGAATCAACATGTAAATAGCTCTATTCTATTAACTCCTTTCCTTAGAAGAGTAGTCATCCTAAAGCTAGGCATTTCCTTGTCTGCAGCGCCAAGGAAGCGAAACCAGCTTGTAATCCGAATCAAGGCTCTAGCAGTGAGAAGTCACACAGTTCCTACACTTACCAGACAGGCAAGAGGCTCAAGAAATGACTAAAGCTCAGGCAAGTAAAACTAGGAAAACTGAGAGTAATTCAATCCCTAAACTCTTAGAAAGAAGTGTCTTATCTTCTGCACACAAACCTGGCCTCAATACAAGCTCCCTGATTAGAGAGGCTTTGCCCCTGAAAGAGATATGCAATATAATGTTATGCAGCTAAATATATTTGCCACAAGGAAAATAGTCAAAAGTCCCGTGAACTACTACAATATAGAACTAGTTTTCTAAATTCTTTCAGTGAAAATCTATTCTACTTACTAAGTTCATCATTATCTTTGAAAATTGAGAAGTTTTAAACTAGAGTCCCTGAGAGAGAAGAAATTTATCTTTTACAATACAGCCTGGCTTTAAATAACTCGTGTTAGATTTGTACATGCATTTTATTTCCAGCCCCCTCAACTAGGGCTGTCTAAACCTTAACCCAGTAATGTAAACTGCTTGTCCTTAGAGTGTATTCTTGAAAACTGAAGTACTTTTAATCAAATAAACTAAGAAAGAAGACAATTGAATATTAGAAACTCAAATCTTTATGTCAGTTTGTCTGTGTTTATGTTTTTATATGAAAAGTGTTGCTAACTGTAGTCATTATGTCTCGGTCTGTATGTTTGTGTGTCTAAGTGTGTAAATAAAAAATGTTTTCTACCTCCGGAGGGCATTAATAAAAATTAATTTGAAAACAAGCGCTTGTGAAAATTGGGCATTCTAAAACTTCCAGAAAATCTAATAAAAAATATTAAGCATTAATGCTAATTTAAGTTTACGTGAAACGGACATGTCCTTATAGTTACTAGCTGCCAAAGTTTACTTAAAGTCATTTAAGTTGATGTTACCTGTTAAATATTTCTAGAAGATGCTTAAAGAAAAGCTTGACTTTGATGTTTGGTAAAAGTTTTATAAGTAATCTAGCATGTTGCTAAAAATAAGTAAACAGGTGTAGCGAATAAACTTTCTAATAATAATACTGTATTAATGTATAACAGTGTATTTATCTGCAAACAGCCTGAGAATTTTTGTGGTAACCAAAATTCTTAAAAGTTGCTAAGTTATATAGACATATTTTGTGCTTAATGAGAAATTGTGCTGTAAGACAGCTGCCAAAAATGATAAAATGTTCATAAATGTATCAATCTGAAGAATGCTGGTGTAACAGTTTACCATAGCCTATTTTTCAGTGTTCACTGAAGGTTAAAGTACCAAATGGTTTTAAGTACTAATGAAAATTACTTAATATAATAAAGAAAATATTTTGGTATGTTAAAGATGTGTGTTTTAATAAGAGAAAGTATAAAAAATGGAAATTTGTTTTGTTGAGAGTAAAAGATAACTATTCAAAAGCACAGCTGTTTGTTCAAAGAAAGAAAACACTGAATATAAAAGTTGTAAAAAGTTTATAAAAGATTGATATAATCATGCTATGTGAAATTAAAGCAAAGAAATTTTGATATCAAGTACATAGCAAGACTAAAATTTTTGTTTGTTAAAAGAACAAAGGTTTTAGTCTACCTTTAATGTTGAAAGATTGCAAAAAGTTTTCTAATTGTTTATTAAAACAGTTTCTTATGCTTAAAGTCTTAATGAATTGTCTGAGTATTTAAGAAAATGAGATCTTAATATTAAAAGGGCTGTAAGCTAAGTGTTGTTAACTGTAACCTTCTGCATTTGCTTTTGAACCTTATTATCATTCTAGTTAAATAAGTGTTATTTAATAACTATAATTCTATTTAAGCAAGTGCCTTAAAAACTTTTGACAGCTTCCCAAGACGAAATTTAAAAAGGTATTTTTACCTCTCAATTAACTCTGATATTTTCCAGAGGGCCCCTGGAACATATCAGTATAATTTCTTCTCCTCATCAAGAAAAATATTTGACTAATTTGACTTATTTACCTGGAAAGCACTGTCAGAAAGAATAATGCTCAATTTTATTACTGAGTGTTTTATGTTGCAGAAATATCCAAACTTCCATATATCAACTATCTTACAGTAAGTTCTCATCAAATCTTTAACCATTGTCATTTGTAAATCTTTTCTTGTTTATAATCACTGTTTAATTACTACTAAACTAGTAAAGAACTAGATTTCAGCAAAATGAGTACTAGTTACTTAAAATTAAGTAAACTAAAGAAAAATGATTTTGTAGCTTCTTGTTTCAAGTGTTGCTGATAAAATGTTTTAAGCTTTATCTCTTAAGCTAACTGACAACGCTCCAGTTTACCTCTCCTCTGTGTTACATACATTTTTTTCAGCTATATAACATCACTCATAACACAGGCATTTCATACAATTCTACAAGCCAAGCTCTCATTGAATATTGTCATCTTATTCTTAAACATTATTTATTAATACAGAGGGGGGGATTACTCCTCGATATGATAAAATTAATTGCAAATTGACGATCAATGCATGCTTTACATATCCTTAATTTTGATCTTCTAAAAAGTGATAGACGATCAGCAGTAGAAATACATTTTTCAGATATTTCCTTTTCTGAAACAACAACAGTTCCTGTGTGGTAGTCTCCAATAGGTTCTTCACTATGGCATAAAAATCATATCAAGGTGTGGGGCAAAGGGTTACAGAGGATCAATACTTGATCTAGCCACCCAGAAAATGAATTCAGATACAATATGAAGGAGAACTTCCAACATCAACATCCCCTAGAAGAATCATTCCAGAAGGTGACCATCAAAAAATCTCAACAGTCTGCACATCAGACACAGAAAACTGAAGCCCACTAAATAATAGTATCCTTTTTAAATTTCCAATAATGGCACTTATGTATGTACATACTACAGAAGAAATATATAGACAGATGATAGAGGAAAACTTAGATGGAATGATATTGCTGATTGGTCTGTTAGAGATAGTGATCATTATATTTATAAAGCAGTTTTGTCCCGAGAAGATATTGGCAGCTATACTTGTGAAAAGTTTCAAAAAAGAACTTGTCATATTGTATAAGAATAATTAAGTTAAATATATCACTCATTCCAGAAAATAATTTTCCCTCACCTAACTTGTGGTTACAACTTGTGAGCCAAAAGTTGCACAGGTTATCTTTTTGTGTAGCAAGAAATTCCTCTATCAGTGAACTGCTGAAGAATTTAATAGGCACAAGACTTTCTCTTACGGTGTTTACTAATATCTCAAGCATAAACATCACTCTTCCCCCTAAAGTGCTTACTCTTGACGCCCAATTGAATTTACCTGTTGGTACTACTGTGATTACTGATTGTGTATTAATTGTGCTCGTGTGGCCCCTTACTGTAATTGTGCAATCATTGTAGGATGGTCTTCTGGACATGGGCTTCCAAATGGTTGGGTATTTTTGTGTAATAACAGAATGTATTAAGCAAGCCCTCTCTCCATACTATCAAAGTGTAGGTGGTGTGGGACGCATTCTTCCTACTCTAATAGACCACCTGGATATAAGCGCAAGAGGCTTCTCCGAGCTCTGTCATTTGATTGTCATGAAAACTTGAAACTTTCAGATCCTGCCGCTATTGCAGTTGCAGCTGCGTTCCTCCTGCCGGTTCCTGGACTTGTAGTTAGAATGCCAAAAGAGATATCTAAGCTAGCCTGCGCGTATAGCAAAACAATAAATTTGACTGCTTCTGTATTATCTGAACTCAACCAAGAACTGAGAGAAGTACGAGCTGCGGTGCTTCAGAATCGCGCTGCTGTGGACTGTCTGCTGTTAAAAGAACATGTAAGATGTGAACAGTTTCCAGGAATGTGCTGTTTCAATTTGTCTGATTTTTCTCAAACTACCCAAAATCAATTGGATGATATCCATCATATCGTCAATGAGTTTTTGCAGATGCCTAAGCTGACTAGTTTTCTTAATTTCATTAGATATAACTAGTAATTGTGGGTCTGCCTTTGTTATGCATCTGTGTTCCTATTCTGTTAATGTTTGTATGCAATTTAACTAGTGGTTTGTTGGAGCCTATATATGTGTTTGGGTTATGTCTGTCTTTCAACATGTTCTATCTCAGCCATTTGTGCATATTTCCCACAAAACTAAGATACCATATAATCCACAAAGCAAAGCACTGTGAAACGTGCCCATGGCACCCTTAAAGCTCATTTAGAAAAAACAAAAAAGGGGGAGTTATATCCCCGGTCACCACAAAAGTATTTAAATCGTATCTTATTTGCAGCCAAAACTGCATCTGATATATTAAATCAGATAAAAGTCACGTGCAAAGAACCCCTGAATAGTCCCCTGGCACGCTGTCACACCTCTCTTAACCCTAAGCATTTTATGTCTTCTATTGCTGTTACCAGGGCCTTGTGTCCTTCGCAGCATGTGGAAACTCATCCAAAAAGCCTTAAGAGACCTGCATTATTTGAAATTGCAGACCCCCCACTTGAAAATCATAAGATCTAAAGTATGGTAGCCAATGACGGGTAAGATATGGTTGAATTGTAAATACCAACCTAAGACCAGGAGTGGTCGACAGAGGACTATAGCCCCATGACGGGTAAGGATTTACTTCAACCATACAACCTAAGGCAGGAACATACCTTGACCCAGTCTGAGTTGGGCTGGTTGTTTTATTAAAGAAAAAAGGGGGAGATGTTGGGAGCCGTGCCCAACCAGCCAGAGCAGTGAGTCATCTCTGACCAGCTGCAACCGCACTCAAGGCCGTTCCTGCATTCCCAGGAAAGTCCTGTGTTGGGAGAGCGTGCCTGGAATCCACCTGACAGAGCTTCCTTAGGCTTCGATGTAGAATCTCGCCCCCGGAGAGACCGGAGGGGATAAGGACGGTATGAGAAGAGGCGGCGGAGAAGAGCAGAAGTAGAAGCAGAGAAAAGTTAGAGATGAGAGCTAGCTCGCTTGCTTATGCTGTAATGCTGAATAAAGAAAGAGCTTGAGTGAACCATCAGTCCCAGCCTGCCTTGTGTCCTAACCCGCGCGCTGCTGGACGGCGCAGGAAGTGGCGGGGTTGGGGATGACATCCAAGTTTCTGGACTGAGAGACTGGGTGGTTGTGGCACTTACTTTAATGATAAACAGGAAGCTGAAGATACTTGGCACTGGATGGAAATAAGTGGACTGATGTGTGACTTTTTCCAAGGCCTGGTGGGGCTTCCATTCTGAGCTGAGCAATGGGTGGACAGCACTGTCATTCCCAGGGACAAAGACCCCAGGGAATATAAACCCAGGGGAGGAGAGGTAGTCTCAACTTAGAATGGTGGGGTCTGGTCTCAGTTCAGTGTTACCACTTGGCACAAATCTTGACTGATGGTCTGGCCCAGTGTCAGGTGTATTCTAGTGTCTGTGACTACTCAGGGTGGCCAGCAGTGGCCTGTCACTGACTTGCTCGTACACAGAGACCCTGTCAGTGCCACACCCTGTTCGTGGGGACCTCATAGGGATATCACAGTGGCTCTGATATCAAGTCCGTGGGAGCAGGAAGATAGTAACTAAACTCCCCTGACCTCAGCACCTGCTAAGACATTCTGAGGAACATGAACCCACCCAGCACAATAAATAGGTCTCTGCCAAACAGGCTCCCTGGATCCGCTTAGGATAAGCCCCCACCTGCCCCGCGGCCCACAGGCCGCCCTCTGGCTCCCTTTGTCCTGACAGAGAAGCACTTGTTTGCAAGCAGAACCTTCCCCCGCTGGAAGAATCTATCCGGGTAAGATCAGAGGCATATCAGGACCTTAGATTACTGCAGTCTCCAGTTGGATCAGAACTGGGAAAGCAGCTCACATCACATCCATTTAGGATGCGGCTTAAAGTACCATTCAGGATCAAAAAAAGTTCACAATGAATTAAAATAGGAGTTTCCTCTAATTTGTAGTCTCTTCACAATTAACTAGGATATTTTCAGCGATCAATTTGTTTATAATATTCTGCAAACACGTATGTAGCTCCATTTTATGGAGGACGGCCATCAGTTTGAAAATAGAAGTTTTCCTTCCCAGCTTTTGTGTCCACTTGAGGAGCATCGTATGATGCTGTTCCAGCAAATTCCCGGGATTCTCCCTTTCACAAATCTCTATTTCATTTTCGTCGAGTCCAATATATCTCATGAACATCCTCCATTTACACGCTGGAACTTGATGTTCAAATTCATAATAGATCCTTATGTCTGCAAAGAAAAACAAAGGAAGAGGTTGTTTACATCTCTGGAAGGAATGCGCAAGCATCAGAGGGGACTCTGCTCTTTGGGGTGTTTCTATCTTCCCCAAGGGCTGGGTACCCGCTGGCACACCACACCCAGGATGTGCACGGCCCCCGGCAGACGCCAAAGACACCGGGCCCAGAGACCAGGAGCACAAGATCGTCCCCATCCTGCAGTGGCTCTGGCTGTGGCTGATGCTTGTTATTTGAGCCAGCGACCCAGGGAAAGCCATGGGCTCCATGGGAATGAGGGGTCCGCTGAGGCTCGCCCTTCCCTTCCTCTTTCCCACTACAGCTGGAGAGAGACCGTCAGAGGTCAGGCTTGAAAAGGCCTCTTGCAGTCAGCTGGGGGACCATGGCTAGGATATGAGACCTGGGCTGAGTTTTGTAACCTCTGAGCCTTGACTTGCCTTGTTTTTAAATCTGTAAAATGGGTCATCCTACAGAGCTGTTGGTAAGGGTGAGTCATAAAAAATACCTGGAATGTAGCACGGGCCCCACAAATCCTTCTTAAGTGCCACTAAAATCATCATCTCACAGCCAGTGGGGGCCAGCTCATCTAGTTTCAGAGGTATTCCTATCACCCTGCCACATCTTTTCCTGAAACATGTATGTGCTATAAAATAAAAGCAACATTCTATTTTTCTTTATGAACCCCACAAAACTCCTATCTGACACACATCTGCTTTCCCTCAAGGCACTAAGTGAATATGAAGAAGTGCATCTCAGGTCCTCAGGAAAGCTCTCCATGGCTTCATGTCAGCAGATGCTCCCCCTTCTAACAAAGACATGAAGCCTGAAATTCACACCAAAGTTAAGATTTACGCCTAAACAGTTGCTATAAATGAAGAAATCGGGATGACTTACCGTCGCTGGGCATATCCCTCAAAAAATACTTTTGTTTATATTTCTGTGGAGAGAAGAGAGTAAGATTGTTGCAGAAATTCTGTGTAGCCTCTCATCGTAATTCTACTGACACAGAACCAGGACCCAGTTTCTCATGGGAGCAGCAGGATAGGGGCCCGGGAGATCCTATGATCACACAAACACCTGGGAGCCCAGCGGCACGGCTGGCCTGCGTGGAGCGCCCCCAGCCCCTCACCGAGTACAGAGAGCTCACAGCCCATCTGTGCTCTCTGGTTCTTGTTTCCCCAGAACGCGGCCCAGGTTCAGGGGCCACACTGTGGAGTCATGGCTGCCCCTGCTTGGGTGGGCAGGGGTCCTGGGTGCGGCTGCTCTGAGTGTGCTCCTCCCTGCCAGACGCAGGCTCCACTCCCCCAACCCTGGGTGGGGGCAGCACGTACAGGGGAACCATGTCCCCTAGGGGTGACCTGTCTCACTCTGGGTGACACTAATGGAGAGAACACCCGCCCACAGAGGGCACTGTGAAAATCTATCAGTGGCCTCATGGCCGCTTCCTAGTTTAGGAAGCCTGAGCCTGTCCAGGCCACACTAGGCAGCTGGAGCTGACTGCTCAAGACGCGGGGTCCCCCTGGAGGTGGACCGGATGCTTCCCTGAGGACAAGGTCAGGTGGCCCCTGTGGTAGAGCCACCTGCTGTGGGCCCAGGGCTGGAGCCTGACTGTGCGCATTCAAATCCCAGCTATGGCCCCCAGTTCCCCTGCTGGCATGGCCAGGGGGGTCCCGACATCTGCGTTTAATTAGTCTCAGACCCCTTAGGCAATCTGAGGAGTCACAAATGATGCCCAAGGGCAGATGGCCTAGTCTCCAGAGCTTCAGCCTCCACGTCCATACCGGATGGGCACCGGGTCCTGGCCTTCAGCACAGGTGACCCATGACCTGCCTTTAGGATCCAGAACAGGGGCCTCCTCACACCCCAGACACCAGCTCCAGGCCCCCCTGATGTGCTACACATGCCACTCACACTTCCTGAAGAGCCCCCCCCACCTCAAGACCACTTAGTGGGTGTCTGCTCATCTTGTCAAATCCTATTCAGATGTCACCAATTTGTGAAGGCCCCAGAAGCCCCGTGGCAGAGAATGGGACCATCACTTTCCTCCGTGCCCAGCTGCTCTGTCCTACAAGGCTCACCCCTCCCGCCATGGCCCTGTAACCATCTTCTGCAGATGCCAGAGCCGGCACACAGGAAGTGCTCGGCAGATGCCTGCTACGCTGGTCTCAGAGATGAGCACGCATCCAGGGGGCTGCCGTGTCCAGCACTGGAGGCAGGGCCTCCCTGGGTCCCAGGAAGAGGACACTCTCTGAGCCCCAGTGCCCCTCGGTGACACGGTCCCATTGGCCAGCAGGCCAGGTTAGGGACTGTTATGAGTTGAACTGTGTCCCCGGCAAAGATGCTGAAGCCCTAACCCCCAGTTCCTGTGAGTGTGGCCACATTTGGCAATAGGATCGTTGCAAGTGGCAGTTCAAATGAGGCCATCAGGGTGGGCTCTAATCGTGTGACAGGTGTCCTGTGGAAAGGGGAAGTGAGACAGGTCCCCACACAAGGCCGTGTAAGGTGCAGGCACAAACTGGGATCATGCTCCTATCAGCCAAGGAGCCTCACGGACGGCTAGAGCCCCCCAGCACCAGGTGAGGCCTGGACCAGGTGCCTCCCCGCCCGCCCAGCCTCAATAGGACCCGCATCGATCTCAGACTTGCATCCTCCAGACTGAGAATAAATCCCTGTTGTCTAAGCGCCTCCCGTCCCCACCCCGCCTGTGGGGCTGTCAGGGCAGCCCCAGGAAATCCACACCAGAATCTTACAGGAACATGCATGCCAGCACTTAACTCAGCTCTGCACACAGCAAGTGCACAAGGGCAGGCCTCGGCCCGATTCGGCCCCGCGGACCTACCTGCTCGAGACTGCTGAGGCCAAGGGCCGTCGGGGCCTGTTCTGGGGCTGCTGGACTTCCCGTGGCCGCCACTGCCTGTGGCTCTGCACTTTCCCTAGTGTCTCCGGAGGGCCCTGGGCAGGTCCCGGCCCCGGGCACCAGGGCCAAGGCTTCTTCCTCCAACGGTGGCGCTTCTGGGCCAGGGGCTGGCACGTCCTCCATGGGGTTCATGGGTATTAGAACCTCATCAGGCTGGCTGCTTCGAGGTGACTAAAGGACAGTCATTTCTTTTGGTGACAGGAACCTAGACACAAGCCCTTCCCCAGCCACTTTTAGAGAAAGAAATGTCAACTGTCTGAGAAGCAAGGACTGTACAATTTTAGAGACCAGCGCATGGTGTCAGCAACCCTCTCTGCCCCTGACTCCTGGGGAGACAGACAAGCCTGCGGCAGGTAGAAGGATGGCCCCCAAAAGCTGCGTCCAGGTCCTCACCCCTGCTGCCTGTGAATGAGACCTAATCTAGAAAGAGGGTTTTTGCAGGCAAGGCATTCGGGATTAGCGTGGGCCCTGAACCCAGTAATGGGTGTCCTTGTAGGCAGAGAGATCCACAGGCACAGAGGAGTGGGCCACGTGAGGACAGAGGCAGGGGTTCCCGCGACGGGGCTACAGGCCAAAGCCCGCCGGGGATTGCCAGGCCTGCGGGAGGAGGGGGGGCCTCCCCGAGAGCCTGAAGGAGCCGGCCCTGTCCACACCTCGACTTCCGACTTCGGGCCTCCAGACCGTGAGACAGTCAGTCCCCACTGTAGGCCCCCCAATTTGTGTGATTTGTTTCTCGGGGAAACGCACAGGACACCCCTTGCCCCTCTGCCTCAGTTTCTACTCTGTGGTCTAGATTAGCAAAATTTAAGTCCTCTTCCAGAATATTCTGGAGCTCTAACAAGGCAGATGCAGGCTCTCCCACCCAGGCTGAGCTGCAGATACAGGGGAGACCGGGCCGCCTCACCCCCTCCCTCCCAGGGGCTGGTGTCTCCCGGACCTACTGATACTTACAACCAGGCCTGGCTCACTTGACCTTCCTGGAAATCGAAAGAGCCAGAAATCAGGATACTTGATATTAACCTGGACAACAGCCCCCAGGGAAAAAGGAAACGCCTTTCCTCACCAGGACGGTGAACTTACGTTTTAACCAGTTGACAACCCACATCACAACTGAAAAGTAAGAGAAAGCATTAGTTAACATGAGAGCCACACACCCGAGCAGACGCAGGCGGTGAGCTTAGCAGGTGCTCAGACCGCACCCCGTCTGCCCCCCGGGAGCCCACACACAAGCGGCACCAGTGCCCCTACTCCCCGGCCGAGGGCACCCCAGACACCCTGACTGCAGCACTGGCCTGAGGCCCTGGTCCCCAGACCCACGTCAGGAGCCCAGCAGGTGGCCCCGTCCCAGAGCTCTAGCTCAGGCACACGAGAGGCCCCGTGGGTCAGAGTGAGCACAGCCGTATTTTACATGAAAAACTCCAGATCAAGAACCCCCTACATAACAACAGGCCCCCATTTCTGAGCCCCTGGCAGCTTTTTCTCCAGGACTGACTGGACTCCAACATACCTTTCCTTCCACAGAGGCAGAGGAAAAGGGAGCCCACGATGAGAACGGCCCCAGGCAGCACGAGCCACTCCCACCAGCCTGCGCTTCCTGGAAGGAGGCAAAGCAGAGGGCGCGCAGTGGGGCTGGGCACGCTCTCTCATCCGGTGACGTGCTACACAAAGCCCCCGCCCGGACAGCAGCCGCCCAGTGCTTCCCCATGGATCTTCTTCCCCTTGAACGTCCCTGGTGGGGGTCAGAGCACAGGCTCGCCCTTCCTGGGCCACAGATGAGGACCCAAGCTCCAGGGGGCCTTGCTCAGGCGTCGGGAGGCATCAGGTCTGCATGGCCAGAGAAGTGACAGCAGGTCCTGCTACTCCGCCTGGGACGGGGCTCCGGTGTGGGGTCACAGCCGAGGGGTTTACTCCGGCCCGGAGGCCAGGAGGAGGGAGAGGAGCAGGCCTGACTGCAAGGGCTGGCCGTGGTGGCCGGAGGGACACAGCAGGGTCCCCCTGAGTAGATATCTGGTGTGACCACCTGGGTGTCCTGGTCTCACCCTGTAACATCCCAGCACCCATAGGAGCCATGGACACAGGCCCATGCATGCCGTGGACCGCGCCACGCTGGGGTTATCTGGGCTGGCCCTGCGCCTCTAAGGGCGGGAGGATGACGGAGCAGATGCTTCATGGGACGCCATCACTGGGACTGAAGGCTCTCCCTTGTTCTCCAAGTAGGCCGTCCTAGTTTTTCCTTCTTTTTGGCTGCTAAAGTATCCTTTAAAAGTGTTTGCATGTCATTCAAATCAAAATTTTTCCATGGAAATCAACCAGCCGATTCTGAAATGGTAACTGGCACATCAGAGCCCGAGAGTAGCTGACCATTCGAGGCAGGGGACAGGGCCGCCTCCACTCCCGCAGGCCTGCCATAAAAGGACTCAGCTGAGAGCAGAGAAGGCACCAGACTCCAGCCCTGCGTGGTTTAAGACCAGGTGACACTGGTCGCAGGCAGGCAGGGACTCTTTTATCAAAACAAGACATTTAGTTATTTGTATGTACTTGTGGCAGGTCCCACCCTGACAGCCACCCCCTGGCTCACAGCCCGCGGAGTCACACGGCACCCCACAAAGGGCTGTATCTCATGTTTATAAATCATCATCGAAAAAAATAAAAACAACCCAGACAACTCAACATAAAAATGGGCAAGGATCTTGCACAGACACATGACAAAGGGCTCCGAGGCTTGAGGGCACGTGCCCGCCTCAGGTCTCATCACGTCCAAGAGACCCGCAGGGCAGGGGCTGGGCCTGGGTGAAAGGCCGCAGGGAAGCAGGGGCGCTCACCAGCGAAGTCTGAAGGCCTCTCGCAGAGCCCACCACGCCAGCCCTGGGCCCGAGGCAGGGCAACAGCAGAGCGCCACCCGCTCAGCCTGGGGTGCTGAGCCTAACCCTACACGGCCACAACTTGGGAGCAAGGATGGCAAAGGCACAGCTTGTGCTCAGGGACTGCATGTGCTCACTCAAGATGGGCACTGCCTGCTTGCAAACGAGGTTTTATGGGGACCCAGCCGAGCACACCCACGACTTCCCGTCTCCAGCTTCTACTACAGCTACAGGTGAGCGGTGATGACGGAGACCATGGCCCGCAAGGCCTCCACTTCACCTCTCTGGAGGTTTGCTGACTGGACTTAGGAGATGGACTTGGCCTCTTACCTGGCTCTGGACTCACTTCTGTGGCACAGACTGTATTTCTCGTGGCACTGCAGGCCTGAAGGGTGAGGCCATCACACCTGAAGTAGTGGAGAAACCCCGAGCATTATTTCTCCCTGCCCAGGCTGAGCCAGGGCATCCTTCTCACCACCCAGAGACCCAACCCACCCCAGTTCCCGGGCTGGCCCACCAGGCTTCAGTCAATCAGTGCCTGGCACTTCCCAGGCTGTCCAGCCCAGCTGGTTCATGAGAGTAAGGCCTGGGAATTATCTGTGATTTATATGGGGAAACACCACCCCTTTCCAGGACAGAGCTGTCCGCGGTTACAAGTGCTAGACCTGCTGTAGCCGTATCTCCACCAAGAGGGAAGCCAGCCCAGAGACGAAGCCCGCAGAGAAGCAGACAGGCAAGCGAGTCCAGAGAAGCCAGAGGACTGATCACAGCAGACCTGAAGGGAGTCCTTACTCTGGACTCGTTAGGGATGTGAACCAACAGCCCAGTGTGCTCTGAGATAAAGAGTCTACAGTGTGCCTCACAAATGGGAGCCATTTGCCACTGTAAATGTCTCCCCAGAAGGTCCACTCCAAAGCCGTGCCCACCGAGAAGAATGTGACCTCATCTGGAAACAGGGTCTGTGCAGATGTACTTGCATTAAGATGAGCACAACCAGATTAGGGTGGGGCCTCACCCAATGACTGGTGTCCTTATAAAAGCGAAACGTGTGTGTACGTGAAGGCCACGTGAAGACAGAGACACAAAGAGGGAGGAGGCCAGGCGAAGACGGAAGCAGAGACTGGAGTGAGGCGTCGGCAAGCCAAGGGGCACCCCGGTCTGCCGGAGGCTGGAAAAGGCAGGAAGGGGCCTCCCCCAGAGCCTTCAGAGGGAGCTGACACCTGGACTTCGGACTTGTGGTCTCCAGAGCTGTGAAAGAACACATTTGTTGTTTGAAAGCCACCTGCTACGGTGCTTTGTTACAGCCTCCACAGTGACAGCTGTCCTGCTCTGCCACAGGGCAAGGGGCTGCCACTCTCTCTCATCCCCCAGAACTGCCTCTGGCTCCCTCCCGCCCTCATCAGGCCCCTGCTTAGGAGCCCAGTCTTCTAGTTGCACCCCCATCCGTCACAGACTCATCACTGCATGTGCTCTGAGTGCCCGTTGCTGGGTGCTTGGGGCCGAAACAGCCCACTGTGGGGCTTATAACCATTCCTCAATCAATCAATCAATCAATGACTGAGCACTGCCTCTAGGCTGGCCACCAAACGATTTGTTTGATGTCATCTCTAGGATGCTTCTGTGGGGCAGGTGCTACCATTAGCCCCATTTCACAGGTGGAAAAACTGAGGATCCAGGAAGGAGGCAGTTCCAGGAAGGAGCAGGGGGCGGGGAGCCACACCCAGGGCCAAGACCTTTGACACTGGAAGCAGCTCTCCGTGCAGTCCTCAGAGTCACAGTAGAAGTGCCCAGACCTGCACTGGCACCGCTGGTCACTGGATTCGGAGCCTGCAGCCACGACCTCTTGGTCTGCTCAAGAGAGAAGATTGAGGGTGAATCACCACGGGTGGGACGGTGTGCGCCCATACCCACCACAGCCAATGACCGTACTCCCTGCAATCTGAGCTGGCACAGAGCCTACGCCACTGAAGCAACCCCAGATAATGCCTTTCACCTTGAGTGGCCCCCAGAGAGAACACCTCTCCCCTGCACTCACACAAGTAAACGTCAGGCGGTGGCGGACAGCAGAGAATCTCTGTGCCCCTGCCCCTGGCGGTAACCTCTGCCCTCACACTGCTGACCACCTTCCTGTGTGTGCACATCTACACAGGTGCAGGGTTTGACGCACACCACGGCCTGCCAGACCCCCTCAAAACAGGGGACATGGAAACACTGGGTGAACGGCTTTATGAAGAGAGGCATATTTCAGAAACTCATCTGCCATTCTGCTACACTTTCTAACACAATTAAAGATCTACATGTGAGACACACATAGAAATAAAAGGGGGCTGCAGCCCCAGACCGAGACCATCACCTGCAACCCTGAGGGCCTGGACCCCCCACCGAAGCAGGGGCGTCAGTGCATCCTCAGCCTCACCAACAAGGCCACGGCTGTTTTCCAAAGTGGCTGTACTGATTCCTACTTCTCCCCCTGGTATGTGTCCCCACAGTTCTACATGCCCAGGAATTCCTGCATGAACATCTTAAATCTGTCCGCCTGGAAGACAGAAAATAGCTTTTCTACCGTTTGATTTACTCCAACGCCTTTTGTATGTTTACTGCTTATATATGTTTCATTTTCTTTGCAATGTGTGGGTCATTCTCCAAGCAGACTTTTCCAAAACCTCAATGATTTATAGGCGTCTTTCACTCGTTAATGAAAACGCATCTTAATTTTGCATCATTTGCATGCATTAAAAATCTCTTCCCCCACTTCACGCTACACTTTTCAAGTCTGGTTGTCTTTGAATGAACAGAAGTTTGCCATTTTAATGTTGTCCCTTTTATCAATCTTACTCTTTTAATTTGTGATTTTTATAACTTAGGTGAAAATATTTTCACTGCCCTGAGGTCACAGGTATGTGGACGAGCAACCACCTAGCCTTGCATCCTTTGGGACTCCACCCTTTCTCCTGGGACAGGTCCCGGGGTCACACACTGTGTTTCAGTGACGGGGCGCTCTACCCTGTCCTACTGACCAAACTGTCTACCCCTATGTGAACGTCACATGGTCTCAATCACCTCTTTGTACGAAGTCTTAGTACGTGGGAGAGCCCGCGTGCTATCGTTTCCATCCTTTAGGAGAGTTTTGGCAAATGCCATCTTACCAAGATTTGTGAAAACCCCTGTCGTGATCCTGTTCTTTAGTGAAAACTGTCTACATTTAGGGTGGACTGCATGATATGGGCTATTGAGATTTTGTTTAGCAATGCACTGAATCTAAAAACCCCTCCATGGAGAACTTAACACATGGACTCTCTTATAGTCTTACTGTTACTTCTCTACCTGTTTAATTTTCTTAAATGTTAGTTCACATAAACATTCTATACATCCTTTGCTAGATTTATCCCAAGTACCTTATTTCGTTTTTTTTTTTTTTTTTGCTAATACAAATAGTATCTTTTTGAGAAATTACATCTTTAAAGCAATTTGGTGCTGACAAGTGGAAATTTACATGAGGTTCTGCACATTATTCCTGCGTTCTTCTACATCTGTGTGTATGCTCGGGATCACACGAGCACCTCTGACGGGTCCTCTGGCAGCTTAATCTCTGTGTTCATCTGTAGTAACTCCCTCTAGGGCAATGCCGACAAGCCGAGACACAGGGGGCCCTGCGTTAAACAGCAAGGAACCCGCTGTGCCTGACTGCAGTCCACTTACCCTCCCGGCACTGTGTCCACGGCCAACAGTTGGCTTCCCTGTTGGGATGTGACATGAAGGTCCCATGCTCACATCTGACACACCTTCCTGTAGTGTGGTTCACACTGCAGGCTTGGAGGAGGTAGTGGCCTGTGTGAGGGAAAGGAGGTAGGGGTGAGGTGGGGGCCCGGGTTAGACCCGACCCAGCCTGGCTGAGACCTCTGCCTAGGGAGGCCCCCAGCACCTGGTGACTAAGCCCCCTGCACAGACCGGGCCCTCACCTCCTATCTCCTTGAATTCTGGATTGATACCAGCCATGTGCGTCCCAGGAACCAGGGACCTGAATCGCCCCTCGGCCTTTACTGATATCTTGTAGCGTGTGTGAGTGGATGGTTTTGAGTGGGCACGCTGGAGCCCGCCTGGGGGCCTGCAAGTGAGCATGTCCACCTGACCCCATGCCAGGCTCCTAACGAGTGGGCTCAGCAGCTTCTGAGATTTGCAGGGGAGCGTTGACTGCCTAGGAACACACGTGCCGACCCCAGTCCTAGACGGGCCCTTGTGGCCGCCACGCCCCCTGTGAAGCAGCTAAAACAACATGCCCTTTGCACGTGCTTGGAGCTCACAGCTTTCAGGTCAGACCACCTGTCTGACTCATTCCCAGACGTGGGGTGTGTGTGCGTGTGCACAAAGGGATGTGCTGGACCTCTGAAAAAGGAGTGCTGGGAAGGGATGGGGTAGTGGACACTAGCCAAGTGAGCAGGTGTGCAGGAGGCAAATGGTAATGGTGGGTGTGCAGCTGGCCCGAGAGGAGTAGCCGTCCCATGAAGGCAGCTTCAGTGACAGTGTGTGAGTGTCTGTGTGTGTGTAGATGGGGATGCATGTGTGCAGGGCAGTGGCCTCTGCCCAGGGTCCCCATGAAGGCCCAGACGCTGTGGTGCTGATGGCCATGCAAGGCCGTGGCACGGGGGTGGGCAGCGCAGGCCCGTGGAGCCCAGGCCCCCCATCTGCCTTATAGGGTGGCTCCACAGTGGCCTCATGAGGATGGACAGGCCTCTATGGATTTGTCGTGCACGCAGCAGCTGCGAGGTCCCCCTTCTCGGGTGTCCGCCGTCACTGTCTTGATGGGAGGCAGGTGGGGTGTCCAGCCTGGGCATGTGCCCCCTCTGTGCTCCAAGCCCTGCTGAATGCACCTCACCCACCCTAAGACAAGCACACAGACTCCTGTTCTCCCAAGAGCCCCCCTGAAGTGGGCACAGATGGAGTAAGTGGGTGGCCAAGGAGAGGCCCACCTCCCCGGAGCCAGCCAGGTCCCCCTACCCCCAGCACAGCCTCGGGCTCTGCTGGACGTTGTCAGGACGCCTGCCCCGGAAGGCTCCAGAAGGCATCCTGGGACTCACCAGCCGGGCAGAGTTTGCAGCACAGGCCCAGGCTCTGATACTCGTCCGAAGCACAGCGGGTCCCGCTGGCTGCCACAGCCACCTGCGGTCAGGAGAGACATGTCAGGGCCGCCTCCACCAGCGGAACCACAGACCGCGCAGACACACGCAGACGCCCGCCCTCCAGCTGGGGCCCCGCCTCCCCCGTGGGGTGGCTCTGCTGCGGCCTCCCTTCTCCCACGTCAGGAGGACACAGAAGCCTGTTCATTATGTGGTCCCTGTTTTTTTTTTTTAAATATCTTAACTGATTTTTTTTTTGATACTCAATGTATTGGTTTTTGGGGTATTAGTAAAATCTACTAAGTTTGTCCATCTGTAGATTTCACCCTGCATTTGTGTCCCTTTTTGTTTTGTATTTCGAGGCCATGTTATTGGATATAGAGGGTTTCACAATTATTTCACTAGTATGGTCAATCCTTATCATTTGCTCAATTCTGTCTCTGCAAACTTGTCCACCTACTAACTTTGCATTCCCAAAGCTGATACTGGCAGCCCTTCTCGGGCTCACCGGGAACAGCCAAACAGCCCATCAAACAGCCCATCGCCCAGCACGCACGTCTGCAGTGGGGGCGGCCTACGGCAACGCCCTGCCCTCCTCGTGTCAGCACTCAGAATGAAACGTGTCTTTCTGCAGCACAGCCCAGTTGGCTTCTAGTATTTTTGTTTAGTTGGTGATTTTGCTGTTAAAATGGTCCCCGAGCATAGCCCTGAAGTGCCGTCTACGTTCCCACAAGTAAGAAGGCTGTGATGTGCCTTCCGGAAAAACCCATGGGTTCAATAAGCTTCATTCAGGCAGGAGCTGGAGTGCTGTCGGCCACCTTCCAGATTAACGCATCAACTATACATTCAGTACAGTTATACACTATATATAGTTGTATATAGTGAAGTAAGGCGCCTTCACACAGAAACACCCAGAAAACCAGTCATGTGGTGACAGGTTGATAAAAATGTGGTGATTGGAGGCTTGCAAGAATCCAACCCTTTGTGTCCTCCACGGGCAATGTGTCAGTGTTGACTAACGCTGCGACGGGACAGAAGTCCGAACACACAATCACCCGCCGTGGCCTGAACTTCTGCCCCCACAAATGCTTTCTGCCGTGAATCCTGTAATCAACTGGGAAATGCCAGCCTGTGGTCCCAGGTTAGAATGTGCCTGGCATCATCGGTCTACACTTGCCCACCAGCTTGCCCCTCACCTCTTCCTTTTGGGCACAGCTCTTAAAACCACACTGCCAGATTTTTCTTTCAGATGCAACCTGCTAATTCATATATCAGTTTAACCTCTTTGTACAGATTGGATCGCTCCTATATTTAGTTATTTTTGCTATCTTCTGTTGCATTTCTGATGCCACACTTTATTCTTTTCCCCCATCTTTTCTGGCTTTTGCTTCCTTTATTCCCCCTCCCCCTGACACTTCACTGGAAAGCCTGAATAGATTCTCTATTTAGTGTTTACTGGTTTCGGTTGTATTTTAACTTGGGAAAAATTAAGCAAAAACAGAAAAAAATATGTATTTACATGGGTTTAAAGAAGAAAATTCAGTTTACAAACACAGTAGTCACAACTGTCCCAGGCAAGAGTCACTGATGAATGCTAACAGTGGTGGAGGAAAGCAGGAAGAAAACCTGTATTTACATAGGTTCAAAGCAACTCCCAAGACATTAGTAATCACAAAGGTTAAAAAAGAAACACGGCCAACACCACCTGAATTGTCATCAAAGCCAACATCACTGGCGAGGGGACAAATAGACACCATGCATCACAGGTCTCCTGAGAGGGTGCAGTTAAAAAGCCACAAGCTGCAGGATTTTTGCTGAGACTGCCTAGCAGAAATTTATTCATGAGAAACCACCAGACTAGCCCAAACTGAGAAACATTCTACAAAATTTTGGATCGGCCTTCTTCAATAGGGTTAAGATCATGGAAGAAAAGAAGAGAGATGTGCTATGCTCTCAAGTCACCAGGGATGTCAGCTGGCAGCTAGTGAAAATGAAGGCGGTCTGTAGGTGGGATAAAAGCATACCCAGAGGCCAGGCCCCTGGCTCTGGGCACTGCCCTTGTGGGGGTGTGAGAGAACTTCCTCTGGGAGATCCAGGTGAAGGCTACAGGACGTCCTGTGCCAGTCTATTCGATTTATGTATATATTTTAAACAGGACTAAAATCCATATAACTTAAAAGCAACCATTTGTAAGTGCACAGTGCCTGTGGTGCAGTCACACTGCTGTGCGACCATCTGGAAGACTTTGATTACTTTTCCAAAGTTTGACGTCATTTCAGAATGGAACTTTAAAAATTAAAGACCTTTTAGGGAAGAACAAGTTCAGCCTAGAGGAACGTAGCTTCCCGTTCTGGAATACTGCCGGTTAAGACATAACAGAAGCTGTTCCAGCCACTCAGGGCCTCACCCAGCCACAACACCCCCCAGACACCCCTGAAGTCTCCACCTGCAACATTCACTCAACCCAAGGCCTCCCACCTCCAGCTCTCCTGGGCAGGGGTGGGAGGCCTGGCTGTTTCCACTGTACTGCCGTAGGCATCCTGGCACCCCCTGGTATGTGCCCTCCAATATCTCCTGACCTCCCAGGCTCAGGAGGACAAGGGTAAAGCAAAATGTAGAGGGCCTCCCAAAACAAGACTATTTTTTTGTTTTAGCAAACCAATCAAGATAAATACTATTTAAGGCAACATTTAAAAAAAATCGAACTGGCAAACTGCTGCCAGCTTTTGTTAATAAAATTTTACAGGAATCAGGGTTGGGATTATAGGGTTTGAAATAGGTGAGCACAGTCAGGCCAAGTACAGGGGTGCTTTAAGATGTTCCTTTTTTCCCCCATCATGCACTTTTGGGGGCATGAATTTCTCATTTAAAAAAAAATAACTCCATCAGAATATTATAATACTGTTTCCTGAGTGTTTTGGTGTCCCTGTAAATTTCACATCAGTGTGAGTACTGGACTTATTCCTCCTGCCCCTGCCCTGCGGGGACCAAGGATTCCCATCCTCCCCACCCCCCAGCCCCAACTGCCCACTGGCAATGCCTCCACCTCCAGGGGCCTTGCCCCAGCCAGGCAGCCCTCCTGGCTCTACTATCTCAGGGTCCTTCCAACAGCCCTCCCTTCTGTCCCAATAAATCCCTAAGGAATCGCCCACTAGACACCCAATGTCCTGTGGATCAGCCTGCTGTCTCTTGCAGACCCCACAAAGGTCCAGGCAGAGGGCCTGAATGAAGCCGAGGGCTCAGATGAGCGAGGGCAACCTGCTCCCGGGCAAGCGCACCCTCACACGTCTGGAGGAGGGGCCGAGAGGGGCTGCAGAAAGACTCACTAACTGAAAACCACCACCCAGGGCACAGCAGGATTCGAAAAGGCTCCGGAGAGAGTCCTGAGGAGCCCTGGCCCAGCGCTGTACTGCAGCAGCGTGGAGGAGCTTCCTCTGCACGCCCGAGGCAGGCAGGCAGGCCCTCCTGGCCCCAGGCCTTCGGGATTCAGGACAGGCAGCTGACCCGGGCAGGTACCCAACAAACACCAACCGAGGCGTTCTGATGCATGGCCAAGTTTCATTTACGAAAAGGCTGAATAAAGCCTTTCTGGCTCCTAGAAGTGGCCTTGCAGGCATCACCAGCCAGGCTTTGCCAGGATACAAATGATGCCCATAAAGAAAGCTGCGGAACAACCAGCCTGGAGGGCAGGACTGAGTGACAGCTTATCTGACCTCCGGATCTCAGTGTGCCTGTGCTGGGGAACCAACCCACACAGACACTGCCCCCACACTTGGCAAACCCTGAAGCACCAGCACCCAGCCAGAGCGCGCTGATGGCGTGTCTCAGAAGCGCTGTTCAGGAATGTACTCCAGACTGCAACACACCCACTGTGGGTAAAATTGCAGTATTTCTAGAATCTCTCGCCTTAGTGCGTCTCCATATCAACAGGCATTTCCAAGGGGTGGAGAGAAGCAGTCTACCTCCATCAATGGGTAATTACATGGGTGAGGGGGGGCTTACCCGGACCTGAGAGGCTGGGGGGAGTATATTCACTCGCTTCTGCTGCAGCAGGAGAGAGACGCGGGACGACTGCTTGTAAGCAATAAACGGGTTACACTTGATTTCTCCCTTTGACTCGGTTTCAGCTAGGTATTTTGCTCGGGAATTCCCCTCCCGGGAGTTACACCCACACTGGACTTAACCTAAGAACTTTACAAAAAAACTGAAGTTGATGCACCGATCATTATTTAAAAGCACTAAACGTAGAAGAGGCAATCTTTTCAAAGGAGGAAAATAGCAATGCTGTAGACAAACTCGCTTCGAGGAGACTTAGAGAGGCAGGGAGCGTTGACATTTTGAGCCTCCCTAGGTCCTTTGCCCGTTGAAAGGGGCAAGGTGTGCCGCCTGGAGCCCCAGGGCTGGCCTCTGTGGAGACGGCCGAGTTCGGACACCGGCTCCCACCAATGGTTTAGGTGAACACGGCGATCACTTCCCGGGACGAGGCGATTACTGAGAGCAACTACTCGCCCTCGAAAAGACGTTCGTGATATTCAGAAGCCAGTAAAAGAAAATCCCTACATGGAACTATTTCTGTATGAACGCAATATCGTGTAAGAACAGCTGAGCTGATAAATAAGAGACCAGATTTATTTAAAAAAAAAAAACAAAAACACTTCTGCAGCGCCCCTCACCCTTCCTGCTGATCCTTAACCCTCCTGACACGTGCCCGGGATAATCGATCGCAGACGAATGGGGGGCTCAAGCTCACACTTGGACAGAGGCTTGAGCCACACCTAAAACACCGGGGCGCCGCCGCGAGCCCCACCAGCCCACCGGCAGCCTGAGGCAGGGCGCGTGGGCAGCGCCGGCAGCTCTAGTCGCCCCGCAGGGCAGAGCCCGCAGCCCACCCGCCTCGCCGGCGGGGGCGGGAGTTCAGGGCGTTCCGGTCACGGACCGGCTGGCTGGGGGCACGTCCCAGAGGCCGCGCCGCGGGGCGCGCATCCCGGGCTTGCCCAGCGCGCGCTCACCTTCCCCGCAGAGCCCGGTCCTTCGGGCCAACACCGCCCCGCCCCGCCCCGCCGCCGCCGCCTCCTCCCTCCGCCGGCCTCCCGGCGCCCCGCACCCTCTCCCCTCTCCCCCTCCCCGCCGCCCGGCCGCCCCACCCGCACCTCTCGGGACGCCCCCGGCTTCCTCGGCCCCCCAGCCCGACTCTCCGCGCCCTCCTCCCTGCTCCCCGCGCCTTATCCGCAGCCCTGCGACCCCCACTCACGGAGGCCGGGAGGAGCAGCAGCAGCATGACGGTGCCGGCGGCCATGGCTCCCGCCGAATGAACCAGGGCGCAGCCTCCGGCCCCGCCCCCGCCCGCGCGTGCTCGCTGCGCCCATGTGTCCGCCAGCACGTCCCAGGCCCGGGGCCGGTTGGGTGGTGGCTCTGGCCCATTAATTTGGGAAGTGATGTAATTATCTGAAAGAAAGTGTTCTTGGAGCTGAATGTGTGCAGGCGAGCCACCAGGAGGCGCACCCTGTGTTGGTCGGCTTGGGCTGCCTAAGTCCACAGACTGGGTGCTTTAAACCACAGACATTCACTGTTTCCCAGTCCCGGGGGCTGGAAGTCTCAGACCCGGGTGCGGGCACAGCGGGCTTCTCCTGAGGCTGGAGGAGCGTCGGGGCCTGCCTCTCCCTCCGTTCCTCGGGGCTTCCAGCAAACCCCGGCCTTCCTTGGCTGCTGGAGGCATCGCCAGCTCGGCCGCCATCTGCGTACCGTGTGTCTGCACAACGTGTTAGTTTTCCCTTTTTGTAAGGATGCCAGTCACATCCGATTAGGGCCACCTTAGTCCACTGCCACCTCATCTAACTAGTCGCATCTGCAAAAGAGAGTAATTGCAACCTAGTTCAAAACAAGGTCCCATCCTGAGGTCTTCAACATAGGAATTTTGGGAGAGGGGGGACACAATTCATGACATTCCATGAGGCGTCTGGTCCAAAACAGCTATTACAGCACATGTAGAAATAATGAGCTTGGAAGGCCCATTTTGCTCTTCAGTCTGTTATATATGTAATTAGCCCATCACATCATTTATACTAACTACCTGCCTAGTGTCCTTCTCACCACTTTGCGAGTGTTCTTAATCCTCCACATCGCTGGATACATTGCTGCTATTTAAACCATTGAAAGAACTAATGCTGGAAGTCAAAATAAAACAGGTTTTGTTTATTTTCACACACACTCAACCACGAACACTCCTGCACCATGGCTTCCGCTTCTGAAGTCTCGGTTTGGGGATGACTCAGGCTGAGGGCTCCTGCCCCCGCGGGCTGCTGCACTCTATGACCTGGTTAGACCTGGTTATGATTTAGGAAGCCCAAGAACAGGACGATGTTTTTTTTTAACTCAGGAAGGGAGGGTCTTTCCGGCGTTGTGGCATTGTTGGGGTATGGTATAGGAGCGCCTGCGTGCCTTTAACCTTGTAGCGAAGGTCTAAAAGACACAGCTCCGCTGCGCTCGGGGCTCAGCCTTCGGATATGAATCTGGTGACCCAGCGTCGGCACTAATAAACTCCTTTTTGCCAAACGTCTTGGTGTCCTGACTCCTTGTTCATAGTTCCCGTGGTTCCTGCAACAGTCACAGAATTCAGTCATCAGCTTCCCATTTCAGGCCTCCTCCTGGGCTTCTCCCACAATGCAGCTTCCCAGTGGCCAAAAACCCTAGACCCGCTGCTTACAAGGTCCAATGTCAGCCAGAGCGTTAGGCAAGACATTAAGCCCAGGTCATCCAAACTGAAAAGGAAGAAGTAAAACTCTCTTCGCAAATGACATCATCTCACATATCAAAAACCCTCGAGGTTCCTCAAAGCAAGCAAACAGCCTGGTAGAACTAATAAATGACTTCAGGACAGAAGCCTGATGGGAATGAACCTCATACCATAGCCCACAACCATGCTGGCCCCTGACGGCGGCTGAATGCAACATTGCTGGCAGATTTTCCAGAGCCCTTAATTATGGGTCATCACCCCTAGAAGTGCAGCCTCCAGCACAGCTCATGCTGTACATGGCCGGCAAGGGATGCAGGCAGGACCAGAAGATGCCTTGGAAGGGCCCCCGGCAAAGGTTGCACCCCAGCTGCACTCCCCAGGACTGCTCCAAAAGCAGGGGTGCCCCTCTCCATGCCCAGGGCACATGCCACAGCCTTAAATGAATCAGGTACAACTTGAAGGAGAGCATTGCTCATCCTGGAGAAAGTCTCCCTTCTTACACACCCTGCCCTGCTGAGAACCCTAAGGTCAATCAAGGTCAACCAGGAGGTCATGCAGCCCACTCAGAAAGGAACCCAGATGTCATAACTCCATCCTGAGTTGGTGAGCCCTGGAGAAGGCCCGCTTACTTCCTCACACAGGAAGCCCAGAACAGTGCTGTGGAGGCAAGCCTGGTACTGAAGCTCACCTCAGGGCATGAGTAATGTGACCACAGACAGTACAGATTCTGTTGTGCAAGACCACTTTCCGGGGTGTCGTTTCCGTGCTGAAGCGTAAGTGCTCTTTCCAGTGCAAGTTTAATGAAGGTTCCGGCTGAATTTGTGGATTTAACAAGCCCGTTTTCCCATTCTCTTAAAGAAAAAAAAGAAACATCTAAAAAATTCAAGTCTTTAAAATTCATTATTACCATCCATAGAGCCCTGTAGATAGCTTTTAAGTCAATAAAAAATAGATCTATGCAAAATGAAATCACGCATCCCCACAAAAACCTGTGCACAGATGTTCATAACATTTTTGTTCATGATAGTAAAATAGTGGAAACGATCTAAATGTCCGTCAAATGACAAGTGAAGCAATAAAAGTATATATTTTATGAATAAAATGGATGTGAATATAAATAAAAGGAACGGAGAGGGCTTAAAGACGGCGGCGTGAGAAACCTCTTCCCAAAACCACATATATTATGAAAATATAGCAAATACAACTAATCCTGAAAGAGCAACAGGAATGAACTGCAACAGACTGCCTACATCTGGGGGAAAAAAGCAGGCCTCACAGGAAAGGATAAAGTACCAAAGCCATAATCCAGCAGGACCCAAGCCCTTCCCCAACCCCAGCTCACTGGCAGGAGGGAGAGAAACGGGGTGGAGGCCTAGCACTGCTGAACACCCAGCCCTGGAGATCTGCTCTGTGAGCAGGAACTTACAATTCATGGTGCTCTGGAGATCAGTGGGGTTGGAAAGCTGAGACAGGCGGAATAACGCAGAGACTGAGATTCCAGTTGCTTGTGGAGAACGGGTACTCACAACCAGCTTCTCTGGGACAAAAGAAAGGCAGGCACTCTTGCAGACTTCCCAACAGTGAGGGAGCTGCTAAAAGGGCAAGGATCACAGAGAGCTTGCTGCTCAAGAGAATTAACAGGTGAACAAAATCGTCCCAGCACACTCAGCCCAGCAGGTTGGGAACTTTCAGGAGATTCAGGTGCTCCATCCCCCTGGCTGGCAACGCAACTTCAAGGGCCCCCACTGAGATACACAGTCTGCTGCTCCTTCGTCCTGCTGGCACTGGCTCGCAAAACTGTTGCCCCCACCATTCCACCAGGAAAGCCATAGGGTGACTCCATACAGCAGCTACAAGGGTGTAACATAGAGGCTCCTACCCGCTTGGTCCACTGGCCTTGGCAGTGAAGGCAGGCACTACAGCTGAGAAGCAGGAAAGAGTTCTTTCCTCCCAGCAGACACCAGCGCCCCTCACCTGCAACCACAGCCATTGCTCCAGGGGCTGAGCAACTCCAGAGAGTAGAGCTTCTCACCATCCACAAATATGAAACATCAAAGGAATGTGGTTCAACCCCAAATCCCACAAACACCAGAAAGAGGGCCAAGTGAAACTGAATTCACCAATCTTCCTGAAAGGGATTTCAAAATAAAAATCATAAACATGTTCACGGAGCTACAGAAAAATATTCAAGACCTCAGAGAGGAATTCAAGAATGAGATACAAACTTTGAAAAATACAGCATCTGAAATGAAACATACAAGATGAAGTAGAGGAGACGGTAAATGAAATAGAAATTAAAAAACAGGAATACAAAGTAGATGAGGCAGAGAGAAAAAAGGATCTCTAGGAATGAAAGAATATTAGGAGAACTGTGTGGCCAATCCAAATGGAACAATATTCACATTATAGGGGCACCAGAAGAAGAAGAGAGAAAAGGGATAGAAAGTGTCTTTGAGGAGGTAATTGCTAAAAACTTCCCCTTCTGGGGAAGGAGATAGTCTTTCAGGCCATGGAGGTGCATAGATCTCCCAAAACAATGGATCCAAGGAGGACAACACCAAGACATATAATAATTAAAATGGCAAAGATCAAGGATAAGGACAGAGTATTAAAAGTAGCCAGAGAGAGAAAAAAGATCACCTACAAAGGAAAACCCATCAGTCTATCATCAAACTCCTCAGCAGAAACCTTACAGGCCAGAAGGGAGTGGCATGATATATTCAATGCAATGAAACAGAAGGGCCTTGAACCAAGAAAACTCTACCCAGCAAGATTATCATTTAAATTTGAAGGAGGGATTAACAATTTCCAGATGAGCAAAAGCTGAGAGAATTTACCTCCCAAAAACCATCTCTACAGTGTATTTTGGAGGGACTGCTATAGTTGGAAGTGCTGCTAAGGCTAAATAGCTGTCACCAGAGGTAGTAAAACCACAGTAATAGAAGTAGACCAATTAATAACTAAGAAAATGCACAATTAAATCAACTACCCCCAAAGTCAGTCAAGGGATACACAAAAAATACAGAATATGACACCTAATATATAAAGAATGGAGGAAAAAGAAAAGGGAAGGAAAAAAAAGAACCTTTAGATTGTGTTTGAAATAGCATAATAAGCAAGTTAAGTTAGACTGTTAGATAGGAAAGAAGCTACCCTGGAACCTGTGGTAACCATGAATCTAAAGCCTGCAATGCAAATAAGTATATACCTATCGATAATCACCCTAAATGTAAATGGTCTGAATGCACCAATCAAAAGACATATAGAGTCACTGAATGGATAATAAAACAAGGCCTATCTATATGCTGCTTACAAGAGACTCACTTCAAACCCAAAGACATACACAGACTAAAAGTGAAGGGATGGAAAAAGATATTTCATGCAACTAATAGGGAGAAAAAAGCAGGAGTTGCAGTACTTGTATCAGACAAAATAGACTTCAAAACAAAGAGTAACAAGAGATAAAGAAGGACATCATATAATGATAAAGGGGTCAGTCCAACAAGAGGATATAACCATTATAAATATCTATGCACCCAACACAGGAGCACCTACATATGTGAAACAAATACTAACAGAATTAAAGGAGGAAATAGAATGCAATGAATTCATTTTAGGAAACTTCAACACATCACTTACTCCAAAGGACAGATCAACTGGACATAAAACAAATAAGGAGACAGAAGCACTGAACAACACATTAGAACAGATGGACCTAATGGACATCTACAGAACATTCTACCCAAAAGCAGCAGGATACACATTCTTCTCAAGTGCACATGGAACATTTTCAAGAATAGATCATATACTAGGCCACAAAAAAGAGCCTCAGTAAATTCAGGATTGAAATTATACCAATCAGCTTCTCAGACCACAAAGGTATGAATATAGAAATAAATTATGCAAAGAAAATGAAAAAGCCCACAAACACATGGAGGCTTAACAACATGCTCCTAAATAATCAATGAATCAATGACCAAATAAAAACAGAGATTAAGCCATATATGGAGACAAATGACAATAATTCAATACTGCAAAACCTGCGGGATGCATCGAAGGCCGTGCTAAGAGGGAAGTATTTGCAATACAGGCCTACCTCAGGAAAGAAGAACAATCCCATATGAACAGTCTCAACTCACAATTAATGAAGCTTTGAAAAGAACAAATGAGGCCCAAAGTCAGTACAAGGAGGGACATAATAAAGATTAGAGTAGAAATTAGTAAAATCAAGAATAAAACAATAGAATCAATGAAAGCAGAAGCTGGATCTTTGAGAAAATTAACAAAATAGATAAACCCCTAGCCAGACTTACCGAGAAAAAAAGAGAGTCTACACACATAAACAGAATCAGAAATGAGAAAGGAAAAATCACTATGGATACCACAGAAATACAAAGAATTATTAGAGAATACTATGAAAAATTATATGCTAACAAATTGGGTAACCTAGAAGAAATAGACAACTTTCTAGAAAAACACAAACTTCCAAGGCTGACCCAGGAAGAAATAGAAAATCTGAATAGACCAATTACCCACAATGAAATCAAATTGGTCATTGAAAAACTACCAAAGAAGAAAACTCCTGCACCAGATGGCTTAACCACTGAATTTTATCAAATATTTAGTGAAGACCTAATACCCATCCTCCTTAAAGTTTTCCAAAAAGTAGAAGGGGAGGGAATACTTCCAAATGCATTCTATGAGGCCAGCATCATTCTAATATCAAAACTAGGCAAATACAACACACAAAAAAATAAAATTACAGACCCATATCCCTGATGAACATAGGTGCAAAAATACTCAACAAAATATTAGCAAACTGAATTCAAAAATACATCAAAAACATAATCCATCATGACCAAGTAGGATTTATTCCAGGGATGCAAGGATGGTACAATATTTGAAAAATCCATCAGCATCATATACACATCAACAAAAAAGGACAAAAACCACATGATCATCTCCATAGATACTGAAAAAGCATTTGACAAAATTCAACATCCATTCATGATAAAAACTCTCAACAAAATGGGTGTAGAGGGCAAGTACCTCAACATAATAAAAGCCATATATGACAAACCCACAGCCAATATCCTACTTAACAGTGAGAAGCTGAAAGCTTTTCCTTTAAGATCGGGAACAAGACAAGGATGCCCACTCTCACCACTTTTATTCAACATAGTTCTAGAGATCCTAGCCACAGCAATCAGATAATGCAAAGAAATAAAAGGCATCCAGATTGGCAAGGAAGAAGTTAAATTGCCCTTTTGCAGATGATATGATATTGTACATAAAAAACCCTAAAGAATCCACTCAAAAACTACTAGATCTAATTCAGCAAAGTTGCAGGATATAAAATTAATACACAGAAATCTGTTGCATTCCTATACACTAATGATGAACTAGTAGAAAGAGAAATCAGGAAAACAATTCCATTCACAATTGCATCAAAAAGAATAAAATACTAAGAATAAACCTAACCAAGGAAGTGAAAGACCTATTCTCTGAAAACTACAAGACATTCATGAGAGAAATTAAAGAAGATACCAATAAATGGAAACACATCCTGTGCTCATGGATAGGAAGAATTAATATTGTCAAAATGGCCATCCTGCCTAAAGCAATCTACAGATTCAATGCAACCCCTATCAAAATACCAACGGCATTCTTCAAGGAACTAGAGCAAATAGTTCTAAAATTCATATGGAACCACAAAAGACCCTGCAATCCTGAGAAGGAAGAAGAAAGTGGGGGGGATTACACGCCCTGACTTCAGGCTCTACTACAAAGCCACCGTAATCACGACAATTTGGTACTGACACAAGAACAGCCCCATAGACCGGTGGAACAGAATAGAGAGCCCAGATATTAACCCAAGCATATATGGTCAATTAATATATGATAAAGGAGCGATGGACATACAATGGGGGAAATGACAGCCTCTTCAACAGCTGGTGTTGGCAAAACTGGAGAGCTACATGTAAGAGAATGAAGCTGGATTACTGTCTAACCCCGTACACAAAAGTAAACTTGAAATGGATTGAACCCCTGAACGTAAGTCATGAAACCATAAAACTCTTAGAAGAAAACACAGGCAAAAATCTCTTGAACATAAACATGAGCAAGTTTTTTTGTGAACACAACTGCTTGGGCAAGGGAAACAAAAGCAAAAATGAAGAAATGGGACATCAAATTAAAAAGCTTCTGTTCAGCAAAGGACGCCATCAGTAGAACAAAAGGCATTCTACAGTATGGGAGAATATATTCATAAATGACATACCTGATAAGGGGTTAACAGCCAAAGTATATAAAGAACTCACATGCCTCAAAACCCAAAAAGCAAATAACCCAATTTAAAAAATGGGCAGAGGATATGAACAGACACTTCTCCAAAGAAGAAATTCAGATGGCCAACAAGCACATGAAAAGATGCTCCACATCGCTAATCATCAGAGAAATGCAAATTAAAACCACAATGAGATATCTCCTCACACCAGTAAGGATGGCCAACATCCAAATGACAAGGAACAACAAATACTGGCGAGGATGCAGAGAAAGGGGAACCCTCCTACACTGCTGGTGGGAATGTAAATTAGTTCAACCATTGTGGAAAGCAGTATGGAGGTTCCTCAAAAAACTAAAAATAGAAGTACCATTTGACCCAGGAATTCCACTCCTAGGAATTTACCCAAGGAAACAAGATCACAGATTCAAAAGACATACGCACCCCTATGTTTATCGCAGCACTATTTACAATAGCCAAGATAAGGAAGCAACCTAGTTGTCCATCAGTAGATGAATGGATAAAGATGTGGTACATATACACAATGGAATATTACTCAGCCATAAGAAAACAAATTCTACCATTTGCAACATGGGTGGAGCTAGAGGGTATTATGCTCAGTGAAATAAGCCAGGTGGAGAAAGACAAGCATCAAAAGATTTCCATCATTTGTGGAGTATAACAATGAAGAAAAACTGAAGCAACAAAACAGCAGCAGACTCACAGACTCCAAGAAGGAACTAGCGGTTACCAAAGGGAAAAGGACTGGGGAGGATGGGTGGGGAGGGAGGGAGAAGGGGATTAAGTGGCATTACGATTAGCACACATAATGTAGGGGGGGCCATGGGGAAGGCAGGATAGCACAGAGAGGACAAGTAGACTCCGTGGCATCTTACTATGCTAATGGACAGTGACTGCAATGCGGTGTGGGGGGGACTTGATAATACGGATGAATGTAGTAACCACAATGTTTTTCATGTGAAACCTTCATAAGAGTGTGTATCAACGACACCTTAATAAAAAAATAAAAGGAACAGAGCACTCTATCACATGGGTGAACCCTCAAAACAATTCGAAGTGAAAGAAGCCGGACACAGATCCACACACTGTGGTATCCTGGGCTTGTGAAATGTCCAGCATGGGCTGGTCAGCATGGACGGCAGGCAGGCTGTTGTCTCCCAGGCCCCAGTCTGAGGGAGTGATGTCACAGGACTGGAGGAATGGGGGGTGACTGCTTAATGGGCATTGGGGTTTGAGATGAAAGTGCTTGGGAACCGGATAGTGACGCTGGTCACATAACACCGAGTAAACGGAATACCACTGATCATTCACTTTAAAATGGCTAAATTGGTGAATTTCATGCACCTTGTCAGATGACATTCATTTCAATAAAAAATAAGAGAGCCAAATGGTCCGATCTTAAAATTTCAGTCCACACCCAACTCAACAATTCTCCCAGAACCCACCCAGGATCCTGCAGTGGGGGTCTGCTCACAGCCCTCTTCTGTATTTTGGTTCTTGGGGGTCAGGAGGGACAGGAGGCTGGGGGAGGGCTCCCTGTCGCCAGCTCTCCGAGCTTTGGCTGAGGGAGGGTGTCGTGTCTTTGGAAGCCCTGCACCTCTGGGTCCTCCTGTGGGCAGACAGCTCCCATGGGCTGGATCCCAGCAAAACAACTTGAGGCCAGGGAGTTTTGATATGTCACACACCTCAGGCTGTGTAACAAATGACTCCAAACTGTGCTTCTGAAAACACTCACTTCCTCTGCACAGCGTGTGCAGGTTAGGAGCCTGGAAGTGCCTTAGCTGGGCCTACTGCTCAACACCCCACAGACTGACGTCAGAGTGTCGGCCAAGGCTGCAGTGTCAATGGAAGCCAGCTTGGGGAAGGACCTGCCCCCAAGCTCAGGGGATTGGTGGCAGCACTTAATTCCTTGTGGGCCACTGGGCTGAGCGCCTCACGGCCCTGGTGGCCCTTCCCAGGTCCCTGGCAGCAGCTGGAGGGGATGCATACCCACATCACTCCTGGAGGTCTTCAGTTTATGGAGAGCGTTTAACCTACACTAATGAGGACGGACACTCAGTTCCACTGGGGCCTAGAGGGAGATGGTTCTTACGTCCTGACTTATATTCTACATCATTCCATTGGCAGATGCCCTCCCTTCTTCAAAGAGCTGCCACTTCTGACCGGGCATTTCAAAATTGGAAACTCTTGCTCACAACAGATCAATCAATCAACCAATCCATCAATAAATCAATATGGACCACAACAAAGCCTACTCCATTTTTATTACGTGGCCAGTTACAGTAGCAGTGCAGAGGCCAAAAGACCTGGTGTCTGTCTCTGTGTGCAAAGGTCCCCTTTCCAGGACATGAGCCATGTTGGCTGACAGCAGCCCCTAGAGTTCTCATCTTTACTGATTGTCTACAAGGTTAAGACTTCCTTTTTGGGGGCGGCCAGCTTCATCTTATGTAGAACAGGCACTCATTCAAAAATTGCTGCTTTTTTTCACTGGAGATGGCTGGTAATTACAGATATGCTTTGGTTATGTAACTATACTCCTATTATGTTAAGGTGTGTGCGCAATTTAAGTAGTAGCTTAAAACCTATACATGCTGAAGTTACTCTACAAGAAGATATGTCAAAGAAATAATCAATCTTCCCATGTTTTCTTCCGCCTGCTACTTCTATAGCTTTTCTTCTTCCTTCCTAATTACAACCCTTAAATAGAATTCGTGCCTCATATCAAATTTACCGAGTATCATAATTCTTCCAAGTGGTAAAGATACCTCAAGACAAATGCTGGGCATAGAAGCCACAGGGCATAAATATGCAAAGAAGTAAAAAGCTAACCTTTTCAAACAATAAGGCTTCCCTCTCACTTACCAACTTCACATTTCCCTGTATGGCCCCGGAAGATGACTGGTTAGCCAGAGACGGGTAAGATTCCTCAAGGGAGGAACAACCTAAGACAGGCACAGTCGCAGGGGGGCCATCAGGTGAGAAATTGGGGATCAACAGAGGTGAGGCTTAGAACCTCACCCCCCCTGTTCTGAGAGAAATCTTCTGCACACGTGGATGTTTTATTGCCCTGGTCTAGCTTGGATTAACACATAGTCTACAGGCACACACCTGATCATCTACATCTGCTCTCTTACAGCACTAAACTATATTTTCTACCTTTATCTTGTATCTACCTACCACTTCAGCATTTTATTAAAAATAATAATAATAAAGAGAGAAATGTGGTATCCACATATAAATCAAGTATAAAAACCAAATGAGTATTCATATTTGAACCGACTGTTTATAGTTCATAATGCATGAGCAAAACCGAAAGTTTCTGTGATGACTGCCCTTGTACTGTTCACTATGTAACTTATTCATTATGTAAGAATTTGTTCTCCAATTAAGAACTTGTTTGTTATGCCTCAGAAGATTGGAGACTGACGAAAATTAGGCTTGGGGTGGATTAATGATTGTGCATTGAGCATTGACTCCCCTATACAGAATTTTATTGTCGTTAACAACCATTTGATCAATAAATATGAGAGATGCCCTCACAAAAAAAAAAAAAAAAAAAAAAAAAAAGGACAGACTTCCAATGGTAAAATAAATAAGTAACCGGGATGTAATGTACAGCATAAGGAATACAGTCAAGATATTGTAACAGCTTGGTAGGGTGATAGCTGGAACCTAGAATTATGTATATAAATGTTCTACCACTGTGTTGTACACTTGAAACTAATGTAATGTAATACTGTGCGTCAACTACCCTTCAATAAAAAATAATTATTAAAAAAAAAAAATTTATAAACAGCACTATGTGTATAAATCTACATTTTTGCTCATCATTGTGAAGTCAACTTGTAGTTTTAGTTAATTTTCAATATTGTAATAGTACTGTTGTACAATAATATATTGAATTGTATAATTGTATAATGAATTGTTATATAACAAATGTATTAGTTTTCGAGGACTGCCCTAACAAAATGCCACAAAGTAGGCGACTTAAACAATGGAAATTTGTTTTCTCACACTTCTGAGTGCTTGAAATACAAGAACAAGGGGTTGGTAGATCTGATTTCTTCTGCTGTATCTTCCCTTGGCTTGCAGATGACCACCTTCTCACTGTGTCCTCACATGTTTATCCCCCAATCTGTGCCTTGTGTGAGTCCTAACCTCTTCTTCTTATAAAGACACCAGTCATATTGGATCAGGACCCACCCATAGGACCTTATTTTAACTTAATCACCTCTGAAACTGCCTATCTTCAAACAGTCACATTCTGAGGTCCTGGGGGTTAGGACTTCAACATACAGATTTAGGGGGATACAATTCATCCCATAACAGTAATGAGCACACCACAATTTTTAAGTTTATCTCCTCCTTTAATAAATATTTAGGTGTTTCCAGTTGCCTGCTGTTACAAACAACACTACTGTCAACATTCCTTTACTTGCCTTTTTGGGCACCCTAGGAAGTGGAATTATTGGGTTACATACACATTGCCAACTTTATTAGATGATGACAGAGTGCTCCAAAGTGACTGTAGAAGTATACAGAGCTGACAGGTGTGTATAAGAATTCTGTTGTTAATCCTTAGTATTGTCAGATTATTTTTTTTAAAATCTGAAAAGTGGGCAATGGATTCTCATGATAGTTTGATTTATACACCCATGATTTATTAGTAGGGTTGAGTATTTTTTCATATTTGTTGACTATAGTCACTCATCTATGAATTGCCTGTTTGTATCTTTTGCCCATTTTTCTGTTGGTTTGTCTTTTTCTTATTGATTTGTAGTTCTGTCTGTATTCTGGATATTAATTCTTCTTGATTATATATACTGCAAATAGCATGTTCAAATCTATGTATTGTTTTCACTTTCTGAATGTTGCCTTTCAATGAATAGAAGTTTTTTTAATGAGAAAAAAAAAAATTGCTGCTTTTCCTCATCTATCCCACCATCTGCCCAGCATGATTTAATGTTCCTCCAATACATTTATTAGGCAGGTGAATTCAGAGGTCTCCTCCTTTGGCTTTCCGGAACTTGTTACACAAATAGGCAGCAACTTCTCGAGGTGGCTGGAAAAGAAGATGAGAGGAGCCATTTGCATGCCTTACAAGGGACTAGAAATGAAGTAAGACCAAGCCTCCCAGTCTGGATCTAACTCCAGTGGCACAGACAGTAGCCTCAGCAATCCTCCCTGGCCAGTCTGCCCGCCACCCCCTCCCCGGCCACTGTGGGCTGAGGCTGGGGCCACAGGCCTGGCGCTTATCAGCAGGTGGAGTGGACATGATACATGCCAATTCTAGTCCGAAGTCCTTGGGAGTGGGGGTGGGTGCCCAGACTCTGTGTCCCTGAGGTCCCCCCACAGAGCAGAGGGATCCTAGAACATTAACCCACTAGATTTCTGAGTTCATGTCACCACAATACAGTTTCATCTACTCTGCCTGATAAACTTGGTCCAGTGACTTAAACTTCTGCACCCTGGTCTCATCATTTGTAAAACGAAGATGAGAATATTTACCACTAAGGGTTGAGGCTGAGAGATTAGAGGATCAGCTTAATGCGCAGTGAACATAATACTGACCCTAAGGCATCATAATGTTTGCCTACCAAGCCTCTGTCTGGCCACATTTATCACCTATCTTATCAAAACCAAACACATAATTTCCTTCCTTACAGAAATTAGTGTTATCATAGAATAGAGGCAAACATTCTTTTTAGAATTATAATAAGACTTTAATTTAAATGAGGCTCTCTCTCACTCTACTGCTCTTAACGTATGCCGAGCAGAGGGTGTCTGGAGCCCTCTGGAAAACTGGCTGTGGCCCCACAGAAGCCCAAACACCCAGCGTATACTGAATCCCTACCTCACGTCGTACACAGAGAAGAAGTCCATGTGGATTAAATAGCAATTGGAAAACATAAAGTTGTAAAGCTGAATAAAAAGACACAGGGCAATATATTTGTGGCTGAAATGTGGGAGGGGCTTCGTAAACAAGACTCAAAAACCACAACAGGTAAAGCAAAAAACTGGTGGGCTTGATGCTATCAAGAGCAAGACTTTTCTTCACAGAAAGATATGATAAGAGTGACACGGAAGAGATCTGGGGTACCATCTAAAATGACAAGAGATTCCTATCAGATCAGACGATTCAAAAGAAGCAAATACGGGAAAAATGTATGTGTGTGTCTTTATGCAGCGATTTCTGTAGATAACCCTGTAAAGAATGGGTGACTTGAAGAACACACTGACAATAGTACTCCCGTCCGTCACTGGTCCTTTTAACTTTGAACATGGTCTTTTTCTTGATATTCAAAAGTTTTCGATTTTAACATACCTGAATTTATCCTGTCTCTTCCTTTTATGTCTCATTTAAGAAATCCTCCCTCACCTGAATTGATAGATGTACTTTCCAATACTTCCAATACATCCCAAAAGTGTAAGGTTTTGGTTTTCATTCTTTAAGTTCTGAATGCACATGGAATTTGTTTTTCTGTAAGGTATGAAGTACGGAGCTGGCTTTGCTTTATTTCGACAAGATTATCCAACTGGCCTATCATTTCCTTTCTCGGTGAGACCCTGGCTCCACGTTCCCTGGCACTGCAAGGACTCCATCCTGGGACAGACAGCGTTGTCCTCAGCCTCACATCCCCAGGAACCTCAGAACGTGGGTGCACTTGGCAAAGAGCCTCTGCAGATGTGATCCGGCCGAGGGGAGGGCGCCCTCAAGGAGGGCGGTGCCCACAAGGGGGCAGAGAGACACACACATGCAGGAGGCGGCCACAAGACAACAGAGGCAGGGACTGCAGCGACGCAGCCACGAGCCAGGGACTGCCAGACACTGTCAGAGGCATCAAGAGGGAGGGAAAGGTCTCTCTGGGGCCTCTGGAGGGAGCCCAGCCCTGTGCCACCTTGATCTTGGCCCTCTGCCTTCCGGACTGTGAGAGAATGAACTTCTGTGGTTTTAGGTCATTCACTTTGTAGTAGTTTTTGCCAGTGGCCACAGGAAACTAACAGCCCCCCTCTGTCACCCTGCCCACTCCCCGACAGAGGAACAGCTGCAGGAGAGCTGGCCGAGCGCTGGCACACGTGCTCCGCCTCGGGAGGAGGTCACGTGCACGCCCGGCTTCCAGCCCAGCTCTGCTGCTCACCAGCAGGGGTAGGGGCCAGCAAGGTGACCTCACTGTCCTCGGGGTCCTCAGTGGTACTGGGGTTAATGGAGCCCTAAGGGGCTGCTCTGGGAGAGGCTGGGGGCAGCCTGGCTGGGAAAGACTCTGTCATTGCTGCTATTACTTCAGACTCGCTCACAGCTGTCTTCCCACCTGTTCCAGGTACGTCAGGACCTTGACCCTCAGGTCCAGAAGGACACGGAAGGGTCAGGCCACGGGCGACTGCTCTGGGGCCTGGCCTCCTTCACTTGCTGCAGCCTGCAGGCCATTGACATCTTCCAGGCTCCCCCAGGTGCTGGTGAAGGTCGGGGCTTCAGACACCATATGTAAATCGTCTGCAGACAGGCCCCGGTTTTCCACCGTGAGGACCGGAGGCCCTGCATGATGGATCTGGCTGCACGGCGTGCTGCATGCTAACTTATCAGTCAACTAAAAAACAAGATGTTTTGAGATGTGTGATGAGCCACACGCGCCCTGGGGAGGTCGGGGCCCAGGGACCCTGAGGTGGCAGGCTCTGGAGCAGGCACAGCAGGACCTTGCGGGGCCAGCATGGTCCCAGCTCTGCCTGGCCACTGGCCTGGCTGGCTTCAGCCAAGGCACCTTGGGGCCTTTTTGGTGCCTCAGTTTCCCCACTGTGAGTGAACTCTGCCAGAGTCTAAGGCTCTCCAGCTCGGGGCCTTTGGCTCCTGTTTGGCCATGGAACCACTAGAGCCTTAATCCCCGGGCAATGGAAGGTGTCCAGGAGCTGGCATGGCTACCTCTCAACCCCAGGGCTGGCCGAGCCTTGGCGGGAGGAGCACTGCCCGCCCCGGGCTGCACTTACCATCTTCTCGCTTCTATCGCTGGCTCCTGTGAACACAGACAGCAGGCTTGTGGTTAACAGATGGCAGGGAGTCCGCCCTGTGACCCACGGTGTGGGGGTGGCTGAGGTCCTCCTCACCGCCCGGGCTTCCCCGGGGAGGCTGCAGGAATGAGCCTGGCCAGGCCTCGCTGACTGCGCCATCTAGTTCCACAGTTTCTGGAACTTCCCAGGGAACTGCAGCTCTCTGCACCATTTTGCCGGCAGCCAACTTCCTCCTTCCCACTGAGCCTGCCCGGACCTACCCTGCCGCTGAGATTGCCCTGGGACTCCACTGACCAGGCTCGCTGCCCCCAGCATTGCGACGACTTTCAGGGGCACGTCCTCCCCAGGGCTAGGAGGGGCCTCAGCACATGGGAGCCAGATGGTGGCGAGCAAAGGTCAGGCCCTGTCATAACTCAGGCCCCCCCAGGACCTGCCCCACAGTCCAGCTTGTCACTTTCTCCCGTCCAGCGGTCTGATGGGATGCTTCATACCGTCAGGGCAACAACGGCACCCAGCCGAGATGCCGTCTTCTGGTTTTGCAGCGTAGACAAAGGTGAAGACCAAAATAACCAGAAGAAAAGGAAAGCTCCCGATCAAAAACCACCGGTGTCTGCGCACTGCAAGGGGAGGAAACCGAGACGTCACAATGAGGTCCGATACTGGCTGCTTCCTGAGCAGCCACAGGATAAAGAACGCACAAACAGGTCCAGCAATCCCACTTCTGGGAAGTTACCCGAAGGCAAGGGGCACACCTGCAGCCCTTGCTCATGGCGGCAATATTCACAACAGCCAAGAGGCGGGGACGGCCTGGTGTCCGCTGAAGGATGAACAGACAGAGAAGATGTGGTGCGTATGCACAGTACAATATTACTCAGCCATAAAAAAGGAGGAAATCCCACCTTTTGTGACAACTAGATGGACCTAGAGGGCATTATGCCAAGTGAAATAAGTCATACAGAGAAAGACAAATTCGGTATGACCTTACTTACATGTGGAATCGAAAAAAACAAAAAAAACAAAACAAAAAAACCCAAAGAAACCAGATTGATGGTTACCAGAAGCCTGGGGTGGGGGTGAGGGAACTGGATGAAGAGGGTCAAAGGCACAAAGCTCCAGTATTGATAATTAAGTCCTGGGGTGTCACGTATGGCACATGACTGTGGTTAACGCTGCTGTTTGGTATATTTGAAAATTGTTAAGAGAGTAGATTCTAAGAGTTCCCACTGCAAGAAAAAGAATCCGTTTTCTTTTTGGTACCCACACGAGATGACAGATGTTAGCTAAACTTGATGTGATCATCGTTCCCACCTTGAACTTATCCGGTGCTGTACATCAATTGCGTCTCAATAAAACTGGGGGAGAAAAGAGCAAATTAACAAACATCTGTGCTAGCTGGCTTGGTGGACACGGGAAGAGGCCCAGTGCGCAGGCCTCTTCCGGCTGGCCTGCCTCTCCTGGAGGTGTGTGTTGGGGGAGGGGAGGCTGCCCCAGGCTGGCATACCTGAGGGCGAGTAGGCCTGACCTCTGTCCCAGGGTGGCATGCTGGTAGCAGAGCTTAGACGGTCCCGAAGGATTTGTTCAGCCTCACAGCTATTTGAGGAAATGGTGCTCTGATGCCTACCCTGAGGGGATGTCCTGATGGCGCAGCTCTGGAGGGCTCCCGGATGGGGGCTGGTCACTGGCAGGCCAAGCCAGGGTTAGCAGGTGGACTCTCAGCCCCACTCCCATCTTCTGGGGAGGGAAGGAAGGCTGGAAATGATTAATAATCGATCACACCTACGTGACGAAGCCTCCATAAAAATCCCCAAAGTATGGGGTTTGGAGAGCTTCCGAGCTGGCGAACTCACCTAGTGCCAAGTGGGTACCACGCCCCAAGTCCATAAACCAGTAAAAGGAAGAAAGTGTTCCCCTGACTTCCGTGAACTGTTTCAGCAAATGACTGAATCCAGGCAGAGGCGATGCTATGCCCTCTGATTCATTCCTCTGATTTGTAGCCAAGTCGGACAGAAGTCGTGGGGAACCCAGGGACCCATTACTTTGATTGGCATCTGAAGGGGGGCAGTCTTGTGGGACTGAGCCCTTAACTTGGGGGGGGGTGTCACATGACACACTGGCTTTCCATGGTTTCAGGCCTCCAGTAGTGATGGGGAGGTGCCACTTTTCCTCAAGAGGTTATTTCCTTATTTTTAAATTGTGTTAAAAGTTATTTAAAATAATTTTTAAATGCAAATTACACATACATAGAATCGACCACCTTAACCATTTTAAGTGTACAGGTCTGTTTCTTTGACTACAAACTTGCTGTCCGGTGCATTTCATACCAATGGAATCATGACATGTGACCTTTACTGTGGCTTCATTCAAACTCTGTCATGCCGAGGTCCATGCATACAGTGTGTGTCAGCACTTCATTCCATTGTATGGCTTAATAATATTCAGACATGTATGTATGTATGTTGGAATACCCTGCATTTATTACTTATTCATCTGCTAATGGATTTAAAAAACTTTTTTAAAGAAATAAATCCTGGAGCCAAGACCATTCTGTGGAAAAGGTATAGCTTGTTCAATAAATGGTGTTGGGAAAACAGGGTATCCACAGACAAAGAATGAGCCTGGACCTTTACTTGACACTATAGCAAAATTTAACTTAGAATCAAAGACCTCAGTATAAGAGCTAAAACTATAAAACCCTTAGAAGAAAACAGAGGAAAAGCTTCATGATACTGAATTTGGCAGTGATTTCTGCACTGGCTGCAACAAAAGCAAAAACAGACAAATGAGGCAACGAAAATAAAACGCTCCTCATTTCAGATCCAAAGACATACACACACAGCCTAAAAAGTGAAGCGATGGAAGAAGGTATGCCATGCAGACAACAGGGGGGGAAAAAGCAGGACTTAGAGTACTTGTATCAGGCAAAACTGATTTCAAAACAAAGAAAGTAACAAGAGACAAGGACATTAAATAATGATAAAAAGGTCAGTCCAACAAGAGGATATAACATAACCATTATAAGTATCTTTGTATCCACCATAGGAGCACCTAAATATGTAAAACAGATACTAACAGAATTAAAGGAGGAAATAGATTGCAACGCATTCATTTTAGGAGACTTTAACACACCACTCACTCCAAAGGACAGATCAGCCAGACAGAAAATAAGGAGACAGAGGCACTGAACAATATAGAACACATGGACCTAACAGACATCTACAAAACTCTACACCCAAAAGCAGGATACACATTCTTCTCAAGTGCACATGGAACATTTTCAAGAATAGATCACCTACTAGGCCACAAGAAGAGCCCCAATAAATTCAGAGATCGAAATTCCATCAAGCACCCAGACCACAATGGTATGAAACTAGAAATAAATCACACAAAGCAAACAAAAAAGTCCACAAAGACATGGAGGAGGCTAAACAACATGTTTCTAAATTATCAATGCATCAGTGAACAAGTTAAAACAGAGACCAGGCAATACCTGGAGACAAATGAAAACCAAATACAACAGCCCAAAACCTGTGGGACTTACTTTAATGATAAACAGGAAGCTGAAGATACCTGGCACTGGATGGAAATAAGTGGACTGATTGATGTGTGACTATTTCCAAGGCCTGGCGATGTTTGGAGTGAGGAGGGAAGGGTGGGGCTCCCATTCTGAGCTGAGCAATGGGTGGACAGCACTGTCATTCCCAGGGACAAAGAATATAAACCCAGGGGAGGAGAGGCTTCTCTGGCCCCTGATCCCCATTCCAGAGCCCCTCCTCCCACAAATCACATCCTTGGGGTCCTAGTCTTCCCCTGTGCATATCACCTCCCAAGGACATCGTGCGCAAGGTCGAGTACCCATTGGGAGTAAGAGGAAGCTCTTTTTAACATGTAAAACTTTAATAGGTGAAGGAAAAACACATTCCAACCTGTACAAACTTGATACTTGTACACTGACACTTTAAAAACATTAAGGCGAACAGTCTAAACTCACAATTAATGAAACCAGAAAAAGAAGAACAAATGAGCCCAAAGCCAGTAGAAGAAATAAACAAAATCAAGAAGAATAAAACAATAGAAAGAATCAGTAGAACCAGGAGCTGGTTCTTTGCGAAAATCAACAAAATAGATAAACCCCTAGCCAGACTTACCAAGAAAAAAGAGTACAATAAACAGAAAAAGCATTTGACAAAATTCAATATCCATTCATGATAAACTCTCAACAAAATGGGCATAGAGGGCAAGTACCTCAACATAATAAAGGCCATATATGGCAAACCCACAGCCAACATCATACTGAACAGCGAGAAGCTGAAAGCTTTTCCCCTAAGATCAGGAACAAGACAAGGATGCCCACTCTCCCCACGTTTATTCAACATAGTATTGGAGGTCCTAGCCACGGCAATCAGATAACACGAAGAAATAAAAGGCATCCAGATTGGTAAGGAAGAAGTTAAACTGTCACTGTTTGCAGATGACATGATATTGCACATAACAAACCCTGAACAATCCACTGCAAAACTAGTAGAATAACTACATTCAGCAAAGTTGCAGGATACAAAATTAATACACAGAAATCTGTTGCATTACTATATACTAATAATGAAGAAGCACAAAGAGAAATCAGGAAAACAACTCCATTTACAATTGCATCAAAAAGAATAAAATACCTAAGAATAAACCTAACCCAGGAGGTGAAAGACTTGTACTCTGAAAACTATAAGATACTCATGAGATAAATTAAAGAAGACACCAATAAATGTAAATCTATCCCATGCTCATGGATAGGAACAATTAATATTGTCAAAAAGGCCATCCTGCCCAAAGCAATATACAAACTCAATGCAATCCTTAACAAAATACCAATAGCATTCTTCAATGAACTACAGCAAATAGTTCTAAAATTCATAAGGAAAATAAAAAACTTCTATGCATCAAAGAATGCCCAATTGACAGAGTGAAAGGCAGCCCACAGGATGGGAGGAAATACTTGCAAATCATGTATCTGATCAGGGAATAATACATAAAAAAATATCGCAACTCATCAATGCCCCATTTAAAAAATGTATGTCTACAGAAAGCAGGTTATAGTGTTTACAAGAGATGAGAGAAGGAGAGAGTGGGGAGTCGGCTTTTAATGGGTACAGAGATGCCTTCTGCGGATGACCCAAATGTTCTGAAACTAGACAGAGGTGGTGGTACTAAGTGCCATTAAATTGTTCACTTTAAAATGGTTAATTTTATATTGTGTGGATTTCATTAAAAAATATACATATTTGGGAAAAAGAAAAAGCACCCAGATCTCTTACGTGGCTCAGGCAAGCCGCACACCGTGTCTGCTGTAGCATTGCATTTCTGGAGGGCAACACTCCCTCTGGGACACCTGCGGGGAGAGAGACGTCCTCAGTGTTGCTCCTGCCATGTCTGCCCAGGCTCACCAGCACGCAGAGCCCTGGCATCAGCAACAGGAGGTGCCCAGAAGGGGTTGTCATGAAGCAGGGTGCATCCCCCTGCACGCCGTGGCCAGAGATCCCAGGAAGGGCCCTAGGAACATGCTCATCCTGCACCAGCAGCTTGGCCATCCTCACCAGCATTCTCGCTAAGAGGAGGAAAATCTATGCATTTTCCTCCTCCATGAACGCTGATTGCCTTGTTTGCAGGCACATAGTCTGGAGAAAAAGGCATTTGCATTACTTTTTTCACAAAGGCCCAGGAATATAGGGGGTTCTTCCTAACTGCTGCAAGGTGCACACTTACAATTCATTCTCATTTCAGTAGTTTTGAAGTGGCAGGTAGATTTGTTCAGATCCAGGATGACTTACTGACTTGCTAAAAGAGCTCACAGCTCTCACAGCCCTCTGCACTGCCCTGGAGGCTGACAGCTGTGGATCGCTGTGTGTCACTTCACCAGCCTGTGCTCTCCTGCATACCCAGGTCCCCCACCTTCCTCCGGGCATGAAAGAGTTTGATTCCAGAATCACCAAGCAAAAAAACGTCGCAGAAGTCTCAGTTTAGATACCCTTTAAGGCACTGAGAATGTGGTCCACCTGTCACTTTGCCATCCAGCTCCGGAGAAGGTGCGTATGCAGGTCCTGCGTCCTCTAGGCCAGAGAGGCCCTACACCCCAGTGCCTCTGGGGTGCGACCTCGGGTGGCTTGTCAGCATCTTAGATGCCAGGGAACACGGGTATGAGGACCCCAGATTCCAGACGGGGGTACTTTCCCAACGAGAATTCAACGCAGAGCTGGTCAGTAGATGTGAGGTAGAATAAAGGCCTTTCTGAAAGGCAACACCCCGAGTCTACGTCCTGCATCCTTTCCTAGGCTGTGATGTGAGGATGCCCATCAGCAAAGCAAAGAGGCACATGGAGAGAGGTGGAGGCGCGGGGCAGAAGCCAGGTGGGCAGGCAGTGACGGGGGTTGTGCACTGACAGCTGCAGCAGACCTTGAAGAGGTTAGTCCAGCAGGGGACCGAGGGCCACAGGCTCCGTGACAGGTGACAGGCAGACAGGGGGATGGAAAGCTGAGAAAAAGTAAGGCGCAAAAAAGGCGAACAATGCGTCAAAACTGGAAAAGGAATCAGGAACAAGAAAGAAGGGTGTAAAATGGGATTTACCCGAACAGGAAATAACCTGGAAATCAGCGCGATGTTACGGCCCAGAAACAAGAACCTCAGTGGCTGGTGCATGAGTGGTCCCCGGGCCGATGCTGACTGAACTCACCTGTCAGAAGTCACACGTCCTACCGGCTCTCAGCTCCGAAAGAACAACCCCACACAAGTCCAGGTCCTGGGCCCCCTCCCATCCCCGCCAAAGGCACCTTTGCGAGTGTCACCTACGTGCTACAAGGGCTGCAAAAGTCAAAAAAGTCTTTGTGGCGGTAGAAATGACCAGTTTGGCAGCGGCACACGCGGTTGCTGGTTGATGTGCAGTCCACCACCATCTCTTCGTCTGCAATTCAGGGAAGACCGGTCAGTCTGAGGGCCCGCCCGTCCTCGTGTGTGTTCCTGGACCCCCATGAGAACTCGGAACAGTGCGGCCGTGGTGCGGAACTCCACCAGCCACAGCACACGCATTGCGGCGGCCTGGGGGTTACAGAGCACTGCTGGGGGAGCCTCACCGCGACCTCACCACTTGTCTCCTAGAACCGCTGGCTGGCTCAGAGGGCCTGCAGGTGCCACTTGGAACCGCAGTCTCATGTTACCAGGGGTGGGACACTGTGCACGGCTACCACCAGGGCAGGGAGCGTGGAGTTCTGTGGCCGCACATCTCTTCTTTACCCAAGTGCTGAGTTAATAGGCATTTGGCTTTCCCTGAAATTTCCCAGATAAACAGTGAACGCCCTTGGGCTGAATACTTAGACTTAACGTGAAAGACTTTTTGAGGGCACATTCCTAGCCTGGAGACCACCAGGTCCAGGGGCCTCAGGTTTCCAGATCAAGGAAGGCGCCTGTAGCCACAGACTCACCACTGGAGCACAGGTCGCACAGGAAACAGGAATCAAGGCCATTAGGGAACGAGGTGAATGTCCCTGTGTCATACTTCACACACACTCCGGCACTGTGGGGGCTCCTGCAGGGCTCGCTGACATACGTACCTGTGCACAGGGCCAGGTGCGGCGGTCAGGCCTGTCGCCAGGGCACACCTGGGGCCTCACGGTGTGCTGCCTCCCACCCGGTCCCTGGGAGCTTGCCTCTCCGGTGAGGAAACATAAATACTTAAGTCTTGGAGTTTGGGATCAAAATAATCCCTGGAATGTTAGGACTTCTCCAACATGACGAAGTGCCAAACTGCTGGTGACCTCCACCTTCTGCCTGTCAGGTACTGAGGCCTACCAGGAGCAAGCATCCTGTCCAGGCTCAGTGGAAGGGCTCCCAGAAGGGCCCCCCCACCGCCGCCCACTGCCACAGTCGGAAACGAGAGCAGGGGATGGCTACGTGGACGCTCTGGGTCATCAGCCCCTCCCAGGAGGGCTACCTGGGTCTCCTCTGAAGGTGTCTGAGATCTGACACATGTCCCATGTCCCATTCTAAGCACCTTGCCTGGCTGGCATGGGTCCCCTTTGCATGTTTGCTAAGCTCCAGCCAGTTCTTCCTTCTGGAAGTTTCCTCTGGGGCCTTTTCCATCTCATCTGCCTCCATCAGCCCCCATCGCTGCCACGTTAGAGGAACTTAAGTGGCCCTGGAGAATGCCTTTCACATTAGCAGACAAGTATTTATTCTACTGCACATCCAGAAAAAATTAATACAGTGATGGTGTAACTTCCCAAACCTCAGAGCACAGATAAGCCCACCCACCAGGACATCAGTAGAACCTCCTCCCTCGTCTGCCCAAGCCCAGCCCCACGGGAACTGGCTGCACTGTGATAGACCCTCAGACCCCGGGCATCTCCGTGATTGTCCCAGGGGGACAGAGCTGGGGTGTGGGGAGCCAGGAGGTGTGGCCTCCACCCCGAGGGCTGTACAGTAAAGGGTTAGCTTGGTGGGTTTGGCTGTCACCCAGGTCTTTGGGACTGGCCCTTGGCTGGCTCCTGGGAGGCAGCCTCCGAGCCTTTGGACTGTCCTGCCTGGAGTCTGAAAGAGTGTCACTGTTTACAACAGCAGATTGTCTTTGCTGGCACTATGATTTACGACAAACACCTATTTTGTTCACCTGGGGCCCTGGGCCACACTCTACCAGCTTGACCTACGGAGAGGCTGGAGGCTAAGCGGCTGTAAAGAACGCTGACTGTGAAAATAACAGCTTTTCTGGATGCTAGGAGACCTTCTAGACACTCATTGGCCTTGGGGACCCCCAATCCAGAAACACGTGCTCCCTGTGGCTAAGCGTGACAGGACTAGGGTGGATCAGCCTGGGCAAAGCCACTCACAAATGGTGTGACCTTGAGAAGCTACCTAACTGCCTGGGTCTGGCTTCCCTCCCTGCCAGAGGCGGTCCGGGATCTCACAGGCTGCAGGGCCACACCAGTCCTCCTGGACCCCCTCTGGGGCGGGGCCCGGGTCACTCCTGGCACTGGAGGTGGGTGGGAGAGCTCAGACTGGGAGGGGCTGCTTGGCCACCCCTCCCACTCGGGACAGACAGACACACAAACTCTCCTTGGCCAGACTGGGTGGGCTGGGGCTGGGGGTGGGAGGCCTGCCAGGCACGGAAGCCCTCCCCAGGACTCACCAGCCGGGCACAATACGCAGCAGTGGCCAGCAGACCAGTACTCATTGGGCCTGCAGGACTCAGGGGCAGGGGCTACCTGCTTCTGCTCGAAAACCAAGTCAGAGTTGGTGGCAATGGTCACCATCAGCTGGAAGAGACAAGAAACGTTTTACCAATAAACCCCTGGGACAAGCTGTGCACAAGTCATTGCTTAATTATTCCTGACGTCACCCCTGCAGTACGTGTTTCTGCAACCCCGATTTTGTGAGAGGTCAGGTGACCTGCCCAAGGTCCTGGCTGCTCGGGGCTGAGTCAGCACACCATCCTGGAGGGTCTCCCTGGACAGCTAGGGCTCCTCACCGTACACACCCCAGCCTGCAAAGAGCACAGCCCTGCAGCCCATTCCCTTAGGGCCCGGGGCACGGGAAGGGCACGAGCAAAGGGCATGTGGGGCTAGGGAATGGGCCATCTCACACTCCGACTCCTGCGTTTGGCGGTGCTACCATGCACAGGGCTCACAGGTAACAAGAATTCAGTGACATTAAAATGGCAAAGAGCTATGTGGACTGGGGGAGCACAGAAAGTGAGGCAGCTGTCACCCCATCAAGCCTGGAAGCACAGAGGGGCAGCAGCCTCCTGGAGGAGGAGGGGCCGGGCCAGACGTGGCAGAAAGAAGCCCAGACAGAACTGTGCTGCGTTTTCAGAGGGGGCCCCTTCAGAGGGTCTCAGCCCTGGCATTCTCCAGAGAAGCAGCCTGGGGGCTGGGGGAGGGGGCTTCTGAAAGGCTGGGGTGGTGGCAGCTGAGCATCTTCCAGGCTGTGACAATATTGCCGGGGGGGTGGGGGTGGGGGCAGCATTTGTGTGGTGAGTCATCTTCGGCTTGATCTTAGGAGAGAAAGTGACGGGGATGGAGGGTGGCCATGGGCACCTGGACTCCAAAGTTGGCAGCCTCCCGAGATGATCTTAGGGAGCATGGTGCAATTAACACAAGGAATAAATAGAGGGGTGTTGAAGCACTTAACGAGCATTAATATTCAGGCAACGGAGTAAAGTGGTCCCATCGGAAGGCTAATGCAGCTGGACCGTGGGCTCAGCTGCCCATCAGATCCTCGAGCGGCAGCACAGCGGGCATGTGGGCTTGTGTCCTTCCGAGACTCTGCCCAGACTCTGCATCTCCAAACAAGTCTTCTCAAAAAGCTCAGAAGCTTCCCTCACCTCTCTGAAACTTTTACCTAATAAATTAGTAAATAGGTTTCCAAACACCCATGGGATCACAGATACAGAGTTGGGGGACGTTAAGTTTATTTTCCTCGGTTTTCGTCCCGCCACAACAAAGAGCTGAAGGGCAGAGACACAGCAGTGAAGCAGAGTAGAAGTTTCCCTTGAATACACTCCAGACGAGGAGGGGCCCAGCGTCAAGACAGACAAAGGCAGGTTTACCTGAATAAAGCAGAGAGGAGGGGAAAACAGAGGGAGCAAGGGGAGGGCATTAAACAGCTGCTTGGCAGTAAGGGCTTAATCCCTCCCCAGCGTCCCCTTGAATCTGCACAGCGTGGGAACTCAGCCCGACCACCCCAGGATCTGGGGGAGCCGCAGAGCACTGGGTGGAGTGAGATGACGTCCTGAGAACTTCCTTAGGCAAAGAGAAAGGAGACTTTTGGGCAGGCTAAGGAGCGTGACAGCACAGCTGCGGTCCCGTCGGGTCGCCCCGGCAGTGGGAACTTGCAGGCCCAAATCAGAGCTCTCAGCAGCCCTTCCCTACTTATCCCGAGTAGGACAGAGAGAGTGACACACTTGAAGGGGAGTGTGGGCCACCTCAGAGAGGAGGTGTACCTGAGGGTGCTGAGTCTGGTGTTTACGGGGTTTCTTTGGGGGTAGGGTCAGCGTAAGGCATGACGTGGACAGGTGACTCAGCATTCTTTGTCCACACGGGTTTATTTACACTTCTGAGGTCTGTCTCCTGCCCTGGTTACAAAGTTATTTGACTAGGGGCCGGAGGAAGAGGAAGAGACAGCATATAGGTTAAATTAAAGAATAAGCTGGGCCTTTCAGCAGGCTAAAGCAGATTTTACAATGACACCATCTAATTGATACAATGAAGACATGTGCTGTGCTCCAATACTTCCCTTTATCTGGGGAATATCCTGGACATTCTAAGTCACTCCTTCCTGGCCTTTAGAGTTTCAACCGATTAAAGTCATTCACTCAGTGAGTCTTCTGGCCCTCTAGTTTTACCCAGTTAAACTTTTGAGTCCCTTCTAATGGGCTTTACTGGCCTTATTCTCCCTCCACGAGCTCTTATCTATTTTTCTGCCTAACAGTAGTACACTGCTGGGAACATCGAAGGCCCTCTGGGTAATTGCTTCTCCAAAATCCAGTAATCTTTAGGCCCTCTGATAGAAGAAAAGCAGCTCATCTTCCATTAAATTGCTTTAAAAAGAAATAATGTTGTTCTGAGATGTCCCAGAGTGATGTCAGGGGGGCACCAGGAATCCACCCCCTCACCTACACAGGTGCACTGGCAGGGCCTGTCCCTCCCTGGCTTACAGCTCCTAGGGGAAAGCTTGGCAGGTAAATCTCAGTGAATCTGGGTTAATTTCAGCTCTTAGCATAATAGCCGCGGTCCACCCACCCCCTTCCCACCCTGAGGGGAGGCCCTGGGCACCTGTTCCGGGAGCACCTCATGGGAGCCAGGGTGGGAAATAAGGACCCTGCCCCCCAAACATGGGGCATCTGTGCCCTGATCACTGGGGGCTGCTTCTGACTGCAGAGGTGTGGACAACAGAGCTGGGCAGACATTGTTACAGACCTCCCTGGCTGAAGCAGCTTCTGAGGGACTTAAAGAGCCGGAGCAGTAGCCCCCCACCCCTTACCTGTGGATTCACTTTCTGTGGTTTCAGTTACCTGTGGTCTGGAAGCAAATGATCCTCCTCCTGACCTAGCATCGGAAGGTCAGTAGTACCCCACGCTGTGCCACACCTACATTACTCACCCCATTTTATATCACCTCATAAGCATTTCACCATCTTGCATCAGCACAAGAAAAACTGTGTCTAGTATAATACGATACTCTGAGGGAAAGACCACATTCACATCACTTTTATACAGTGTATTACTTAAAAATATTCTATTTTATTAGTTATTGTTGCTCATTTCTTACCATGCCTCATTTACAAAATAAACCTATCATATATGTATATAGATATAGGAAAAAATAGTATATATATGGGGTTTTAGGCACCCACTGGGGGTCATGGAATGTATCCTCTGTAGATAATGAGGAATTAAGGTATGGGGGTGACAGAACCCGGACAGGAGTGCTGCCTTTTTGAATAAGCCCACCCACTCTTTCAGAGAGACCTAGGTGTCATCTTTCCTGGGCTACAAGCATTCTCCAGAGGACACGTCAGCAAGCCACAGGCCCTCCTTTCCCCTGACCCCTCCTGCCAAAAGAACCTGGCCATAAAAAGCCTCTTAGCCTGTAAGAGACGCCTTTGTTCTGCTCCCTCTCAGGTTGAGCAATAAACCTGCTCAGACTGTTGAGTTTGCACCCCTTCTTTTCCTTTCAAGGGGGATTAAAAAAGTCACTGTGCATGCCCAGGAAAAGATGCAGGCCCAGCAAGGACTCAGAAGAACCTGAATTCATATCTGAGGCTGACCCCCAGCACGGACACCCTACCAACCAAACTAAGTTGGGGAAAGGGTTTCCAGAGTTACAGTAAGATTCAGATGTCCAGTTTTCAATAACAAAAATCACAAGGCATACAAAGAATTGGGACACTATGGCCTATTTATTCCCAGGAAAAAGGCAAAATGACATAAACTGTTCCTGAGGAAGACCAGAGGGCAGACTTACTGGACAAAATTATAAAACTACAGGCTTAAGGATGCTTGAAAAGCTAAGGAAGGTAATGGACAAAATCAGGAACATGATATATGAACAAAACAAAAATATCAATAAAGAGAAAGATAACTTAAAAAAGAACTAAACAATTCTGGAGCTGAAAAATACACAACTGAAATAGAAAATTCACTAGAGAGATTCAAAAGAATATTTGAGCAGGCAGAAGAAAGAATCAGAGAACATGAAGATAGGACAACTGAAATTATGGGGAGTCTGAGGAAGAGAAAAAGATGAAAGAAAAGTGAACAGCACTTAAGGGACCTGCAGGACACTGTCAAATGGGCCACCATATGCACTCTGGGAGTCCCAGAAGAAGAGAGACAGCAAAGGGCAGGGATTTTTTGAAATAATGGCCTAAAGCATCCTGATCGTGATACAAGATATGAATCTATAAATCCAAGAAGCAAATCCAACTCCAAGTGGGACAAAGTCAAAGAGACTCACAGAGACACACGATCAAACTGTCTAAAGAGGGACACAAAATCTTTAAAGCAGCAAGACAGAAATGACTCCTCACATGCAGGAGTCCTCAATGAGATCATCAGCAGATTCCTCATCAGAAACCTTGGAATTCAGAAGGCCATGGGTTGATATGGTCAAGATGCTCAAAGGAAAAAACTGTCACCCTACAACTCTTATCCAGCAAAACTGTCCTTCAAAAATGAAGAGAAGTAAAGACATTTCCAGATAAACAAAAGCTGAGGGAGTTTGTTAGCATTAGCCTGCCTTGCAAGAAATGCTCAAGTGAGTCCTGCTGAAATCCTTTCCTCTTGAAAGGATACCACAAAGTAATTCAAGGCTGTATGAAGAAATAAAGATCTCTGGTAAAAGTAAATATGAAGACATTGTAAAGACTAGCATTATTATAATTTTGGTTTATAACTTCACTTTTTATCTTCTATGTATTTAAGAGACAAATGCATAGAAAACAATTACTAATGTTTTGGGGCACACAATAAAGATGTGATACTGTGACATTAACAATAGAGGGGATGGAGATGGAGCTACCTAGGAGGAGAGTTCTCGTACACTGTTGGCGGTATGAATTGGCATTAATTAGATGTTATAATTTTAGGATGTTAGAGGTAATCTCTAAGATAATGACAAAGAAAATAGTTACGTGACACACCTGAAAAGAAATGAGAAGCGATTTAAAACTTTCACTACCAAAAAAATAAATACAAAAGAAGATAGTAAAGCAGAAAATGAGGGCCAAAAAAAGCTGTAAATTGAATTATACCAATGAGAGAACCAAGATGGTGGCGTGAGTAGAGCAGCGGAAATCTCCTCCCAAAACAACATATATCTATGAAAATATAACAAAGACAACCCTTCCTAGAATAAAGACCAGAGGACACAGGACAATATCCAGACCACATCCGCACCTGAGAGAACCCAGCGCCTCGCGAAGGGGGTAAGATACAAGCCCCGGCCCCGCGGGAGCCGAGCGCCCCTCCCCCCAGCTCCCGGCGGGAGAAGAGCAGGCAGAGCGGGAGGGAGACGGAGCCCAGGGCTGCCGAGCACCCAGCCCAAGCCATCCGGGCCAGAGCGCAGACACAGTGCATGCGGGGGGTCCTGGATACTAGGGAAACAGGACAGTAAGACCTGTGAGCGGGTCCCTGCAGCCGGCGCCCCGGGGACAAAGAAAAGCGAGTGCTTTTTGGAAGTCTTAAAGGGACAGGGACCCCACACAGCTGGACGGAAGTGCCCCGGGACACTTAGCCTAGCAGCTGGGAATCCTGGGGAACTCTGAGCGCCCGAACCCCCTTCACCACGATAAACAGCCTCCCGCCTGTTCCCCCTCCAACGCGGCTCTGCCATATCCGAGCAGCGGCCTGAGACAGGCCACGCCCACAGCAACTGCAGAGCTAAATAAACTCCATAGCAGCCGGGCAGGAAGCAGAAGCCCCATCTGCGCGCAGCTGCCCAGCACAAGCCGCTGGAGGCTGCTGTTCTCCCAGGAGAGGAAGGCCACAAACTGGCAAGAAGGGAATTTCTCTTACCCAACACATGAGCCAGCTCCCCACAAATATATCTATCGCCATGAAAAGGCAGAAGAAATTGATACAGACCCAGATCACAGAGGCAAACCCTGAGAAGGAGATAGACCTAACCAGTCTTCCTGAAAAAGAATTAAAAATAAAGCTCAGAACCATGCTGATGGAGCTGCAGAGAAATATTCAAGAGCTAAGGGATGAAGTCCGGAGGGAGATTACAGAAATGAAACAATCTCTGGAAGGATTTATAAACAGAATGGATGAGATGCAAGAGGCCATTGATGGAATAGAAACCAGAGAACAGGAACACATAGAAGCTGACACAGAGAGAGATAAAAGGATCTCCAGGAATGAAACAATATTAAGAGAACTGTGTGACCAATACAAAAGGAACAATATCCGTATTATAGGGGTACCAGAAGAAGAAGAAGAGAGAGAAAGGGATAGAAAGTGTATTTGAAGAAATAATTGCTGAAAACTTCCCCAAACTTGGGGAGGAAATAATCGAACAGACCACAGAAATACACAGAACTCCCAACAGAAAGGACACAAGGATGACAACACCAAGACACATAATAATTAAAATTGCAAAGGTCAAGGACAAGGACAGGGTTTTAAAGGCAGCCAGAGAGAGGAAAAAGGTCACCTACAAAGGAAAACCCATCAGGCTATCATCAGACTTCTCAACAGAAACCCTACAGGCTAGAAGAGAATGGCATGATATATTTAATGCAATGAAACAGAAGGGCCTTGAACCAAGGATACTGTATCCAGCACGATTATCATTTAACTAAGAAGGAGGGATTAAACAATTCCCAGACAAGCAAAAGTTGAGGGAATCTGCCTCCCACAAACCACCTCTACAGGGTATTTTAGAGGGACCGCTCTAGACGGGAGCACTCCTAAGACTAAACAGATGTCACCAGAGAAAATAAAATCACAGCAAACAAAGTGGAACAATACTAACTAAAGGCAAAAAATAAAATCAACTACCCACAAAAGCAGTTAAAGGAAGCACAAAAGAGCACAGAATAAAACAACCAACATATAAAGAACGGAGGAGGAAGAATAAGAAGGGAGAAAAATAAAGAATGACCAGACAGTGTTTAAAATAGCTCAATAAGTGAGTTGAGTTAGACAGTAAGATACTAAAGAAGCTAACCTTGAACCTTTGGCAACCACGAATCTAAAGCCTGCAATGGCAATAAGTACATATCTTTCAATAATCACACTAAATGTAAATGAACTGAATGCACCAATCAAAAGACACAGAATAACAGAATGGATAAAAAAGCAAGACCCATCTCTATGCTGCTTACAAGAGACTCACCTCAAACCCAAAGACTATAGGAACAAAGACTGAAGGAACAAAACAGCAGCAGAATCACAGAACCCAAGAATGGACTAACAGTTACCAAAGGGAAAGGGACTGGGGAGAAAGGGAGGGAAGGGAGGGATAAGGGTGGGGAAAAAGAAAGGGGGCATTATAATTAGCATGTATAATGTGGTGGGGGGTACGGGGAGGGCTGTGCAACACAGAGAAGACAAGTAGTGATTCTACAGCATCTTACTATGCTGATGGACAGTGACTGCAGTGGGGTTTGTGGGGGGGATTTGGTGAAGGGACCCTAGTAAACATAATATTCTTCATGTAATTGTAGATTAACGACAACAAAATAAATAAATTTTTTTTAAAAAGCTGTAAATTACACAGAAAACAAATAACAAACTGGCAGAAGTCCCTCCTTCACAGTAATTACTTTAAATGTGAATGTATTAAACTCTTTAATCAAAAGAGAGTGAGGAATGGATTTTTTTTAAATGATCCAACTAAATGCTGTCTACAAGACTCACTTTAGATCCAAATACATAAATAGGTTGAAAATGACAGGATGGGGAAAGATAGCAATGCACATAGTAACCAAAGACAGCTAGAATGGCTCTACAAGTATCAGTCAAAATAGAGTTTAAGCAAAAAACTGCTTTAAGAGACATAGACATTATATACTGATAAAAGGGTTGAGATAGAAGATATAACAATTATAAACATTTATGCTTCTAATAACAGACCCTCAAAACATGGAAGCAAAATTGACAGAATTGAAGGGAGTTCTAAAGAAATAGTTGAAGACTTCAATACTCCACTTTCAATAACAGACAGACCAACCACACAATGACAAATAAGGAAATAAGGACATAAACACAATTGTCCAACTAGACCGAACAGACACAGACAGAACACTCCACCCAGCAGCAAAAGAAATACTCTTCTCAAATGGATGCAGGATATCTCCAGGATAGGCCATCTATTAGGCTACAAAAAAGTGGGGAAAGTGGGGGAATTACTACTGATTCTACAGAAATGGGAAAGATCATAAGAGAGCACCATGAACAATTACATGTCAACAGATTGGGTAACCTAGAAAGGACAAGTTCCTAGAAACCAGAACCCCTCAGGCCAGAATCAGGAAGAAACAGAACATCTAAATGCCCCTCTAACTACCTGTAAGGAGATTGAATCCGTCACCAAAACATCTCCCAAGAGAAGCTCTGGTTTACATGGCTTTACTGGTAAATTGTATCAAACATTTAAAGAAGAACTTGTATCAAACCTTCTTAAACTCTTCCCAAAATACTGAAGAAGCAAGAGTCCTAACTCATCTTGGGAGGCCAGCAGCACTCTGATACCAAAGGTACCTTTGCCAGAGCAAGACATGGTGAATACAGATTTCTGGAAGCACCTAACACACATGAGAAACTTGTGACTGGATCGTGTAGTCAACTTACAGATTCCTGGGGTAAGGATTAGGATTCTTTTGTTTTACCCCAGTTGGAGGACAAACAATCATGCTACACATTATGCAGGTTAGATTCCCAGAATGCCCAGAGATTCAAATGGATACCCACTGCATGGTCTTCAGATGTTGGTCAAAAATGTCATATGTGGCAACAAGCCCAACTCTGAAAAAGGCATGTGGAGGAGGCCACATTAACGCTGAAGTATTTGGAATGGTAGGGGAAGACGTCTCACTGATTGCCCTGTGAACTGCAGTTGAAGATTTATGACAGATTAAAGGAGTGAGGTGCATACTGACCTGCAGGGTGGTCCCTAAGCATCAAACTCGACAAGGACCAGCACTGCCTGTCTCTGGAGAAGCTTTGGAAAAAGTGGCTAGCGGACAGCAGAAACTGTGTGCAATTGTAAGTACATACAAAAAGTGAAATTGTAATTGAAAGAAAAAAAAGAGGATAGATGAAAGAAAAAAGAGGGGATGCGAACTCAACAGTCCCTAGCTTTAATTTACTCAATCTGCGTATACACACAGTGTGACTGCTGTATTCTAGCTGGGAAAACCCTCTGCTAGCATATGCATCTACAAATGGATGTAATTAGAAAGACTGAGACAGAAAATGTGGGCGGGTTGGCAACAGACTTCCTTATGAAGTACACCTCAAGCAGTAGGCACTTAGGCAGTTTTCCAAGAACCAAAAGTCCGGCAGTAAAAAGAACTGAAAGATTTTATTAGGGGTCCTGCTGAAACTGAAACCACTGCTGATCAGAAACGGCTTGAAGTCGCTTACTCTGCAGAGCAGTGTTACCATCAGGTTGGGGGAGAAGGTGCCTTATTGCAGAGGTCTTTTCTACCTGACTTTGTGGTTTTTTTTAATGGCATTGAAATTTAAGGTCAGCTCAATATAAAACCGTAAAGGTACCAGATATTTTCTCTATTTCAGGATTTCTCATGACATCAAAAGTCATGTTGAAGCAGCTTTAGTAAATTCTCTTTGCAGTGCTTTACAAAATTTCCCTTTCACAAGTCATTTCATTGTGAAGTAGCCAGAGGCCAAATATCTTATGTTCAAATTCAATGTTAAATTAGTATCATTCGAAAGCAAACAAAAACAATGTTGAAAATGTTTTAAAGGAGATTGATTTCTCTCCAAACCATATTTATAGGCAAATAATTACCACTTTTGGGCAAATGTTCAGATTTAATAAAACTGTTTTAAAGTCTTAGTACAGATGAACACTTAAGAATCAATGTGTGAGAAACACACTCACTGGTCCAAATTCAATAAGTGAACACGGAGACAAAGAGAACAGCAGAGCGAGGCTTTGACGACGGTCCTGCAAGATCGGGTGTCTGGTGGGCAGGCACACCTGGGGAGTTTGGCGCCAGTAATTTATCTCCTAGTGCGCGAGTCCCTCCCCTGCTTCCTCATTGGCTGAGTACTACAGGGTTCACTCTCTTCCCAGGACGTCGCCTAAGCCAGTTATATCTTTCCTTTACATTTGTCTTAATTTTATTGGTAGGTTTAAAAACTCAAACAGGTATCGCCAGGCCCTCATCAATTCCCCCACCCCCACTCTCAGCCCGGGCAGCTTCCACCACGTGGCCCTTCGTTAATACCTTACTGTTAAAATGCTTAAACATCCTAGTGGGAGTAAATCACATTTAGGTTTTATACTCTTTCCTAACAAATGTGTATCTTATTTCATAACACATTTAACTTTTCCAAAGCTTCGCAAACAATCTCAAGGGACTCAGCTCACTGGCTGCCTTGGTGTGAGGGTGAGGGAGGGATCACAAGGGGGGCACTTTGGGGTGACGATGTGACGTTTCTTCTGATGATGATGGTTTCATGAGCACACACACGTCAGAACACCAAACTAGCAAACTGCACACTTTAAACATGTGCAAGTGATTGTATATCAATTATGCCTCAATAAAGCTGTTAAAAAATATCCTCCATATTAAAAAAATAAATGAATGAAACGGTCCCTTACTGTTAGGCAGGAAAATAGATATGAACGGGGTGGAAAGAGAGTAAGGCCAGCAAAGCCCACTAAAAAGACCCAGAGTTAATGAGTTAATCAGTTAAAGCTCAAAAGCCAGGAGTAACTTGGCCTGGAATGTTCATACATTCCCCAGATAAAGGAGGCTACTTCAGCATAGCCCATGTCTTTGTCGTATTAATCGTGCAAGACCAGCTTATTTTTTAACTTTACCTATATCGTGTTTTTTTCCTTCCTTCATCCCTAATCAAGTAATTTGCAACCTGAGCAACTAATTTAACAAGCAGGCCCAGCTGTAAACAACATAATAAAAGGCAGAAAGGATTTCATTTTAAAGATTGCATTTTAATACCCAGGAAGTTAAGATTCTTTTTTTTTCTTTGTTTTAAGAAGATTCTTAACTTACTCTTCAGCAAACAGACAATAACTCAGCCCACCTTGGGGGCTGGGCAGGCAGTCTTTTTTGATCTGCTCCCAGGCAAAGACGCAGGTATCCCAGGAGAAATCAGAGCAGTACATTCCTTGCGTTAAGTTAATTTTAAATATTCAGAGAACACTTAAGAAGTCTGCACCCCCCAGCCCTTAGTCACATTCCTGAAAAATCCTTAGAAGGGGGAATCCCCAACCTTTCAGTGCGTTTCTCTAGGGTCACCCGCACTTGGCAAGTAGACTCTCTCTCTTTCAATAAAACTTAAACCTTTCAAGGCGCCTCTCCTCCCTGAGGTCGCCTGCTGAACTTTTTCTCTCTTTAAGTAACTTTAAATAAGACTTTTACTTTGCTTCACTACTGCACCTCTGCCCTTCAGTTCTTTGTTGCAGCGGGGACAAGGACAGAGGAAAGTACACAACGTGCCCCCAACATTACTACGCTGCCGCTTCCGGGCAGCGTGGAAACTGGGAGGAAGAAGGTCGCCCGCCCCCCACCCCTGGCCCCCCCACCCCCACCCTCCAAGACCGCCCCCTGCCCCTTGCCCATCCCCCACCGGCCCCACCCCCACCCCGCGCCCCCTCCCCGGCAGTGCCGGGCGAGGCCCCTCCGGCCAGGCGGAGAGCCTCTAGGCCACCCCGCGCCCTGGCCCGCTGGCGAGCGGGCGCGATTCCAGGGCTCAGGCCCTCCGGCCCGTCCAGCCCCGCTCGGGACGCGCGCCCCGGCCCGCGCGCAGGCCCACCTGCGCCTGGAACAGCAGTGCCAACGCGGGCTCCAGCAGCGGAGCGACGGCCGTGGGGACCGTCCTCGGGGCCGCGGGGGCCGCGGTGACCTGCCCGCCAGCCGATCTTGGAGTCGTGGTGACCGTCCTCCGAGCCATGGTGACCGGCCTGCCGGCGGGGCCCAGAAGCGGAAGCGTTTCTGGGTAGAAGATGCGAGGAGGCCGCTGCAACCGGCGAGAACGATCCCGAGAATGTGGAGCGCGCTCTGCTTCCGCCCACCCAGCTCGGTCCTGCGCCCGCGGCCCGTCCCTCCCCGTCACGTAGGCGCGTCTCGGCCACTGCGCGCTGCGAGCTGTCACCTGCCCCGCGTCCCCTTCGCTCTTCGCGCGCGGCCGAGAGTCGGTCTCCAGCGGGCTGGGCGGCCAGCGGAGGAGCCAGGGGGAGGGGGCCCGTCCTTCGCGCGGCTGGGCAGGACGCAGCCCCGGCCCCTCTCCTGCAGGCTCCATCCCTAGGAGGGGCCAGGCTGCTGCTTCCTTTGGCACCGGGAAGCTGTCCTCCCGTGGATCCCCAGCGCAGCCACCCCCTTGCCCAGCCTTTATTTTTACCGGAAGTTCCTGGTAACCAGAGGTGAGAGGGTGATGCAGTTTCTCTGAGAAAGCCAGACTAACTGCTGCCGTGGGGGCAAGATGGCCACACAGTCTCTGGGGCTGGCATCCTCAACAGCTCAGTCGAGGACAGCCGTACCTCCTCTCCTCCCCTCCCAGATGCCCCAAGAGCCACACAGGCACATTGTCAAGGGAGCCAGAATGGGAATACTGGGCAGGGCTGGGGGTGAGGGCACAGCTCTGGACTCCCGCATCATCTGGCGTTTGTATACTCAGAAATCATGTCCAGATTTTTGCTACTTTCAAGATGTGGACAATGCCCCCTGTGCCTATGGGACTGTACTACCCAGCTTCCCTTTCCTTGTTGATTTAGAACAGTTCTTGGCATGCCAAGGACATAAAGAACATTCTGGAGGCACCTCTGAGGCTGCAGAGGAGAGGGTGACAGCTGGTGAGTCAGATAGTACTGGGGAAGGCCAGTCCTGCTGGGAAAAGACCCAGGGTGTGGGGTGCAAGGCTCGGTGGCCCAGGGCTTCCTGTCCAGAGCAGCCTACCCTGGCATTGAGATGCAGGAAACTATCACCTCCGGGGCACCCACTCTCTGCGGGCGCCCAGAGCTGCTCTGGGGACACTGCCCTCTGGGGGAAGTCCAGTGCTGGGAGTCCAGGCCGCCCATGGCAGGCATGAGGGCTGGAATGGCGGCACCTGCCTGCCCCTTCCTTGGCCCTGGCCCGAGCCCCATTCTGTCCTGAGGCTTTGGGGGTCGAGGTAGAGGGGTCCCCAAGGACAGGGCCCTGGGTGCTCTCCTGAGCCCCCTTGCAGGGACACCACCTACCCATCCCTTCCTCTGTCGTCCTGTGTCCTTCATGTGCATCCTGCTAGGGGTGGGCCACGTTACACTTCACTGTGTGGTGTGGGTACATGGTCAGCTGTCCCCCCCTTCAAGTCATCCTGGGCTGTCCCAGCAAAGTAGATCCACCCACTCCGGCCCTGGAGGTCGTAAGGCCTGAGAGCCACGGACTCAGGGGAACCAAGGCAAGGGCCCATCTGGACCCGCAGGCAGAGGAGGGCCATCAGTGGGGGGAGTATCAGGCCAAATGGGCCTTGGAGCCACCCCCAGTCTCGGCAGCTCCCCGAAGGGGGCAGTCCCGCCCGCATCCTCAGCTGGTTCATTGGATGGTTGGTGGGACCCCTGCCTCCTGGCACGTGCTCCACAGGGGGCGCCCGCTTCCCGCAGCTCACAGCAGACTGCAGCCCTGTCCTACCTTGGACCCCTCCTCTCCATTCTCAAAGCCCCAGACAGACCCCTGCTGGCACTGAGTCTCTCTCTGGAAAGACCTCCCCACCCCCACATTTCTGGAGGTCCCCCAAGGACACAGCAGGAAACCATGTGTGTCTGTTTTTATTTTAAAGGTATGGAGCACAGACCTGTCCCCACATTAGGGGAGGGGATAGCAACATGGATACAAAAACTGGAAAATGAGATGGCACTGCCTCAACATAGTTTAAGGCCCTGTGTGTACCTCTATGTGCAAATGCTCACTCACACTCACACACTCACATGGCATACTTGACACAGGAATGGAGGCCAGACGCCAGACGCTACTCACAGCCTGCCTAAAATATTGCAATTACATTTATTAAAAAAGTGTAAAACGGGAAGACCGTGCACAAGTGGCAACTTGGGACCCTGGCCCAGGGTGCTGGGGCAAGCTGAGTCCCCACCCCCAGCACCATTGCCCTCCCATGTACCCGCGTTCACGTGGGCCTGCTCCTCCTTGGCGGGCCCCACAGGTGTGTGGACTGGGCTCCTGTCTAAATAGCACAAGGGCAGAATAAAATTCACAAGGTCTCCCTGGAGTCCACCCGAGGCCCCTCCAGGGCAGCCCCTGCAACGTGGGCAGGGGCTCAGGAAGGGAAGTTCGGTGCATCAGGCCAAGGGGGCCTGCTGGGGAGTGACCCTCCAAAGCCACACAGGGCCTCCACCCCTGCCTCCGTCAGCCCCTTGGGGCAAGTGGAAGTTGTACTGGGGGTTGGGCAAGATGAGCAGGATAAAAGCTGCATTTGGCTTTAGCGTTAAGGCTGGCACTGGGCAAGGGCTGCAGGAAAGGCCAGCGCCTCCCCAAGAGGAGCCTGTGCAGCTCCCGGGGCCCTCCTGCTGTTCCCCCTCCTCCGTGGGTCCCCCTCCGTGGGTCCCCCTGTCCACAGTGGCCATGCTCGCTGGGTCTCCCTGCCTCCCTGGGGCTGGCTTAAAGTGCTGGGTGCCTGGGAGGGAGGGCTGCAGCTGGCCACTTTCTGCAAGCGATGCCCACGCTGCCTGCAAAGGGCTCCTATTTGAAGATATAGTTAATGAGCAGCTGAGATGCCAGGAACACGCAGAGCAGGAACAAGGACCGGGGGCTCTGCAGGAGGCCTGGGGCAGGTGCCCGCCAGGCTCGCGCCGTGGAGCTCCGCATGGCCGAGAGGTGCCTGCAAAGACGCGGCAGGGTGGCTGAGCTGGGGCCAGCCTGGACAGGACGGCACAATCCCGCCCTCCAGGGGCATGGGTGCAAACGGGGGTGCTCACTGAAGGGGGCCCAGGGCACAGAAGCTACACTGGGCTTCTCGGGGACACATTTCAGGGAGGGGGTTTCAGGACTGTGCGAGCCTCTCTGCCCTCCCACCTCTGCTGTGATGGCCTGAGTTGTGTCCCCCCGTCCCCATCCCCAAAGTCATATGTTGGAGTCCCGACTCCCCACACCTCAGAATGTGACTTTTCAGAGCTGGGATCCTTGCAGAAATGATTAAGGCAGAATGAGGTCACAGGGTGGCCCTAATCCTGTGTGACTGTCCTCATGAGAAGAGGAGGTCAGGACACAGACACGCAGAGGGATGACCAGGTAAGGACACGGAGAGGACGGTGTCCACATGCCCAGGAGAGGCTCAGGGGGCTGGCCCTGCCCGCCCCCAGGGTCTCAGCCTCCAGCCCCAGGCCTTGGGAGAGAGGACACGTCTGTGGTTTAAGCCCCCAGCTCTGTGGGGCCTTCCTGTGTTCGGCAGCCCCAGGAAGCACCCCTGCCCTGGACTCTCACATTATTCATGTCTGGACTGCTGCAGAAGCTTGGGGTGCTCTCCCAGCCACCTGGCCCGCAGCAGGCTTTACCTTGGTGCCAGGCAGCTGCTCCCACCCCCTTGGTTCCCGGGCCCCCGGCATTACCGCTGCCACCTTGGGCATCCTCATCTCAAAGTGCCCCTTCTCCCAGCAGCGGCCCTCCTGCGGCACCCATGGCTCTCAGTACCGATCTATGCTTTCCCCTCCCTGCCCACCTACCTCCTCCTCTAGGAAGCCCTCCCTGACCACGCAGGAGGTATTCTTTTCCGAGTCTCCCAGGGGCCAGCCTCCCTTTTGCTTGGCCCCACACCACCAGAAGCAGGTTATTAACACAATGTGAAAAACCTGTGTGTCAAGTCACAGGGCAGGGCCGGGGCCAGCAGAAGACCAGCCTCATTCCTGGCACACTAGGTACCAAACGCTCTCTGGGTGCCAGGCACAGAGCTCAGCCCTCTGTGCCATCTTCATTCTGGTCCAGGGGTGTTGCCACCCCATTTTAGAGGGGAAGACTGAGGCCTGGACAACCAGTGAGTCCCACTGCTGGGGCTTGTAGCTCAGAAGCTGGCTTTGGAGCAGAGCTGGAAAGGGCTCTGCTCACCCTGGCGTGTCTGCTGATGGAAGGGCCCAGGAGGCCTAGTGGCCTGCACCTGCTGGGGGCCGCAGAGCACGGCTCCCAGCTCTCCCTGGCCACTGGCTCGCCTCCAGCCCGTCCTGAGGGTCCACGGTGCATGGGGCTGGGGACACCCACAGGATGCCGCTGGCAGCATCCCTCCACTGCACCTGGTTCCATGCCACCATCACCACTGGGCCGTGTGCTGCCCTGGTTCACTGGAGGCTCTTCCAGGCCCACACCTGGTCCAGTTCAGTGTCCACTAAGTGTCCCTAACTCGCCCACTCAAACAGAACTCCCGCCTGGCCCACCCCTCACAGAGGCCAGAACGCAGGTCTTTCCCTGTCTTCACTGTACAGCTAGACCCTTTCCAAGACGTGAGGGTTCTAGCTCCAAGTGACATTCCAGAGACGTGGTCCTCCCGGGCTCCCTCCCACCTGGCTCTTGGCTCTCCTGAGCTCTCCGACACGAACCCCTAGCCGGGGCCCAGGGCCTGGCCTACCTGTGGAGCTCCTGCTGGGCCTCCCGGAGGGACAGGACGGCCTCGTGCAGAGCCTGCAGCCGCTGCGCCTCCTTCCCACACCGAGGGCAAGGGCTCTCAATGCCTGGAACAGCCCGCAGAGGGGAGGGAGGAAGCGATGAGAGATGCCAAGGGAAGTGCTGGGAGGGAACCCTCGGGGTTGGCTGGCCTCTAATAAGCCCCGGGAGATGGAAATGGCCCAGGTGGGGCTCCCGTGCTGCAAGGTGGGGACAAAGTCCTGTGGGCACATATGCCCATGAGGGCAGTGGGCAGAAGCAGAAGCAGAACCAGAGGGCTTGCCAGCCAAACGAGGTGCCCTTGTCCTCAGAGTGCAGGGTCGGGGAGCTCCATGGGCCTAGGGACGCCCGCCTGGGACCGCCCTCCCGCCCGGTGGTGCAGGAGCTTCCTGGGACTCTGCCACCTGCTCCTCTGGCCCCCCCACCCTGCATGGGGTCAGGCCCAGGAGGGTTCACCAGGAATGAAGTCCCTGTCCCCGTCCTCCTCCTCCTCATCTGAGAGCTCTGGACAGGACTCGGGCGTGGAGCCACTGCTCTCGGTGACCTGGCTGTGGCCGGAGGGCTGGTCGCTGGCCTTGCGGAGCCGCCGATCTGGGCCAGGCCCCTGGAGAGGGATGGGGCCTCAGTGGGGCCGCAGCCCCCTCAGCTGGCCTTGTGCTCCAGCTTGGCCTTCAGGGAGCTGCTGGGGGTTCTGCTGGCCTTGGGGACCTGGTGGCACACTGATGCCAGGGGAGGAACTGATGGCCTCGGGTGCACAGGGGAGGCCTGACCCCTGGCCCTGGCACGGACTGCAGCAGTGGTGACAGATTGCTGGGCCCTTCTGCGGCAGGGCGAGCCCATGCAGAGGCCTGCCTTGTGGCTGCTGCGGGCTCCTGCCTATTTGTCCCGGATGGGGCCGTGGACAGTTCCTGACATGAGCCGAGAGCTGAGGGGCCGGGTGCAGAGGGGCGTCAGGTGGGCACCTGGAAGGGGCTGGGACCGTCAGGCCTGAGTCAGGGCTCAAGGGCTGTGGCACATGGGGAAGGGGAGGGATGGGCCCTATGTGGGGGTCAGATACTGCGGTCCCTGCAGCTGGGCAGCCCCGCCCTGTCCCTGAGCACTGTGCTTCCGGCCATGAGCACAGGGGGCAGGTGCTGGTCAGCATGTGGAACCTGCAGCACGTGGGTAGGGTGTCGCCCTTGGCCGCTGCCCGTTTGGCACCGTGCCAGGGGACACTCCAGGCTCCCCTTGCAAGCCAGACCCTGGCATTTGTCTCAGGAGGCCTCCTTCCCCACCGCCCCTCACGCCTTCCCTCTGGCCCTCCGGGGAGGGCTGAGGCTGGTTTCTGTGTAATGTTGGCCCCTTCTACCTGAGCACGCCCCCAGGTGTGCTGAGCCTCAGTTTCCCCGTATGTAGAGTGGAATAATGTGCTACTAAGACTGCGGAGGGCAGCTTTGGGGAGCAGCAGACTAGGACCCAGTAGACCAAGGCACAGCGCCCTGCACATTGGGGTGCCCCTCGCTCAAACTGAGCTCCTGCAAATCCGGGCATTGTGGGTCCCATGCTGGGCAGGGCAGGAGACGAGGGGGCAGGGCCTCCTGCTGAGGGCTGCCAAGAGTGCGACAAGGCGGGGGGCAGAGAAGAGGGGCCAGGTGGCGGGAGTGAGGGTAGGGTGTTGGTCACACCTGCATCCTGACTGCCCCCTCCTGCCACTGAGGACGACTCCGGTAGGGCCTTGGGGAGCTGACCTGGTGTCTGGGCTCTGGGCTGCCCAGGAAGGAGGTCTGGGGGGCCATAGTCCCTCGCTGCAGGGTGTGCAGGACCCCATCTTTCTCAAACTGGACGATGTCCTTCAGGGGATCCCAGGGGCTGCGGCTGGAGGGTCCAGAGGACATCTGTCAGCAGGGCAGTGACCTTTGGGGGGAGGGGGCCCCATCCTGCCCAGCCCTTGGCCTCCCGGCGGTGGTCAGAGCCCCCCAGGAGTGCCTGTGTCCCGCACCTGGGTGTAGGGCCCATGGGAAGGGCTGGTAGCAGAGCCCCAGATCACCCTCCCACCCCATCATTCTCTCCTGGGAACAAGAGCCCCTTGTCTCTTCTTGGGCCCAGATGGTTGGGGCGGTCTGCTGGTCCAGTCCACCACAGGCCCGGGCCAACACCCACCAGCGCTCACTTCTCATATCGGTAGTGCCACTCCTGGGTGGCAGGGTCCAGGTGGAACAGCCGTGGCTTCCAGGGGGTGAGGCTCTGCTGGCGCTCCCGGGTCTGCTGCCTCTGTGCATCCTCCAGTGAGAACTTCTCCTGCGTGGCCTTGTGCTGGTCCCCCTCGGCGATGGCCCTGGTGACATGCTGCCAGAGCCTGTGAGCAGGGCACCTGCTCTGAGCTGGGGACCCAGGCAGCCCACCCCCTTGGCACTAGAGGGGAGGCTTGGTGCAACCTCCACTTGATTGCTTCCAGTGACAGGAAGCTCACTGCCCCTCGAGGTGCTGTTTGTTCACCATGAGACGGTTTCCCACACTGAGCTCACACTGCCCACCAGCAGGGAGCTGCTAGTCACCTGCTGGTGGTGAAAGGCCCCGGAGCCTGCTCCTCCCCAGGTCCCAGCAGGACTCGTCATCTGCCAAGAGGCATCCACCCTCCCTGCCAGAGACACCCTGAGGACATGCTCAGAGCAGTGTAACTGTGCCAACCTATGAAGCGGCTGCCTACCCGGCCACACCCAGGTGGCTCAGGAGGGTCTGGTGGGTGCCAGCTGGGCTCACCTCTCTGACTCCAGCTCCGTCTGCTCCTTGAACAGCACCGTGTGCCGCTTCAGCCTCTGCCCGCGGACCTCCCCACTCGGGTTCCAGAAGAGCTCCGTGCTTCCTCTGCCCTCCTCCTTGATAAACACCTCCCTGTCCTGCCCCGGACGGCCCAGGCGGGGTCAGAGGTGCCAGGCCCACGGCCGCCCCCCGACCAGGGGACAGCCCGCACCTCCAAGGGCGGCCTCTTACCCAGTGTCCAGTGAGACGTGCCAGGACCTCCTCTCCCGACGCGATCTTCCCCGAGACCTGGTTGATGTTCATGCTGCCCCCAAAGAAAGGCTGTGGGGACACACCCCAGAGGGTTGCTCTGAGGGCTGGCAGCGGCTCCATGGACCCTGGCACCCCTAGTGAGCCAGGGAGGAGGAGGCTCCTTCCTCGTGGGGGTGCAGCTCCCAGTCCCCAGTGCCCGGGAGGCCGGCAGGACAGGCCCCGAAGCTTCCAGTGGCCACGCTTGCCTGATGCCTCAGTCTGAGCCCAAGGATGCAGGGTTCCCACCAGTCCCACCCCATGCCCCCTGGTGGGGAAGGGGCCTGGGCCCGTCCTGGCTCTGCTGTGTGGCCCCCTGCCCCTCTCTGGGCTCTGGCTGTACCACAGACTGCCAAGAGCTGCTGTCCCGATGTGCATCTGCCCAAGAAACCGTCCCTGGGGGAGTGAAGAGGGGGGAGCGGGCCTCAGGCGGGCCTACCTTGAGCTTGAATTCCAGCTCAGCCTGTAAGTTGTTCTTCTCACACTCGACGGTCACTCTGCCACCCAGCTCCATGGTCATGGTGCCATAGAGGATTCCTGAAACACAGCGGTGTCGGCACAGGGGCTGCCAGGCTGCCGGGCCCCTGCTGCGCCCAGTGCCAGCGGCCCCCAAGAGGCCTGTGTCAGGCCCTGGGAGAGCATGGAGGGGAGTGAGAAAGGAGGTGTGAGGCCGGGCAGAGGGGCTCGTCCAGGGAGGGGATCCCTGGCCAGCCTGATTCTCAGCGACTCTCTGCCCCTGGGCCTTGGCCCCTGCCAGCTGCTCTGCTCAGGAGATACCCCGTCTTCTCTGGGTGACCGCCTCCAGGACTGCCCTGCTCCGGGGTCCAGGAGTCACTAGCCCCCGGACACTCATCAAGGTCAGTCACTGGCTGCCCCGACTCCTGTCTCCCCTGCCTCCTGCCATACCCAGGACGGGCCCAGCATATGTTTAAAAATTAACACATACATGTTTTTATGAATGAATGAATGAATGAATGAGTCTTCCATTTCTAGCCATACAGACTTATGCTCACTGAAGAGAAAAACTATTCCCACCCTAAAACACTTAGAAATGTGAGATAAAATGTCTTTCAAAAATGAAAATGAAGAAAAAAAAGATGAGCCAATTGAAATACCAAGAAGGCTGAGAACACCCCCAAATCCCTCCCGCACACCCGACAGGAGAGCTCTGTGGGGGGTGGGGGCTGCTCTGGGGGCACCCTGGGCTCCCCCCCTCATCAAGGGAGGAAAGCGGCCGCAGGGCGAGTGGGCAGGGGCCCCGGCGCTCTCCCCAGGCTCGGGGCTCCGAGAGGGACCCGAGGCCTCTGATGACACCAGGTTTTATAGTTTTGCCTTGGAATCGGGTAAATCTTTCTTTTACACAGTTCTCAGAAAATGAAATTAGAAAAGCAGTTCCTCAAAATCAACAAGAAAATGAAACAGAAGGTGACACGTGGACCCACGGAGTGGCCTAGTCTCAGAGGGGAACTATCCCGTGACTTTTCCATCCCAGGGAGATATAATCAAGAAGGAACAATGGCCGAACACGAAGCCACTGCCCTTCATCCCCACCAGGCCTCTGCTGGCATCGGCCAGAGGTGTGACTGCGGGACATGTGAGGGGCAGGACAAAAGTCATCACAAACATCCTAAGTCACTGGTAAAGGGGCTTTTTGGCATGTGGGGGAAGGACCTTTCACATGTCAGGTCAGTAGGTTCAGCACAAACCTACCATCTGGAATCTGGATTGGAGGCATCAGCATGAAATCAAGATCTATTTTAATCTTAAAAAAAAAAAAAAAAGACATCTGGGTTTACCTTACTTGGAAACCCTAGAAAGAATGACCGAACCGACGTGTAAGAAACACTGGCCTGCAGACTGTGGGGACTAAATACCACTTCCCACTGAAACGAACCTGGGATTTCCTGGGGAAATGGCCAGTTTGGGATCTAGGGCAGGAGACGTCAAGGCTCCATGGAGTCACCCCGGAAGGAAGCAGATACTAGGGGTCTGTGGAAGGGACCCAGGGGCCCATCGGATGGCTCCGCTGGCCAGCGAGGACACGAGTGCCCGTGGGGCACCGACTGAGATGTTCTGGGACAATCGTATGTGTTCTGACCAAGTGGCACTTAAAGCGGCCACAGCCTCACCAAGAATCACCTTTGGAGGACACCAGGGGAAAAACTCACTATTTTGAAAAGAGAAAAAAAATCTGGCATTTATCCAATATGTACTGAACCCACTGGGTAACCATGTCGTGGGGGGAAGTTTTCTTTACAGAAGCTCTCTGCCGGTTAGATGCAGAGGGGCTTCACCACCTCGCAATGCTGGACCAACCGGCAGATCCGGGCACTGAGAAGCGGTGCCCACTAACATCATAAATACAGAGACAGTCCAACATTGTGTGCGCGGTGACAGAAAGACATGAAGCCACCCTTCAAGCGTCTTGTTGAAACCCTGCCTGAAAGTGGTCACACCTCTAGAGAGGAGGTCAGCTTCCAGTTTATAGGAAACACCCGGGACAGAGGAATGTGTCCAATGACTCCACAGAACAAGTCGATAAATGCAGCCCGGAGGAAATGCTACAAGGAAATGGCCTCAATTCTTCAACAAACTCATTGCCAGGGAAAAAAAAAAAGGGTAGCAGAGACGTAAAGAAGATCTAAGACCTATAATAACCAAAGTAGGAACCTTATTTGGACTCCTGCTCAAACAGATGAGTTGCACCACATGTGTGTATGTAGGCAAAAAAACATACATGCACATGTGACGGTCAGGGAACTTTCAAAACTGACATATCTGATGATATTAAGGAAAGAGCCTTGATTTTATTTTTTGGTATGATAGTATCGTGATTATGGTTAAGAAGAGGAATCTTTATCTTTAGTGATACACAATGAATCACACAGATGACATGAGGACTGAAAGTCACTGGTATCAATCAGCTGGCAGAGTGTGCAGCATACAAAGGAAGCAAGACTGGTGGTGTGCTGTGTTGTGGGTACAGGGGGCCCATCATACTTTCATATATGTTTGGAGTTTTCCAGGATAAAACCTTGAAACAAATACTGTTCTTTTAAGGCACTGATGGACAGATGAGTATGCAAGAAAATAAGATAAATCCCCTAGAGAAAGAACAAACAAGAAGAAGGAAGGATGAGGGGGAGGGGGAAGGACAAGGGGCACATCTGCCACGCTGAGCAGACAGGGCTTTCGTTGGCATGAGACCCTGGTTTCCAAGGTTCCCGTGGGGAGCAGGAGAGAGGGGCTGGGGCCACAGCAACAGGCAAGCGTGTTCTGAGATATTCCCACAAAGCCAGGATTCACAGAGCTACACCCCCAGCAAAGGGAGGGTCAAGGAACATTTGAATCAGGCAGGACTCTAGGGGATACAAATTAAAATCTCCTCCCCCATGGGTTTGTAAGGGGAGTCTGGAATTCAAATCGACATTTCCTGCTTGGCCCAGAAACCATCTGTTACACAGGAGTGCCAGGAAATCCCCCAGCGGAATTAGAATCCCAAAGTCTTAATATATACAGTCCTCCACTGAACAAATATTTATTGGGCATCGGCTAAGGCTCTGCTGTGGACAGGGGGGACATAGAGCAAACTGGTGAGAACATTAGAATTACCGGAGAATATGAAACAATTTTGCCTACAGTGATTACAGATATATAAGAAGGAATTGCAAACACGGTCAGGGAACAGCTACAAGTATAAAAGAACAGGCAGGTATGAAATGGACCGAAGTAGAACTCTCAGGGCAAAAAAAATCCGAAACACTGAAATGGAACTCAGTGGATGAGTTAATATCAGTTAATCAGAGTTGAAAGTAGATCGAAATAAATGATCTAGAATGCAGAGATACAGATATGACATGAATAGAATGTGATGGCTTAACTTGTGTCTTGTTGGGATTCTAGGAAAAAAAAAATGAAGAAATTGGGGAGAAGCAGGATTAATAAAATAATTGCTTAAAAGTGTTCAGACTTGATCCAAGCCATGAAAGCTCAGATTTTAAAAGTTCAAACAAACAAAACCCCTCAAAGAGCAAAAATAAAAAAAGCGTGGAGGAATCTTAAATGTATACTGCTAAGTGAAAGAAGCCCGTTGGAACAGACCACATACTGTGTGATCCCAACACTGGAACATTCTGGAAAAGGCAAAACGATGGAGACAGTGAAGATCAGTGGTTACCAGGGCTTGGGAAGAGGGGAAGGGATAGAGGGGTGAATTCATCCATTGACATCTAACCATAAGAGACTTTTAGGACAGCCAAACTACTCTGTATGTAACTGTAATGGCAGAAAAACATTATGCATTTGTCCAAACCCACAGAATATATAGCACAAATAGTGAACCCTAATGTAAACTCTGGACTTCAGTTAACAATAACACATCAGTATTGGCTCATTGATTGTAACAAATGGGTGACACCAGTGTGAAAGGTTGATAGTCGGGGGATCTGTGTGCATGTTGGGGGAGAGGGAAGCACATGGGAACTCTGTACTTTCTGCTCAATTTTTGGGTAAACCTAAAACCACTGCAAAAAATAAAGCCTATTAATTTAAAAATTAAAAAAAGAAAAAATCCAAACCTTGACATACTATATAGTAAGATTGCAGAACAAGATCTTGGAAGCAGCTACACAGAAAAGCAGATTGTGTAACAAACAGGCGCTGACAGATGACTAATCATCAGGCACAATGGAAGCCAGCCAGAAGGTGATAAAATGTCTTCAAAAAGGACAGAAGAATAACAACCTGTCTGGAACTCCACACCCAGTTAGAAAGTCCTTAAAAAGTCACGAATGAACAAGCAAGGACCAGAGGTTTCCACTGGGAAGCCAGCCTGGGCTCTGCCCTTGGGGTGGGGTAGCATGACCTCTCACCTTTGCAGTGGGCATAGGGCATGGTGAGGGTGTAATCCTCTGCCCGGTTCAGGAATGTGAGTGTGGCCTTGCCGTCCAGCAGAGCTGACAGTGAGTTCCCTGCAGAGTTGGGACAGTGAGACCAGTTAGTGGAGACGGCCCTTGGAACCCAGGGGCCCACCTGCTATGTCACAGGGTCTGGGCCCCCTTCCAGCAGGTGGAAACTGGCCAAGGAGGTACTTCACTGGAGGCTGCAAACCTTCTCAGACTCGCCTGAGTCCCTGCTCTGATTTTAAATACCCCTGTAGCGGGGGTACAGCCCACCCCGGGCTGAGAGTCCCAGCCACAGCCAGTGGTGGGTGCCTAGGGGTGGGAAAGGTGGGCTGAACCTGTACACACTTTGTAGACGGGTGGGCACACGGCCCTGCCTGCCGAGGAAAAGGATAGAAAAGCTGTACCTGATGGAGAAATGGAAACCCACTTTGGGAGCACCCACCGTGCCGGGTGCTAAGTGGTGCTGCCCGGCAGAACTTGCCTGGGTAACAGAAATGTTCTGCCCTGTGTTGGCAAGGTGGCCACCAGCCACATGTGGCTACTGAGCAGTTGCGGTGTGGCTAGTACAACCGAGGGTCTGCATTTTAAGTTTTATTTTATTTTGATCAGTTTCAAGAGCCCCATGTGGCTAGTGGTAGAGTTGGACAGCTCAGCTCTGGACACAGCTTTTTATGCAGCTCCCTTCCCACGATCCTCGCTGCACTCCTGCGGACGGTGCCCGCTCTACCGCTGGGGAAGCCGGGCATGGGAGGGGCTCTGCCTGACTGCCGGATCTGAACCCTTTACCACCCCGTGGCCCCTGACCAGGAGAGGCGGGGAGGGGCATGCACGCGGCCACCTGGTAAGGTCTGGGGAGCACCAAGCCCAGGAGCCCAACCCTCCCCCATCCCCCAGGCCCTGGGGAGAGGAGAGTCCCTGGAGCCCCTCACCGTAAAACCGGGACTTGGCAGTGACGCTGCCACTGATGCAGAAGCCGTCCTTCCGGTTGCTGACGTGGAAGGCAGACACAGGCGGGTGGTGGGACACCTGCGGGCAAAGAGGCAGCTCCCAGAATGGCCCCAGCATTCCCAGCAGCCTCGCGGAGTCGAGAACCTGACCTCCCAGAGAGAACCCGGCCTGTCCTTCCAAGTCCAAGACCGGCCGTGGGGACGTTCCAGGCCCTCACTCCCGTGCTCAGGGGGCCAGGCCCGAGTCACGGGGCCCGGGGGGCAGACAGGGATTCCTGCATCACCGCAGAGTGCCCCCCGGAAAACAGGACGCGTGGCCCCATCCTTAAGGAAACACTAAGGCTGAATCCTGGGGGAATCCCAGCCGGCAGCAGCGAGGCCAGGGGGCCTCCGAGAAACATGCCCCGGGGCCAGACCCACCCCTGCCCACTGCCCCCTGCCGCCCGCAGAGCCCAGGTCCGTTCTGGGCAGGGCAGGGGGCCCTTGCCTGCTCTGCGATGTAGAAGGTGTGGCTGTTGGTCTGAGGGTGGGCCCAGCAGCAGCGGAAGGTCTCCCCCAAGATGGGGTTGTAGGGTTTCTTGATCCCCTGCAGGCAATGAATGGGGAGCCTTGGGTGAGGGACGGGGCAGGGTGCATGTGGACCGAGGACGACTTGGGGGGCTGCCCGCTGCCCACAGCCCTGGGCACCGCCGGGAGGTCTCTAGAAGGGACAGCCTGGTGTGCAGCCAGCGTCGGGGAATGGTGCCCCACTTCTGCTTTGGGAAGACCATGCTTTGCCTGTGGCCTATATATTCTGGGGGCAGCCTATGAGGTATCTTGTCTGCGTCTAGGCTCTGGGGGTGTCCCAGGCCCCAGCCAGGTCACAGTCTCCCTGGATGCTGAGTGCAGACAGTGCACAAACCACTGAACCCCCTAGCGGCTCCCAGCAGCCCCACTCTGCTTCAGCCACACCCGCCAGCTTTCTGCCCCGCCAAACAGCTCATGCTTGTCCCTAGTGCAGGGGGAATGAGCTCTCCATCTGGGGAGCCCTCCTTCTGGGTCTCCATGTGGTCCAGGGCAGACCCCCCAGTTGGTCTGTAGTAGCCCCAGGCCACCCCCTTCATGCCACCCCCGGATCCGGGTCATGTGTGGATGTCTGTGCATGTCGGCCCTGCACTGGAGGCTACGGGCTCCTTGGGCAACGTGTGCCCGTGGAGCGGCCTTGTGCAGCACCTGCCCCAGCCTTTCGGAGACAGCAGCCCCGTCAGCCCCTCTGCCAAGCTGCCCAGACCCGTGTCTGAGCTGACCCTGCGGCGCACCACTGTGCTGTCTTGGACGGCCTTCTGGGTGGAGGCTCCTCCTCTGAGAAGTCCTCCCAGAGTGCCAGGGGAACCAGGTGGATTCAGGGGACCTGGCTCACTCCCAACCTGCTGTGGGACCCTGAGGCTGTCCCTTCCCCTTCCTGGGCCTCAGTTTCCCCACCTGCACAAGAGGTGGAACCAGAATGCCAGGGCCCTAAGATGGGGTCAGGGAGCTGCATGCTCTCCTGTCGCTATAACCAGAGCAGCCCTGTGCTCATCTGAACCCGGGTTTTGAGTTCTCAAAGGGGTCCCCAAAGCTCCTTGAGGTCTGGGGCTGAAAGCCCCTTTCCGGGCCCTATTGTGTGAAGTAACTGTTCCTCTGAGGTGTGGAGGGGTCCAGCTCGGGCCCTTCAGGCCTGCCCAGGGGGTCCCTGGGTGGGAAGTCAGAGCCCCAGGCCCCATCTCTGAGGACCTGGGGGCCATGGTGGGGATGGTCACAGCCCTGGACCTGGGGGACGGCCCCTGCGGATCTCACCTTGGGCTTCTTGTAGAAGCCGGACAGGTACCACTGCAGCACGAGCTTCATGCGGCTGTAGGCGTCGTCCTCCAGCACTGCCCTGCGACGGGGAGACGGCCCTCACTCGCGGCCGTCCCTGCCGTCCCCTCCCTCTCCCTGCCCCTCCCTCCTTCCCACGCAAGCGTCACGCATGCAGGTGGAAACGCGCTGCTCCTCCATGCTGCCCAGACCTGAAGCGGACGGCGTTCCCCACTTCCCCCAGGAAGGGGTCCTCCGCCCAGCCAGAGAACCCCAGGCGTCCCGACACTGCTGGGTGGAGGCTAGCGCAGTGCCCAGCCTCCACGGGCCCCTCACCTCTCCCTCCGCGGGGCTCCTGAACCTGCAGCCCCTTCACGGCCTGCTGCGGTCAGCTTCAGTGCACAATGCCAGGGCACAGGACTCGGACCGCAGAGGGCGCTTTAGGCTGACCCGTGCTCAGCCTTGACCTTCATGGCCCCAGCCCTGACCTTGGAGACTGGGACCCCTGAGAGGCTGAGCTGCAGGGTGTGCAGGGGCTGGGGGAGGAGGGGCGCACGCAGGTGTGTGGGGCTCCCCCTGCCCACTCACCTGGAGAGCAGGTCGGCGTGGTAATAGTAGTCGGAGAGCTTGTCGAGGAAGGAGCGGGGCTCCAGGACGAAGGTGGGCAGCACCACGCGGGACAGGTCCATGCCCGGCCGCAGCTGCCTCAGCAGCACCCACATCAGGCTCTTGTTCTCCTCGGACACGGTCTCCACCTGGGATGCCTGGTCCAGCTGCCGGCAGAGGGCAGTGGTCAGGGCCCAGCTCCGTGCTGCCCCGGGGCACTGGGGTGGGGGGCGCAGGACAGGGCAGCTGGTTCTGGCTGCATGCCCCCTCCCTGACCTGGTCAGCAGTGCCTGTCCTGGCCCTATCTGACCCCTGCCCTTCCCTGCACATGGCCCTGCCCCGCCCAGAGGGGCAGCCAGTGGCCCAGGCCAGCTCCCACGTGCCTCCATTCCTGGCCAGCCTGGCCAGCCTGGGCCCTCCCCTCCATCTGCGCAGAGCCCCACTCTGGGAGTCCAGGGCGTGGCCCCCCTTGGCCTGAATGCGGAAACCCATCTGTGGACTCTGCATGACTGCACTGTGCCAGGAGGCGCCCCAAGAGTGGGAGACCCTCCCAGCCCATTCAATCTTCACCACACAGCAGGAGGGGTACCAGGGGTTTTGGGGCTGCACCTCCTTTAGCAAGCAGCCCTCACTTGCCCAGGGTCACATGCTGGGGGGCTGCACTGGACGCCCCTCCTGCCTCTCCTGAGACGGTTTCCCTCACCAAACACCTGCCACGGACAGACTGAGCCTCGGGACTGTGGGCTTTGCCTCTTTGGGTCTGGGCAGTGGGGTGGGGAGGCCCCATGCCCTGCTGTACACCAACCGGTACACCCTTAGGCAGGCAGAGTGACCTCAGAAGAGATCACAGAGGCGTGGCCAGCTCCTCGGGGTGCTCACAGGACAGGGCTGTCTGGCAGGAAGTCCCATAAGCTGCATTGCCTGGGTGGACGCCAAGCCCACCTCCCCTCCCTGGGGACCCCCACCATCTTCCTGCTATCACTGCTGGGTGCTTCGGGCCTGGGGTGTACCTGGACTTGGCTGGGGATCCCCCCCACATGCCTGCCTCTGAGCCCCTGCAGATGACCTAAGCTGCACTCGGGTGGAGGTGGGTGGAGGGCCCGAGGCTGCAGGTGTGCCCCTTCCTTCTCCCTGGACCACCTCCTGGCAGCAGCCCAGGGCACTCACACTGTGGCGGCCCTGATTTACAGAGGGGACAAGGACTTGCCCAAGGTCACACTGGTGTGAAGTGGGGCAGGATCTGAACTCGAGGCTGTGTATGTTCTTGGGCAGGATGGCAGATGCCCCAGGGGAGCAGCAGAATTGGGTGCCAGCAGCCTGCCCAGCCTGCTGGGCTGCCTTAGACGAGCCGTGTGCCTCTCTGTGCATGCACAGCTGGCCTGAGGCCTAGTGGTACCTGCCTGGACAGTACTCCTGGGCACCCAGGGGATCGGCGTCCCTGGAGGAGGAGCCACTCCTGGCTCCCATGAGGGTCCTGGCTGGTGAGCAGCCCGCAGAGCCCTGGGCCTCAATTTCCAAGGCAGCCTCAGGGCTCACCCAGGCAGCTGCCATGGCCGGAAGCCATGCCCCCTCCTCCCCACTGAGCACCCTCCCGGATGTCACCACTGTCCCTGCTCCCGATGCAGAGGCCGCCCTCTCACTCCCGCCGCACCTCTCAGCGCAGCTGCCCCCACCACCTCTGCGCTCCCTGCTCCTGCCTCGCCTCCCTGGGCTCCTCTGCGTTTGTGCGCAGCCTCTGAAGGCGGGGCTGCCTGCCCCCTGCCCTAAGGTCCAGCCGCTCTTGGGCAGCAGCATCTCCCCTGGGCGTGCAAACTCCCAGCCGCCCGCCCCCTCTCCCAGCACGCCCATCTTGTCCTGGCCCCGAGGTCTGGCTGGAGCCGGCCTGCCCACCTCTGGAAGCGTCCTGAACCCCCACTTCTCCCTGATCTATGTCTACTTGGGTCCCAGCTGCCTTTGGCTTCCTTGGGACAGTGGCTCCTCCCTAGAGGGTCCCGGCTTCTGCCTCTGCCCCTGGGCGCCCTGAAAGCCTCACCTGACCCTAACCCACAATCCACCATGGCTTCCCCAACACCCTCAGCCCGCACCCTCAGGGCCTCCCCGCTCTCTCCGGGCCTTCCTGCTCCCCTAGCCCCGGGGGTGCTGTAGGTCGTGCAGGACCTCCTGGACGAGACCTCCAGGTGTGCCGCCTCTGCCCTGGGAAGGGGTGCGGGAGGGCGACAGGCGGGGCTCCAGGCGGCGGGGGCCCTCACCTCCCCCAGCTCCTCCAGGCACTGCTGCACGTATGTGGTCCCTCTGTGCCCCGGCCGCCCCAGGGGCTCCGGCGGGTCACCCCCGCTCTCCGCGGTCTTCCGGCCGAGGTCCTGGGCCTCACTATCAGACTCGTCGGCATTCTCTCTCTCCGACTTGTCAGAGAAAGCGTCGTTCTCCAGGGAGCACCCATTCAGTCTGGAGGCAGGTGGTGCCCATGGGTCCCCGGAACAGGGGAGGCCTGGGACCCCGCCCCGGGCACCCCTCATGCTCCCTGGGTTTAATCGCCTCAGCAGCCGGCATTTGCCCCTCTCGCCCAGCTTACACATGAAGGAGCCGAGGCCCCTGGCGCACTTGCGGTGAAGAGACTCGCCTCTTGCTGAGTCCCGGTGCCTGACCTCTATGGCCTTTGCCCCCCCGCCTCCCCAGGCACAAGAGGACCTGGCGTGTTAGTAGTGTGACAGCCAGGGACCCCAGCAGGTGGGAAGCCCGGGCCCTCCCCCCACGCCCCGCTCACGGGTACAGGTCCTGGTCGTGGTTGGTGGCCATGATGGGCAGCCCGCAGAGCGATGGGGGCGACGCATCGGGCGAGGACCCAGGCTCCCCGGCACGGCCCTGCTTGCACGCACTGAGTCGCAGGAGGCTGGAGCAGCAGAGTGCCAGCTCCAGGGCATCCAGCCAGCAGCGGCCTGGGGGGGGGGGCATGGGTGAGCCAGGAGGTGCCCAGTGAATGCCAGGCGCCCCCGCCCTCCGCCAGGGAGCAGGGCATCCTGCTCCCCACTTCCTCACCAAGGAATCCCCCCCACCTCCACAGGGGAGACCACCCCATTTCCCCGCCCCCAGGAGCAGCCCCAACCCCAAGAGTCCCACGGACAAGGGCTTAGCCAGAGGTCCTGAAGAGAGAGTAGTGGCCTAAAGGGTGCTCACAGGTCTTATCCTGTGCCATGTTACAGACACAGTGCTGAGGCCCAGGACAGTTCAGTGACCCCTCCAAGGTCACACCCTAGCAAGACTCAGAGCCTAGATCCCACTGCAACAGGTTCCAGCATGTAGGGTGGGGAGAGAGCCCCTGCTCGGAGCTGCCTGCCAGGGTGCAGGGGGCTCCTGATGGCCTGGAGCACAGGGCAGGGGGGTGGGCGGCAGGCTGGGGAGGGGGCTGTGCAACATGGCAGGCAGCCCGTTGAGGCCAAGGGGCACCCCAGGGGGTGCCGGCCGGGCCTCAGTGAGGAGCAGCTTGGGGTGGGGAGAAGGGGTGGATGGGCCGTGGAGGCCGGGAGGGCAGGAGGGCAGGCAGGTGGGGTGGCAGCGTGGCCATGGGCAGAGCCAGCCATCTCCAGTCCCCAGCTCTTATCCCTCTGTCCTCTGCTGCCTTCCTGGTGGAGGCAGCCGGTGGGTCAGATTAGCACCACCAGAGTGTTCGGGGGTGTTAACAGCTTAGGGACGCGAGTCCAGCCTGGTGAGCCCCGATGACCTCGTGCGGCTGCTCACAGAGGCCCTTCCCTCCTAGACGATGGTGGGCCGCACTGCTGAGTGTCGCTCAGGGGGCTCGGGGGTCTGTGCGTGCGGGGCATTGGGTTACGGATGGAAGACTCGTTACCTCCCTGAGCCTTTAAAGTGTGAACCTCCCAGAGCCACTGAGCTCCTTTCCCTCTTTGGAAACCACAGAACCTGCTCCTGCGGAGGGTCCCTGGGGCCAGGCCTTGGGAGGGGCTGGCGGGAAGCCTGCTCCTGCTTCTCGGGACACCTGGGGTCCTGCCAGGTTTCCCTGCGGGCTTGGTTGGGGCCCGAGAGACCCAGCCCAGGCTGAACATTCATGAGGGGCGAAGTGGCGGGGGTGGGTGCAGGGCGGCAGCCCCTGCAGGGGGGTCCTGGGAAACCCCTAACTGCTGAGTCAGGCCGGGGTCCCTGAATGTGTTCATTTCTAGTTGCAAAGGACCAAACATCCTGAATGTCATGCCTCCTCTGAAACCCGTTCCAAGGTCTCCTTCTCCTCCTCCCCCCTCCAGGAAGCCCACCCTGATACCCCCAGGGGCTGTAGACGCCCTTCCTCCCGGATCATGGGCCCAGATCGGTGCACCAGGGACTCGGCTCGTGTTCAGCCCAGTCGCTCCTGTCCCACAGCTGCTCTCCTCCCCAAGAGCGCAGGCCCCCTAAGAGCATGGGCTGCCCTGTCCATTCCGGGGCCCATGTGAGGCGGCAGAGTGGGGCGCTCGAGAAACGGTGGAATTCTTGGGACTCAGAACAGCACTGCGGGGAGTGTGGAGGTGGCATCTGACCACCGTGAGGGTGTGTGTGTGGCACCAGCATGGAGCCCTCCACACACCAGGCCAGGAGGGCCACAGCTGCAGGCAAAGCCCTGCCCAGTCTGGACCACTGGTGAGACGGGAGCCGGTCACCTCCACCCTTGGGAGGTGGCCCCCAGAGGGACTGGGGGACAGGGCAGCCATGTTTACTCAGAGTGGCCACTGGAGGGCACTCCAACCACGTGTGATGGGTTTGGGCAGAGGGGCGCTCCGGGCTGCCGCCCAGGGTCCAGCACTTTCTGCCGGCCGGCAGCGTGACCGTGCCTCCCTTCCCACCTGTCACTTGTGAATAATAACAGTAGAACCTATTGATTCAGTGGTGCCTGGCACACGGTTGGCCCTCAGTGATGGGGACCTGGTCGCTTTGTATGAGGCCACCGGATTCTCACGGCGACCAGGGACAGATGTCACTGTTCACATTTTGCACACGGAGACACTGAGGCCCAGAGCAGTGCCGGTGAGCGGCAGGCCTGCTTGGCCCGAGCCCATGCTTGTCCTGGGACATCGGGCTGTCTCGGTGGAGGGTGGCAGAAGGTGCCCCGTGTACCCAGTCTGCACCCTGCCTGGGGGGCCCGCTGCCGGCAGGGACTCACCGTCCGACTCGGATGCGGCCCTGAAGATCAGGTAGCTGCTGGGGAGGGGCTGCGTGATGGAGCCCACGCTCTCGCCTTTGGGGCCCTGGGGGGGCAGAAGCCCAGCGTCACCCACAGGTGGAGACACAGGTCCCACACAGCTAGGCAGTCTCACTCTCAGACACACACGGACGCTTCCAGGGCCCCAGGACCCCAGCCATGCAGACACAGCAGCAGCAGGCAGGGAGAAGGGGTGGGGACCTCTCTGTCCCCCTTCCTGCTGATGGCCCTGAGCTTTCTAGCTCTGAGCTCCCCAACTTAAGGTGGCCAGAACCAGCATATGCAAATCCAGGATGCCCGGTTAAACGTGAATCTCAGAAAAGTAATAAACACCTCTTTAAAAGTATAAGTATATTCCATGCAATATTTGGACAGCAGTTACACTAAAAACGATTTGACGTTTCTCAGGAGGGGTGAGGGCTGGGGTAGGAGCAGCCGCCTACACGGGCCCATTCCTCAGCCTCCGCCCAGGCCTCCCGGTGGATCATGATCCCTTCATGTCGCCAGGCCCTGGGCCCCACTGTGTGCTCCTCCTGGAGGGCCAGGGACCACATCTGAGCCCCCGCCATCGAGGGACTGAACCCAGGACCCCCAGCAGTGGGTGGTGACGGGCCCATCTGGACCTGGCTGCCCATTTCTGGAGCCCTCTGGGCCGCCAGGGGTCCTGCCCCCAGGCCCCGGGGCTCGCCCAGCGGTACCTTCACGGCCCACACGGACTGGTCCAGCGGGTGGAAGAGCTTGAAGCAGAAGCCGTCCTTCTTGGAGGGCCGCTCGATGAGCTCACAGCAGTGCAGCAGGACGGTGCCCACCCACTGGCCCACCGCGGGGGTCTTGTAGATGAGCAGCACCCCCGGCTTCAGCACACACCACAGTTTGGTCCAGCTCTTCAGAGTCCCCCGGATCTGCGGGCAGGGGCGCCACTGTCAGGGCCTCGGAAGGGCCCCAGCGGGCGGAGGAGGTGGGGCTCGGGCTGCGGGCGGAGTTCTCTTGTACTTTTTAAAAGCAGCTCACAAATTACAGTGCCTCCCAAGAAATACTCTGCAGCCAGGCGCAGCCTAACGGGTGACGTTCAGGGCCTCCCAGGTCCTGGGAGGGAGAAACTTGTTGCCATTCTTCCCTCTTTCTAAATAAATACTCACTTTTGTATCTAGGTTTTCATTCGTGATTTTGTGGGGAATATGAAAGGAGCGCGCTTGGGCCCAGGGCCCTGCAGACCACCACGCTCCTGGCACGCCTGTCATGCTTGCTCTTCACAGGGAGCCTGGAATTTGGCAGCTTTACCTCCACAGCGTTGGGGGGACGTGAGGTCTGCACACAGGCGTCTGACCCCAGCCCAGGCTCCACCACCACGCCAGGGCCCCCGTCTCCCAAGCGGCCGGAGACTTTGCGCCATCCCTTGGGGAGGCCTCCTGGTGGAGCGGTGGCTGAGGCTGCGACAACAGGCCTGCCTGCCGGCCTACCTTCAGGCTGTCGGCCATGATGACTGCGCTGGGGTCTGTCAGGGCGCTGAACAGCTGCTTGGTGGCGCGCTTCTTCGCCTGCCGGTAGTTCTGCTTCTGTGCCTGCACCCAAGGCAGCCAGTGGACGCATCAGGGGAGAAGGCCCCAGGCTGGCACCTTCCCCCGGGCCACCCCTGGGTCTCCACTGTTCAGCCTCAGGCACCAGGACAGGGGCAGGGAGAGGATAGGGGAGGAAGTGGGGCATGGAGGGGGCAGGCTTGGGGGTGGCCCTCATGCCCATTCATCCAACAAGCCACACACTGGCGACCCCTCTGCGGGCCCATGCCCACCTTGAGAGTTTCCTTCTTGGTGACCTTGGCTGTGGGGGACACACATTCCTTGTCGGACCCATTGCACAGCCTGTACTCTGCCTGCAGGAGAGAGACTGAGGTTGGGGGCGAAGGGGCATTGCATGCGGCCTGGTGCTGCAGGGGGCTGGGCAGGGCGGGGCCTAGAGTATGAAGCAGAGGCGTCAGGGAAAGGCGCTGCCCCCCTCCCTGCTGCCCAGCACCCTCTGTTCAGTTCTCCGGCATTCTGGGAGTGGCAGGGGGAGCCCATGCACTGGGGACTCCCATCCTGGGTGCCCTGGGAGGCCCTGCGCTGGGCGCCAAGCCTGGGCTCTCTCCCAGGACTGCCGATGGCTGCGGGAAGGTGGGTGGGTTGGAGCCATGGAGGACGCACAGCCTGCAGGGCCGCGGGACGGGCTGTGTGGGCAGAGCCACATCCGGGGATCTGGGAGCTGGAAGGGGCTGTGGTCCTTTGACAGGGAAACTGAGGCCCTGGGGTGTTAGGGCAGTCAGAAGGAAGGACCAGGACTAAAGGCCATAATATAATATACTAAAGGCTGCAATAATTTATATAATACATATAAAAAGAACAAACCATGGCCAGAATCCTGCCCCCACCTGTTTCAGGCCTGCAAGCTCAGAACGTCTTTATGTTTTTAAGTGGTGGGGAAAAAGAAATAAAAAGAATAATGTTTTGTGAGGCATGACAACCATGACATGGCTGTGTCCACTCCAACGTTAGGGTCCCGCCCTGGCAACAGGGCCAGAGGCCTGCAATGCGCACTCACTTGGGCTTCCCAGGGGAGGCTGTCCACCCACCCCGCTCTCTCCTGGCCCGGTCTGGGGGTTCTGCCCAACGCTGCACCTCCAAGCCTCCTGGCTGGGGAGGAAAGCCTGGTGGTTCCGGCTGCCAGCCTGCTGAGGGTGACAGGCGACTGACACAGCCGAGAGCAGGCCCGGCCCGCACGGTTGTCGCCTGGAGGTACCGGGGGCTGTGGGTGCTCTGCCGGCATCCCCTCCCCTCATCCCCACAGCCACCCATGGGGTGGCCCAGTTGTCATCCCCACTGTAGAAGAGGGAGTCAAGGCCGTCCACTAGAGACAGGGGCTGTAAGAGCCGGGGTGGCAAGCATGAGTGCACACGTGAACTGCCACGGCGCAGGTCACTGCTGTTTTCCACATCCTGAGATGCGGAGGCTGCAGCCCAGAGAGGCTCGGAACTTGCCCAAGGTCACACAGCTCGTGAAGGGCTGAGCTGGGACTGAACTCAGAGAGTCTCAATCCAGACTGCACTCTCTGAGCCAAGTTAAAACATTCCAGATCCTACGAGGCAGGGACATGGGATGTGGTGCCTAGGGCTTTTCTCTAGAAGCCCGTCTTTAGGCTGAAGCCATAGTGATGAGACAGCCCAGTGGCAACGTGTATGCCTGGCCTTGTCCACGTGGCAGGCCTCGGAGGCCAGGGCTGACCCACAAGATGGTCTTAGTTGCCTTTCTGGGGAGCTGGGGTTCTTATGCCTGGTGCCCTCCACTCCCTTAGCACATGCTGCTCCCTCAGCCTGGAATGCTTCTCCCTGTTGCCGGGAAGCCCCTGCTCCTTCCTCAGACCCACTGAGCCACTTCCCCAGAAGGAAGACGCCTCCGACCTCCCTGCTGGGAGGGAGACCTTGATGACACAGCCCTGCCCTTGGCCTGCCCAGCACCTTTTGCAATTATGGGTGACACAGACATTTCTGCATATTGTCCAGCGCTCCTGCTGGGGAAGCTCACCTCCCAACACCCCCAGCACTGGCAGCTCAGTGAGCGTAGCGGATGAAAGCCTGGCTGCACGGGCCCCCTGCCAACTCCCCGCTGCCCAGCTACCACCTGAAGTGCCTGGGCAGAGCCATGTTTCTCTTAGGAAGAGGGAAGGCACCGTCTGGGTTGTAGGCCTGGCTGGGGGTGCACGAGGGGGCATCCCCACCCTGCATCCCTCTGCTCCTCAACCTGCTCAGGGCTACAGGCAATGCCCGCTGGTCCCGCTTTCCTTAGGGCCTTGCTGGAGACCCCATCCGGGCCCCCAGGGCCCTTCCACATGCCCCTTCACAGCAAGGCTTGGTGCAGTAACCAAGCCCCCTTAGAAATGAGGAATGCTGCTCAGAACTATGGGCTTGAGAGCCTGACCCCAAATGTGCACCCTATAAGGTACTTTAAAAAAGTAATTTAGAATGACCTGCACAATTGGAGGAAGTCTACCATCATATATCTGACAGGTGTCTGGTGCTCAGAATATACAAAGAATGCTTCCATTGCCACAACTAAAAGGTGAAGATCTAATTCAGAGATGGGCAAAGGACTTAGGCACTTCTCCGAAGAAGACATTCTAATGGCCAACGAGCCCACGAAAAGATGCTCCATGTCACTAGCCATTAGGAAAATGAAAACCGAAACCACAAGGAGACGCCACTTCACACCTACGGGGTTGCTGTCGCGATTAATAAAAAGCCAGAAAATGCAGGAGCTGGTGAGGATGTGATAAATGCGGACCCTGCTTATCACCGGAGCGACTATAAAGTGGTGCAGCCGCTGTGGAGAGCGGGTTGGCAGTTCCTCAAGAAGGCAAACATGGCATCTTCTAGAATTCTGTACTACCACAGAATTACCTCATGGCCCAGCAGTTGCCTCTTAGGTATGTGCCCCAAAGGACTGCCAGCAGGGACAGTAACGAGCGCACATACACGTGTGTTCACAGCGGTGCTACTCACGGTGGGTGAGGAGGGCGAAGTGCCCCACGTCCATCAGCAGATGGATGGACAGGCCAACTGTGTTTCCCGACGCACGGAAATATCAGCCCCTAGGGACGAGGCACTGAGAGAGGCCACACGACGGGTGAATCCCGAAAACATCGCGCTGCGCAGAAGCCCGCCATGAGCACCACACACCGTACGCGCCCGCTTACACGAAGTGTCCGGAACTGGCAAATCCATGGAGACAGGAGGTGGGGTAAGGCTGCCCGGGGCTGGCCAAGTGGCAATGGGGAGTACCTCCGATGGGGTTTTGGTTTATGGGGATGAGAACGTTCTGGAACTAGATGGAGGTGGTGGCTGCACAATATTGTGAATGCACTAAATGCTGCTGAATTGTACACGTAAAAGGGTGAATTTTATGTCACTTGAATTCTACTTCATTAAAAAAATATACATAGAAATATACATTAGAGCTTGTATCTTTTCCCACGCTGTGTCTGCAAAGCAGCCCATGTTGCTCTTAAGAATTGGTGGGTGGGAGGTGTACAGTGGATACCCCCACCCCCAGCACAGCCTCTGACCATATGTTTGCCTGCTCTGACTGGCCCCTGTCTTCCCTGCTGGAACACGGGCCAGGAGAGCGAGACTTGGTTTACCCATGCCTCCATCCCCAGCACCCACAGCCTGAATGAATGAAATCTGAAATTTGAACCAAGTCAAGCATCTCTGATAACATTTGTATGTTTTATTGGGTTGCAGAGGGACACAATTATGTTTCTGATGTTTTTATGCAATCAACTTGTATCTCAAAAAATATGCACAACCCAAGTGTCCATTGGAGGACAAATGGACCAACAAAATGCAGTCTATCCACTCAATGGAATATTACTGAGCCTTAAAGAAAGAAATCCTGGCTCAGGCTCAGTGTGGCGGTCCTGAGGACACTGCACTGGGTGAAAGGAGCCAGATGCAGAGGGACAGACACTGCGTGACCCCCTCTCAGGAGGGCCTGGAGTCGTCAGGTCTGTGGACGGTGGTTGGAGGACCCCCAGGCTGGGGAAGTGGGAGGTTAGTGATTAATGGGGACAGAACTTCAGTTTGGGGAGATGGAAAGTTCTGGAGATGATGGTAGGGATTTTGCACAACAGTATAGATGTATATAATGCCGCTGAGTGTGCACTTGGAAACAGGGTGGTAAGTCTGGGTTATGTGTATTTACTGCAATTAAAAATAAATAAATATGATCTGACCTCCTCCAGCAGTGGACAGCCCTGGGGCCCAGAGAAGGAAATGCAGGCCCCGGGTGGGGTCCCCACCAAAGGTTTGGCTCCTTCCTCGACTGCGGCAGACTCGGGGACAGGCCTGCAGAGCCGCCACTGACCCTCGCTTGGCAGACGAGGACACGGGCTCCCAGAGAAGCCAGGTCACAGAGGGTCACAGACAGGGGACAGGGCAGACCCCGGGGTCCATGTGCACCGCTCCCCAGACCCCGCAGAACCTGGAGACATCACCCTCGGTCAGTGTCTGGGGCTGAGGCACCTGGCCGGAGACCCTCCGGGAGAACCTAAACCAGCCTGGTATGGTGCCTGGGGCCTCATCCTCAGCCCAGGAAGGCTCTGCCTGGCGGGGCAGGCCCGGGGATGCCAGGGTGGGCCTGCGTGCACGCCCCCTGGAGAGGTCGTCTGGGTGGGGGACAGCGCAGGCAGAGGCAGGAGGAGGAAGGCTCACTCCCGGGGGTTTACCTACAACACAGGGGCTCTGGGCCTCCTTTCAGCGGGTTTTCTGCCCCTGAAGGGCACCGAGAAGCCTGCAGCCTTTTTCTTTCTGGTCTCCTGCCTCCTATTTGGCGTTAGGCCAGGAAGGTGGCTTTGATAAAACAACGACCAGGTGCTGTCCGGGCCTCCATCCCATCCCAGCGCCATCCTGCGCTCTCTGGGTTTGCAGTCCGGGATTTAGCTGCCCCCTAACACAAACGCGTGGGAATCGCAGGCTTGGCGGTGCCCCTGCTCTCCCCTCCTTGAGCCACTTCCTACTGACCCTTGGCAGGCTCCCTGCCCTGGGTCCTCTTACCGGTGGCACCTTCGTGGCAGAGCCTGGGGTTGGCGGCCCTTCATCCCTTGGCAGCGCCGGGCCGGTGGGCTCCATATCCTTCCCTGCAAGAGAGTGTCTGGAGTGAGTACTGGGCACGGCGGGCCGGGCGGCTCCTCCGGCTGGCTGCCCTGCGTGTGGCAGGCAAGGGGTGGGCACAGGCCGTCTGGGTGGGGCAGGAAGCCAGCCTGAGGCTGTGGCGGCCAGATGGACGCTGCCCCCGGAGGTCTGATCAGCATCAGCCAGCATCTGAGTGTCTCTGCTGGGAGGGCCCGAGACCTCCAGCCCCCGCCTCCACGACCTGCTGGAGGGAACCCCGGGTGCCACAGGCACTGGTGTGGCATGTCCTTGGGGGTGGTAAGGCCAGGCCCCCCAGAATTCTGACAAAGGATGTGGTGTCCAGGCTCAGGCACACAGCGGGCTCAGTGCGCGGGGACCATGCCCGGCCTGCTCCCACGCCCCGAACCCTCTGAGAGCTGGGTTCTCCGAGGAAGAGCCAGCAGCACCCTGTCGCCTCCCCAGCTCAGCTGAGAATGTGGGAAACGGGAGGTGTCTACATTCAGCCCTGGGGACATAGCTGCCCTTCCCCTCTGCGTTGAAGCAGGTTTCCATTTCTAAAGCTCGGGATTAAGGGCAGGAGGGAGAGGAAGATCCTCTCCAGGGCCTCAGGCCAGCGGGTCATGACCATGCCCGCCCACTTCCTGTGGCCTGACGCTTACTGCAGGGTCCCTGGGCCAGGACTCAGGGGAGGGGTAACTGCTGGGATAGAGGGCTGTCCTGGGACGTGGGGGTGCAGCAGCCCCGGGAGCTCTGCGGACCCACTTCTCCAGGGCGCTGGGAAGGGGCTGGGGGCTGAGGGGCGGGGCCTGAGCTCCCTGCTCGGCAGACAAGCCAGCAAGGGGACCTGGGGAGGTGACTGCTGGGACCCCGGGTTCTCCCGGGGCAGGAGAGGCCCTGAAACTGCTCTGCTCAGGGTCACACAGCTGCCCTTGGCCAGGGCGGCCTGGCTGTCTCTGCTTCCCATCCCCAAAGTGCCCACACCCCTGAGCCAAGGCTGGGCTGGGTGGTGAGCGGGAGGTTTCTGATGCCAAAGGCCCTCTCATTTAGGTGCAGTTTTGGGGGCCCGGGCCTGCAGCTGTCAGAGGTGGCCCCCCATGCAGGTTCTGTCTTTGGTGCCTGGAGGGCTGGGGCCTCACAGAACCCAAGGGAGTCAGGTGCGGGCTCCCTGGAAGTCGGGGGCTGGGCATTGGTTCTGCTCCTCACAGCCTGTCCACACCCCCTCTTGCCTTTGCCCCCCAGCCCTGCCCACTCCCCTGACCTTGCCCAGACCTGTACTGCCTGGGCCAGCTGCTCTGGGACCAAATCCCTCTGAGACCCCCCACTCCTGTCCAGAGCTGTCTGGCTCCCCCACCCCTCCTCCCCTGTGGCGGAGGTAGTGGAGAACAGAGGTCTGGTTTGCTGTCCCAGGCGTCTGGCAGCCCACCTGTGCCAGGAGCCTGCTCTGTGACTTCCACATGGCCCTCCCCATGTGGCCTCAGTGTCCCCATCTGCTTGATGAGACTTTGGATGGGCAGCCCCCAGAAGCCCTGCAAGTCCAGACAGTGGACAGTCGGCCTGACGCTCTCTAGGCCTCCTCCAGGGACAGGGTAGACACTGGCCAGGAAAGTTGGGGTGTCTCTTCACTCCCAAAGCAGGGTGGAGGTGAGAGGGTATCTCACTGCGACCCTGCTTACCCAGAATGACTCAGGAGAAACGGTAAGGAGGGTCACGGCGAGATACCGTTTCAGGAGGTGCCCCCACTTGCACAGGGGCACCGGGAAGGAAGGGCCGGGGTGTCTGGGGGAGCAGCCAGACACGGCGAACAGCCCAGCATCCTTGGCTGGCGGGCGTGTGCGGAAATGGGTGATGGAAGCAGCTGTGGGTGTGGTGACCTGTGTTCTGGGGGCCCCGCGCTGCCTGCACAGGCCTCCTCGGCTGCCGGCGGGAGGTACTACCGGCAGCCCGTTTTGCAGGTGAGAACTGAGTCCCATAGCTGCCCGGGGGCCGGAGGGCTGGGGCTGGGACCCGGGAGACCCGTCCTCAGAGGCGGTGTCTGGAACCCCAGCACCACACCGCTTCTCCCAGGGCAACGGGCTGCCCTCAGAGCCAGGGGCAGGGAGCCCTCTGCTGACCTCCACCTGGCTCACAGGTGATGGCGCTTTACTGCCTTGCAAGCCTTTTGCCCATTTTCCCAGCACCAGCAGCAGGGGTAGGTGAGCAGAGCAAGGCTGTTGCCCTCACCAGATGGCACAGAGAGGGGAGGCGAGCTACCTGAGGGCACACAGCCTTGCCCGAGGCTGCGCCCCCTGCGGGCCCGGCTCCCCTGCCGCACTGACCTGGGCTGACCGGGCAGGGCTCATTGTCTCCTCCGAAGAGCAGGTTCCGGGTGAGTTTCCAGGGCTCGATTTTCTGAGGGGTAGAGGAAGGCGGACACAGTGAGAGGCGGCGCCGGAGAAAGGCCTCCTCCTTCATGGCCTGGGCGCTGGGGGGCTTCTGGAAGGGAGGGGGGAGACTGCGGTCACTCCTCCTGTCCACACGGAGGCCAGCGGCTTCCCACCCACCCGAAAGGCAAGAGAGACACCACAGAAAGTCAGGGGCGAGAGGCAGGGCCGCTCGGCCTTACACGGGGGTCCCCACTGTGGGGTGACTCGGGAGCCGGACGAGGAGGCGCTAGTGGGTCTGCAGCGGTGAGCCAGGCCGGGACCGGCCCTCGGGAAGCGCCGTCCGGGCAGGTGGGCCCACAGCTCTCTGAGGGCCTGCACCCCAGGCCTGTGCTCAGTGGCCTCCGGAGGACCCTGGCTGTGGCCAAGGGGGCCTGGCCCCGGTTCACAGGTGGGGCTGCGCCTCCCCTACAACATGGAGTAAAGCGGCAGCTCCCCGTCTCCTGCCGCCTCACAGTCCTGCCTGGAGGGCTGGGGAAGCAACGGCAGCCACGGCACGTCCCCACCGATGTTAGCCCATTTTATAGGTGAGAAAATCGCGGCTCCAAGAGCTGAGAGCCTTGCCCGCGGCGGCAGCTGAAGAAGGGCTGGCAGGGCCGGGTTCCATCTCCTGATCCTGCGCTCTGTGCGCAGTCTGAGGGCGTGCACCACAAAGGCCCATGGGCCACTCTCTCCTCCAGGCCTGTGGCCGCCACCTGCTGCCTCCCTGGGTGCCCCTGGGGCTCCCCGCCCAGCGCAGGACGGAGGCCTCCCTCCTGCACGGGATCAGCAGACTCATGGAGCCCTCCCTGCTGTGGGGCGTGGTGGGACAGGCGGGGCCTTGGGAGCCAGCAGGGTGGCCCAGGGCCCCAGTGGCCCCAAAACTTCCTCTGGGCTGGGCCTGGCCCGCCCCTGAAGCTCCTGCGGTCCTGCCCACTATCTTGTCACCAGGCTGAGCCGTTCCACAGATGGGGAGACTGGCTTCAGAGAGGTTGGGGTTTTGGTGCAGTCACACAGCTAATCCTCGGAAGTGCCTGTGTTTGGGCCAAGTTGGGCCGATTCTCAAACCCGGTTCCTGGCTCCGCCCTTTCTGGTTTCAGCTTGACTTCCACAGACCCACAGCTGGGGGCAGAGTGGGGGCCCCTGGACAGCCAGCCGCTGCTTATTGGAGTTCCCGTGGACACGTCTGCCTCAGCGTGCCTCAGGCCCAGCAGCCAGCTTCCGGGAGGAGGCCAGCCTACCCAGCCACCCAGACGGGACTTCTGGGCACCCAGGCTGGCAGCCAAGGGAGTCAGACCTGACGCTGCCCAGGGGTCCCCAGGAGTGTGCAGAGGGACCACGGCGCAGGATGTCCCCTCAGCTGGAGCCTCACTCTTCTTGGGGCTCTTACAGACTGGGGGCAGGTAGAGGGGCAGAGGGGCCGCACAGCCGGAGGCTGCTCACAGCCCAGCCTGGCTGCCCCAGGGCAGGGGGCGAGGGCAGGGAGGCCACTGGCCACCTGACCTCCCAGACCCCATCACATGCCTTCTCCGGCACTGCAAGGCCCTGGGACTCGGCATGTGACTCCACCACCCACTCATCTGCACCATCCTCCTTCCCTCCTTTCATCTGTCCATCCATCCAGCCACCCAGCCAGCCAGCCATCCCCCATCCGTCCATCCTTCCGTCCATCTTCCCACCTGCCTCCTGTTCTCCTGTAGAACCTCTTATCTGCCTCCGACCTGCCTGGGCAGGGGGGCTTCGGGGGCTTCTGCGGACACACCTCCCTCGGCCTGCCCACGCCCAGCCCAGCCAGAGGTCCTACCAGCCGGCGTCAAGGCGGGGGGACACCGCTGTGTTCACTGCAAAGGTCAGTCCCGATCACCTCTCCCCACGGGCTGTGCACCGCATTTAGGAGCAGACGCCATGTCCTTGTCCCTGTTTTCCAGTCTCCGGCCCCACCCACTCTGGCCAGGCCACACGGGTCCCTTTCTGTTCCTGGAAAATGCTGAGCCCATTCACGTGGGGCCTCTGCTCTGGAGCTCCCCCCAGAATGTCCTGGGGCGCTCTCACCCACATCTGGGCAGGCCTGGGTCCTTCCCACACGCTGCTTAAATGTCGCCTTCCCTAGGGTTGCCGCTCCTTGGCTCACACAGTGTGAATTCTCAGCATGACATCCGTGTTCTTGGAGCCTCTCTTTTGCATTCCTTTCATCTTTGCTAACTCTTCCCCCACAGGATGCAAGTTCTGCGGGAGGGGATGCGTTTGTCCCCCCACTGCGGCTCCCCTGGGGACCGGCAGCAGGGGCTCTGCTGTTGCCCTGCCCCAGAGCTCAGTACCCAAAGGCTGGTGTCCTTCCCCCTTATCTGCGGTCCCAGGAGGATCCTCAGAGAGGGGACCCAGGTCGTTGGGGGGTCGCCCAAAGGCTCAGGGCACGTCCTGTCTGGGCCCATCCAGGGTCCTGGGTTCTGCCAGCCTGGCCACAAACATGTGTCCTACCTTCACGGGCCTCCCTGACCCCCATGGGACTGGCCTGTGGCCCCCATGCCAGTCACATTTGCTCCCCAGGTGCCCCCAGGGACTGGGACGATGCTCATCTGTACACAGCCCTTGGTCTGCAGTGGCCCAAACCCTTCCTTAAATGAGCCGCTCCCACGTGCAGGGGTGGCTCTCCTGGTCCTGATTATTGTAAGGCCCACGTGTCCGAGGGACGCTCCGGGGCTGGAGGAAGGGGCCCCAGGTGCCCCACAGCGTGAGACTGTCCCTGGCACAATGTCGAGGTGACAGCTGCAAGCGAGAGCCTCGGGTAGTAGTCCAAAAGGTCACGTGTGTCTGCAAGAGGAGGCACCCAGCCCAGAGACCCCAGCCCCTGAGGAAGGCTCCCACTGGAGGCAGAAGAAGGGACATTGGCTGGGGAGGGACAGGATGGGGTCAGTGCGTGGATGTGGCCCGGCCTTGCCCTGCCAGCCCTGGCTGAGGCTCAGAGAGGTTTGTAGGCCTGGAACTTGGCAGGAAGGCACTCTGGCCTCCTCCATGGACCCAGGCCAAACCATCCTTTCCCCAGCTGGCCTGCAGGGGGAGGACCACAATCCCCCTGGGTTGAGATGAGGGCACGTCGCTTCATGCCTGGAAGCGTCCATGGATCCTGAAGCCTCGGGAAGCTTTCTTTCTGCCTCTGTGTCAGGCAGTGGGCGGCACTGCTGGGCGACATGGCATCACGGTCTGCTGCTGTGGCCCTGGGCCGACCTGCCTGGCAAGCAGGGCCCTGTGCCGGGGCCCATGCACCCCTGGGACCAAGCCCCCAGGGCCCTCTGCCTCGGGAGTGTGGGGTTTGCTGCAGTGTTGGGGCCCCGCGGTTCTGGGTGGTGGTGGGTCTGGGGGATCGCAGCAGGTGGGGACACTCTTCCTGGTCAAGGGCAGGTGCCCACTGGCCCCACTCCTTGGGCTGCGGAGGCTCAAGGTGAGGCAGGCCCAGCCATGCACCCCTCCTCCCCTTGGCCGGTCCGGGCAGAGTGGATGCAGACCCCCGGCCTATGCCAGGCCACTGCCCGTCTGAGCCCGTACTCTACAGACGCAGACCCCAGAGGGCCTTTCAGGAAGTAGTGCAGGTACCAAACTTTAGAAAAGGAAACACTTAGAGCTCGGGCTTTGCATGGAGATGGGGCCCCCTCGCAAGAACATGGCTCTGTGAGGAACTTCTCCCAGAAGCCTTCCTGAGCCCTCTGGCCTCAGGAGCCATCTGCCCGTCCTGGGCCCAAAGCATATTTCCCCATTTGAGTCTTGTCTATGCGGTAGCTCCTGTGCTGGGCTGGCTGGGCTGTGTGGCATGTCCGGCTGATTTCCTGTGCACCCGCTCAGGCCCCGCATGTGTGGGGCCTGTGCAGCGTCTCCAGAATGAGTCAGCTCATGGCTGGTAAGGGGGTTCAAGGGAGGCAGGAGCTGCTGGGGGTCGGGGTGGTCCAGAGGGCCTGGAGTGAGCAGGGCAGGGCCCCCGCTGCAGCCCTCCTCTGGGAAGGTGGTGGCCATCCAGGGGGCGAGGGACATACCCACCCCCCTGATGCCCTCTTGAGTCCCAGCATGCTCCACACCCTTAGCCCCCTGCACCCCAGGAGTGCACCATGGGGTTCCCAGATTTCTCAAGTGGCAAACAGCTGCAGGAGCTGTGTCAGTGTCCTGAGGGACTGGCCACTCTGCTCAGGCCACAGCCAAGACATACCCCCGGCAGGGGCGTGGACAGGCTGCTCCCCTTCCTCACGGCTCCCCATGTCCTCCTGCCCTGCTGGGGTCCACGGGCCACAGGGAGTCGAGGGGGTGGTGGGGAGGGCTCAGGGCTCAGGTCAGCTCTGACTCCCTGCATGGGCTGAGCAGGCATCAGGGTGAGGACCCCACATGGTGCTGGGCCACAGCAGGCGGAGTGCAGGTCAGGCCTGCCTGCCTGGGCCAGTTCCGTGTCCCTGAGTTCCGGCACCTTTCTGGGCACCTGGCAGGTGACCAGCCCTCGCATCCCACGCCAAGGCCAAGAGGCCCACAGCAAGGAATGGAGGGCAGGTGCGGAGCCCACCCACACCCGCTGGGGGCTGCTTCCAAGCAGTTATTTGCCTCTGCCGGCTGGTGACCCCTCTCCACCACCCAGACACCCACTTCAGGCCGGAACAATGGGATCCTTGTAAAGGACAGTCACTGGTGCCTTACCAGGAACACCCAGCAGGACACGGGGCCTGGTTATCTGGGGCCCAAATCTGCCAATGGGAGAGCCGAGGCTGAGAAGAAATCCAACAGAATTCTGGGCTCACTTCACATCCCACCTGCAGGCACGGGCGTGGAGGGGACAACTGTGACCATATTCCTCTGGTCATCCCACAGACGTCGGGGACCACACCGAGGAGGCAGAAGCATCCAGCCTCGCCTCCGATGGCTGCATGGCCTCAACTAGCCACCTCTGCTCTGAGTCTCTGTCTGTAAATGGGGATCTGCTCTGAGCAGGGGGCGGCCAGGTCCCAGGCCCAGACAGGCCTAGGGATGCGCCTGCAGCAGCCGAGATGGTGCACCATGTGTGATCAAGCCCTCCAGAGCCACGACTGTCCAGTGGCTTTCTTAGCAGTGGCCCCATGGGACGGGTCAGCGCAGCTATGCTGGACAGAGGAAGGGCAAGGGTTCCCGGGCAGGCGCACGTGGCTCGGGCCACCAGGGGCTCACGTTACTGGCGGAGCCGAAGCAGGGCTTGCAGCATGCCTGCAGGAATGCTTCCACCTGAACCATAAAAGGCTGCAGGGAAAATGCTCCAATCACGGGTAAGGTCAGGGACGAAGCACCACGAACGCCCGTGCTCGGCTCTGACCACGCGCACCTGACGGAGAGGTCGGCGGGTCCTAGGCCACCAAGTCAGCACCACACGCTTGCATTCCAGACACTTGCTAAGGTGCCAAAGCTAGTGACCCGAGGACCCTGCTCAGGGGAACCACGAGGGCCTCCAGAGCCACCCCACAGAGGCCACCCCATGGCCCAGCCTGCCACGTTTCTGGGCCCTCTCTGAGAGCAGACACCAGCATGAGGGTCCAGAAACGTTCCGGGCTGTTGTGTCCTGGCTGGACGGAGCTCCGATGCCCACCCACCTCATAGCCAGACTGGGATCGGGCCCAAAGGGGCTTTGGGATGGGGCTTCTCCAATCCATGTGCTGTGCTGTTGGACCTCCTAGGCACCCCAGGCCTTTTTGTACATTTTATCCCATCTGATGTGATTCTTATCAGAGCTTTGAAAGATGAACTTTAAAGATGCAGAACCCAAGGCCCCAGCAGGGGTAATGACCAGGCTGGGCCCTTTCTGGAGGCACAGCTCCAAGCCCTGCATCCCCTTGGCACTTGGAGATGGCTGCGAGCAGGGCTGGAAAGGAAGGGAGAGGCCAGGCTCCTGGGAGAGGGGGTGGGATCCGGGCCTCCCACAGACAGACACATCCCAGTGGCCACGTCTGGGAAATGTCTCCGTGGGGGAGCCCTGAGTCCTGGGCAGAGGCAGGAAGTGCTTGCCCTGCTCAGGCGTCAGCCATGCCTGGGTGTTCTCCGCTGACTCAGCTGGGTCATGTGGCTGCGGGTTAAGGGCCAGTGCCTGGCACCCGCCCACCCGGCCTCCTGACCAACCGCGGGCCAACTGCATGCTCAGCGCCACGGTCAGCTGGCCCAGCCACTGCCCATTTGTTCTTCCTCGGCAGCTGCCAGTCCCCTAGTTCTAGGGAGCCCCAGCCATGGTGGCCAGTGGCCAGTCAGATGTGGTCCCAGCTGCAGGCTTGTCCTACCTGTGCCACCCAAACCCTGTCCACTCCGGCCCAGCTCAAAGGAGACTTTCGCTTTTGGATAACTGCAGCCTGGTGGTGGCACTCTCAGGGGCTGTGTGACCTGGCAGGGATGCAGGGGAGGACTATGGTGAGAGGGGCATTAGGAGCCCAGCCAGGAGATGGGCCCCCTGGGGGGTCAGGGGCCCTGCCCACTCTCGGATCAGCACCGGATCTCAGTGTCCACATCAGAGACAGGGAGGCGGGTCTGGGCTCCCAGAGGGACCTCACCCCCTCTTCCAGCATGCTCACACCCATGCTGCATGGCTGACCTGCCTTGAAGTCCTCAACAGTCTAGAGGGGATGCTCCCAGGGGTGCTGACATTACCGGCCACCCCCTCACGTGACTCCTGCTCAGTGTGCCACTGCCAGGGACAGCCCCGCAGGTGGCCTGCCCCAGTTTGGGGCTGACAGATGGGCAATCGGGCACCTGACGCAGGGAGGCACTCAGCCAAAGCGGGGCACACCACCCGTCTGGAGCCCACGGCTGCTCAGCCTCCCTTATTACAGGCCTGGGGGCTCCAGCAAGAAAACTAGAGAAGGTGGGCCACAGGCTGCTGTGGGCCACAGATGACGTCTGCCTAAGCCACTCCCAGCAGGGGTGGGACCCTGCGGCTCCAGGAGGCGGGGCCCCTGCAGTGGGGGTCAGGGGCTGGCAGGTCACTGCTGACCCTGAGGGGGCCTGGGGGCTCCAGCAAAGCTGCCCACTCCTCCAAGTCCCTCGAGCCTCAGTCTCTCCCACTGCCCACCACCATGGCACCTCCATGGGACCTTCTGCAGCTGCTCAGGGGATCTGGGTATGCTTGGGTGGTGGACCCAAGGCTGATGCTGAGTGGGTCCGAAAACCAGGCAGGTAAGTGCACCTGCCCTGGAGGAGCAGTCGGCCAGCAAACAGAAGGAAGTCCAGGAGGGCTGCTGCCAGGCAGGTGGAGCCAGGGGGCTGGGGTCAAAGCCTGCTGGGGGATCTGGGGGCATCGGCTCTCAGCCATGCAGTGCGGGAGTGGGTGCAGATAGGACACACCTCATAGCATCTCTGCTGAGGACCTCCCTGCAAAGGAGAATCTGGCCCAGGCTCCCTGTATAGCAGGTACCATCTTAGACTATATTAACAGAGGTTGAGCCCCTAGAAGGAGGGAGGGGATGGTTCCAGTGAACGCTGTCTGGTTAGGCTGCTGGGTTCTAAGCATAAATGGGCAGCCTACAGCACCTCTCTCTGGGGAAAGCCAGGACGGCGCCATGGGGGACGGGTACCCGCGGAAGGGCCAACTGCTGAGCTGTCCCACGTCCTTCAGGTGACTGATGGCATGAGCTCAGGGCGGCAGGGCTCATGGCGGAGCCTGAGATAGCCACCATCTGGGGAAGTGGAGGTGTGGCGCCCGCAGCCAGGAGGGGGGAGCAAGCCCTTCTGTGGACCGTTGGCTTAGCTGGCAGGGCTGAGGGGGACGGGATGCCCACCAAGGAGACTGGGCAACATGGCGCTCCCACGACCCGGGGACCCCAAAGGCTTAGGTCTCTCATAGAGGTCACAGTTGTGGGGTCCAGGGGTGTGGTTGCCACAAAGGGCTCCCCGTTTCCTGTCTGCATGCCCCCTACCCATGCCCCAGCCCTGCAGGGCCCCTGGGCCAAAGCCCCAGCTGAGCTGGAAATGGGCCGAATATGGTCAGGACCAGGAACCCGGCACCGAGGCCACACCGGAGCTGGTGTCACTGTGGACCCTGCAGAGAGGTGGGTCCTGCCCCACTTGCTGACCGAGGGCACTGATGCAGGTGTGGGAGGAGGGCCACAAAATCTGCTTAGGAGCCCCATGAACAACCAGAGGCTCAGCCCGACTGTGGGGGACAGTCTGGGTTTCCTCCATGTACCCCAGCCCAGTCCACTAGCAAACCAGTCCTCCCTCCAAGAAAAGGCACGCTCACGCGTGTGTCACCTCCATGTGACTTGCTGGCATGCATCATCTTATATGCCAGCCAGTCTGGCCCCGGCTGCTGGGTGCTGGGGGAGGGGCACACCTGACACGCACGGGGGAGATGAGGCCCTGATCCTGCAGGACCCACTTTCAACAACCCAACCCCGTGCTTACCCCTGGGCATGTGAGGTCTGTGGAAATCCAGCACCCAGCTTTCCCAGGGGTCCCACCAGGTATGTCCCACCTGGACTGCCCCTGAAGCCAATGCCGGGCCCAACTGGAGCACGGTTTCTGCACGGCACCCACCAGCCCAGGACCAAGATCACAACCAGGTGCCTGCTGCCCACACTTCCCAACCGTGCCCTTCCCTGGAGTCTGGGGGTGCCCCGGGCAGGTCCTCTGGTCCAGAGGCTGAGGCAGCAAAGCCAGGCTGGCCCAACTCTTGCCCATCCCCTCTAGGCTGGCACATGGTGTGTGGGGGCTACAGAACCCAGTCCCTGCCAGAGGGCCCCAGGGGCAGGAGGCCACTGGAGACAACACCCCAGAGCCATCCTCCCCAGCTCCACCTGCCAAGGGCCAGGGGTCACAAAGTGTGGCGGAAGACGCTGACTGGCACTGGGAGGCTGGGGCATTGACTTGGGGGGTCAGCCCAATGCCTGTGCAGAGAGGCCTGCAGACGGGGATCCCCGACGTGAACATGGGGACCGCAGTGCCCACCACTGGCATCTCCGTCCGGCCGTTTCAGGCCCTCCGCCTCCATCTGCACTCTGGTCATCACCCTCCTCAGCAGGGGGTGCTGTCACCCACCCGCAGCACGGAGGGCGCGGAGGCTCAGCTTGTTTGCTGCGTGGCCCCAGGGGGCTCTGGGCTGGCGGAAGCCCTGAGGCACCATCCCAGAACCGGCCTCGGGCACAGGCCCAGCCAGATGTCCTCCTGCGACTTGCAGAAAGACTCCCCTCCCCACCGCCCACTGCCCAGCACCCACTGCCTCTTCCCAGGCGTGCCTTTCATTTGGGCTCAGCTAGAGAGAAGTGTGATCACAAGTATGGGTCAAAATAACTGAACTTCAGCCAAGAACCAGCTCTCTCAAATACATAATCTGGAAGGCACGGTTCAAGGGCCACCATATAACGTACAATTCTACTGCTCCCTCCTTAATACCCAATGGGCTTTGGACTCCACAACCTGCTCCTGGCCTGTCCCGGGGAGCAGGGTGAAGCCACCTTTCCTAACGCCGCCCGGAGTCTCTCCTGCAGGGAGCGAGGCTCCCGGGCCCGGGTGGAGAGCGGACGGGGGCGGGGGCCTGGGAGCCGCCCTCCGCTCCTCGCCAGGCAGCGCCTCTCGGGGCCCTCCCGGCTCCCGCAGCCTTAACCCCGTTCTGTGTGCCCAGCCTCGGTGAGCAGCCCCGGCTTCCTCACCAGCCCTCAGATCCGGGAGGCCCCGCTGAGTTGCCCCACTACCAGAAGCCGCTGAGGACTCACTAAGAGGGGGACAGGCCCCCCAAAGGAGGGAGAAGGCAGACTGCACGCGGGTCTGGCCGCACCGGCCCTCTCGGTCCCCCAGCGTGGGGCTTCCACAGGGCTGGGCTGGCTCCTACACGGCAGCGAGGCGGAAGGCTCACCAGGTTCCCAGGAGACGGGCTTTGGGGCTTCTGCCACAACTGGAGTTGCACAGAGGGCCTGGCTTCACCCGCGTGGAAGGTGGATCCTCGGATAAACCGCAGACCCCCCACCAGCTGGCCAGCTCCTCAGCGGCTCTCACGGAAGAGCACACCCCCCGCCCGCCTCCTGCCCTGTTCCGGGGGCTGGGAGATCTTAAGTCTTGGAAGCAAAACAGACCCCAGGAGTTCAAATGCTCTGTTTCCTGCCTTCTGTCCATTCCACAGATGCAGCAGCCGAGGCCCCTAGAGCCTCGGTTACTGTCTGGGGCCATGCGGCCGGTGAGTGCAGGCCCCTGACTCCCAGCTCAGCTGGGGCCCCGGGCTTCATCCTGCGGCTGAGGGGGCTGCCCACACCTTCTGTTCTCAGAGCTGGGAAGCCCTCCACCTCCTTGCCAGACCCCCAGCCTTCCTGGGCCTGCTGCCTTCAGGAGCCCAGGTCCCCCTCAGTCTGACGTGCCGCCCTCTCGTCCCCACCCCCAGGTCCTGCACACAGTGGGGCAGCACGGACTGTAAGAACCAGCCATGGCTGACTCCTGTGACTTGATCATTGAGCACCTACTCTGTGCTGTTCTGCAGCCTGACCCCACAGGTTTTCCGACGTGGGCAAGGGGCTGCCTGCATTTTTCCCAGCCGAAGCCACCAGACTCTTGCCTGGCTCTGGGCCCCTCCCTTCAGCCTCCATCATACTTACCCTCTGACCCACTGAGGGCAGCTGCTGGGGTGGGGGAGCCCCGCCTTCTGCTCCCTTCTGGGATGACCCTGGCAACCCCAAGTCACGGCCTCCACCTGCCCTGCCCCGGGGGTTTATGGGGAAACTGGTTGTGTCAGAAGTCATGTGTCTGGCGGGGAAAGTGATCTTGCCAGTCAGGCGGGAACAGGCCGGCACAGGGCTGAGCACCCGCCGCATCCTGCCACAGTGGGGACAGTCCAGGACGGTGGCCTCGCGGATGTGGATGTGGTGACCCAGCCTGCAGGCCCCCAGGCCCTGCCACCAGCCCTCTTTGCTCACTGCACCTTCAAGCCCACCATCCTGGCCCCGAGCAAACTCCTGGCGAGGAAGCATCAGTGTGACATCGGCCCGGCCCCTGAGACATGGGGGACCCCACTGAGGGCCCCCAAAGAGACCAAAGGACAAAGGAGGGAGAAACAAAAACACGTCCACATACTTGGTTGCATGTGCGTGACAAGGAGAGGAAGCAGCCCAGACACCCACCAGCTGGTGAGCGGATACACAGATTGGCATCCATCTACACCGCAGAATACTATGCAGCCATCACCAGGAATGAAGTGCCGGCAGTGGTGACATTGGGTGATGGACACTTTCTTTAGAAAAGCTCAAATTTTCATGTCATCAAATTTCCATAGATCACCGTCACAGGGGCCAGTGCCCCCAGCAGACCCTGGCCAGTCCCAAGGTCTGTGGCACTGACCCCCGACGCTCTCACTAGGAGCATGGTCAGCTCTCTGGACCCCATTTTACAGATCCCAAAGCAGGGGCTGCTCGGGCCCAAATCCTGCCACATGCAGGTTGCCCAGTGGAGTCACTGAAAAGTGGGGAGGGGTCCAGAGACCCCCAGTGGCTCCAGGCCCCCAAGGCCAGGTGTCCCCGAGACACCAGAGCTAAGAAACTACCCCCAGGAAGAGGTGAGACGGCAGGGCTCATCCTGGAAGTTCTGAGACCTAAATTTGGTCTGTTCCCTGACACACGGTCACACTATGAAATGACAAGTTCCAAGGCACGAAGCACTACCTAGCACCTCCTGAGCAGCAGGTGACAGCTGGAAATGAGGCCGAGAGGGACGGGGGATGGAGCGACTGCTTGGGGCTGTCCTGGGTCACAGGTCCCTGCGGCTTGGCAGGGGCTTGCTGCTCTCCAGTTCAGATCCTGACAGCCCCCTGCACCTTTGCCTTACCCCTGCCCTCGGGAATGTATCAGAAAACCCAGCCTGCCAGTCAGGGCTCCCTTGCCCCCACTTCCTTAATGGTCCCCAAAAGCCTCCCTTTGGTTTCAAGGGACAGCCCACCCCAGTGGCTCCCCAGCCCCTCGTGGGGTCAGACCCCATATCAGCCTGTGCGTGCGAGGGGTGCAGTCCTGAGCCCACACAGCCACCCGCTCCGGGCTGTCCTCTCAGGCTGGGGCAGGAGGTCTGACACCCCACCCCTAAGAGCCAACAGAGGTCAGTCAGAGGTCAGTCAGAGGGGACTGAAGGCTGGCGGGCTTCCCCTGGCCCCAGGGAGGGCAGAAGGCTCGGCTGCTTCCTACCCCAGAGGCGAGAAGTGACGCAAGAACCTCGCAGTCCCACGTCACCGGCAGAGGCAGCAGTGGGGTAGGGGCTTCACGGGGTCCTGAGGCCCTGAGGCCCCTTGAAGCGAGCTAACAGGTTTCCCCCAAGAGGGGGCGTATGAGGGGCCTGGGCAACCACATGGTGGCAATTGAAATAGACACGTATTTTTTCAGCCTGGGAGCCAGAAGAGCAGAATCAAGGTGTGGGCACTGCTGGCTCCCTCTGGAGGCTCCGCAGGGTCCTTCCTGCCCCCACGGCTTGGGGCTGCCAGCGCTCCTGGGCCGTGGCCAGCCTCGGCCTCGTCTTCACATGGCTCCTCCTGTGTCCGTGTCTCAGACCTCCCTCTCCTTCCCCGTATGGTCCCTGAGTCTAGGGCTGACCAGACGGTCAGGGTGATCACAGACCAAGACCTCCATTGAAGGCATGTCAAAGCCCTAATTCCCAGGAAGGCCACACGCACGTGTTCTGGGGCTAGGCCTCAGGCACACCTCTCTGGGGGCCGCCATTCAACTCACTGCAGGGTTCTGGGGCGCCCAGCCCAACGGACCTTGCTGCGGGGGTGCGGGCTGCCACATTGCTGCCATCCACAGGAAGGTTCATAGACCTCCCCTCTGTCCACAGGAAGCCCTCCTGGCATGGCCCAGGGCATCTGCCATGCGCTGGGGGTATGGAGGAGACATCACAGACTGGAGCCCTCAGGCCTGGAACCAGCAGGGGCGGAGTGCCGCTTACGGCATGTGCACCCTTTGCAGAGCCTGAGGCCAGGCCGGGCAGGGGGCCTGGGGCCCACCAAGTCTGGGTCGTAACCCAAGCCCGCCAACCTGCTGGAACTGCCGACCATCACACACTTTGTCATTGGAGGACGGTCACACCACTCCCCCGATGGGGCAGGTGGGCTGGGGGATACCTGGGGCCCGTCCCTAGGGGCAGCTCTACCTGTGAATCAGGTCCACCCGCCTTCCATGTGTGCCACGCCAGCCCCAGCAGCCTCTAGCCCAGGGCAGAGGGCCAACCCTCTGATCTCTCTGCCGCCTCCATGGAGGGAAACCCCTGATGGTCACCCAGAGCTCACGGGTCAGCAGGGCAAGCAGGTGTGCTCTCTGCGGAGGGTGGAGAGGGGTCTTTTCAGTGGGTCCCTCTAAGGATCTGGGGAATCCTTGAGAGGTGAGGGTGAGAGAGAATGCTATTGGAGGTCCAGCCTGAGAGGAGGCCCGGATGCCCCCCACAGGCGTGGCTGTGGGCCTGGCACCTGGGTTGGTCTGGCTGTCCTGCCTGGCACTGGGTTTCTTCTGCAGCACCGCTGAGCTGCCAGCATGCCCCGGCGTGTGCCCTGGGTGATGGGGAGGCTTCTCATGGGAGGGGGGTGTCCTGGGGGCACCTCCAGGGCTTGGGAGAGCGCTATTGGCCTGTAGAGCCTGTTCTAGCACAGGGCACAGACTGGGCGTCAGGTGGCGTGGAGCCCCCTTCCCCGGCGGCCTGCCATCTCTCCTTCCTCATGGGCCCCCACGCCCAGTCCTGCCACACCTGGCTGGTTTCGTGAGGGCAGAGGAGCCTTGGTGCTTACAGTGCCCCCACCCCCAGCACTGGGCACCTCCCTGGAGAGGGGACGGGGTGCCTGGCCGAGGCTGGGGGTGGCCGGTGGCCGGGAACGGTCTGGGCCTCAGCTCTGCCCCAGGGATCATCTGGGCCTCCACTGTGAGCCGGCAGAGCTGTCACCAGGCTGAACATAAGAAGTCGGAGATGCTGAGCCCCAGGGGATTGAAAGGAGGCCCTGCTGGGCCTTGCAAGGGGTAGGTGGCCCGAGAGCACGGAGTGGGGGGAGGCGGGGGTCCTGCCTTCCCCGGGCCCCAGTTCTGCCAGCCCCTGGTGAGTGCCAGTGATGCTTCTGACACTGGCTGGTCTGCATTGCCTAGGTGTGCATTCGTCAGGCGCTCAGTGACCGGACGGGACCGGGCTGACCGACTTTCACCTTCAGAGTTGCTCCCTGGGCCAAGAGCGGAGTGGGGGGGGCCCGTGGCCCAGAGGCCCACGGGGACGCCGCCAGGCAGGGAGGAAGCAGCACCCAGATTCCCCCCGGGGTCTTTTGGAAGGGTGGGCTCCACCCCACCAGGAGCTCCTTAAGGTCATGATGGGTGTCCCGGGTGTGACCTCCAGAACCCTCCCCATTGCCCGCTGCTGTCCAAGGCTGGCAGTGGGGCCCTGCATGTGGAAGACCATGGGGCCGGTCCTGGGAACCCTGCACAGACCTGGAGGGCTCACAGGGAGCCCCGACCTGCCGGTGACACAGCTCTGCTGTGTGGGCGTCTCCTGGGCAGTTATAAAGGCAGGTGACAAAGGAAGAAATGGGGCGGAGGACGGGAGTGGGGCCCCGAGGGTCTATTTTGGACCCGCGTTGGGGTAGGTGAGAGGCAGCCGCATCTGCCGAGGGGCCTCACGTACGCGGTCCTCTCTGCTGTTGTGAGGTGACATTTCCATCACACAGGGTGAAAAGGAGAGGCTCAGAGCTTTGTCTGGCAGGATTAAAGGGAAGATTTCATAAAAGCCTTAAAGTGAGAGAAGAAATGAGAACGACATTAGAGATCCGGCCCCCCAAATAAGGCTCAGAGTTTAAGACTGAGAACAAGCCAGGCGCCCCTGAGGAGATGGACAGGGTGGCGGCTGGCGGGATCCGAGGCTCCCCCTGGGCAGAAGCCAAAGGACCCTCACCCCTCCCTGAGGTAGGGAAGGTCAAAGGCAGGAGGTACTTTAGACTCAGCCAGCTGGGGGCAAGCAGGCAGAGCAGCCAGGGGCCAGGCCCGCCCCAGGGTGGGCCGCAGCCTCTGCAAGGTGTGGACCCCGGCTCAGCCCAGCCTGGCGCCCTGCGCACGGCAGAGCCGTCTCGGGACCCTCCGGGCCTGCATCAACTGCCCCGGCCCGGTGAGCTGGCCCTCCCAGCCGAGCAGGCTGTGCGGCTCACAGCAGCCCCTGCAGGTCAACAGTGCCAGCCCAGGGTGCTGTGCCCAGTTCCCACAGGTGTGGGCTGGGGGTGGTCACCCTCTCCAAGACCTCCTCTTCCAAGCGTCCTGCCCCGCCGGGTGGCCTGGAGGGGGCGTGATGGTGGGCTCAGTGACGGCGGGGCCTGGGTAACACAGCCTCTCCCTATGCTCCCCACCATCACTACTGCCAGAACTCTGCCCCTTGGCCCTCACCCGCCCACTGAGCTGCAGCCTGGCGGGTCCCCGGCTCAGAGCCCTGCAGGCCATGGGGGGGGGTGCTCTTATGCACGTTTGCTAGGTGCACATGGCAGCCTTACCCAGACTCCATTTTACATCCTCTGTGACCCCACCAACAAGAGGAGAGGCGGGGCGCTGCCCAGAGCTGCCCACCTAGGGTCACCGGAGCCCCTGGCTCAGCTCCAGCCCCCACGTCAGTAGTCCCCCAAGGTGAGGGCAGCCTCCCACTCCCTTTGTTCCTCTTTGATCGTCAAAACGACCCACTCCTCGCTGACCTGTCAAGAGGTGGTCGCTGCCCTGGCCAGGTGCCAGGCAGCTGGGGGCACAAGCCAGCCTGGTCATCGCCCAGTGAGCTCAGGGCCAGGTGCTGGCATACACAGCTTTAGGTCTTTGCACATCCCTTTCCACCCTGAGTACTCATCCCTCCTTCCTCAGCACACACAGATGTGTACACACACACGCAGACACACATGTGCACACACAGCAAATTAGGGGTGATCCCAGCATCTGAACCTGATCAGCTGCCATTTCGCAGTAGCATTGCCCCAGGGTCCTGTGAGGGCCCTGCTGGCCGAGCGTCAGTGCCCTGGGATCTGGGCAGAAGGGGCTCCAGTGCTATGGAGCAGTGTGCCCAGGCAGCCCCCCTGAGAGGGCAGCAAGGCCTTGTTCTCGGGAACCAGAGTCCCACGGCCCTTGGGAAGGAGACGGGGCCATTTCCCCTGTGCTTTTTAAAGACAGCTCTTTTTAAGGAATGTTTTTGGTTTCTAGGTAAACACACATGATGCAATCAAAGCTGCTCCCTCCCCAGGTTCCCTCTGCGGGGCCAGGGATCAGCTGAGAGCCCTGCAGCCCCAGCTGGGGAGGAACCAGAGGTCCTCAGAGGCACTGTGATGACCAGCCCAGAGTGGGCATGCCCAATGCCCAGGTGTGGCTAAAGCCTTAGGAGGGTGCAGTGGGCCAGCAGGGGCTCTTGTCTCAGGGGCAGGTCAGGGGCCAGGAGGCCAAGATTGCCGTCTCTGGACCCTGGGACACCAGGGCCAGTGGCCTGTGCCCAGCAGGTACGGCGCTGTGAAAGCTCACTGGACCATCACTGGTGCTGGGCAGAGCAGGACACACCCCTCCCCTGTGGGGTGGGCTTCCCCAGTGGTTGCACCCAGCATTCGCTCCCATCTCAGCCCCGACTCCCTGGGCACTTTGCCTATCTGGAAGCCTCAACAACCTTGTCTGCAAAATAAGGCAGTCCCCCACCCCACACCCAAGACTGCTGGAAAGAGGAGGTGACTGGTCTGTGAAGTCACCCCATGTTCCCAGAACTGCATCCCCTCCCATCACCCAGCTCTCAACGGTGTCCTTTTTGGAAGTAGCATCCAGCTCCCAGCCATTGCCCACTGTGGCCGCCTCTCCGGGTGCACTGGATGGAGTGGGCCCCCCCCAAATTTATGTCTACATCCAAAGCCCCGGGACTTGTGGATGTGACCTTCTTTGGAAATAGGGTCTCTGCAGATGTAACTGAGGGAAGATGAGGCCACACTGGAGAAGGGCTGATGACATGTCCTTATAGGAAGAGAGCAGGACACACAGAGACACAGGAGAGGCCCGGTGACAACGGAGGCAGAGGCTGGAGGGCACGGCCACAAGCCCAAGACGCCGGAGAGCCCAGAGGCTGACGAAGCAGGAAGGACCCTCCCCTGGAGCCTCCGGGCAGGCCGGCCCTGCCCACCCCTCATTTTGGACTCTGGCCCACAGAACTGGGACAGGATCAGTTTCCATTTTAAGCTGCCGTGTGTGTGTTCCTTGGTCACAGCCACCCTAGGACACCCACCCCAGGCTCAAAGCTGAGAGCAGACTGGGCTGAACAAAGGTGAGTGGCTGCTCCCTCCCTCCGCCCCCAAGGATGGGGCTGAGGACCCTCTGCCTTGGCCTGTGCCTGGGAGGACAGGGATGGTGGCCCCGCGTGAGACCGACCCGGCTGCTCCTCGCAAACACGCCGACCGTCCCGCCCGTTCCCCACCCAGGCGCATGCAGACCAGCCCTCCACCCTGCTCCCCGCGAGAAGTGGGGCTGAGGGTGAAGCCCCGGACGGGCACCGCAGCCCCTCCTCCAGAACCACCAGGACTCAGCAGCTGCCAGCCTGGCCCCCAGGAGGGGTCTCCAGGGTCCCAGCAGCAGGCCCCCTATCCCACTCCCCACCCTAGCAGGGGGCCGGCTCTCCAGCCCCCGGGGTGTCCTCCGGAGCAGACGCGGACTGTGCGCATCACCTGTGTTTCCTGAAACGCGGAGGTGCAGCGTGGCGTCAGTCATCGCTGGCCTCGGGGAGACAGCCTCTCTCGTTTACATCCTCTTTCAGCCTCCCGCCTACGTCAAGGGGGGAGAGTCCGGGTCTTTAGCGCAGCTCCGTCACCGCTAATCTCTCTGCTCCTGGGGTAGGGCTGCCTCCCAGCAAAGCGGCCGGGGACAAAGTGAACTCCGCAGGCAGAGCGCCGAGAGCTACGAAGTAGTAAATGAAACCGGTGTGCGCTCATCCCCCCTTCTTACAGCTCCTGCTGGGTATTACAAGTGATACGATTTTCTCACTGCGGCAATGACTTAAAGTTTCTTTTAGGTAGAAATTTACTTAAGTAAAAATAAGTCAGTGGATTGAAAAAGCCACGTGTTAAAAATGACAGTATTGGCGGCGAAGGGCACAGCCACACAGCAAAGGCGGTCTGGAAACGGTGGAAGCTGCCAGTGTGGGGCCCCATCCTGGCCAGCAGGCCCTGGGCTCCCTTCCGCTGAGAGCGGGCTGGGACCCGGCCTTGGTTGTCACGGGCTCCTGATGCCAGGATTCCACCCAGAGTGGCTTCTTTCAAAAACCTCTTTTATTATAAAATACAATGTAAATACACAAAACCACAGAGATGCTTGGCTTCGAGCTTTTCTAGACAAACACTCTATGACAGCGCCCAGGTCCAACACCCGAGTGGCCCGGCCACCCAGAAGCCTGCCCGGGGTGAGCCCTGGTCACTGCCCCGCAGCCTGCCCCCATGAGCCTGATCCTAACCAGGTTCCTGATCCTAACTCCTTCTTCGTGATTTCACCTGGGGTCCGACCTGAGTGTGTTGCCCACTTGCACACATCTGCCTGTAAGCCCCTGATCTGCGTTCCCTCCCTGCCTTCCCTTCCCGTGCATCTGAAACACCAGTGGCTGCCCCACGAGGGGCTTCTGGACTAGCTGGGGCTCTGCCGCTGGCTGGGCAGCAAGGCATGGACCGTCTCGGAGCCTGCTTCCACGCCCAGAGACAGTGCTGCCGGCGGCCTGTCCTGACTTGAACAGAACAGATATCTGTATCGCACGCTGAGGGTCTAGGTTCCGGTGGGTGCAATCTGTTGGCAGTTGCTAATAACCATGAGCGTCCCCCTGGGATTTCGGACTTGAATGCAGAGCACAGTCAAGCACACAGAAAGAAAAAAGCCTCCAAGCGTCCAGATTCAGCATCAGACAACATCTCCATTTGCCGGCCTGCTCATGGCTCACTGACACATTTCAGGCCCTCCTTCAGCGCTGACTTACTGTCGGATTGCACGCATTTCTAACAACCCTATGCATCTGGTTTCCTAAATGAATGGACTAGAAGCAGAAACAGGTTTTTTTAAAAAGGAAATAACCGAGACCCCTCCAACAAGTTTAAGAAAAGGAGTCTGGGGCCTTTTAGTACAGGGACAAATCAGCCCCGGGGAGGGCACTGTTGCTCTAGGGCACCAGGTGTCACGCCAGCATCTCAGGCAGGAGACCCTGTGGTGAGCTGGTTCCAACCCTAGGCCTGTCTCATACTGGTGGGTGACTATGGGCAGGTGTCTTCCCCTCTCTGAGCCTCATTGTCCCCATCTGTAAAATGGGTATAGCAGACTTTACTACATAGTTGTCTTAAGGCTTAAAGATGTCATTTTAAAAGCCTTCAACAAAATGTTAATCATTATTAAAGTTCATCATTGTTTTGACCCAAGTTGCCATGAAAAGGGTTAAATTGTTTCTTATTTATAACTTAAGACTATAAAGCATGGTATGTTAAATGCATACTGGAAAGATTTCCACCGGATATGTAATGTTTTTAGAGGTCTGGTGCTTAGCAAGGTAAGCCGCCCTTGTCAGGGAAAGACCCCTGTGGCCTGAAGGGGTGGGTCCCCGAGGCCAAGCATTCCCCGACTGCTATTTCTATTGCAGCCAGAGGCATGACACTCCAGGCCTGGGCCTGGGAAGTGATGAATGGCCATGTAGGGGGAAACAGGGAGCTGCAGATAAACAGCATGTTCCTTGTGCTTTCGAGATTTAAAAATAAACTGAAAAGCAGACCAGTTTAAAAATAACGAGCAGGGCAGGAAGACAGTCATTTGCCAATGTGTCTTCCTCTTGCCATTTGTAAAACCACAGTTTAAAAACCGACTGCCAGCCAGGCTGCTGCCCTGGTGGACAGAGGGAGCAGGAGCTGGCGGAGTCCCCCCAGTAGGGCCAGTGGTGGCCCCCAGCGGGAGAAGCTCCAAGAGTGACAGACAGACAAAAAGAATTCCTTTCCCTTTTCACTGTGCTTGGAGTTCTCCGCAGCGCTCAGAGAGCAGAGGCTCCAGACGTGGAGGCCGCAGGAGGCCAGCCCTCTCTGAGCCTCCTCCTCTTCCTCCCACACACCGCAGGCTGCTTTAACAGCCTCTGGCGGGGCTGGGGATTCTGGGGAGGACCCCCAGCCAACACTGTAGAGTGCAGGGCAGGGCAGACCCTGGCAGGTTCTGAAGGCTCGGCACTCGTTGCCAGCACAGAAAGGGCAACGGACCCCTTCTCCACCCAAGCCCACATTTGGCTTTCAAAGGGCCACTGTGGGAGTTGTTTGCTTGATCAGACCCCAGGGCAGTAGAGCCCAGGAGGCGGGTCTGGGCCTGGGGTGCTGGCACCCAGAGAGGAGGGCCAGCGGGGCAGCAGGGCCCAATGGCAGGGCTGTGCCGGCCCCACAAGCACTGAGCAGCCTGCCTGGTGGCACCTCCCACCCACAGCAGGAGCTCAGACCCAGGGAAGTGAGGGCTGCTGTGTGGCTGACGCCGGTGCAGGGTGCAGGCCTCCAGCTCCATCCCAGGTGAGGGTGCGGAAATGCTGGCTGGGCCAGGGCACCCGGGCAGATATAAAACAGCTAAGATTCAAGAGAGGGAAGCTGAAAACGTTTCCACACATTGACGAGCAGGAAGGGTTCTGACCACACCGGAATTCTGCTCCTGTAGGCATGCAACAGGAACAACGCAGAATGGCAGCCCGGGGCTCCCCAGATGGGCCTTCCCGCCGCCACGCTGGGGGCTAGGGCCTCCCACTAGCCTCTGTGATGGCTGACCTGTGTCCCCCAAATTCCTCTGCTGGAGTCCTGACCCCCCGCACCTTAGAGTGTGAGTGCACTTGGAGGTGGGCTCTTTACAAAGGTGATTAAGGTGAATGAGGTCACAGGGTGGCCCTGATCCCGTAGGACTGGGGTCCTTATAAGAAGAGGAGGTCAGGACAACATGGACGGAGCTAGAGGGTATTATGCTCAGTGAAATAAGTCAGGCAGAGAAAGACAAGTACCAAATGATTTCCCTCATTTGTGGAGTATAATGATGAAGCAAAACTGAAGGAACAAAACAGCAGCAGACTCACAGACTCCAAGAAGGAACTAGTGGTTACAAAAGGGGAGGGGTGTGGGAGGGTGGGTGGGGAGGGAGGGAGAAGGGGATGGAGGGGTATCATGATTAGTGCACATGGTGTGTGTGGGGTCACGGGGAAGACAGTGCAGCTCAGAGAAGACAAATAGGGACTCTGGCATCTTACTACACTGATGGATAGTGACTGTAATGGGGTATGCGGGGGGCTCGATAATATGGGTGAATGTAGTAACCACATTGTTTTCCATGTGAAACCTTCATAAGAGTGTATATCAATGATACCTTAATAAAATAAAAGAAAGAAAAGAAAAAGAAGAAGAGGAGGTCAAGACACAGACACGTGCAGAGGGATGGCCACGTGAGGACCCAGGGAGAGGACAGTGTCCACACGCCCAGGAGAGGCTCAGGGGAGCTGGCCCTGCCCACCCCTGGGTCTCGGCCTCCAGCCCCTGGCCTGGAAGTTGGTACATTACTGCAGTGTGAGCCCCTGTCCCCAGGACTAGCAGCCCCGGCTGACCACGGACCCATGCAGCCAGGGGTCCCTGCGATGGCTGGTCAGCACCAAGCACCTGTGGGAGAAGAGGCATCTTCCTGGCCACACCTTGGGGATGGGGGAGATGGAGCTTCTCTCCCAGGACAGATGTCTGGCACAGGGGCCCAAATCCTGCCTGGGCCACTGCCTAACTGGCAACTGTGGACATTCCCAGGCTGTCCTTGGTATGCAGGCAGCTGGTGCGCCAGCATCCTCCACGGTGCTCAGTACCTGTGCCCCACAGACCAATGCCGGGGTGGACCCTGCTGCTTGGAGTTCTGCTTCCAGGTACAACCACGTGGCACACTGCAGTCAGGGCCTGGGCCATCACACGTCCCCCTCCCCCCTATGTCCCATCTCTGGCCCGGCAGCAGCGCGTTTTCACCCGGGGCCCTCTGTGCTGTAACTCGCTCCTAGCAGAGCCTGCAGGCCCCTCAGCAGGGCCCACCCTCCCTGCCAGGCCAGTTCCAGCCCACTTTACCTTCCAGCTTTGCTGAGGTGTATTTGGCAAATGAAATGGTAAGACATTAAAGTGTACACGTCAGGATGATTTGATGCACCTACACGGTATGGGACGTCCCCTTCCTGCCCTTTCTAGTTGACACGGCCATCACCTCACACATTTATCTTTTTTCTTGGTAAGAACACTTAGGCCACTCTCAGCATATTTCAATTATACGACACAGTGTTATCCTCTATAGTCACCATGTTATTTACATTTCTTGTTTTCAACTGATAGGACATGCTGGTCACTGAGAAGCCCGTGTACATCTCTGCACTGTGTGCCCCTGGGAGCCGGGGCTCGGCCTGCAGCTCCGGGCTGACGGCAGGGCGGGGGCAAGACCTCCCTTGCAGTGGGACGTGAGAGCCTGAGATCCTTCCGGTTGGAGGGACATGGCTGGGGCCCCCAAGGCCAGGACAGTCAACAGACCTGCTAAGAAAGTTGTCTGGACCCCAGACAGTGCGGCTGGACCTCAACCTGCCAGGAGACACAGCCCCTGCCCACCACCCTGGCCCAGGTCCTGGGAGGGTACTCAGTGCACAAGCTCTGTGACGTAAGCTCAGTAACCCACAGTGCGGCCATGTGTCCTTCACCCCATCTGCTCAAGGGGAAAGGCTGACTCCCCCACCCCCGCATCGCTGGGGCGTCAAGGGCAGCCCTGGCCAGTCCCACCCCCGAGGCGCTCCAGCCTATGAGGCCAAGAGACGCAAACACAAAATCACTCCAGGGATAAAATGGAAACAATCCGAATGTCCCCTGACCAGAGGATGGAAATAAACTGTGACTTATTTATAGAAAGCAAGGAAAATGGACAAGGGGCGGTCACTCATAACTGTACAGCTCAAAGAAGTTGCAAAAGGCTGCGTCTCTGTGTTTTTGCAATTTCTCTGTAAATCTAAAATTATAACAAGGGAAAGCCACAGAGGGCACATTAGCAGGCATATAACTTTTGCGATAAAGCCAAAGGAGCTTGCACCTGTTTGTGGAGTCAACCATTCAGAGTGAGAGCATAAAACAGCGCCGGGATGTCAGCTTGGAGGCCCTCCAGGCTGGATGTGGGGGCTCAGGGAGGGTGACCAGGACCCCGCGCTGTACTGGGTCTGTCAGCTCTTAAACCTGAGGCAAACAGAGCTTCAGATGTTCTGAGCTTGCTAATGTGGGGACAGGTTTTATTCCTTTGTGTGGTTCCTGTGTTTAAATGTTTCACAATCATTAATCATTAATCAAAGTTTCATCTGATAAGGAGATGGTCCCTCCCTCTCCCAGAGCTGAGTGGCTTGGCAGAGCCTAAAGCAGCAGACTGGGGGGACCCGGCCCTCGCTGCGGGCAGATCGCCCTTCAAACCTGTCCTCTGGCCTGGGAGGCCAAGCTGTGAGGGTCCATCACACAGAGGAGAAAATTGAGGAACTTACCCAGGCCCTTCGGCTAGTGAAGTGTCAGGGTGTGCGGGGGATTTGAACTCAGTCTGTGGACGGCTGAGCCCACATTCTAACCACCACGCCACAGACTCCCCCCACCACCTGAAGCCAGGAGCAGCTTTTACAGGGGCAATGTTTACAGACCAGGGTATACGACTTACTGAGCTCCTGTGACCAGCTGCCTCTGTGCAGAACAAAACACCCAAACCAAGCAAACAGGAGCAGCGGCTCACTGCCCCCCGCCAAGTGACGTCTCCCCAGAGAGGGGAGAGGACCCAGGGCTTGGGGCTGGAAAAGCCAGAGCCAGCACAAGGAGACGCACCCCATGTGACAAAGAGCAAGGCCAGACGGGACTGAGACGACCTCATGCAAGGTCACCCGAAGACCCCAGGCTCCACAAAGAAGGGGCCGGGCAGCAGCGGGGCTGCCCAACGTTTGGAATTGGCTGGCCTGGGTGCTGAGTCAGCGCACCGGATGGAGCCCGAGGAAGGGCTTTCCAGGCAAGGGAACAACATGCGCTGAGGCAGAGAGGTGCTGAGGCAGAGAGGTGCAGGCAGCCTCCTCCCCTTTCCACCATCGGACAGCGCCTGACAAGAGAGCAGAGCAGAGGCGGCCTTCCCCAGGCTTGAGAAACTCACACCCCTCCCATCAGATGAAGCTAAAAGGAGCCCAGCCTGCTTGGCTCCTGCAGCTGGAAGGTTCTCCTGCAGGATGGGCCCTGGTGGCCGTGCTGACGGCAGGCCCATCAGCAGGGAGGGTGTGCACTGGAAAGAGGGCAGCACATTGGCACACAGGGCAGGGTGGTGGGGTGGGACCTGGGGTGCACAGCCTCAAGCCTAGAGCACATGCTCCTAGCAGCTCCTTTCCACCGCACACCCAGGTTGCACACTGAAACTGCCCCTCAGAGGGGACCACCTCTGTCCCCTCCTGGGAGCCTCTGTGAGCTAGCCAGCTGGGCCAGCAACGATGACCTGATGGCCACTTGGATGGACCAGCCATAGGCCCTGCAGCCCGGCAGTCTCACTCTTAGAATTGCTTGTTGGGGCTAAACGTTTACATTTCTGGGCCAAGGTGGCATCTTCTCATACACCCCAAACCCTCCCAGCCCTGTGGGACCAAGTGCCAGCTCTCTTCCAGGCATCCCTGGCCTGCCCTGCAGGGACCTGCCCTTCCAGTGGGTGGCTGCGGTTCAGAGCCAGCCCTGAGGCCTCAGAGCCGTTCAGTGTGGGTGGGCCGGAGTGGGCAAGGGCCCCCTCCAGAGCGGGCTGCCTTCTGGCTCTGCTCCAGGAGCAAGGGTCCAGAAGGCCACAGGGTGACATGTGGTTCTGTATGGCACAGAGGGTTTTGTTGGACTGTCCACGTCAACAGCCTGCTTTCAGGTCGGACAGCCGTCTGCCTGCCCTCCTCCAGGAAGGCAGTGGGGGGAGAGAAGGAAATGGCCATTCCCTCCAGCAGCAGGCTGGACCCTATAACATGTAGGAAGGTTCTCAGGGCCACACGTGGGTGCCTGAGATGGGGGGTAAGGAGGAGAGAGACCCCCAACCATTCTGTCTCTGAACAGTTAGTGGAAACTTAACTCTGTATATAAACCAGCTGGACGGGCTGGACCCGAGCCCTCTGCTGACCTCTGGCCTCAGGCAGAGTGTTTCTTAGCTCCTGGCCCAGCAGCCCCGGTGCGCGGGAGCCCTGGCCCAACCACTGGGAGTGGGCGTGTGGACCCCAGGACGTCAGGGGTCCGGGAGCCTCAGGGGGAGCCTACAGATGGGAAAAGGCCCGGGGATGCAGCACGATGACCCCGCCTTGCTGGGGCCCCAGGCCCCTCCCCTCTCCAGGGGAGCTGGGCAGCCCCTGTGAAGCCCTGGGCTGACCACCCTCAGCCTGAGTGTGGGGAGGGCTTGGGGGACAGACGCTGAACCCAGAGAATGAACCCTGAGCAAGGCCCTGCTAGCCCTTCCCTCCTCTGGGTGAGTTTTCACCCAGGAGATGGGTGCCATCTAAGGCCAGCTGGGGGCCGGGCGGGGGTGCAGTCTGGGGGGTAGCGGTGACCCTCACTAGACTTCTGGCTCATTTAGGGCTCTATGAGAAGTCCCAGCTACCCCCAGCTCACTCCCAGCACGCCTAAGGCCCTACTGTGCGCCTTGCCTTGGGCTGACAGGGAGGTCTTGTTCCTACCCACAGGCGGCCTGTGAGTATCCAATGAGCAGGTATGAGGCCATCTCCTGACCCCTCACTGGACTGCCGTGGGCTCGGATTTAGATGGGGAAATGGAGCTTTTGGCGGTGATGTGACCGCTGGCCCAGCGCTGGGGTCGGGAATCCCTGAGCCTGAGCTGTCCTCCTCGGCCAGGCCCCCCAGTCCATCGGGATACCTGACCCCATCAAGCCCTCAGGCCTCCTCCACCCAGCCTCTCCTAGTCCGGAAGCCTTGGGGTTTGTACCAGGGCCCTGGGGCTTGGGCCAGCTGAGCGTGTGCGTGGCTCCAAGCCCAGGCTGAGCCATCGCCTGACTGCACGGCGCAGCCCGGGCCCTGCAGAGGAGGCTGGTGGGACCCAGGGCTCCCCTCTGCGAGCAGGGCTTGGCGGGAGGGACCTGCCGAGTCCCAGCGAGACCTGAGAGCTTGGCTCAAGGGCCCGTGGCAGAGATGTGGGAACTGGCCCCCCGAGTCATCCCCGGCCGCGTTCTCCGGACCCGCACCCCGGAGGGCCCCCCCAATGGTCCCCTGGGCGTGTAATGGCCTCCCCACATCGGAGTGGCTGAGAACTGGTGGCAAACGAGATGAGCCTGAAACGCTGACCGCCGCTGTCTACTGAGATCATGGCACCCGGTGCTCGTCGCAACGCAGAAAAGGTACAAAAACGCGCAAGGAACCAGGGCGTGCGGCTCCTCCCGGGCTCGCTAACCTGGCATGCACCCGCCCCCCGGCGCCCACCACCTCAGGCTCCGGGGGGCCGCGGTGGGGTGGGCGGGCTCCGTCCCGCAGGTGGGGCGCCCCTCCCTCGGGCCTCCCGGGAAGGGGCTCTCCCCTCCGCGCCGGCCCTGTAAGTGACGGCACCGCATTTACCCCAATAGGCGGACACAACGCGGCCGGGATGGGACGCGCAGCCTGCGGCCCTCCGACGGACTCTGCCGCACGCATCCCAATAGGAGGGCAGTGCCGCCGCGCCGCCCCACCCCGCTGCTGCCGAGCTGCCCGGGCCCTTAAAGCGACCTCCCGCGCCGTATTCACCCCGATAGGCGGGCACACCGATGCCGCACCCCGCCGCAGGACCGCCCTTCTCGCGGGGAAGCGGCCGAGGACGCCGGTGGCTGCGGCAGGCTGCAGGGAAGGGACAGAGGCGCGCCCCTGCCTCTGGCCGCGCGCACCCGCGGGCTTTGCTCCCTTCCGGCGCCCTCCTCCTTCCTGGGGCCTGCCGCAGTGGAGGCGTGCCCTACCCCCGGGTTCCGAACTCCCCTGCGCTGGGACAAGGGAAGGTGCCCCCCGCCGCCCATGCTCACAAGGAGCAGCCTGGCCAGCGGCCTGTGGGGTGGGTAACCCCGATGCCCTCCTGTTCTCATGAAACCTTGTAAAAATCTATATCATTGGTCTGGACACTGCTCAGCGATGGGGCCTCAACTTCCCCTTCCGTCCTTCGTCTCAGCTAGGGTCAGAGGGGCGGGGCAGTCTAGTCCGCCTCATTCCCCCAAATAAAATAAGGTACTGTGCACACTGCTTCTACTTCAGGAATGACAGGGCTCCTGGGAAGGGCGGTCAGCTGAGTCCTTACCATCCTGGGACAGCAGAGAATGAGCTGGAGGGGTGTCCCACCTGCCAGTGCGGGTGAAGCCAGGCACTGGGGTGGGATGCAGGCTGGGGCACCTGGTCTCAATCCACTGGCTTTCTTGGGCAAAAAGAATTTACGGCTTCACGCGAGCACAGAGCACCTACTGTGTGCCAGGCCCAGGGCCGTAAGTGCCCGCTCAGGCAATGAGAGCCCACATGTGGTGACAGCGCCCGCGGTGTGTCCGGCTCTGGTTCAGCTGCTTTCCCCGACTCAATTAAACAAATATGAAACGGAGATAATTTCAGATAGGGGTCAATACTGCTAGAAAAACAGGACACAGCTACCTTAGGACAGACACTTTGGTCAGGAATGGGGGACATCTGAGTTGGGGTGTTAAGTGTTAACCCCGGCAGAGGGGATGTCAAGGGCATAGCCCAGGAGTAACAAATGCCAGCCTGGGGTTGGGTCCCGGGGAGCAGGAAGGTGGAGGTGGGGCAGCTGACAGGGGCAGGCAGGGCCAGAGGGGCACAGAAAGGAGTCTGGAATTACTCTGAGATCAGCCTGAGTCACCAAGGACTCAAAGAGGGCAAGTTATGTGATGTTTATATTTTGAAGATCATACTGGCTATCAGCTGAAGAAGGGCTAGGTGAGGCAATTATGGGATCCTGCTGGATGCTAGAGCAGTCCCCAGGCCGGAGCCGGGGGCTGGAGGTACACAGGGGCAAGGCCTGGACAGAAGAGGGGATACAAGGCCCGCTTGGGAGGCTAAGGGGAGCCCTGGCCTGACATTTGCAACGAAAGCCCTGTGGGTGTCCCAGGCCCTCAGAGCTGGCCGACCAGGCCGCCACTCATGGGCTCATCTGTCACAGGCTCCATGACCTAGGTAAGCTGGGCAATTCTCCGATGGCCCTGTTCCTCCAGCAGGGGCCTGGCCAGGTGGTTCCCAGGCCCCTCCCAGTGGTCACTGAGCACCTTGTCCCCACATCCCAGGGATGTGTGATCCCCAACTTGGGGATTCCTGAAGCATTCCCAGGCTGCCCCACCCCTCGGTCCTGTGACATTCCTTACCTTGGATGGCTTATTCCTGCTACCCCGCTGGACAAAGAACTCTGAGCTGGAGTCATTGTGTCCCAGTCCTGAGCCACACCACAAGCCCTGGCTTTCATTGGGGCAGGTCCTGCCCACCCAGCTGGTGCCCACTCTCCTAAGCACAGATGCCAGCATGAGCCAACTTCACATGTGCATGCACATGCTCCCTGGGGCACTGGCTTGGAACCACAGTAATGCTGAGAGAAAAGGTCATCCAAAATCCAAATTTCTACTCAGCTGCCACCACCAAGCCCTGGGGAGGTTCCACTACCTGCTCACATATCTCCCCAAATGAGCAGGCAGCGGGGCGAAGGTTGCCCAGCCAGCCAGGGCCAGCTACACATCCTCGGAGAGCTCAGCCTCTGGTTCTAAGTCCTGTTTCCTCAACCTGCAGGTTTGGTAGGTCTGGGGCGGATCTGGCAGCAAAAACAGTACCTGCTCCTTTGCAGCAGCCTTGAGCAGGTTGAGGGCCTCCCAGGCTGCACACCTGGCAGCTGTTAGGTCACAGCACTGTGCCTCACCACCCAACACAGGCCAGTGTCACCTGGGTCCCTGCCACTCCTGCCAGCAGCCCGGCAGTTGCCCCACGTGATCTGCGGGCTGTAGGGTGGGAACTGCATCTGATAGCTCCCTTTAGATCAGAATGACTGGGATCCTCTTGCCATGCCCCGTGCACCCCCGTGCTTGGACCCCCTGAGTCCCGCATCCTGGGTTCAGGCCCCATATATCCCAGCATAACGGTGAGCTGGGTCTGCACAGTTCAGGGCGGCTGCTCACCTGTTGCATGAACACGGAAGGGGACTGCAACAAGCATGTCATGGCCTCGGGTGAGCTCCCCTCCATCTGTAAGTGTGCCTGCGAGCCCAAACCAGCTTAACCTCAGCATCAGCAGAAAGCCCATGTCACAAAAACACAGCTGCCAGACACACCAACAGTCTTCAAGCCACTGGCTTGTCATGGAGTATTTTTTTCTTCTCCCAAGCGCAGCATGTCAGATAACTATCCCAGCTCGGGCGCTTCCAGGAAGAGAGATCTCAGGAGAGGAACTGGTCTCAGACATTCAAAGCATAGAAAATATAATCCTCAGGGGGTGGGACCGCATTAGGCATTCTGTAAGGAGACCTCTGAATTCATGGCCAGCTCAGGCTGGCTGGTGCCCTGCCCAGGAGGGAGGAGCTGCCACGTGGCATCCAGGATGTACAGCCAGGTTCCACACCCACACACCTGGACAGGGGTCCCAGGCCCAGGCCTGGCCCATCTACTTTGTCACCCTTGCTAAACACAGCCTGGCATGGCAGACGAGGCCGACACTCAGGGCCTGCCTCCCTGGCACCCTGCGCCCTGCCGCACACACGTGCAGCAGACAATAGGAACCGCAGATCTGGAGCTTGAAGCCTGAAGGGGAAATGTCAGCAGCCCCTGGACTGCCTGCTGCCTGCAAAGCCTGCCAAGTTCAAGGAGCCACAAGGACCCACACAGTCAAGGAAGTGGCTAAAAGCGCAGTGGACAGACCCCTCAGCCCGCTATGGTTGGGGGCAGGGTTTCTGCCGTCTGGGACCAGAATCCACCTGGGGCACAGACACAAGGCTGTACCCATCTGACCCAAGGGCTGTGCCCGTGTCCCAGCTGTGACTGTCACCGCCCCTGGCCTGGGGGCTGTACCCAGGGAGAAGGTCACAGAGGTCGCCGGTAAAAGGCACCTTGAAGAGGCTTAGGCAGACAGGCAATCCCACGTATCAATCATTTCTTGTGCAGACAGAGCAGTGAGTTAGTAAGACCCCAAGATGGCAAATGAGCATAAATCCAGCCAGATGCTCCAGCGAGGCCAGGCCTGGCTCAGCCCAAGGATGGGTGGGGTCTGAGAAGCCCACCTCGCCCTGGGAGGGACCTGTCCCCGTCCCCAGGAGCCACTCCAAACCCTAAGTCCAACTGGCTTCTGACAGCAGACCGCCCAGCTGAAGGGGCGGGGCGGAGCGGGGCCTGGAGCCCAGGCGGGCGGAAGGGTCCCCAGGGGCTGCTGACACTCCCCCCACCCCCAGAACGTCCCACCCTCCTCTCGGCCCGGCAGCCCCCCACTCTGTGGGCACAGGCAGGGACCCTCGGAGCCAAGGCCAGAGCTCGGAGGCCAGACCCGGCACCCGCGCCGCGCACACCCCCCCCTCTCGGACCCCCGGGCCGGGCTGCGCTGGCTGCCCGAACCCGGCTCCGCGGGCGGACGCACCCAGCCGCCGTGCCTCCCGTCCCCGCTCCTTCAAGCCGCGTCAGGTGGGGCGCCCGGCTGCGCGGGCTGCTCCCCACGCCCAGGCCCCACCCGCGCGGGGCCGCCCCGCGCCACCCGGGCTCCCGCTGCGACAGACGGGGAGCCGCTCCCCAGCGTCCGCCACTGTCGGGGTCCGCGGGCCGCGCCCGTGCCCGGGGGGCGGGGGGGGCGGCGGCGCGGGGCTCCCCCACCCCCGCACCGGCCGCGGTGGCCTGCAGGACGCTCCCGGCCCTCCCGCCTTCGGTCCGTCGGGACCCCTCCCCGGGTCCTCCGCGGCCTCCCGGCGGGTCCCTCCCGGCCTCCCCCGGCCTCCCCGCCCGCCGCGCCCTTACCGTACGACGGGCCGGGTGCGCCGGGGCCGGGCGCGCGGGGGCTCCGCTGGCGGCCCGGCTAGGCTGCAGGAAATGCCAGAAGACTGATCCAACCGCGCGGCTGGGGCAGGAGGGAGCGGCGGGAGGGGGGAGGGGAGGGAGGGAGGGGAGGGAGGGGCGGTGCGGCGGCCGCAAAACCCGGGCGGGATCCGCGCGCGGGAGTGGGGCCTCGAGGACCCCGGACCCTGCCCCCGCCCCTGCCCCTGCCCGGCCTGGCCGCGTTCCCCGCCAACTGGAGGACCCTGGCTCCGTGCCCCCAGACAGCAGTGGGCGGCCAGAGGCGGGCCGCGCCTCCCCAAGTGGGCCGGAGGCTGGGACAGGGGTGGGGGCAGGTGGGGTCAGGCTGGGAGAGTTTCTGAAATTGGCGGTGGGGGAGATGCCGTGGTCCCAGACGGTGCGCCTCCAGCCCACCCTGGCCAGAGTGCGGGGTCCAGCCTCTGTCTATCTGAGACAAGGAACTGTCACCATTTCCCACAATCTCAGAAGCCCCCAGAACACCCGAGGAACCCCAGGTGTCTAGGTTCCTTTGTCCTCATGTGTTTAAAAGGACCCCTGCGTGCACCCCACAGCTCTAACAGCACCTCTTTCTCAGGATTCTGTTGCTGGAGCCCACCCCCCTGTGGATTTCTAAATAAGAGCCCCCCTTCTCTTCTGCCGTCAGAGACCTTTTTAGACCCCCGATGCCCTCTCATGTAGAAAAGACACTAACTCTGCTAAGCTACCCCAGGCAGGCGCTGAGGGGCCCAGCCCCGCCTCTCACCTGTAGGCCCTAACGTGGGGTAAGCTCTCGCAGGCCCCAGGCCTCGCTAGCCCCCAGCCCCCAGCCCCCGGCCTGAGGTGCTCCACGACCTTGGTCTTCAGACCCTGCCAGGGCCTTCCACTGGCTCTGTCCCCCAGAGGCCAGACCACCTGGGGCTGGGCCCATCTCCCAGCACCCCCAGTCCAGGTAGGACACTGAGGGCAGGGTCACGGAGCCTTTTCCAAATGGATCTGTATGGCTCCCTTCCACGGGATGGGACTGACCCACAACAGAGGGGGGCCTCCTTCCCAAGACCCAAGCTGCTGGCTTATGCCCACGCATTTCCCCATTTTCACCTTATGTTGGGTGGAGAGAGCCTCCAGCACCTCTCAGCAGGGGGAGGCAGCGGGGCTGCTACGCTGGGCAGTGGGGGCAAGCCTGGGATATCTAGCTGCCCAGTGGGCCCCTTCCAGCCAAGTTGGAGCAGGTGTTCAAGGGAGTGGCATGTGCTCAGCTGTCCAGCGGGTGGCCTCTGACCCTTCCCTGTCACCTTCAGCATCACGTCCACCTGTTGGGCCAGGTGGCGGCTTCCCCTGGGGGCCCTCGTGTCAGTCAGAGGAGGGGTGTGCTGCCCCAGAGCAGCCTGGGCCATAGTCACCTTGTGAGGTCTTTGGATGCAGAGCTGCTCTGACAAGATCCTCAGGGCCATGGTGGGACGCCGCGTTGCAAGGCCCAGGGGAGGTGGCTGCTGCCTCTTCAGGAGAGGGGCTGTGCTGTACAGGGGGGCTGAGGCCAGCTGAGACATCCTTGAAGCTTCTGCCCAAAGCTGGGGTGTGGCTGCCAGGAGCCTGGCTACCTGCTGGTTGCTGGGGCTGATCCCAGGAGGCAGGGAAGAAAACAAAGCCTCCGTCCCCTGGGGCAGAGGTCTCAGGGGCCAGACTAGGGAAAGTCCCAGTCACTGGTGATGCTGGCCTTCTAAAGCATGACCTGCTGTGGGAAGAGGTCAAAGGGACACCTGGCTGAAGTCTAGGGATGTGGTGGGCAGGACCCAAAGGGCGGCAGAGGGTGGGAGATGGGATGTGGGGTATGGACAAGGATTGGTCCGCCCACACGGTGGGTCACCAGACGGCCACTCAGGAAGCGAGCAACACACTGCCTGCTGGACACAGCCTGGCTGCCAGGTGCCCCATCCCGCTGCCCAGCCAGCGCTGGATTCTTCCAGAAAGCCCCCCGCCCCCTTGATGGAGAGACACTGCTGCCAGAAAGCACTTAGTTCCCACCCAGGCAGGTGGCTCTTTCCTCTGGGCCTCAGCTTACCCACCTGTCAAAGGGAGACGGTGTGTGCCTGTGGGCGGCAGTGTGGGGAACGTGGTGCTGAAAAGGTGCAGAGACGGGCAGAGCTCACAGGGTGGGCTCACTGCCTGAGGGTGGTGCGGGGACAGGAGCAGCTGCCCGAGGCTGCTGTGAGGCTGGTGAGCCAGGGCTTCCCAGGTGAGCCCAGGGCAGGAAACGGCTCCCGTCGGTGCTGGAAGCAGCCACAGCAAATTACTTTTCTGGATTTTGCTAATGCAGGCAGATCTGCCTGTGAGCTGGAAGATTTTTTAAAGCACTTTGCAGATGTGGAGGGCTTCCCCCTCAAGCAAGCAGAACACAGTTTAAGGGGAAGCCTCCGGCAGTGTCTCAGAGCGGCGGTTCTCAGCTGGGGGCGATCTCGCTTCCTGGGAGGTGTCTGGAGACATCCTGCGTTGTCACTTGTCCCGAGTGGCCCAAAGGTCAATAGTGCCGTTGCTGAGAAGCCCTGCTCCCCAGGGAATACACTTATAGCTGTTGGAATCACTCCTCAGTGCTGGGCGGTCTGTCCGCGGGGATTGCTGCAGTGCCCAAGGCCTGCTGTTGACCAAGCCCCACCCTGTCCCTGGTCCTCTGCCGAGGGGCTCCAGACACATGGATGCAGTCAATCTTCCCAGCAACCCTGTGAGGTAGGTGCTGTCATGTCTGGCTCCATTTCACAGATGGAAACCGAGGTACAGAGCAGGGGAGAAAGTTGCCAAACTCACAGGGAGCAGAGACCCACCCCCCTGCTGTCTGCTCTGGAGCTGGGCCCCGAGCCTTGCTCGTGAAGAACACAGGCTCGGCCAGGAGCCCTCCCAAGCCCTGGACCTTTTGCTACACCAGGCTTCCTCCCTGTAAAGGGCTGGGGTGGCCAGGACACTTTGGAAGCTGCCTGGGCCCATTTGAGAGAGGGTGCTGCCAGGGACAGGCCGCCAGGGGCTCTGGCCGCCGCAGGGGCAGGGCCGGCATCACCTGGCAGGGCGCCACATGCTCACATACCTATTATCTCAGGCCTCGCCAAGCCAGCAGCAGCTGTTTCTCCCCACTTCCCAAGTGAGGAGGCTGTCAGGGTGCAGCTGACCCCGAACCCCTCACTGGGCGGCTATCCTGCTCCCTGGGCAGAGGTCTGACCCAGCGGTTTGGCCCCTCCCCTCTGCCCCAAGGCAGATCCATCCCAGGGGGCGGCCTGCAGAATTCGCCACTCAGGGGCAACTCAGAACCGTCTTCACTGCGAGACCCTTGGCCCCCCATCAGTTTCCCTAACTGTGCAGTGGGGCTGAGATAACCCATGTGGGGTCGGTGACGTCTGAAGCCCTGACATGGTCTCCAGAACACAAGAGCCAATCCTGAAACAACTGCTGGCCATGTGCCTGGCTCTGTGTCCCCCACTTCCCACGCATGACCCGACTGTATCCCGTCCTCCACCCAGAGGCGGGGTCAACGTTCTGCTCAGAGCAGTGAGGGCAAGGGACCAGCTCCAGGCCGGGCGGCTGGGGAGCGGCCGAGGCAGGACCGGGCCGCAGGCCTGCCCACCTGGCCAGCCGGAGCTGAACCCCCCCTGTGCCCTCTGGGACTGGGCATGACGGGAAGAGCCTGTCCTCCAGCTCAGCCCTGAGGCCTCAGCTCCCACTGTGGTGTGGGAGGTGGGGGTGAGGGAGGCAGGGTAGCACCATGTCCCCAGACGTGGCCCTCCTTCTCTCCCCAGGGAGACGCTGTGCCGTGACATCCCTGTGGACTGAGTCACACAGGCAAGTGTGGGGGGCAGAGCAGTGGCTGGCTGTTCTCTCTCAGGGGAAACTGAAATTCAGCTGTAGAACCTCCTTGGGAATCCCGGGTGATCCTCCCAGCATGCTGGTTGGTCCTGCTGCCTGGATGGCCCCCCACTTTCTGTGCCCTGTCTGTCTTGCTAACACCACACATGCGCGCGCGCTCCCACATCCTCCAGAAAGACACATCTAACCCCCTGGTTCAGGCAAATGCCAGGTGGTAATAAGGATGTGGAATTTCCCACCTATCTGGTAACAGTACTTATTTTACCTGGGGGGACTGTTTAGAGGGCAAGGTGCTGTTTATAGAGCAAGACCCCCGGGGGGCTCTCCAGGAGGCTGACGTGGTGGGCCTGGGTTTGGTTAGCAGGTGTAACTCACGCCCGACGGGTGACAGGGAAGCCCAGCAATCCCACAAAGGCAGTGGAGGACTTGGGGAGAGAAGGTCACGTGGGTCACAGCAGGTTGGCACTGGAGCGTGTGTGGACTGTGGGGCACTTCTGTGACTCTGCAGGAACACCAGGGCACCCCACAGCTAGGATGTCTATGCTCACTTTGAAGCAGCCAGAGCAGGGGCTGTCCGAGCACGTGAAACTGAAACCCTCCTGGGGGCCCTGAGACTATTTCAGGGGTCCAAGCTGTGAAAGCTATTGTTCTCCTAATCCTGGGATGCTGTTAGCCTCTTTCACCTTTATTCCCTTACAATTTTCAGTGGAGTTTTTTTGGGAAATACGTGTGATACTGCAATAGATTAAATGTTGAAGCAAATGTGAGAATTCAGCTGGCTTCTGTTAAGCCAGGCATTAAAAAACTCTGAAAAATGTAAAACAATGCCACTCTTTTTCACTAAGTACTTTCATTTTGGAAAATACAGTGATTTTCTTCAATAATGTGTTATTTGTGTTAACAATGTAATGGTTTTGCGCTGTTATTTTTTAATGAATAATTAAATATTTTTAAAAAACTTAAATACTGGTAAGTTAATCTACAGAAATAAATATTCTTTGTGGTCCCCAATAATGTTCTTTGTTTTAAATAGAGAGGCTCCTGAGATGAAGAGGTTTGAAGGATGCTGGAAGTGAAGCAAAAAGACTCCAGTGCGGTGTTCTGGAAAGAACCTGGGCTTTGGAATTAGGCAAGGGTGCGAATCTAGGCTTTGCCGTCCTCACCCCCTCCTCTGCCCCCACCCCACTCCCATCGTCATCACTGCCACCAGCACCACCAGTCTCACCGCCAGCACCATCTCTCTTGGCTGAGCACAGACCGTGTACCAGGCACTGTGCGAGGTGCTCGACAGGCGTCTTCTCCAATCGCCATAGAACTCTGCGGGGTGTTATTATCCGCATGTACAGGTGAGGAGACTCAGGCTTCTAACGTTAAAAGCCACCCGGCAGAGCTGCCCGAACACCAGCCTGCTCGGCTCCGTCCTCTTCTCTCTGGCCTTGGTAAGTTGCTCACGCTGCTTAGTTCCTATTTGTTAGTTGGAAATATCCCTAGTGAAAATTGTGTCTATTACTACACAGCCAGCAAGCCGCAGGGACTGGGCTGGGTGCCTGTCAATGTTATCTTAATCCTTTAACTCACATGGAGCAGGCGCTGATATGACACCCATCTGGGGCAGGTGAGTCACAATGCGCTGGCCCAGTGCCTGGCCAAGTGAGGCTCCGGGAGGTGCTCTCTCATTGTCACAGCCTCCCCAGGGGGTGGGCTGAGGTTGCTGGCATGGGAGAGCTGGGCCTGCGCAGGAGATAGCTGAGGTGGGCATGGCAGCGTGGCGTGCGGGCTAGCGAGACTGTGGCCTCTGCCGCTGCTCAGCTCCAACCTGGGGCTCAGGATGCCCCCAGCAGGCCCAGCCAGGCTTCCTCTCCCTCACAGCCTCTTCACGGGGCATCTATCGGATGCTAGGTGGCTGCAGAGGCATGAGGGAGGGACACAGCTGTGAATGTGACAAGCAAGGCTCCTGCTGGCACGTTGCTCACAATCTTTTGTGGGAAGGACAGAAAACGGGAGCGTGAAGGCAGACACTAGCAAGGCGCCCCGCTCTGCTGGCGCCCGCTCTGAAGAACAGCCAGTCCACGCAAGGGGCTGGGAGGAGGCACGGGATGCTGGGTGCCTGGTCGAAGGGCTCTTCAGAGAGGGCGGCTAGGGAGGACTTTCTGGGAAGAGGACACTGGGCAGGAACCTGTGGGAGGTGAAGGAGTGGGACCTGGCACCTCGGGGCTTAGCACGTTCCAGGCAGAGGAATAGCAGGCGCCTGGGCCTGAGCTTGGTGCGTGCACGTAATACCAGAGGTCAGCATGGTGGGGGGCAGCAGGAGGGAGAAAGGGCACCAGGAGGCCAGGGAGGCTGGCATGGCCCCACACGCACGGCTTTCTGCACCATGTGTGGACTTTTATTTCATTTTGATTGTGACAGAAACCATGGGTGTGAGGTTCTAAGAAAGGAATATTGTCGCTTTATTTTGTTTAAAAATATCTCTGGCAGTTGAGGGACAGGACTGGGGGCAGGGTGTCTTGTAGGAGGATTTGGTGTTGTCCAGGCTTATTTTCACATGGTAGAAGGCAGGCCGGGAGAAGTGGGCCGAAGCCGACATCCTCCCAAGCCTGTGGCCTTAGGGATGGGGAGAGCAGGTGTCTCGGTCTGTCCGGGCTACCACAACAAAGTGCCACAGACCAGGGACTCACAGACAACAGAAGTTTGTTCCCGCAGCCCTGGAGCCTGGAAGTCTGAGACCAGAGTGCCGGCGTGGCTGGGTCTGGGCGATGCTCCCACCCTGGGTTGCAGAGAGCGGCCTGTTCATCGTGTCCTCACATGGCAGAAAGAAGGCGATAGCCCTCCGGGGCCTCTTTTATAATGCACTGATCCCATTAATTAGGGCTCTACCTCCTGATGACCTGACCACCTTTCAAAGGCCCCACCTCCTAACACCATCATGTTGGGGGTTCATATCTCCCATGTGAATTTGGGGGGATACACACATTCAGCCCGAGGCAGTGAAGTCAGCAGGGGCAAGGGTTTTAGCTGGCTCTGCCCCTAGCTAGATGCCTTTGACCTCCTGGTCCCTCAGTTTCCCCCTTTTGCCCTTAGATGATAATGCACTCCCACATCACATCTTGTAGGAGTACCGAGACTCCGGTGAGGTAGTGGATAGGGAACACACTTTCCTGTTTGAACCAACTTATCTTCTGCAATGTGGTGAGACAATACTTGTGACCTTTGAGGTCAGACGTGAGCTCCTTGAGGTCAGAGTCCACCTGCCCTCAGGCAGGTCTCCTGGTGCTTTGATCAGGGTAGGTGCTTCAGAGGTGAACAAGACTGTGAGCTCTCACGCACGTAGAACGTGACGATCCTCGACAAACTATTAGCCAATCAAACCCAGCAATGTATCAACAGGATGATATATCATGACCAAGTGGGGTTTATCACAGGAATGCAAGGCTGGTTCCACATTTGCTAATCCATCAGTGTAATTTGCCATAGTGACAGACCAGATAAGAAAAGCCATCTCAGTGGATGCAGGAAAAGTAGTTGACACAATCCAATGTGCATTCATGATAACAACAACTCTTGGAAAGTTAGTATTAAAGGGCATCTATGAAAAACCCGCAGCTACCATCATACTTAATCTACTTCAAAACTAGATGTTTCCTTCCTCAGATTGGGAACAAGGCAAAAATGTGTCACTCTCTTCACTCCTTTTCAACGACTTTCTGATCCCAGCCAGTTCAAGAAGATAATAAAAGGAAATGAAAGGTATACAGCCTGGGGAGGAAGAAATAATTTTTTTTTTTTTCAAAAGACACATTCATGTGTAGAAAATGTCAAAGAACAGATAAAAAAGCTACTAGCAAGTGACTTGAAAAAGGTATGAAGTTACCAGGTCGACATACAAAGATGAACTGTATTTCTATGATTAGCAATGAACACTTGGAAATAAAATAAATAAAAACCCAGGACTATTATGCTATTAAAATAACACCAAAATACATAACATACTCAAATTTAATATAAAAAATATGCAAAAAGCCTGTTTGCTGAAAATATAAAACACCAATGAAATAAATAAGACCAAAATAAGTGGAGAAACACACCATTTGAATCGGCTCATAATGGGAGCATTCAATATTGTTAAGATGTTAATTTGCCCCAAGCTGATTAATAGGTTCAGTGCAATCTCAATCAAAATCCCAGCAGGATTTCTTTGGTATAGAAATTGATAAGCTGATTCTAAAATTTATATGGGAAGACAAAGTAACTAGAACAGAAAAAGCAATTTTGAAAAAGAATAAAATCAGAAGATTCATACTACTTGATTTCCAGATTTACATTAAAGTTTCAGAACTCAGGATTGTGTGGCACTGGCAGGAGAACAGACACAGTGACCAATGGGACAGAACAGAGTACGGAGACAGACCCACACCTTTGTGGCCAATTATTTTTGACACAGATGCAAGGGCAAATCTTTTCCACAAACGGTGTTGGAACAATTGGGTGTCTACGTGCAAAAACAAACCTACACACATATAAATAAACATCTAAGTCTTGACCATACCTTGTACCCGAAACAAAAATGAACTCAAAGTGGATCATAGACCTCAATGGAAAATGTAAAAACTATAAAACTTCTAGAAAAAACAGGAGAAAAATCTTTCTGACTTTGGGTTAGGCAAAGGTGTCCTGGATATAATACAGAAAGCATAATCCATTGCAGAAAAAAAATGATAAATTGGACTTCATCAAAATTAAACACTTCTCTTTCAAAGACACTGTTAAAAGAATAAAAAGGTAAGCTGCAGATTGGGAGAACATGTTTGCAAAACACATGTCTGATATAGGACTGGTGTCCAGAATATATAAAGAATTCTCAAAACTCAATAATAAGAAATGAAACAACTGTGTAAGAAATGGGCAAAAGATCTGAGCAATCATTTGACCAAAGAAGATACGGCTGTGGCAAATAAGCCCATGGATAGACCCCCGACATCACTGGTCATTAGGGTGTGGCAGGGGAAACCACAGTGACGTACCCACTGGGATGGCCAATGACCACCAGTGCAGGCACCACAACCCCAAGTAAATACCAGAGCTGGTGCAGCCACAGAACCCTCTCTTATGGCTGGAGGCAGGGATGCAAAATGGTTCAGCCAGTGAGTTGAAAACTGTGCATTAATCAAAGGAACAAACTACAGACACACTGGACAACGTGGGAGAATCTCAAATGCTTGGTAGAAGGAGCCAGACACAAACTATGTGAGTTATAGGATGTTTGGGAAAAAGCTAAAGTGGAGGGGTAGGAAAGAGGGGCCAGGGTTGGTGGCAGACAACAAGGAGACCCCAGGAGATCCTGGGGGTGTTAGAACTGTGCCTTATTTCAACTTGGAGGTGGTACATAACTGTATACATGAGTCAAACTCATACCAAACCCCGAAGGAGTGACCTATACAGAATATAATTACACCTCAAAAAGCATATCAGTGGAACAATGCAAAAGACATATAAGCGGTGAGCAACAGCTTGAAAGTAAGTAAATGCATCTGGGTGGGCCTGCAGGGACAAGAGGCAAAGCCCCAGAGACACCCGATGTGGGCACAGTGACCCCTGCCTTCCCACACACGGGTCCTGTTGCCAGGGCTGGGCTGGGGCACCTGAGCCGCTGAAGGTTTAGCTCCCAGACGTTGGGTAGGGCCCATAGACAGTGGTCATTAGCCAGAGCCGGGGGCAGCCCCACTGGGCTGCTGAGGACAAGGCGCCTGTTGGTGCCACAGGCTGAGAGGGACTGTCCCAGGGACCCTGGAGGGCAAGGCAGGGCAGGGGCTGGCCAGGCATGGATGCTGGACGTCCGCTGAGTCTCTGCAAATCGTACCTGGAAGCTGGAGAGAGAGCCTGGCTGGAAATGGCCGCAGCCTCGCCCTGGGCTGGGAGGGGCAGTGCCCGTCTCAGTCTCCGCAGGCCTGAGGGCCCCCGGGCTGGCCCGCCCAGAGGAGTCTGGCAGGTGTTGGGGCAGTTCCTCAGGTGCAGCTCCTGGCTGGGGCTGTGGTGTTGTTCCCAGGCGCCGGCGTGTGCGTGTGCAGCCCAGGCCCCGCCAGCAGGCTCCACCCAGTCCTTGTTCTCCTGAGCAGCTGGGGGCCGGCGTGCCCTGGGCCCGGCCGGCGGAGCCAGGTTCTGCAGCTCACACCCTGTACTGCTGCCCAAAGAGGATGGGGCATGTGCTGGACCAGGGGACCATAGGAGGCTCAGCATCAGAGGTGCAGGGGACAGCCACTGGAGGAAAAGGGGGTCCTCACTCAGTCACTTGCTGAGGGCAGAAGGACACGGGGGGTCCGTGGAGGACGGCTTTTACCAGGGAGAGCAGTGCCTGGGACTCCTGCCCTGGCTGCACACAGGGCTGGGCTGGGGCCCACGTTCCAGTCTGCCTTGATCTGCTAGGGGCGGGAGGTGGACTCCAGAGAGGCCCTGCCTGGGTGCCCGGGCCACGCCCTCGCCCTCCTTCCCGCTTCCTAATGGACACCAGTGTTCCTCCAGGCCCACACCCTCTGGCCCACAGAACTGTAACTCTGCCTTGTAACAACTGACCCTAATTGCCTTGATTTCTATTTGAGGCCCTATTTGGTGAAAAGAATCTCAGCCCATTCAGATTTGGGATTTTTACATTTTCACTTTGGGCCTCTTGCAGCTTAAAAAATGTCTAGGACTGCACCGCTTAACTGACCTTTCTGAAATGAAGGAGCTCCGATAAGCTATGCAGCCCAGCGTGGGAGCCACTGGCCACACAGGGCTGCCAGGCACTTGGAATGCAGCTTAGTGGAAAGGAGGAACTGAGTTTGAATGCATTTAGGTGTCAGTTTAAAGAGCCCGGTGTGGCTGGGGGCTGCTGCAGTGGACAGCACAGGTCTAGACTCTGAAAAGTGGTTTGTCAGCTTTTCTACAGGGAGCTCTCTCCCTCAGATACTGCACCTGGCTAGTAGGTGGATAGGGTCCAGGCCAAAAGCAAATTGCCCATTAAGATGTCAAAGAAATCTACAGATTCAAAGCAATCCTTAGTGAAATCCTAATGACTTTTTTGCAGAAATAGAAAAATCTGTTCAAAAACTCATGCTTCCTGACTCCAGCACTTACCGCAGAGCTACAGAGGTCAAGACGTGGTCCTGCCGTAAAGACAGACATAGCGGCCAGTGGAATAGAACAGAGGGCCCAGAAGGAGACCCTCGAATAGACGTGGTCCGATGGTCTCCAGCAGGGGCACTGGGACCATTCAGTGGGGGAAAGGATGTCCTTTAAACAACTGGTGTTGAGGCAACTGGAGATCCACAGGCGAAAGAGTGAAGTTGGACCTTAACTCACACCATATACGAAATTATCTCAAAACGGGTCAAAGACTCACAACTGCAAAACGTCTACAAGAAAACATAAGGACAAAGCTTCATGACATGGAATGGGTCGAGGATTTCTTGGATATGACACCAAAGGCAGCCAGAATACATAGGACTTCACGAAAATCCAAAACTTTTGGCATCAGAAGACAATCTCAACAGAGTGAAAAGGCAACCCACAGAGGGAGTAAGTTTTTGAAAACCCTGTATCTGACAAGGGATATATATCCAGAATATATAAAGAATTCCTACAACTCAACAAAAATAAACCCAATTCAAAAATGAACAAAGGGTTTGAACAGACATTTCTCCAAAGAAAATCTATCAATGGACAACAAACACGTGGAAAGATGCTCCGTGCCACTAGTCATCAGGGAAATACGAATCAAGACCACGGTGAGCTTCCAAGTCACAGCCCTCTTGGAGAAACAGTAGTGTGCTGTTCAAGGAGAAAGAATAAAGCAACCGAAGGCACATTGTTTAGCCTGGTGTGTGCCGGGCGTCCTCCCCACACAGGGACATGCTGCTCCAGGCTGCACTGCATCTACCTGTGAGCCCACTCCTCTTCCAGCTCCTGCCTTGCCTCCTCCTGGAAGCCCTCCTGGATGCCTCCTTGGAGCTGAGTGCATGTGGGCATGAGCCCAGGGGGCGGCCCCTGTCTGTCTGGGTCTGTCTGTCAGGGTCTGGAAAGAACCAGGTGCTTAGCTGGGCTCAGTGTTCAGCAGGTGGGTCAGAGGGGACTCCAGTGTACTTGGTCCCTAGGATTTTTCACCCTGCTGCTCCCTGTGGGCGGGTTGGCACGAGCACCCATGCACAGGGATCATGCAGGTGGGACTCCTGGCGAGCTTTGGCTGTGTGGCATCCCTCCCAGACACTGCCTCCCCCGGGTCTGCCCTCCTCTCCCAGGGTCCAGGCTCAGGTCTGTAGCTCGGCACTCAGGGGGGGTCTCTGGACCTTGAGCAAGGCGGCAACAGGAGGTAGGAGGCGGCAGGGTGGCAGCTGGCATGGGGACTGGCCTGACTTTGGCTCCCTCCAACCTATATCCGCCTGTTTTCCAAGCTGGGTCACCAGCCTCCTGGGCTCGAGGAGCCCCACCTCCTTCCACAAAGCCCCTCTCCTTCACGCCTCAGCCTCTTCTAGCACCCCAGACCCCCAGGTGTGGAGGGGGCAAGGGGGAGGGTCTCCTTTCTGCCCCCAGGGACTCCAGTTTAATCAGTGGGGCAGGTGGGGGCCAGGCCCCGGGAGTTGCCCATGCACCCCAGGTGACGCTAACGCAGCCAGCAAGGACTTGCAAGGATGAACTGGGTACCTCGGGGCAGCCACTGAATCTGTGCATGGCAGGCAGACCACACACGCCTCAGCTCGTGGAGGCTCACTAGCTGGGGCAGCCCAGCAGGCCCAGGGAACGGGGTCTGGGGCTCAGGTTCTGGAGTGAGGCTTCGCCACCTCTCATGGATGGAGGAATAGAAGAATCGGGCAGAGGGGTCATGGCTCGGCTGGAGTCACCTGCTGTCCTCTCAGAAGGGGACAGCCAGTGGGTGCGGGTACACAACCCCAACACGCACGGGTGCGCGCACACGTACACACGCCGCTATCTTATAAATAGGTCACTATGAGCACAGCCCTGTGCGTGGTGATCCCCCCACGCTGGGGGCCGCTGGGATTTCAGCCTCAGGCTGGGGGAGGGCATTCAAGGCAGGAGTAAGGAGACCCACCAGGGCTCTGTCACCCCAGAAAGTCTCTAGACTTTGCCTTGACAGTTTGCAGCCTGGAGCTCCATGGGGAACCTGGATGTGACTCGAACCCTTTGAGGGTGTGTTTGAGAGCTGGTTTTTGGGGTGAAGTGTGGTCTGCTGTCTGCCCTCCGCAAAGTGAGGGGGAGACCACCTGCCTGAGGGACTCACCCTGGGGCACAGCTGGCAGGAATCCCGGGAAGCCAGTGGACGCGGGGGCTTGGCAGGGGCACAGCTGCAGTGACTGGGAGGGGAGCACCCCCAGGCCGGCAGCCAGCTGCTCCCCATCCTGTGCGGGCCCCCATTTGCTCTTTCTGGCATTTCTGGCTCTTTTGGGCAGATGTTTAGGGACCCCTGGTGAGACCCTTCCTGACAAACAGGAGGCTGAGGGAAGGGGCTGGGGAAGGCCCCCCCACAGGGCAGGCACCTCCACCCTCTTCCGGTGCAAGGCCTCTGGGTCTAGACAGGTCCCGGCGGGGCTGTGTGTCTGGGAGGCCCTGGCTTCTCCGCAGCACCTTCCCTCCCCACCCCGACCCCTGGGTCTCCTCCGTCTCTGCGCTGACACAGGGCCAGGCCCCCCCTGAGACAGGAGCTTGAGGCGGGCCCAGGGCCCAGCCCCACGGCCCTGCCAGGTCCTTCCCGGCACCACGGGGGGCAGGGCTGAGGGCGGAGCGCCTCCCCCTGCAGGGCCAGCTGGGCTTTGCTGCCTTGGGGCTCTGTGGCAGGGTGCACCCCCTCACCCAGAGAGTGCCCTGGCATCCAGGATGAGGCTCTCCGCTGAAGCTTACTGGCCGAGGCTCTGCCTCCCCGCCTGCTGGGGCACCCAGCACCTCTTCCTGCTAATTCATCCTACGGCTGGGAGCAATTGCTAGCAGCTCGTCTCGAGTCTCTCATTAAGAAGCTTTGCTTTTTTACCAGGAAACAAAACCTTAATCATTTTGATCCCAAAGAGGTGCATGATGATCATCTCCCTCCAAGGATAGCTGTTGGGGTGGGAGGTGATGATTCATCAGAGATCTCCCTGAAACTTCAGGCTAGTTGTCAACTCAGGAGGCTGTTCACCTTCCTGAGCCTCGCCTCCCCCATCTGACGCAAGAGCTTTTAACAGCAGCTCTGGTCAAGGTCTTCGGGAGGACTGAACCACGGGAGAATGCCCGGCGGTGGCAGGGGCCTGCGCCTGGCATGCGGGAGGTGCTCCCTGATGCTCCCAGAATCCCAGTGGCTGGGACGGGTGAGCACCAGCAACGGCCCAGGCCCCTCACGGCGCTTCTCACTGCTCCCTGACTCGCGGGGCTGTGCCGCTCCCTGTGCGGGCGGCCACCTTGTGGACATGGCGGCCTCTGGCTCCAGCCAGCTCAGCCCGGGACCAGCTCTGTCCCGCCACTCCTCCCGCACCCCCCTCTTTGCCGCAGCATTAACCAGGAGATGCTGCAAAACCCTCTGCCGCCCATTCCGGAAGCCCTTACCCCACGGCGACGCCTGCTGGGAAGAAAGGAAGTTGCTCTGGTGGGGATGTGGGAGGAAGACCAACTCACAGGTGCCTCAGGGCAAGAACAAGCCAGGTGGCATCTGCCGGGCTGGGCAGGGTCACCACCTCCCGCTGTGACTAGCAGGAGTCTCCCTGTGGGTGTGGGGGCTGGACTGGCGGCGGGCAGATCCAGGGGCAGGGAACTCCTGCTGGCTCAGCTCACCTGTGGGGAGCAGCAGGCCGGGGATGTAGCCGGGGGCACCTGGGCCAGGGGCTCCCTCCCAGCGCCCGGGAGGGACCAGCCCTGCGCACAGCTGGATCTCGAACTTCCGCCTCTGAGAGTAACCGTCTGTAGTTTGAGCTCCCTGAGGGGCGCTTGGTTGCAGCTGTCCCAGGAGCCTGACGCCCACGCGCCATGCAGGCGGAAGGTCGCAGCACCCCAGGGTTCTGATGGAGGCTTCAGGTGGGCCTGTCAGTGAGTGGTAGGCAGAAGGCAGGTATCTGAACGGGGGGCACTGGAGTAACTCTGGGTTCTGATCCCCCGGCCTGGGGTTGGCCAAACCGAAGGGGGCCTTTCTCCATCTTGGACATCCGCCTCAGGTGCCAGAGGGGAAGGGGCTGGCAGGAGCTCACCAGCCCGAGAGCTGGCCTGCCATGGGGCTGCAGCCCTCCCCACCTCCTCCAGGGGGCCTCCTGGCAGCTTCAGGCAGCAGGGCCCTGGAGCCCTTGGACCCCCCTGCCCTGCTCACACCTGTTTGGTGTGGGTGTAGCTGGTCCGCCTGGCCACACCCTGCCAGGACCGGGCTTCCGAGGAGCACAGGAATGCTCTCTGACAGAGATGCCCTTTGTGCCCTGTGGCCTCTGGGCAGGACAGGGAGGAATGCACATGGGGAGGAGGCCTTGCTGGCTGGGGGCGGCAAGCCCAGGCAGGAGGCTGAGAGCTGCCGTGTGCTGTCCCGGAGGGTGGGGGTCATGGGAGCTCGGCCCCCGGCTGACCCGCACAGGCCTGGCCCCGCCCCTTCAGCTGGCTCTCCTCTGCCCTGGAGGGGCCCTGGGGGCGCAGTCTGCCTGGCAGGTGGACTGGGGGGTGGTCAGCCCCAGTGTGATCACCAGGCTCCCCTGGGCCAGGAGCCAGGGTGCACCTGGGGCCCCTCAGTGAGCAAAGTAGAGAGAGGCCCACTCCCAGGGGCCGTCTGGGAGGACGGATGGGGATGTGCAGCAAAGGCGTCAGACCCAAGGCGGCAGCCCAGGACCCTCCCTCAGCAGCCGCTCCCCACTTGCTTCAGGGGCTCCCCCTCTCCGTGGGTCGCTCTCCTGCTCAGCTCTGCCGACACCTCCCATGGGTCTCATTGGCCCCTGGTCCAGGCAGCCACACGTTGGGTCTGGAGGTGGGTGGCAGCAGGAAGGCCCCGTGGGCCGGGCGATGCCCTCCTGGCAAGGCCTGGCCTCCTCCCCGCTCTCCAGGCCCCCTCACCACTGCGATGCGGGCCCCAGGTTTCGCTCCGGGCCATGGAGCAGGTGCCCCACTGCTTGGGACTCAACACGCCCTCCCTGGTGGGTTGATTTCCTACAGCTGGACCACCCGGGCTGGTGACTGCAGCTCTGCCACTTTCTAGCTGTTTGACCTTGAATGTTATTGAAACTCTGGGGTTGGCAGAATTCCAGGGTGACCCGGTGACCCCACCCACCCACGTGTAACATCCTCCCCTTGAGTATGGGTGGCACTATGAATACCAGACATGTCGCTCCCTTGACGATCACGTAACATGGCAACAGGCATCTTGGCAGATGGAACTGAGGCCCTTGATCAGTTGACCTGGGGTTCATCAAAGGGAAATTAGTGGGGTGGGTCTGACTGCTGGGTCGAGAGGTCGGAGGTGGATGAGGGTGGAGATACCCAGAAGGCTTCTCCCCAGGAGGAAGACTCTCCAGGGCTGGCTACGTTGGTGGCGATTTGTCACGCAGCACTAGCTGACTGATACACCTGGTAGAATGACTAATATGACTGCCCCGTGCCTCAGTTTTCCCAGCTGTAAAAGGGGGGTCGCTGCAGTCCTTACAGGTTGTTTCAAGGATCAGAGGAGCGAGAGCAGGCAAGACCCTGGGACAGCACTCTCAGGAAGCGGGGGGTCGTCACAGCCCTGACTCAGCCCCGTGCACCCCGGCCCCAAGCACAGTCCACCACTCCACTGACCACGGCTTGGAGTCTCTCTCCCCCGAGCTTGAGGCTGGGGCTGCCCAGCTCTTCGCTGTATCTCCTGGGCCCCAAAAAGGTTTAGCCCAGAGCCGGTGCCTGTAAATGTCTGGTGGAAGTCTTCCTGGCTGGACAGCTGAGCTACTGGTCAGGGAGGAGGTGTGGGTCCCATGCGGGGTCTTGCATGCCCCCTCCAAGGAAGCGTGGAGGGAGGCTGATGAGTGCCGATCTCTAGGACGGCGCCCTGTGAGGCGGGGGCTCCTTCCCCTCCCGGGGGCCCTGACAGGCCTGGACACGGAGCCGGGAGACGCAGGGGCTCCCAAGGTGAGCAGGGTCTGGAGGACAGGCACGCATGTCACGGATGGATTCCGGGCCCGCCGAGGACTGCCACCTGGACAAGGCTGGCTCCTGACTCAGCCAGCTGGCGGAGACGGGAAATTCAAGCCCGGAAGGGCCCCAGGACACATCGTGGGTCACCCTGGCACCCGACACCGGGCAGTCTCCTCTGGCCAGCAGGGTCTGGGGACTCCTCGGTCCTTCCCCAGCCTCACCCAAGGGAGTGTGAGGAGGGGGGGGGGAGCCTCGAATACGGAGCCCCAGTCTGTTGGGGTGTGGAGAGAGGCAGGAGGCAGCGAGGGCCTGGTTGGAGGCCTGGGGGAGGAGGGCCCACGGGGAGTCCTCGGGAAGGGGCAGGAGCCTGGCCAGAAGGCCTGGTCTGGGGCTGCGCAGCCTCCGCTCCCCCTCCCACCCCCCAGCGAGCCCTGCGCCCCCTGCACACATCAGCCCAATGGCACCCCGTACCCCATAGTATCTGAGACATGGTCATCTCCTTCCCCCGGCCCCCACGCCCACCTGGCACCGTGGTTTCCCTTTAGAAGAGAGCGGTTAGCACAGCCTCCCCAGCGGGAGGCTTCCCCAGAGTCTGAGGCAGGTCGCGTGGCCCCAGGGCCTTCCCCACAGGGAGAGACCCAGCAGGTGGGGGCTGGGCGCTGGGAGGAGCGGCAGGGCCCCGGGAACCCCCTGCCTGCAGCCCGGGCTCAGCTCCCTCACCTCCAGGAGAGCGTGGGTACTGACGCTTTGATAGTTCGCTTGGCCCACCTTCACGTCCCCTGCCTTGGCTGAGGGGCTGGGACTCCAGCCTGGGGTGCAGCAGACAGCATCCCCTGGGAGGGCGCTGGCCCAGCCCACAGCTCCTTCAGGGCACAGGGATGCTGGGCAGAGCTGTGTCCCCTGGCCAGGGGGCTCAGGGAGCTCTGATGGGAAGGTCTGGCTGCTTCCGCTGCTAGCCTCCAATGCGGGGGGCTCTACCTGCTGGGGTGGGAGGCAGAGGCCTGAGGCTGACTGCTGCAGCGTGCAGTGGTTGCACTCTGTGGGGTCGGCTGCCGTGGGGGCAGAGCCCAGACAGAGGCCAGGCATCCACAGGGAGCCGTCTGTGCAGCGTTGGACTGGACGCTGCTGGGGCCCCCAGGCCCAGGGGATCTTTGCCACCTGGCCTGTGGGCACTGTGTCTTTCACCTACAAGACTTTCAAGAGCTACCTAACTGCCCAAGACTTATATTTGTCGGCTCTCAAAGATCAGTAGAAAATGCAGCATCAAATGAATGATTGTTGGATTAAGTATCTGGTAACAACATTCGACACGCATAAAGCATGGCACCCCCCCCACGAGGGCTCACTGACTTCACAGAGGTGGTGAGGTGTGGGGTTGTTATCACTACCTCCATACGGATGGGGAAAGTGAGGCAGAAGAAGAAGGCGGGTGCTTGCCCAGGGACATGCAGCTGGAAGTGCCCTGATTCGAACACAGGCCCCTTGCCCATAACCTTCGCCCCACCAAGCAAGGCCCACTGGGCCGATGAGCCCCAACTAACATGGCTCTTTGCTGGAGAGCTGAGAGCTCCACCCTCAGCCTCTCCCCGAGGGTCCCCCAAGGGTCCCGAGTGGGCCACCCGTGCCCTCACAGAGCCTGTCCCTGCCGAGTTCTGAAACAGTGAGCCCAGGGCTGACGGCCTGCGTCACATAGACCCCGAGGGGGGAATGCAGCCCAGGGGGTCCCTTCTGGCCTAGGCCACCGCGGGCCGAGCAACAGCGCCCGTACAGGTTACCCTGTCAACTGCGCAGTGTCCCGAGGGCTCCGATTCCCATTTTCATTGGAAGAGGCACAGCTCGGACAGGTGCGGAACTCCCCCTAAGGCGCAGAACTGGAAGGGCAGCCGGGATTCCCACCCACCCTGCGCCTTCCCACAGGGCTCCAGCACTGACTGGGACCCGGGGTGGGGGCGAGCCCTCCTTGCCAGGAGCATCAGTCCAAAGAGCTGTCACTGCACCCCTGCAATGCCAGGGACCCCAGACCTCAGGCCTGAGGGTCAGCTCCCTGCAAGATCTCAGGTCTGAGGCCACCTTCCCTCAAGGGCATCTGAGCCTGGCACTGGGTCCTGGAGGCCCAGCTCTTCATGAAGGCCCTGCCAGCCTTGGGGTCTGGGGAAGTGGGGCCCTGGGACCCTGCATTCTGCTCCAGGGTCCCTGTTGGCACCAAAAGGTCCGGCCAAGTTCTCCTTCAGTGTCCTGAGAACTTCTTGGTTTTGCCCCCAATTTTGTCAGTGCCATGTTAGATCAGAGATTTAGAAATATCCCTTTCAAGTCTGTTTTTTTATAAGGACATTGCTGGGGGCAAAAGAAGCCATAGTCAAAGGCACTGACGAGGGCGCCAGTGTATTCAGACCGGAGGACAGGTTAATGTCCGCTCAGAAGTGCTGAAGCTCATGTGCCCCTGGCCTCCCTGCCCCTCCCGCTGTCCCTGTCCCTGTCCCGGTCCCCGTGGTGGCGCCAGCCCCAGCAGCCTGGAGGGTGACGCGGGTGCAGCCACGTGGCTGCAATGCAGCACTGCGTCCACTGCCCTGGGACCTGCCGCCCACCCGCCTTCCTGCCTCCGAGACCAGAGTGCCAGCCCCCAGGGAACTCGCAAGAAGTCAGCAGAGGCCTGGTGCGCTCCTGCCGCCTGCCGCTCCCCGGCCCCCTCCCCACGCGGTCCGGGCCCCCAAGCCTGCTGCCCACAGCTCCCTGGCCCACCGCCACCAGCCCTCAGCGTGGCCCTTTCTCGCTGTTCCGGGCGGCCCTCACCACGCAGCAGGGCGCGAGGGCGCTGGCTGGCTCCCTCCTCTGGGCCGGGCCTGCGGTCTCTTCCTAGCTCTGCTCCTGGGTAGGGGGGGGTGCGAGGTGGGGGAGCCCTGTCGGCTGAGGCAACCACAGCCAGTGCCCGGGGCCCTGCGGCTCTGGAGCCGGCAGAAGTGCGAGGGGGTGTCCGGCCAGTGACTGGGGGTGGGGCCACGGGCAGGTGTTCGGGGGCTGTGCATGGAGGCCGGCCAGGGCCAGTGGCTCCCTGCAGGGGACGCCAGCCCCAGGGCTGCAGAGGAGACAGGCGTTCCAGCTGTGCTCACAACTGCCCCCACGTGCACCTCCCCGAGCCTGCAACTGCCTCTCTGTCCCAACCGCCAGTCAGGGCCAGCCATGCAGCCGCCTCCTGCGGCCTGGCACATCTGGTTGCAGGTGCCCCTGGGGGTGCCACCTAATCTAGGGTTTACGGGGGAAAGAGGCTCATCAGTAAACACCAGGAAGACCCTCCTGACTGGGCACCCCCATGCCTTCTCGTGAAAGACTATGGCACAGAGAGGGTGGGTACTCGCCAGGGTCACACAGCAAGTCAGGGGTCCGAGTATTTTAGTGTCAGTCTCCATCCACATGGGGACCCAGGACCACACCAGCCCAGCCCAGCCCAGTCCTGCCTAGCTCTGCTCCACCCACTGCCCCCCTGCCCAGCCCTGCTCATCTCAGCCAGCCCAGTTCTGTCCACCCAGCCCAGCTCTGCTCACCCCTCCCCTGCCCAGCCTGCTTGCCCATCGCTCATAAGTCTGTTTTCGGGAAGCTGAGTTCAGAGCATGGCCCCCACATGCTGCTGGCTCTGTGCCTGGGGAGGAGGGCAGTGGGCAGGCAGTCTTACCTGGAACGGCCAGCAGTTCCCTCTGGTCCTCGGAGGCGGGTCTCTGCCTCCAGGATGCCAGCCTTTCCTTAACTCTCAGCTCTGCCGCTGGCCAAGTGGCCCCATGGCTGCAGGATTCAGGGCTGCAGGGAATGGGCTCTGGGGTGCAGCCTGGGCACCGAGCTGCCACCACCCCTCTGCCCTGCTCAGTCTTGTAAACATGATCTTGGACATCTCCTTTGCCCAAACTAATCACGTCGAGGTAGATGCAGAAAACCCCTGGAGTCCACGGCCTGGGCTTTACCAGCACCTGCCAGGCAGGTCCCTCTGTCTCTCCATGCCTCAGTTTACCTGACCGCATGGGGATGCCAGGGGTGTTCTCCATAGGGAGGTGCAGCTGAGTTTGGGGCACATAGTCAGTGCTCAATAATCACACTGGGAAACATTCTTTCTCCCATTTGACCCTCCTGAGGATGCTTCCTGGCAGGGGTCACAGATGTGGACACGGAGTCCCTGTGAGGCTCAGTGGCTTGTCCCTGAGAGGTTGGCTCAGGAGACGGAGAGCCCCATCACACCCCAGAGGGGAGACGCAGCTGTGGCCAAAGGGGGATCCCGCGGGGTGCAGGGGGCGGAGAGTGAGTGTGCGTGCACGTGTGTGTGCCTGTGTGAGACCAGTGAAGAGGAGGCGGATCATGGAGCGATTTACAGACCGCTGGGGCCAAATCCGGGGAAGCTGGGCATCTGCCCAGTGGAGGAGGCTGCATGTGTGCAGGGGGCTGGGGGGCGGCTGAGGTGCGTGGAAATGGGCGTAGGGCAAGCTGTGAGCTGAGATGTGGAGCACGGAGGCGGTGTGGGCTTGGTCTCTGCCTCCCTCCTTCCTTCATCCTTGGCGGGCAGGTGGGGATTCCTTGATGATGAGGAAGATGGAAACTGGTGACGGTGGGAACGGGGAGAATGAAGACGGCGGCGGCGGGGATGGGGATGATGTGGGGAGGCACCTGGGGTGGTGGCGGCATCGCTGGGCTCTCCCGGAGCCTAGTGGGCTCCCCACTATCTCTCAGCATGTCAGCTGGGGCCATCTTCAACCCTAAGAACCTGCACTTCCCACTTCATGGTTTCTGGCCAGCCCTGGGAGCCAGTGTCCACTCTGCCGTTTCCCTAATTTGCCAAATCGTTTTATCCCCTCTTACCCTCACAGTGTGATGCTCAAGGTGGTTTCAGACTCCGTGGGGACGGTGGAGGCTCTATTTTGGAACAGGGAGTAACTTGTCCTCCAATCTGCTCCAGAGAGGCTGCCCTATGAGGGGCTGGCCTGCTCACTGTGCACAGATGCTGCACAGCCTCCTAACGACATGCTAATGAGGAGGAGGCCCTGCCAGGCCGGCCATGCTGACTGCCGGGGGACCTCGCCATCTGTCTGCTCTGGGCTTGCTAGTCTCTGGCAAGGCAGGGCCTGGCTCCCCGCAGAAAGCTACCAAATGTCCTTCCTCGGCGTCTCTGCAGCCAGCTGCCTTCATCCTGCAGGCCAGCTCTTCCAGGCCATTACCCCAGCCGCAGGCCACCTGCCGCCCCGGTGCTGGAGGGCCCACACGTTGTCTGCCTGGCAGGCTGGGTCATCTCTAACGAGCCTGAGCCGACGTGGCTCCTCTGGCCCTGCACAGCTGGGGCACGAAGGTCCTCATCAAATGCCCCAGGGCACGTGGCATCCCAAGGTGGTCCACATATGTGTCAGCGAGGCCCAGTTCTGTGGCTGCCGAGCTGTGTGACCTGAGGCAGGCCCTGCTTCCCTCAATGTCCCCCTCTGCGGAGTGCAGGGCTCCAGTCAGGGCCGGGTGAATCCTCACCTTGTAGGGGAATTCAGTGCCACACACATTTCATTGCATATGAAACATGAAGACAGGCCCACACATCCACAAGGAAATGAGCTCTCTCCTGTTTTCTTGAAACAGGGGTCTCCCCAGGTCTGTGTTTCCCAACTCCCCCCCACCAAAACAGGAGCAAAACGATCCAGTTTTCTCTTCAACCTAGGAAAGCCCAGTGCCTTGCAGGCAGGATTGTCGGAGGCTCGTGGTGAGAGCAGAGGAGGGGCCCCAGGGCAGCGGGAGGCAGGCCTGCACACAGCCAGCCCCTCTGTTGTGGCTCGGTGGCCACGCTGTGAGGTTTGCCAGCCCCTGACTCAAAGAAGCCAGAAAGCTGGATTTTGATGTGAAATTCCCCAGTCATTAAGTGCTGGCAGCTAATTTAAAAAGATGTAGTTCCTGCGAATGCCAGCAAAGCCGCCTAAAGGATGCCTGCCGAGGGCTGCCCGGGTGTCTGGTCAGCTCCGGGCTGCAGGGTCCCTGGTGCAAAGGTGCTGGGTGGTCTCAGTGTGAAGGCTCCTTGTCAGCAGCTGCAAACGGCCAGCTTGGGGGAGTGCGGTCTCTTCAAAGCCCCTGCCCTGGTGCCCCGGGCACCCACTGGGGGTGATCAAATGCAGACAGATGGGTCCCCAGGAAGCTCTGGCTGGCAAAGGTCAGCTGGCAGAAGGGATGCCAGGGCACTGCTCCAGGGCAGGGGGTGGGGTGGCCCGGGCCGAGGTCTTCCCTGGGCCTCAGAGCAGTTCTCCTCTGTCTCCCACGTCGGCACCACCCTGCAGACGCCCAGCTCCTGCCTCGTGTCGGGCCTGTATTGGAAGCAGTACCCAGACCTGAGTGAGACAGACTCGGCCCCCGAGGCCACAGGGGCAGGTGCTGGGGAGGCGATGACAGTCCCCCAGGCCCCTCCAGGTACCAGCTCACCAGCCTGCATCAGAGTCCCCGATTCACCTGTAAGTCAGAGGCCTGGGTCCCCCTTCGCATTCTGCTGACCGTAACTGCTACATGCAGAATTCATATGTTGAAGCCCCACCCCCCAAACTGATGGTATTTGGAGGCCATTAGGTCACAAGGGCAGAGCCCTCAGGATGGGATCGGCACCCTGTGTAGGAAGAGGGGTGGAGGGGGCTCTCCCTCTGCCCTGTGAGGACAGGGAGAAGGCGCTGTCTGCATGCCAGGAAGCGAGCCCTCACCAAAGCCAGCCACGCTGGCACTGTGACCTGAGACTTCCAGCGTCCAGGACTATGAGAATTAAATGTGTGCGTTTAAGCCGACCGGTCTGCGCACAGCCCTGTGAGGTTGGGGCGGGCCCCAAAGCCTTGGGGACATGTGTGTTCTGGAATTCGGAGTCACCATTATTCTTTCCAGTGAGAAAAAGGGTAAGATGAGCTCTGTTTCTAGAATGGTACCAGACTTATTCTCCTGCTAAACTCTGGGGGGAAAAGAAGCCACTGTTTGCAGACACGAAAGCAAATAAAAGCAAGGGTACAGACTGTATCAGTTCCCAGTTTTGCTCCTGTAACACATGACCACAAATCTGGTGGCTTAAAGCAACACAAATTTATTACCTGAGAATTCTGGAGGCCGGACCCTCGAGGGGTGAGCTCTACCCCGGAGAGGACCCCTTTCCCGGCCCTTTCCAGCTCCTACGGGCTCCCCACACTCCTGGGCTCGGTGCCCGTCCTCCTTCATCACGGCCATTGGGCGGTGCCTTCTGTCTCGGACTGCACACCATTGTCCCCGGCCTACTTGCCTTCTTTCTCGGGTCTTCCTGCCTCCCTTTTATAAGGACCCTTGTGATTATATTGGGACCTCCCAGGTAATCCAGGGTAATCTCCCCATCTCAAGATCCTTGATTTAATGACATCTGCAAAGTCCCTTTTGTCATATACGATAACATCCATAGATTGCATGGGTATTTTTTAGGGGGACATTTTTGGGCATCCCTCAAGCATGTGTTTATAGTCATGTCTTTCTGATGGGTGGATCCTTTTATCATCAAACGTCCTGTAGATCTCTAGTAACAATGGTTTCCTTGAAGTCTATTTTGTCTGGGATTAGTATAGCCACTCCAGCTCTCTTTTGGTTATTGTTTGCATGATATGTGATTTTACATTCAACCTGTTTGTGCCTCTGAACCTACAGTGTGTCACTTGTAGGCAGCATTTCGTTGTATCATTAACCAAAATCCATTTTGCTCATCTATGCGTTCATATGGAGTGTTTACATCACAGAGGGGGTAGACATGTTTTGGGGGGATTATTCAGACCACCACATGATCCCAGGAGACGCATTAATTGAGTGCTACCTCTATCTAGCTCTTTTCCTGTGGTGCACTGGAGAATGGAGCCCAAGTAGAAAGCAGTTAGCCTCAGGCGGCTGGAAGACAGAGGTGGGAACTGGAGGACACCAGAGGGCCTGGAAGTGAAAGGAGAAAATTCCAGAATGGAGGGACACACAGAGAGGAGAGTCCCAAATTTGTTTACAAATGCCCCTCAGATCCTGGGCAGTCCCTGAACTGGGCACGCTCAGGAAGAGATTGCAAGGAGCCGGGGAATGGCCGCCACGGGAGGCGACGTGGCGGGGCAGAGGTTTTTAGCCACTGCCAAGTGCTGGGGACCCAGAGTTTAGAGTCCAACTCTGGCCAAGTTAGACAAGCTTTGCAAATGAATACCTCTGACTTTCCGCGGCCATCCCAGAAGGGCCACACGTGAGGAGTATAGGCCACACACCAGGAGGGTGAAGACCCAGGGTGAACCCGGATGAACCTACCTCAAGAAATCCTACAGCCAAGTTGCCATAAGATCAAGGTGATCTATTAGTAACTTAATTGTCTGCCAAAACAACTTAACATTTTTTAGAGGAAGATACCATAATTCAGAGTATTTACAATGTATCATCCACAATAAAAATCACTACACATAAAAAGAAGCAGATAAATGTAACCCATAATCAAGAGAAAAAAGTAGGTGATATTAGCAGACTCATGGATGACCCAGATATTGAAGAATCAGATAAAGACTTTTAAAGAACGATTATAAATATGTTTAAGGATTTACAGGAAAACTTGGACAGAATGGGTGAACAGATAGGAAATGTCAACAAAGAAATGGAAACTATAAAAAATCAGATAGAAATTCAAGTAGTGAAAATCACAATAGCATATTTCAACAGATGGGCTTAACAGTTGAATGGACACAGTAGAGGAAAGGAACAATGGATGTGAAGACAGAAAAACAGAGATCATCTAGTCTGAAGCATAGAAAGATTTAATAATTATATCACCCAGTATCATCCTTGGGCATGGTGCCATATCAATGACCCAAAATGGGTGTAACTGGAGTCTCAGAAGGATAAGAGGGAGAGAATAGGACAGGAAAAAATATTTACAGAGAGAAATGGTGAAAAGCTGACAACTGTTGACAGAGATGGACCTATAGTCTGGGGAGGCTTAGTGAGTCCTAAGTGGAACAATAATAATAAAAAAACCCATCTAAACATTCATTGTTGAACTGCTAAAATGCAGAGGTAAAATTTTCAAATGCACCCAAAGGAAAAAAGATACACTACATTGAGGGAATCGAGGATAAAAATGAAATCTGACTTATTATCATCTGAAATGATGGGAGCCAAATAACATGTAATGACACCTTTCAAGTGCTGAAGTCAATTGATTTACAATGAAGGTGTCAATGTCTTTTCAGCAAATGTTTCTAGAATGACTGGATATCCATATGGGAAAAAGAGAACCAAACTGACCGGACCTTGACCACTGTTTCACACGAGCCACATTTAATTTGAGAGGAACCACAGGAAAGGCAGACCTGGGAGGGAGGCCACACGTGTGCCTTGTGTCCCTTGTCCCCCCAGGTCTGGTGCATGCTGTCCCAGGGCCCAGCTGCCAGCAGCCTCCTGTGGGGATCCCCATCTCTCTCTCCTTCTCAGCAGGTGCCTGTGTCCTAGACCTTCCTTACTTTCCCCACGGTGGCAGCCCTTCCCCCCAACCACCACCTTTGCGAGGCTCAGACAGGCACCCTCTCCTCCTGGAAGCCTCCCCTGCTTTCCAAGTAGGAATATGTGCCCCTCCCCCATGCTTCCCTAACACATAAACTGGGATGTCAAGGGCAAATGGGAACAGTGACGCTCCCTAAGTCTGCAAACCTCTGTGCACACCCGGACACCCTGTCTTCCAGCTGCGTCACTGTGTCTGTCCCTTCTCCAGACACCAAGCTCCTCGGGGCCAGAGGCCACACCGTGGTGCATCCACATCCCAAGCTCCCACCCAGTGCCCAGGATGGAGTTGGCTCTAACGATACTCGTTGGCTTAACAGGGAGAGTATGGTCAAGGGAGGGCGAGGGGCCTGGGGTGGCTGCACTCTGCACTGAGCAACCTGGGCCCTCCCAAATCTGACAGCCTGGCCAGGCTTCAGGTCGGGGGTCAGGACTCGGGCTGGTCCAGACGGTTCCAGGGCCCAGGAGCAGCCTGGTGTGATTCTGTGGTGTTGCACTCTGATTCGGCCATATCGCTGATTCGTTTGACCCCAGCATCAGTGCAGTCCCCATTCACCCATCCACCCATCTGTTCAGCAAGTGCTTGTCAAGCCCCTGCTCCCGGCCCCTCGGGTCCTCAGCAGCAGGGAGGCAGTGGTGGGAGAGCCACCAGGCCCCTTGCCCTCAAGGAGCTCCCCTTCTGGAGAGACATGGGCACAGACAGGCGAGCAGACAGGAATGTAAGAAATGAAGCCTGCGGAGGGGGCCCAGGCTGCTCCGGGCAGGTGGCCACCTTGGGTGCTCGGCCGAGGCAGCTCCACCAGAGGAGCTGACGCCACTGCGCACTGCCAGGGAGCTGCTGGCTCACAGGACAGACCACGCAAGGGCAGACCCTGATGGCTGGGCAGGACCTGCCAAGGGTGAGGACGCCCGCAGCCAGCGCGGTGGGCGAGCTGAGGACAGGGCTGCTGGGGACAGCTGGAGCTCTACCCGGAAACAGACACGGGAGAGGTGGCGCCGTTGGCCTTAAAGGTCAGGATGGGCGGGCAGAAACGGTCCACCCTCTTCTGCGGCCCGGCTGCCTTGCCTCAGTGTCCCCTGGGATCCAGATGGAGAATTTCCTCCACGCCTTATGCAGAAGGGTCTCTCGCTGCCAGGTGACCGAGAGACCAGCCTGGTGACAGCTCTGTCCCTTCAGCTGACCGCGTGCTTCTCTGGGACCTGGGACACTCGCCAGGTCTTTGGAGCTCAGGCTGGTGTACCACACCCCAGCAGCAGGCTGTGGGGCCAGAGGTCCCCACACTCCCCACCTGTCTAGACCGGGTACACCCGGCTGCCCTCTGCCCCCACCGGTACGCAGATGGCTGCCCCGCAGCAGCCATTTCCTGGGGCTGGGAGGATGGGGTGATGCTGGGGCACCCCACCTGGGTGACTGCTTCCCGCCCTGATCCCATTTCCAGGCCTCCCAAGAAGGAGACCACACCCCTCCTTGGGGTCTGGCCAGAAGGGACACAGGAATGGACAGTCCCTCCTGCCCCCCAAATCCAAGCCTCCTCCACCTACCAGGGCTCGGGGTCCTTCCCCCTCCCGAGCTGGCCTTTGGCCTGAGGGGCCCTTGCCTCCCTCTGTTGGAATCATCCGGTGTAAGGGGGGCTGGTGGGGCCAGAACCCCGGGAGGGCAGGAAGCCGTAAAGAAGGCGGTTGGGGTGGCGACAGGCGGGCTTTCCTTCTTCCTGCTTCTGGGTGCTCCAGAGCTCCCGTCATGACAGCACAAAACTTTTCTAGTAAAAAAAAAAAATCTCACCACTCTTAAAAGCGATTCTGTGATTGTAAAATGCTGTTGTCACGGGTTCCACACGGCACGTCTAGAATGTCTCCATTTTTGGTAAAACTTGGAATGTCTGTGAGTCTCCATTAAAAACATAAACAAGACCGGGGGGGGGAGGTGGGGACTTGGGCCCAGGTCTCCCTCCGGATCCACAGTTTTGGTAATTTGTCTTTTCAGCATTGTCTGCGGGGCTGGGACGTCTTGACAGTGACCGGGAGCTGGTGTTTTGATCATCAGAAACCACACAAGGGGACGTGTGCTCTGAAGGCTGAAGCATCTGGCTGGGGTTCCCGCCGTCCCCTCTCCGGCTTCCCTTTCTCCGCCCGCGGGACAAACCCCGGCTGGGCGGGGGGTGCAGGGACGGGGCGGGCGGCAGGGAGCCGCGGATTCCTGGGCGGAGGGGACGTTAGGGACGGGGTTGGGGGCGGGAGCGCCTTCCTGGCAGCAGGTGTCGGAGGGCGATGGGGCTGGAAGGGGCAGGGAGGGCGCGTGGCACCAGCCTCCCCCGGAACCCCCTTTGGCAGCCAGCTTTTGGGGGCATTAGGTGAGGAAGTGGCACCATCTGGTGGCCCGTGAGGAGACTGTTGGGAAGGCGGGGAGTGGGTGGTTACCCGGGCGGCCCCTTGGGCTCCTTCGGGGACCAATCAGCGGTGCGGCCTTAGCCCTGTTTGGGCCTTGGGGGACCACAGTGGTCACTCTGTCCTCAGCCCTTGGGTCCCCAGCGCGAGTGCGCCGCGGGTAGCGGGGATCACAGAGTCCTGGGCAGGGTCTGGCGAGGGGTGGGGTGCGGGCAGCCACCCCTACATGAGGCCCATGGGCAGGGACGCGGCCCCCAGCGCGGCCTCCTCCCCGAGGGCCCTCTGGAGAACCGCGCGCAGCGGCTCCCGCCTGCCGGGCTGCCGGCCCACCGTGAAGTAGATGAGCGGCCTGGAGCTGCTGTGGACGCAGGCCAGGAAGGCGGCCAGCGGGGGGAACACGGGCAGCAGGAGGTTCAGGAGGGGCCGCAGGCTCCAGTAGAGGACGAAGGGCAGGCCGCAGAAGAGCAGCAGCAGCACAGAGCCCAGGACGATGCCGTAGAACTTGGGGCGCTGGCGCTGGGAACAGCAGGCCACCCAGACGAACAGGACGAGTCCGGCCACGCAGGCCGCGCAGACCAGGGACAGCAGCCACACGACGCTGGCCGAGTGGTACCGCAGGCAGGTCAGGGGGCGCGCGCTACTGCGCAGCAGGCCGCAGGCGTTGCCGGTCAGCAGCACGGCCGGCGGGCTCAGGGCCCAGACCAGGCCGCAGACGACGCCCGCTGTGTGTCTGGGGCGGCAGCGCTGGCAGCCGGAGGGGAAGACTGCAGAGAGGCAGCGCTCGGCGCTGAAGGCCGCCAGCAGCCAGAGCCCCACGGAGAACCCGGTGAAGGCGACTGCGAAGTAGAGGGTGTCCTGGGCGCCCAGGGCGGCCTGCACGACGGAGAAGCCCACCTGGCAGGCGAGGAACAGGAAGTCCGCAGCGGCCAGGTGGAGGATGTACACGGAGAAGGGGCCCTTCTTGATGTGCAAGCCGAGGTGCCAGAGGACGAGCCCGTTGCCCACCAGGCCTCCGAGGCCGACGGCCAGGCTGAGGTAGAAAACGACGCTGTTGAAGGTTCTCCAGAGCCCGAACATGCTGGCTGGCTCCCGGGCGGGCAGGGAGGGCCCTGGTAAGAGGCGACAGAGCCCGGCAGTGCACGGGTCCCCCAGTGCAGCCAGACAGGCCCCCAGGCAGCGTGGGGGCCTCCCTTCCCGGGGATGGCCAGCCCTGCGTCTCACCGCCTCTCTGTAAGAGGGGCGTTGGGAAGATAGTGATGGTTGACAGGGCGGGGCTGGGCGCGCCCAGGCCCTGCCCTCCTCCAGGCTGGATGGGCAGACTGGTGGTGGCACGGGCACTGACTCACAGGCCCTGCACGGTGAGGTGTGAGGTGGCAGAGGCCAGCAGTGGGCTCACGTGGGCAGGGGCTTCCTCCCCCCACCATCAGGGGCCCCGCTGGGGGCCTCCTGCCCACAGGGCCTGGGCCACACTCCTGCTAAATCCCCCACCCTAGGGGGCCTGCTGGGTGGTGTGCAGTGGTGGCCCTGAGGACACTGTCCTGTGCTGGCGGGGGGGAGAAGGGAGGAGGGAAGATGTTTGGGGGCCACCCGGCAGCTGGGAGGGTGTGGGAAGGCGGGGGAGGCGCTGACCGTGCCTGCAGGCTCTGGCCCAAGCAGAGGCTAAGCCCTGGGGCCCTGGCACAGGAGGGTCCGCACGGCTCTGCTCTGCAGCCTCAAAGCAGGCATGGGGTCGCTGGGGACAGGTTGCAGGGCCGGGGCCTCTGCGGAGATGCTAACACAGGCGTGTGCAGCCAGCTGCTTCTGAGAAGAGCCTGGGGGTCCTGCTCCAGTCCAGGCCTGTGCCCTCCGAGGGGAGGGAGAAATGGGCACCGGGAGCCCGGCCCAGTTATGGAGGGTCTCAGAGCACCCCCACCCCACCCCCATCCCGACCCACACAGGTCTGGGGGATGCAGCCAGGGAGCCCTTTGGACCCCGGCTCTGGGTTAGGGGCTGTGGGGTGGGGGTGCCGTGGGGGGAGGAAAGACACAGAGAGAGAGATAGAGACAGAGAGAGATAAATATAGAGACAGAGCTAGGCAGAGAGGGAGAGAGGGGGAGAGAAAGAGAGATGGAGGGAGACAGGGAGAGACAGGGAGAGACAGATAGAGCTCCCCAGGCCGTACCGCGATTCCCTGTCACCACACCTTTGCTGGGCCATGCCCCTGCCAGGGACACCCTCAGCCCCACCCCACCCACCAGGCCCCATCGCCTCTGAGGCCCCACTGTGCCCTGTGCCTGGCGCCTTCTGCAGCAGCCCTGAGCCTCCCTGCCCAGCACCCTCCTCTGTGGCTGTCCTCGTGCCCAGGGCGGGGAAGGGGTCTGGCCTCTGTCCCCGGGATCCTTGCAGCCTCCTCACCTGCTGTCAACGTGTCTCCGGGATGGGCCGGGACAGCTGCACTCGCCACCCCAGCCCTAAATCCTCCTGTCCTCGGGGGCGAGGCTGGCTGGTGGGCGGCCAGTTCCCTGGAAATGGGAGGAGTGTGCTCCTGCTCTCAGGGGTGAGCTCGGCAGGGTGTCCTCAAGGGGGGGGGCTGGCCCTGCCCCTCCTCCTCAGCCCGCCCTGCACGCGGACCCCGCTGCCTGGCACTCAGAGAGGTCTGGGCAGCCTGGGCCCCTGGTCCGGGGGGCCATACCTTCTGGGCAGCTCCTGCTCCCAGCATCCTTCGTTTGTCACAGAGACAGGAGCACAGCCGGACCCTTTCTGGCTGTGAGGCTTTGTGAGAATGACCTGACCCCTCCATGCCTCAGTTTCCCCTCTGCTCAGATGGACAATTCATGGTCAGCCTGGCAGCTGGCTTGGGGCTGGATCCGTGGCAGGCCACCGGTGGGTGCTGCTCCGGGTGGTCTGCAGCTGGGTTCCTTTCCTAAGGGCCCACGCTTACCATCTGCCTGCTGGCCTCAGACTCTTTGGGGTTAAAATAGTTTCCCAAATTTTGTTCTGCAGAGCCCTGCACACTGAAATGTTCCCGACAAGGAATTTCCTTCCCTGTGGACTGTTCTACAGTCAGAATCATGTTGTAAAGATGCTGTTTGCCCACAGACACAGTGAGTCTCCTCCCGCCACCTGCAGTGTGCTAGCACCCCGGACCTGCCTCGGCATCTCTGGAGGCCCATCCTCTCCTCAAAGGTCCCTTTTCTGGAGCTGTGCCCGGCCCTGCTGCTTCAGACCACCCCAGGCTGCCCAGCCGCCGCCCCTTTGCTGTTCACTCCCCACTTGCCCGTCTCCTGGGCCAGCTTGCGCTTTCTCTCTTGGCTGACTGTCTGCCCGCCTCACCCGAGGGAATGTCGCCTCCTCTCTGCCCTCTGCTGCGAGCGGGGCCTCGTGTGTGCAGGGCCCTCGGCACAAGCTGGAGCAGGACGTCGGCAGTAATGACAGCAGCACACACCGGCGTGGGGGGCGTCACCCCCAAGGACATGTCCAGGACCGGCCCCTGGAACCTGTGAATGTGCTCTTATGGGAGTGGGGGAGAAGGATCTTCGCAGAGGTAAGGGAGGGTTTTGAGATGAGGTCATCCCGGATGCCCCAGGGGGACCCTAAGTCCAATGACAAGTGTCCCTATAAGAGAAAGGAGAGGGCAGACACACAGGGAGGGGCCATATGGTCACAGAGGCCAAGGCTAGGGGACACGGCCACACGCTCAGGACCCTGGAGAGGCAGAAGCTGCAGGAGGCAGGGAGGCCCCCTGGGAGCCAAGGGAGTGTGGCCTCCAGACTGAGAGAGTGGAAGTCTGTTGTGTCAAGCGGCGCCCCCCACCCAGTCTGTGTCGTCTGCTCCGGCCGCCCCAGGACACTGACACAGTCACGCAGGCGCTGTGTAATTGCTCCCTAGGAAGCATCTCATTTACTCCGCGGCTCTACCGCTGAGCTCGCCGTGTCCTTGCCGCTACTTGCAGTGGGGAAACTGAGGCAGAGCGCACGCCACAGCTTGTCCAGGGCCGCACAGACCCTTGGCAGTGGGGGACTCAAGCCGGGCCGCCCATCTCTCCGATCCTCTCCCGTCTCGCTCCCGGAGCTCAGCCAGGCTGGAGCACCTGGGGCTGCCCCGACCCTCGCAGCCTTGAGCTATCACCCGGACTGCCGAGGGCCACTAAGCCAGCAGGTCCTCTGGAGCTGGTCCCGCAGTGGGGTGCCCCGAGTCCCAGCCCTGGCCAGGCTCCCCGGGGGATGGGGCTGGCACCTCTTTGGCGTGCGCAACGGGTGACTTCAGTCTGCCCTGGGCCCAGCTGCGTCCGTGGCGCTTCTCTGCCCTCGTGAACGAGCGCGCAGGCGTGGGGACGGATTTGTCACATAGTGGGTGTGTCATAGGCATTCCGAGGAGCACATGCTGGGGAAGCTGAGGAAAAGGGACCGGGGTGTGGGCGGGTCCCCCAGTGAACCTGCTGGCCCCATGGGTTCCACCGCCACCGCCCCCCTGAGCCTCAGGACAAAATTGGCCCAACTCTGAGAGCTGGGGGGACACGAGGCAGCCCATGTCCCCCAGGACCAGGAGGGGAGTGGGGGTAGAGCTGGCAGTGGGGTGTCCCTGTGCCATGTGCAGGACGCTGCCCTGTCTGCAGAAGGGCTCGGTGCTGAGGGCACGTCTCCCTGGTGGCACTGGCACTGTCAGGACTGGCAGTGCCCGCATCGAGGGGCCGGTGTGTCTGAGTCCATGCAGTGTTGCTCAGGGGTCTCTGTAAGAGGGGGCAGGCTGCTGGGGGCCTTTGGGGAGGCACCGGCCTCCTCCTGCTCCCAAGCCCAGGGAGGACCCTGGGCTGGGAGTGCTGGCACGCCTGGAAGCCAGACCCCCTGGGCCGGCACTGAGCCCTGCTGACCCCACGGGGGCCCCGGCCTGGGGCTCCGTCTCCCCAAGCGTCCCTTTCCCACAGCTAAAGTGTGAAGTTTACACGGTGCCCTGCAGATTCCATGTCCAGTTCCCCAGTGCGTAGTAGGGACTTGGCAGATGCCAGCTTTTATTATGTTTATTTAGCTCCATTAGCTGTAAAAGGAGTTTTAAGGAATTAGGCCTTTTCTCTAAAAATACCCCTCCCTCAGAGCAACCAGCGCGGCCCACGACCGCACCTAGAGGGGGGTGGGGAGCAAGATGGGCCAGTGGAAGCCCCACGGCTGGCGGAGCTGCCACAACAAGTCCCCCCACAGGCCCCCAGCCCAGGCACTGGGGGGCGGGGGGCGGGAGTGTGTCTGGGGGGTGAAAGAGTCCAGGACTTCTGAGGAATTGAGCAATTTCATGAAAAGAAGATAATTCTCAAATAGATTTCATGTTTTAGGTTGAGTATTTTTGTCGTGTTTTTCCAACTTCTGAGGTAATTAAATAGCTGAGCGTTGAGCGCGGCCTCACACAGGGAAACGTGATGAAAGCCTGCAGACTTCCACCCAAGTCGGGGTGGGCGGGGGACGGCGGGCGTCCTCCTTGGCCCCTGGCCTCCAGGCTGCCTTATGCCTCTGAAAACACTGGGGGTGGGGGTGGGGGCCCGAGTAGGCCCCCGAGGCGGGACAGGGCCCCACACCCTTCCTGGGAATGACTGGCCGCCCGAGCAGTGGTGTGCTTGCTCCCGGGGACACCGTCCCTGCCAGAACAGCCCCAGGGGTCCCGGGGTCCTGGTGCTGGGGGCTTGGGCGGGCCCTGGCTCTGGCCGGGCAGGCTTCCTCGGACCCTGAGCTCCTCCCCTCCGGGCCTGACTCAGACATGGGCTGAGTCTGGGGAAGGGGCTTTCTTAGAGCAGCACAGCCTCCGGATCATTCAGGGTGAGGACTGGGGGCTGAGGCTGGCCGGGGCTCCGCAGGTGGGTCCCTTGTGGCTCTGGGGGCAGAAGGGGAGGTGCAGCAGGCCTGTGGTCAGGGGTGTGGCCAGGGCATGGAGGTCAAGGTTGTCTTTGCCTGGTGGAGCCTGGAAGCTCCGCTGCCTGCTCGGCCCTCGGCTCCAGCTCCCAGGACAGGCCACCCAGCCCCAGGGTCCTGAGGTCTTCGCACCCACAGGATGGGGCTGCTGGGCAGGTGTCAGCCAGCCTAGAGAACACCTCACCTGCCACGTGGGCTCTCCAGCCACGCACCTGTGGCCACACCCATGACAGGGGCGGGGGCGGGCCGTTCCCATGGAGACCCCAGGTAATGCTGTGTTTCTGGGGCTCCTTGGGCAATAAGGAGGAATTTAGAGCCCCCCAAATCCCTGGATATGGGGCGGGCTCTCTGGGAGGGAAGGAGCACGGAGGGTTGCTGACCTGGGTCTGCCGCAGACAAGGGGAAGGGCCAGGGCTGGGAGGGGGTCAGGGGCCGCCAGTGGGGCTGAGGGCACCTGGGCCAGCCCGGGGCCAGCGGGTGGCGGGAGCCCCGCCTGGGGTGTCCCTTCGGGCTCCTCGGCCTCATGCCGGGGCTTGTGTAGGATGGGAGCCACTCCCACTCACTCAAGGGTCCCTGGGGGTAGTCACAGTGAGGAGCGTGAGAAGGGCTTTGCGCCTCTTCTGTTCCCCGTGCTCGGGGGGGGGGATGTTTGTATCTGGGGGCTGGAAGCAGAGCTGCAGGCCGCTTCCTCTTCTGGGTCTTGTTTCCCCAAACTGAGGAGTTGGGACCGATGACTGAGTCCTGGAGGTGGAGATGAGCTGGCTGCCTGTAGCTCTGCTTGGCGGGGGTGGGGACCGAGCAGGAGCTTTGAGGTGTCCTTGGACAGGGGGACCAGCCCCAGGGGCTCCCAGCCTCCCAGGACCCCTGGACCAAACCTGCCAGGTGGCTTGGGAGCCTGGGGTGACGGCGGCTGGGATGCGGGCCTAGCCCGCGTGGCGTGATGGCCAGGGCAGCGGTGCCTCTGACTCCAGGAAGCCACCGTCTGGGCAAGAGTCCGGAGCCTCAGCCCAGCTCAGGAGGGACCAAACCCCTCCCTCTCGGAGGCCTGGGTCCCGGGAGTCAGAGTTCCCTTCTCCTGCAGAGATCGGAGAGAGCAGTCCTCAGACACCTTAGTCTGCGGGTTGGGACTCACCACTCATGTGGGGCACTGGGGGCATCAGCAGGTCCTCTACGAGATGCTGGGCATTACTCAGAGCATCTCACATGTTAACTTACTCAGCTCTTGGGGTGCTGTCCCAGGGGGAGACCAGGCTGCAGGCCGGGGGCCGGGAGGGGCAGGGCCCCCATCAGGGGCCTCTCCACCCACCCTCGGCACTGGGGACGCCAGTGGTGGTGGCTTTCTGTTCTTGGTGAGGCTTTCGTCGTCCAGGCCTGGGGCAGGAGATGTGCCAGTGAATCCACTTCACAGCCTTGAAAAACAGACAGGTTGAAACAGCAGCCCCGTGGACTTGAGGAAGCCCCCCTCTCAGCCCCCTATTCTGCCCTCACCTTCCCTCCTCTACAAAGAAATAAACACGGGGAACCTCCGCATCTGCGCTGGGGGAGGGGTGCACTGTTTGATCTACATGCGGCCTTGTTCTGAGATATAATGAGGGTCCTTGTGGGGTCACCACATTTTCCTGCTCGAACTCCTGGGATTGCAGGGGGTCAAGCAGGGGGCAGACTCAGTCTGTCTGCAGAGATAGCAGCAGGAACCTGGTGGGCACAGGCTTGTTGGCACAGCACTGGGCACATTGATGCCACATCCATGCGGCTGGTCGTGGGGATTGTGGTTCTCGCAGCCTGACATCCTCCCAGCCCCGCAGTGATGAGTCTGTTGTCTGCGCAGAGGCTTCCTTCCAGCGGGTCCCTGGGCTTCTGGGCACACACCCTCCGAACCAGGGAATCCCTCTGCTCACGGCCCTGGCAGGAGCAGGGCAGCAGGTGGGGTCTGGAGGGATGTCTTTCTGTGGCCCAGAGCATCTGGGGATGACCAGACTGGAGAGGGCCTGGGCTCTCACTCGCCAGGTGAGTGGCCTTGACCCCTGCTTTCCCTGGGCCTCCTGGCAGGGGGCAGGGGGCTACAACAGTGGTTCTCAGCATCCTGTGCATGACAAGCCCCTGGGGAGGCTTCCTCCAAATGCATTTTCTGGGGCCTCAGCTCCCAGGGTGGGCATGCCCAGAGCCTGCTTAGCAAGCTCCCCAGCTGATCCCCATGCACAAGGAGAGAAATGGCACCTCTGGGGCACAAGACCGGGTCATGAGCAAGGCCACTCCGGGTCCCCGCTGACCCCAGCCTCTGATCCTGGTACCTCCCTGAGGCAGCCTGCCCCTCCTGGGTCACTGTCAGAACGAGCTGGCTGCCTCCCCCTGCCCATCCACAAGGCCTCAGCTGTCACTGCCCTGAGGTCTCCCTCCTGGTGCCCACCGTCCTCCGCCTCCAGGGCCCACGGGAGGACCAGGCTGAGGCAGATGCTGGGTGGAAGGGCAGGCGGCAGAGCTGGAAGTGAGCGTGTGCTGGTAGGTGCTGAAGGCGAGGTGCAGGCGAGGGGGAGGCTGGCCTGGCACACGGCGCAGTAGGGACTCTGTGGCACCACTGTCACCAGCCAAGTGTCCTGTGCAGGCCGTGGCCAGGCTCCCCAGTGGCAGCAGAGGGCCCAGGTAAGGGCTGCATGCAGGGGTCCAGGAGGCTTGGGTCTGCGGCAGGAAGAGGGCAGCCTGGCACTGCTCCGGGTACATGGTGGTGGCAAACTGAGGCCCATGATGACAGCAGAGCCACCTAAGTGCGGCCAGGCTGGTCTGGATGGAGGGCGAGAGGGCAGCTGGCTGGGCAGCAGCCAAGAAAGAGGAGGCTGGCACGGGCCACACCCAGGAGGGGGATGTGGGGGCTGGGCGGCCCAACCCCTCTGCCCTGGCAGCCACCCAGCCAGGGATCTGGGGAGGGACAGAGGACGGAGGAAGGCCCCACTCCCCTGGGTGCTGTCAGGGTCTGCACGCGGCTGGGCCCTCCTGGCCCCCTCGAGCAGCAGGGCACAAGGTCGGGTGGGGGCCCCGAGGGGCTCAGGGGGTCCTGAGCCCACATGACGCCTGGGCTCTGGGGCTCAGGGATCCGTGCCCCTGCCCCACACCAACCCTGGGGAGAGAGCCTAGCTAAGGGTTGGAGGGCGGCCGAGGCAGGGCTGAGGCCCTGTGGAAGGGGACCCCCATTCCCGACCCATCACCTACCCCCGCCTTCCTTCCCTTTGCAAGGCACAGTGCAGCCAGGCTTCCCCAGGCCTGTTTAGAGTCCAAGGGAGGGCAGCACGCACACGTGCCTGGTGAGTGCTGTGGCCTCGGGGGTACAGCCTGCGGTCAGCCAGCAGGTCACCCTACAGCAGCTCTTACACACGTGGCCCAAACGAGGCCCCTGGGAAACCTCATCCGACCGACCCTTTGCCATGTCCCCCTGGGGCTTTGGGGAAGACTCAGTCCCCTGCACCTGTCCCCCTCCTTTGCGGGTGGAAGACGGCCTCCTCTGAAGGTGAGGCCGGCTGCCTCCTGCGTGCGGAGGAGCGGCGCCCATCCAGCCTGCCTGTGCGTGGCTCTGGGAGGCAGCACGCAGCCCAGTGGGCCCTGAGCCGGCGGCGTTTCATCCCAGCATTCCCAGTGGTGCAGCTGAATGACGGACCTTGGGAGCACCCGGGACGTGGAGCCGCAGGCCCAGCGATTGTCCCTGCGGGGTCCCCCCAACAGCCAGCATCTGGCCTACCCCTCCAGGAGGCAGAGATCCACAGATGGTGTGCACGTTAATGAAAACACCCCCCCCCCGATTCACGGGGACACCCCAGCCCTTCACAGGCCTTGCCCTGGGGAGCAGCGCCGGGCAGGTGAGAACACTGAGAACCACCTTGCTGTGTCCTGGAATGTGGGCTCGCATGTCTCTCTGGGGGGCCCACCATTGTCTCTTCGTCCTGTCAGGGAGCAGCAGAGAGCCACGCCCCCCACCCCCACTGCTCCCCTAACTGCTGCTGCTATTGCGGTGGTGAGACCAGCCCTCCTGCCACTTGCAGCCACCTAGCCCCCTTGTGTTCTCCTGGCACTTGGTGCCCACAGCTCCTCCTTGTGGGGCTGGGCGACTTGGGAGGGGGCCTGGCTTGGGGCAGGGGCTGAGGCGGGGTGTGCCCTTCCCACCTTGGTGACAGCCTGCTCTCTTGTCTGCTGGGAGGCGCTGGGGGCTGTGGAGTCGGGGTGCGGATGGTGGAGGGTGCAGAGTGGCACCCCCTGCGCTGGTGGTGGTGGCTTGCACCCACTTCCCTCTCTGCCCTCTCCAATGGTAGAAAGCTCTAGCAGCGAAGCAGGAGCCACTGATGGCCAGGGTGTGGGCATGCGCCACGGAGGGCCAGGGTGCGGGGATGCACTGCCCCATGAGGGACTCTGCACAGCAGCCCTGCCACCCAGTGCGTCCTGCTCACACCCTCCATTCTCTGATGTGTGGATGACAGGCCTGGGGCTGCCTGCACCTTGAGGGTGGGCGTGGGGGCAGGTAGCTCACTCCAGGATGGTGGGTCCTGCCCACAGTCCAGCCTAGATCTCCCAGGCTGTGGGGTCCCCCAGGGCTTGGGGCCAAGGCCCCAGGGGAGAAAAGGGCTCTTCATCTTGGCCACGTACTCTGGACCGCAGCACCTGAAGCCCCTGGGAGGCAGGGCTTGGGGACAGGGCTTGGGGACACGGGATTCTGGTCTGTGGTGCTGAGTCCCTGCGTCACCCTACGGCACACCGTCTCACCATGTTCCCAACAGGGCCAAAGAGCAGGGGGGCTGGGGACCCTGCCTTTACAGGTGGGGACAGGACATAGGGGCTCGTGCTCCGGGAAGCTGGGCTGGAGTCCGCAGCCCTCAGGTCTGGAGGGAGACAGAGCCAGACCGCCTCCCCGCCCTGCAGTCTGCAGATGAGCCACCTCCAGGTCCACAGGGCAGCTCTGGGCCCCAGGGGCAGGTGGGGCCTCTCCTGGCCCTGCACCCCCGCCAGCAGCTCAGCCCCCTCTCCCAGGGACCTGCCCTGCTGAGAGCCTGGGCCAGCCTGCCAGCCCAGGGAGGGACCTGGGAGGGAGGAGGGGAGGGGGCTGCAAGACCGAGGGAGGGGAGCAGGGGCAAAGGGTGGGGAGAAGGGGCCCAGGGAGGGAAGTAGGGGAGAGGAGCAGGGGGCCTAAGGGAGGGGAGCTGGGGGAGGGAGCAGGGGGAGGGGAGCTGGGGAGGGGAGAGGAGCAAGGGGCCTAAGGGAGGGGAGCAGGGGGGAGGGGAGGGGAGCTGGGGGAGGGGAGGGGAGCAAGGGGCCTAAGGGAGGGGAGCAGGGGGGAGGGGAGGGGAGCTGGGGGAGGGGAGGGGAGCAAGGGGCCTAAGGGAGGGGAGCAGGGGGGAGGGGAGGGGAGCTGGGGGAGGGGAGGGGAGCAAGGGGCCTAAGGGAGGGGAGCAGGGGGGAGGGGAGGGGAGCAGGGGGCCTAAGGGAGGGGAGCAGGGGGGAGGGAAGGGGAGCAGGGGGAGGGGAGAGGAGCAGGGGGGAGGGGAGGGAGCTGGGGAGGGGAGGGAGCTGGGGGCCTAAGGGAGGGGAGCTGGGGGATGGGAGGGGAGCAGGGGGCCTAAGGGAGGGGAGCTGGGGAGGGGAGGGGAGCAGGGGGCCTAAGGGAGGGGAGCTGGGGGAGGGGAGGGAGCTGGGGAGGGGAGGGAGCTGGGGGCCTAAGGGAGGTGAGCTGGGGGGAGGGGAGCAGGGGGTAGGGGAGGGAGCAGGGGGAGGGGCACACTCACGGGGGGAAGGGCAGGGAGAAGGCTAGGCTCCGAGACCCCTCTGGGGGTCCGGGGTGGGCGGGCTCAGCCAGGGGGCTTAAGCCCTCTCTCTGCTGCGACCCTGGTGCGCAGGTCCGCTGTGCGGGGCCACCTGCCCAGCTGGCGGCTTGAGGGAGGGGGAGCTCTGTCGGTGGGACCCTGGGTCACAGGGTCCTGGGGGGCAGAGGGGCCCCATTACCTATTAGACGATGAGAAGGAGGAGAAGGGGGAGGGGAAGGAGGGGCCCAGGGAGGACGCGGAGCTGCAGAACAAGGCCCAGAACAGGCTGAGGCTGGCATCGCTTCCCGGGGACTCCAGGAGCCGCAGGTGGGGCACAGGGTCTGCCCGCAGATGGCCCTGGCCCGGCCCTGGCTCTGCTCGGGGACAGGACAGCCATCCGGTCATGACGGAGAAGCCCAAGTCCCCAGCCAGCGGTGCCTGGGCTCGGGGCCCCTGAGAATTCTCCTCCCCCCATTCTCCTCCCCCCAGCACAGTGCCCAGGGGAATGGAGCCCGCGTCCAGCACGGGGGAGGTGAGACAGAGCCACAGGGGGCGGTCGTCATCCAGCCCAGCGAGTGCCCCCTTCTGGACTCAGCCCAGAGCTGGCACAGGCCAGGTGGCTCAGTGAGCCGGGCAGCGACCTCGCCGGCACTCCAACTCAAAGACGCCGACACCCCGAGCCCTTAAGAGACCACTTCTCCCCGCTGGAAGACTTAAAGGGGGGCCTGTCCTTGCAGGGCGCTCCTGTGTCTCAGGAGAGGGGGGTTGCCGGCCCTGGGCTCCTCTAGGCAGCAGAACGAGGGTGCTGGGGCCCCCCAGGAAGAGGTGGAGCGCCGTGCTGTCCTCTTACACAGAGACACGGGGCGGCTGGTCAGGGGCTGCTGCTCGAGCTGGCAGAGGGGAGCCCAGCGCACAGGGTGGTGCCCTGCTCACTTAGACCTTGTGACCCTCAAAGACACCTGTTTGTCTCCAAAGGGAAACCCCTTTTCCTCCCTCCCCTCCAGTGCCCTGTGGGGAGGGAGGCCACAACTGGTGTGCAAAGAGGAAGAAATTAGCTCAATGTTTGGCTTTTGATCTTCCAAGAGCTCAGATCCTAGGAACTCTGTCCTCATCTTTGTATGTTGAAAACTTTCCAAGCTGACCGTCTTTGCTAGGCTCTGGCACTTGGCCTTTAAGACCTCGGCATGTGTCTCCAAGAGCACTGGCATCCTCCCTCGTAAGCAGCGGGCACACAGAAAATTGCCTATTGATGCCCCACGTTAGCCAGTATCTCAGCTGCAAATCGTCCTTCCCACCACTCTGGGGCTGGGACCCTGTGAACCACATCCGGGGGTTCCCTGGGAGGCTCTGCCAACAGGGGGAATGGTGGGCGGTGGAGGCTGCTGGGTGGGAGTAGCGCCTACGCCTTCCAGTTTTCTTTCCAGTTCCTGATTCTGGTTTATTTCATTACCAGTGTTGCCTTGGCAACCTTCTGCACGCAGAAGAATTGGGTGAGTCCGGTTTGCAGGGTTCCCTGCACTGGAGGAGTAGCCACATGGTTCCCCATTTGAGACACCGGCTGCCAGCCAGCTGGGATGCCCCCTCAGAGGGCGGAGCTGCACCGCTGCGGGCCCCCCAGCTTCCACATTTTACCAGCTTGCCTCTTCCCTTTGCTGCCCAAGTAGGTCTTGCAGGTGGGGGGTGGCCACTGCGTTCAGTGGTTACCTCCTTTTTTGCCTTTTTGGTTCTTCAACACCTCATGAGTGACTTTATATTAAATTCTCCCTGCTTTGCTCCCTGACTGTGCCCCTGCTGGATCTGAAATTGGTCCCAGTGGGATCCCAGGAGAAAGGTGGTAATAATTCCATCCTTGCACAAACTCTTAGAAAATGGAAGAGGAGGGAACATCTCCCAGCTCACTTGAGGAGGCTGGCATTGCCCTGATGCTCAAAGCAGACAAAGACAGTACAGGAAGAGAAAACCAAAGACCAATATTCCTCGTGTACAGGCTCAAAACAAACTGTTTAGTTGTGATTTTATGGGATCATCAGCAGACTTTTGATGACGTGCTGCTTTCGTTGAATTTCCTGACTTTAAAAATGAACATGGGTATGCAAGGTGTGTCCCCTCTGGGAAATGTACAGCCTGAGAGCACTTTACAGTTTATAAAGAGCATGAGAGTTTTCCATTTCCAATTTATTTCATTATTTATGACAGCATATCCTTCCCATTAGATGAAAAAGCTCAGAGAGGGGAAGCAACTTGCCCCAAACTACACAGGTTCTGGCCAGACCCAGACTTTGATCCAGACCTGTCTGACTCCAAAGTCATGCTCATTCAGCCGAGTAAGGCTTTTACCTAAAATCTACCATCCTACTTGTTAGTGGAAGACTAACAGGTTTTGGGGATGAAGCAGGAATGTGTGCTCTCACCACTTCTACTCAACATTGTCCCGGAGATCCTTGCCAACACGATAAGGCAAGAAAAAGAAGTCAATAGCATACCTATTGGAAAGGAAGAGGTAAAATTGCCTTTATTCACAGAAAACATGATTATCTGCATAGAAAACCCCAAGGAGGCTACCCCAAAACCCACCAGTTAGCTTGCAGGGTCCCAGGAGACAAAGTCAATACCCAGCATCAGTTGTATTTCTGTATACTAGCAATGAACAAGTGGAGATCAAAACACCAATACTACTTAGAATAGCATCAAAACCACAGAATACTCAGGGATAAATGTAACAAAATATGTGCAACCTCTGTCCACTTAGAACTGCAAAATATTGCTGACAAAAGTTAAAGATGAGGTCAGTGTAGAGATAGGCTATAGTCACATATTGTAAGATTCAGTATTCTGAGGAGGTCAATTCTCCTACAGTTGTCCCACAGGTACAATGCATTTCCAACCAAAATTTCACCAGGCTTCTTTGGTATAAATTGCCAAACTGATTCGCAAATGTATGTGGGAATTCAAAAAAGCTAGAATAGCCAAAACAATTTTGAAAAAGAACAAAGTTGGAGAACATATACAACCTATTTATAAGACTGACTATAATGTTAAAGCAGTGAAGGATAGACATATAGGTAATTGGAACACAACAGAGAGCCCAGAAATATATCCACATATATATGCCAACTGATTTTTGATCAAGGTGCCGTGGTGTAATTGAATAATTGAACGGCTATTAACAACTGAACATCCATATGGGAAACCAGTTAAACCCTTACTTTAGAGACACAAAATCTAACTCAAAATGCATCCTAGACCTAGGTAGAAAATTTTAAACTATAATACTTATAGAGGAAAACACAGGAGAATATCTGTGACACAAAAATCATGAATCATGAAAGAAAATACAGGTTAAGTTGGATCTTATCAAAATTAAAATCTTTTGCTCCTTGAAAAACACAGCTAAGGAAGGGGAAAGGCAAATCTAGGAGATAAATATTCATAATGTGTATCCGACCAAGGGCTTGTATCCAGAATGTGCCAGGAACTCCTACAAATTGATAATAAGATGACAAAGAAATGGGCAAAAGATTAAACAGATACTTCTCAAAAGAAGACAGAAGTCAGTACGCACATGACAACGTCCTCATCACCACGAAAACCCAAAGCAAAACCCACAACAAGATGTTTCACACCTGTAACAAGGCTGAATTAAACAGACTGGCAATACCAAGTGTTGGCACAGATACTCTCATACTCTCATGCTCTCATACTCTGCTTGCGGGGTGGGACAAGGAGCAAGTTTCTGGAAGTCGGATGGTTTCTTGTAAAATCAAATATACCCTTACTATTCAGCCCAGGACCCATGCCTCAGAATTTACCCAAAGTTAATAAACATTTATGTCAGATAAAGTCCTTACTTGAAGTTCATAGCAGCTAGGAGGAAACAATTTTAAAGAATTAGGCCTTTTCTCTAAAAATACCCCTCCCTCAGAGCAACCAGCGCGGCCCACGACCACACCTAGAGGGGGGTGGGGAGCAAGATGGGCCAGTGGAAGCCCCACGGCTGGCGGAGCTGCCACAACAAGTCCCCCCACAGGCCCCCAGCCCAGGCACTGGGGGGCGGGGGGCGGGAGTGTGTCTGGGGGGTGAAAGAGTCCAGGACTTCTGAGGAATTGAGCAATTTCATGAAAAGAAGATAATTCTCAAATAGATTTCATGTTTTAGGTTGAGTATTTTTGTCGTGTTTTTCCAACTTCTGAGGTAATTAAATAGCTGAGCGTTGAGCGCGGCCTCACACAGGGAAACGTGATGAAAGCCTGCAGACTTCCACCCAAGTCGGGGTGGGCGGGGGACGGCGGGCGTCCTCCTTGGCCCCTGGCCTCCAGGCTGCCTTATGCCTCTGAAAACACTGGGGGTGGGGGTGGGGGCCCGAGCAGGCCCCCGAGGTGGGACAGGGCCCCACACCCTTCCTGGGAATGACTGGCCGCCCGAGCAGTGGTGTGCTTGCTCCCGGGGACACTGTCCCTGCCAGAACAGCCCCAGGGGTCCCGGGGTCCTGGTGCTGGGGGCTCGGGCGGGCCCTGGCTCTGGCTGGGCAGGCCTCCTTGGTCCCTGAGCTCCTCCCCTCCCAGCCTGACGTGGGACGTGGGCTGAGGTGCGGCTTTCCCTGCGGTCAGGCGTGCGGCCAGGGCATGGTCAAGGCTGTCCTTGCCTGGTGGAGCCTGGAAGCTCTGCTGCCCGCTTGGCCCTTGGCTCCAGCTCCCAGAACAGCCACCCAGCCCCAGGGTCCTCTAGAGTTAGAGGCCAGTGTCACCCTGTGCCCAGGGCCTGGTGGTCGGTGCCACAGGGCAGGGGACAGGGCTCCTGGCTGCCCACAGGGAGGGCTGCAGGGAAGGAGGGTGGGCTGGGGAGAGGGAGAGTGACCGCCCCTGGCTGGAGATGTGCCCGGCTTGTCCCACCGTGGACTGTGGCTAGGAAGGGTTGGCCAGAGAAGCCAGCCAGACCCCGGGGCAGCTCCCAGAGGAGAGCCAGGGTGCCCTGCAGGCCTCCCTGCCCCCGAGGCAGGGTGTGGCCCTGCTCCAACGGAGTCTGGGAGAGGCCAAGGCTAGAGGCTTGGTGGCCGAGGCTGGAGACCCAGCCTTGAAGGCCCGGGAGCATTAGTGTCCCCCCTTCTTACGCCTAAGTCCTGGGGTTCAGGCTGGCAGTTCCTGCCTCCCCAGCAGCACGGAAGTGGCCCTGAGCTGGGCCCGAGCTCGCGCACTGGGAAGGCCCTGGAGTCCCCTGCCCCACCCCACCCTCTCCAGCACACGGGAGGCTGTCAGGAAGCCCACTGCCCCCAGACTTCTCTAGGTGGTGGGGACAGTGAGCCTGGAAGGGGGACACTCTGGTTTTCCACGCTGACCCCGAGGAGGCCCCGTTTGACCCCTGTGAGCCCGTCAGCTTGGGCAAGGCAGGTTCCTCCTTTTAGGGAACATGTAGAGGGTCAGTGAGGAGGGAAGCAGACAGGCCCAGGGGTCCATCCCCAGGGTGGCCGAGTGATGTCGCCAGGCCCCGACTCTCACCTCCTGAGGTCTCTGGGACCACAGGGCGGGGAGCTAGGCAGGGGGCAGGTAGGTCCTCTCAGGGCATCTGGCCGTCCACCTGCTGTGCGACCTGCTCTCCCACCCACCACCAGTTTCCATAGAGGCCCTGGAGGTCGCTGTACTTCTGGGGCTTCTCAGGGAAGGTGCCCCGGCTCCATGGCCTGATAAGGAGGAATTTAGAGACCCCCCGAACTCCTGAGCATGGGGTGGGCTCTCTGGGAGGGACCCTGCACAGAGGGTCGCTGACCTGGGTCTGCGCAGACAAGGCAAAGGGGTGGGGGCACGAGGGGGTCAGAGGGCAGTGGGGCTGAGGGTGCCTGAGCCAGCCTGGCCCAGCGGGTGGAGGGAGCCTGGTCTGGGAGCCACTGTCTGGCCCTGCCACTGCCGGCCTGCTGTCTCCCTAAGGGCCCTGAGCCCCCGGGCCTCACCTGTAAAGTGGGAGTGTTCCGTTTTGCTGAGTTGTCCCCAAAGATGACATGAAAGCATGTGGCAGGTTGATTTGTGAAGATACTAATCTTTCTCCTTCCGGTCCTTGCTTTAGGGAAGGTGTGTTTGAAGGGCCGGAAGCAGAAGCATGGCCTCTGCTCACCTGGAGTGTTTCACCCTCAACTCTGGGACACCAGCCGTGGCCGGCTTTCCTGCTCGGGGAGAGGCTTGCGGTGCCCGGGCCCAGGGGAGAGCGTGCATGCGTGGGGGCCCGCGGGAGCCTGAGGCATGTCCGGGGCCCCTGCCAGTACCCTCAGTCTCAGCCTTGAACAACGGACCAGTTGTCGTCAACAAACAGCCCCTCGGGCCTACGGGGTCCACCTCTCAGCCGCCCGTTCTGCCCCTTCGTTTCCTCCTTGACAAATACTAAACACGGGGGGCTATCAGCCTTTGTTCTTGTTCTGAGATGTGATGAGTGGGTTTGTGAGATCGCCATGCTTTCCTGCCCTGCCCTCCAGAAGACAACATAATTAGCCCTGCACAAAGGTGGGGTGCTGCGGGAACACCCCCCGGGCACTGCCCCACACGTCCGCGGGCGACCTCGCACGGACACCCAGAGGAGCTTTCTCACTCAGTTGGGGATCCAATTGTTAATGTGTTATTTAGGAGTGTTGCCTTGATATAAGTGGGATTGACCCATCATTTTCTTCTTTTGTCCCATGGAGGCCCGGCTTGCCTTGTAAAGCTGCCTCAGAAGTTTCTATTCGCTTTCTGTGGTCCTCAGTGGTGTCGGAGCCCCTCTGGTGGAACTTTGGGGTGAGCCTCGTGCCCTTATAAGAAGGCACGGCTGAGCTGGCTTCCTCCCCGTTTGCGGTGTGGGGACGCAGCGGGAGGGCCGCCTGTGAACCAGGAAGCGGGCAGGCTTTCCCCGGGAGCCGAAGGGGCCAACTCCTCGGCCCTGGCCTTCCTGGCTGCAGAGCCGTGAGAAATAAATGTCTGTTGTTCAGGCCACCCTGTCTGGCGTGCTTTCGTTACCACAGCCGAGACCCCCTCAGATGGTCTGCAAAGACTCTTTCCATTAAGGTTGTGTCTGCAGTTTCTGGAATGTGGACATATCTTTTGGGGGGCCACCCTTCAACCCACCAGACGGGAGATACAGTTTGTCCTGTTAGACAGCGATCATTCCAAGGGCATGGATAACGGCGTGCAGGATTAACTGGGCAGCTCACCAGGAGGGTTTTATGGACATGCCCATGTCCGTACCCACTGCCTCCACAGGCCACTCTCTGTCACACAGCCAGCCCGCGGTCACCTCCAGGAGTGTGGTCCTGAAACTGCTCCTGCTACTGGCCTAAAGGCCAGCTTGTGGGACAAAACTTTGCAGGGTCTACAGTGTGTCCTACACAACCTGTCTCTGAAACCCATCGGGAGCGCCTACCACGCGTTGCTGTAACAACCACTGCAAACTTAGAGGCACAAACTCCAGTTTACCATTATCTCTTCTGCTCAGTGGGTTGATTGGACTGGCCGGGTGGTTCTCACGTGGGACGGCAGGCAGACCGGCAGCTGGGGTCGGAGCAGTCTGAAGGCCCCGCCAGGCTCCTCGGGATGGCCCGCTCCTCCGGTGGACGCTGGCTGCGTCTCGGACGAGAGCTGTTTGGAGACCAGGGGAAGCCGCAGGCTTCTCATCACTTAGTCTTGGATGTCCACAGTGTCTCTTCCACCAGGTTTTATTGGTCAGAGGCTAGCCCAGAGTTACATGGAGGGAAATTAGACCCCCAGATTCCCCAGCAAGAATCTGCACGTCCACTAAGCAGTGGGTGCTGGGCACTGGCTCCCTTCTGCCCCATTCCCATCTCTTTATCATTGCTAAGGTCATTGTCTCCCAGGACAATGCTGGGCACTGTTCTAAGTGTTTCACAGGGATCGACTCAATTGGCTTCTTAATGACCCCGTGAGGCAGGTGATGCGGTGACTCCCGTGTTTCAGGTGGGAAAAGACTCCTGGGGATGCTGAGAGCCTGCCGAGGTCAGGGACGGGGCGGGATCTGCGCTCAGGAGGTCGCTTCATCCTCTGAGCCATGTGCCCTCTGCTGCGCAGTCAGCATTTCTGAGACTTGTGGCTCAATTAACCTCAAGCGGTGCCCTGACAACGTCTGATTTGCCTCCCAGTAGTGGGAATTCATGCTTCCCAGTGGCCTTTCCTTGGAAATCTGTATGTTTTGTGTGTAAGTGGTAAAATGATGCTTAATCAAATTTTACACATTGCAAAAATCAAATTAGTATGATTTCCTGTTTGTGTTAAATGTGCTAAATACATTGGGTGTAAACGTGTCAATCATAGTAGCCATTGTGGCTGGACAACAAATTCTAAGGGATCATAACTGTGCTAGCATATAAAATACAAGCATTTTGGGGCTAGCAAGACCTTTGCCCCAGGTCCGGCTGCCTAGCAGTTAGTTACCCAATTCTGCTGCCCAGCCCCCTTCACCGTCCCTGACTTACACATCACATAAGTGGCACCTCCCCAGGTCTGGGACGTGTATCTGGGGCTACGGATCCCGGACGTGCCCTGTCCACTGCCCGGGGAGAGCTCGGATTTTAGCCTGAGACAGTAGTCTAGGAGACTCCTTTCTGCCAGTCGCCATGACTCCCACTCACTTGCGGTCACGCATGCTTCCCTCCATTCGTTCCCGCTGTGCTGTCGGGTATTATTTTGAATAGGAAGACTCAGGAAGCTGGTGGCTTCCCTTTTGTGGTCACTAAATCATGAGACGTGGGATCCTGGTCTGATTAGATCTGAAAATCTGATTCATGTGCTCCTTTTTCTTGGAAGATTAAGGGATATGGACAATTTGCAATGGTCACTTCCCCTCTTTTCTACCATTTACCCATCCCAGGGCACGGAAGGCAGCATGTCCATTGGATTCTACAAGGTAAGGTGTGCTCCTGGGAGAGGCACCTATGCATACTTCTCCTCATTTACCTTCTTCCTTCTGGATAGAAAAAGCACCTTCTCAGTTATTCTAAGTGTCCAGTACTGATCAAAACAAGAGCCCCCATGGAGGCGTGGTGGTTCTAAAACACACTGCAAGTTTTCTCCCACCTCTGTTGAGGGGTGGGGTGTGTAGTGCCTTCCGTTGAGACTAGGAGGCTTTGACGAAGCGTGCGGGAGAACCGATGCTGCTGCCTCCGAGGCCAGGCCAGGAAACGCCCTGTCGCTTCCTCCTCGTTGGCTGCAACACTAGTGCTCGGAGCCCTGAGCTGCCAGGTGTGAGGGCGACTCCCCTGAGGTTTCCGGGCTGTGAGGAGCCCCGAGCCGGGCGGAGTGGCTACCTGTAGGCAGGCACACTAGGGTGACTGTCCCAGCTCAGCTAAGCCTTTCAGGTATCCCAGCCCAAGCACCAGGCAAGCGAGAGAAGAGGCTTCCAGATGATTCTGCCCCGCACGGTGGGCCTCTTCACTCACTGGTGCGTGAGCTTCCTCAGCACAGTGGAGTCAGCACTGAAGCCCTGGAGTCTTTCCAGCTGAGGGCCCAGGCATTGCGGTCTATCCCTCCTGAACAGCAGGATTCATGAGTGCAACCAGAGGGCTCCTTTGCACAGGGCCATGGTTTCGGGGTGCTCGTGGCACAGTGGCACAGTATCAAGGCGCTGGACCTGGAGGGTTGGCCTTAACGCTGGTCTTGTCCCTGACCCCTTCGGTGAGCAGCTGTCTCGGTGGGCGGTGGAAGTTAGAGGCAGAGGATATTTCTGTGCATCTTCTAGGCATCGGTGGCAGTGCTATTCACACCCTGCTCACATCTGGCTGCCCCAGGGTCCTCACTGGGGGCTTCATCTCGGCCTGCTGATCCAGAACCCATGGATCCTTCGAGGCTTGTTATTAGGCTCTATTAATCAAAAGTGTGGCTGCAGGAGGGATAGAGAAAAACGGAACAGGACAGCCTAGGGGCAGAGCCCTCACGTAAAGAAAGGTCATGTGATAGAGGTGGTGTGGACAGTCAGAGGGCAAAGGAAGGGCCGGTCAAGGAATGAGGGCAGAACTCTAGGTTGTCCACTGGGGAAAAGCCATCTTGATCTGCGCCTTACTCCATACATACTCCAGCTGCATTGCAGACCGAAACGTGAAAGACAAAACTTTTAACATTTTTTAGGAGAAAATATACAAGAGAATATCCCTGTGGCCCCAGGACGAGGAAGAGAGATCCATTAGGCAAATTACAAAAAAAATTACCAAAGTATAGGAAATGATGGATTGTATCAGCCGCATTAAAAAAAAAACCCACACACTTCTGTTTATCAAGGCCACCAATAAAAACAACAGGTCAAGCTGCACAGTAGGAGAGGAGATGTACATAATATAATTAATAGAGGATTGTAAGTAGTCTTATATATTAATAAGGCAGAAGACAATTCAATGGAAAAATGGGTCAAGATATGCAGTATTCACGGAAAAGGAAACTAAATAGTCAATAAATCTGAGAAGGTCTCAGCTTCACTAGCAATCTGGTAACTAAAAATTATAACCACAGTGAGGCAACCATTTCACACTTGGGTGTTTTGGAAACAAAATGTCAAGACCAAGCACTAGTGAACCCATGGAACAACGGACACCCTCACACGCTGGTGGCGGGGGTGCCCATGAGTGCGACAGCTTAGGAGAGCCGTCCGGCTGCCCTGGTGAGCTGGGACACACGCAGCTCTGGGTGGTATCAGGTGGGGTCCAGGCAGGAAGGGGCGGGGCCGAGCCCTGAGGTTCTGGGGCGGGGCCGTGACTTCTGCTTATCAGTACTTGATAAGCGGCTCCCGGGTGCGCCTGTTCCCGGGTAGAGACAGAGAGCCTGGCCACAGGATATACGTGACATGTGCCAGGCGCTGCCCATTCTGAGCTGGAAATTGCTATTTTCTGCGTCATAACGTCAGCCAGGCATGGCAGCAGGCCATCCTCGGAGTGCTTGGGGTTAGGCAGGAGAAGGTCTAATGGGTGCAGCAAGCTTCATGAACAGGTGGCTCAGACCTCCATGCCACCAGAGTCCCTACTTTAGCTCATGCTCAGGGCATTAAGGGGGTTCCCCAGGCCAGTTCTTGGGGGAGGGAAGGGCTCGGATCTCTATGGATAGATCGATATGTTGGTCCATGCATAAGATGAACGATGCCACACCCTAGTCCTACTCAGGGGCACCCCGAAAGGACCCTGGGGAGGCGAAACTCTCAGCCGGCAGAGCTGCGAGTGTCTCATCCACTTGTACAGAGGGAGAAGAGATGCCAGTAAGGATGAACGTGAGCTCGGAGGCCAGCACGGAGAGCAGGCTGGTCGGGGGCAAGGTTAGAAGATAGCAGACAGGCAACTGCAGCCTTCGTGGCCCAGTAAGGGCGAAGGGCAGGGCCGCCCTCTCAGCCCGACGTGGTGCTGGCAGAGGGTGGGGGAGGCCTCGGGCGAGTGGTGGGCCAGGGACGTGGTGGAGGCTCCTGGTGGCTCCAGGAGCACCAGCCCCTGGGGTGAGGTCCTCTGGGGAGAGTCCAGCCACCCCGTGAGGCTCAGTAGTGGGCTGGGCTTGAGTCAGGGCATGAGCGGCCTGAACAGCGCAAGGGGCACCCAGTACTGGGTGCCTCTGACCCTCACCTCGTATCTTCCTGGCTTCACATCTGATGCCAGGTGCAAACAGGCTGGGACCCCTTTGCATCTACAGAGCTTCACATGTTTGGTTTTCCGCCCAGGGCGCCTCTGACACCGGGAGGCTGGGGATCGGAAGGGGCCAGCGTGGCACACCTGGGCAGCTGCTGTAACCGGAGGGTCCACGCGCCCTGCGGCAGCTCCCACACGGTGGACGACCGCGTCAGTGCGCAGGCACTGTCTGTGAGGCCTCAGGCGGATGGTTCTGGGGCTTTCTCCGTCCTCCCCTGGGGCCGGTGGGTCCATCCCAGTTGCCACAGGAGCACGTGGCTCAACGACTCTCCCCCAGGTTGGCCGTCTGGCCGCACTCGTCTCTGGCTCTACCCCTTCTTCCCAGGCCACCTTCCACATAAACCCCTCCCAGTCAGAGAATGTGGGGGTGAGTGGGGCTCTGGCCTCACCTCCAGCCTCAGCCCCATCACCATCCAGAACCTCAAGGGGACCTCAGGGAAATGGCTCGTAGATACGACCTAGGACGGGGGTAAGAGGCCTCGGCTGGTGCGTGCTTCCAGACTGGCGTCCACTCCTTCGCTCCTCCTGACACGGGAGGCAAAAAGCGTCAGAAATACAAGGAGAGAATTTGTGAGTGGAGATTTAGGGAACTCATGCTGAAATTTCTCGAAGTCTTCAAAAACCCCAAGGTGGACTTTCACTTCTGGAGAAAATGATCTAGAGGACCAGATAAGTTGAACGGGCTTCTGGTTATAAAACAACAGGAAATTCTTGGTAAAAAAAAACAACAAACCTGCTTTTAAGTACGTGGCCGTGCTTTCCTGTAACCTTGGGGGCATGCCGGGGGCAGAGAAGTAAAGAGGAAGCCTGCCGCCCAGGGGCAGCCGAGGGGCTCCAGCGCCTCCTCCAGGTCCAGGAACTCAGAGCTGCAGCTGCGCCAGCCGAGACGGCTCCCCACCCCGGGCGCGGGTTCTGCGTGTCGGTGGGACGGCTCTGAAGTGAGTGCCTGTTGGTCTGGGAGCTGGGGGGGAAGGGCCACGCCTGGGACTCCGCAGCCGCGTGCATGGCCGAGGGGCCTGGGCTTCACTTGTCACCCCTTCCAGGCTCTGCTGGGACGGGAGCCTTTGGGGGACCCCCTGTACCCAGGAACTCTGGGCCTCCCCTCTAGCCCTTACGGGGAAAACACCTGCCCACACGGGAAGGTCCATATCTGATCTTCTCCCAGTTTCCAAATTTGAATTTGTCCTTTTTGTAAGTTGAACTTGCAATGCCCTGGGAGCCTGAGAGAGCAGACCCTTGTCCCTAACTTCTGAGCCGCGGGCTGGCGGGGTGGCGAGTGCCCTCCCGTTCCTCACATTGTGTCACTCCCTGCCTCCTGGTCCCTGGGGCACTGGCCACTGGCTCCTCAGGCTTGGCAGTTGCCCATCGACCTCCCACCTGGCCCCTGACAAGTTGGTGCCGGTTCGCCGTCTCCTCACCTGCTTTTACTCCTGACACATTTTCAGTGACTTCAACCACCGTAGACAGGTCATCGAATAGATAACCCACTGAATAGATAACTCATCAAATATTCTGGATACTGGATCGTTTTGTGAGCACTCATCTCATTCAACAACTGAGCTATTCCTCTGATGGGTCCTTCAGCAGATGGTGGCAATCCTGGACACCCCTTACCCTGGCGTCTCAGGCTCCTGCTCCAACCATCCACGCCTGCTATGACCCCAGCTCATTCATGCCAGTGCCTCAAGACAGTGACCCTTCATCCCATCAGCACCCACGAGTCTCCGATCTTGCCTGGTTTTCAGCATCCATCACCCTATATACCTGCTTCTGTGATGTGTCTGCCCATGTTTTGTGTGTCTGCCCCTTTTCTAAATGAATTATTTCCTTATTATTGAATTTCCAGTTCTTCAGCTATTCTGGATACACATCTTGTTGGATATGAAATATGCAAACATTCCTTTCTCAGTCTGTGGTTTGTCTTTCCATCCTCTTGACAGGGGTTTTCTTTGTCAGAACAAAGGCTTTTAATTTTGGTGTTAGGTCTAAGAACTTATTATCTAATCCTAGTTCCAAGATTTCCTCTTCAGGTTTCTTTGGAAATGTTTATAATTTTACTTTTCATATTTAGACCTACGATCCATTTTGAGTTGTATCTTGCCAAGGTGTGAGGTCTCCTTCGAGGCTCACGTTTCTGTGCCTGCAGGTGTCTGTCTGTCCGGGCACGTTTGCTGAGAAGATTCCCCTTCTTCCGCTGAGTTGCTTTTGTGCTTTTGGAAAGCCGAATCGGATGACTGTGTTCGTGAGGGTTTGTTTACTTCTGGGTTCCCTATTCTGTTCTATCAATTGACATATCTCTATTTTTGCTGATACCAGATTGCTTGGAGTAGCCTAGCTTTACGATAACCCTTGAAACTGGGTAATGTGTGTCCTCCAACTTAATTTTCCTGGAGTTGTCTTAGCCATTTAGTCCCTTTGTCTTCTTCCTCATACACTTTAGAATAATCTTGTATATGTCAGCAAAATGATCGTGCTGAGATTTTGATACAGATTGCATCCCATCTTTACCAAAGGGTTGATACTTGGGGGGAGATATATAGATAAATTTGGGGAGAATTGATTTTTTTACTGTTAGATCCTGCAATCCATGAACACGGGGTGTCTTCCCTTTATGAGCACCTCTGAGTTCTTCCACATTCCATTGTTTTCAGCACGCAGGTCCTGGACCTGTGCTGTCAGGCTTATGCCTAAGTGTTTTATCGGGAGCTTTTGTAAATGGTGTTGTGTCCCGAACTTTTGTTTCTAATCATTCATTGCTAGTATGTAACCATATGACTGATGTTCTGCTGTGTTGACCTTGTACCCTACAGCCTTGCTAACCTCACTTACTAGTTCTAGGAGCAGTTTTGTAGACTCTGTCTACATAGAATATGATGTTATCTGCAAATAGGGACAGCTTTATTCTTTGTTTCCAATTTGTATGACTTTTATTCCCTTTTCTCACTTCACTGCTTATTTTTTATTGTCGGAAGATATTTTTTCTGGGCAGAACAGAATTCTAGACTGGCTGTTATATTCTTTTAGCACTTGAAATGTTTTACCCGTTACCTTCCAGCTTCTACGGTTCTCATCAAGAATTGGGCTGTCAGCCTGGTCATTGACGATGTGAAGGTAATGGGCTGGCCTTAAAATGATCTCTTCCTCTCTGGTAGTCAGCATGGGATCATGATGTGCCTAGGCTGGTGTCGCTTGTTTTTATTCTGCTTGGAGTTCTCAGAACTCCTTGAACCTGTGATTTAACATGTTTTGCCAGTTTTGCAAAACTTTCAGCCAGTATCCCTTCCCAGAGTGGTTCATCTCTGTCCTTTCTTTGCCCTCATTCTGGAACCCAGTGCTGTCTATATAAGACCTTTCTACCATGCCACAGATATCTCTATGCTCTGTTTTGAATTTTGTATTCTTTTTTTTTTTTTTACTTGTAATATCATGCTTTATAAAATAATTATCTCATTTTAGTGAGGAAGGAAGTTATTATTTTTAACCTTCATATACATATTTTTTATTTTGGTATCATTAATATAAAATCACATGAGCAACATTGTGGTTACTAGATTCCCCCCATTATCAAGTCCCCCCCCACAAACCCCATTACAGTCACTGTCCCTCAGCGTAGTAAGATGCTATAGAGTCACTGCTTGTCTTCTCTGTTGTACTGCCTTCCCCGTGCTCCCTCCCCACTACATTATGTGTGCTAATCATAATGCCCCTTATTCCCCCTTATCCCTCCCTCCCACCCATCCTCCCCAGTCCCTTTCCCTTTGGTACCTGTTAGTCCATTCTTGGGTTCTGTGAATCTGCTGCTGTTTTGTTCCTTCAGTTTTTGCTTTGTTCTTATGCTCCACAGATGAGTGAAATCATTTGGTACTTGTCTTTCTCCACCTGGCTTATTTCACTGAGCATAATACCCTCTAGCTCCATCCTTGTTGTTGAATTTTGCATCCTTTTTATCTCCATGTCCCAGTATACAAATTCTCTGTATTTAATCTGCTATTAAGCACCTTTATTGAATTTTCAGTTATAACATATTTTTTAGTTCCTGAATTTCCTTTATTTTTCTTCAACTTCTTATTTGAAGTAATTGTGGATTTTCAGCAAGTCGTACAGCTAGTAGAGTTCTCATATACCCTCCACCTGGTGTCCCTGAGCGGTAGCACCTTATGCAGCTATGGCACAATAGCAAACCCAGGGAAGGAACTTTGGGGCAATCCACAGGCCTCACTGAGATTTCACTAGCTCTGCAGGCCCTCATTTGGGGGGTGTGTGGTGGGGGGAGATAGTGTAATTTTATGTTATTTTGTTCCCTGTGTGCATCAGTGTAGCCATCACCAGAATGAAGACACAGAACTCCCATTACTACAAAGATCCCCCTGCCCTGCCCCTGCTGCCCCAGCCCTAACCTCTGGCTGCCACTAATCAGTTTTCCCTTTAATTTTATTATTCTGAGACTGTTACACAGTGGACTCATACGGTAGGCAATGAGTGCGTCTTCTCACTCAACACAATTCTTTGGAGACGCACCCAGTTGGTTTGGTATGGTAGCTCCTCTCTCTATTGTGAGCAGTGACCCGTGGTACAGTGGACCGCAGTCTGTGTGGCCGCTCATCCGTGGGGGAGCACTTAGATTGTTTCTGATTTTTGGTGATTGCAAGCAAACATTCATGGACACGTTTTTATGTGTACTTAAGTTTTCATTTCTCTGGGGTAAATATCCAGGCGTGCAACCCCTGGGTTGTATGTATGTAAATGTAGGCTTAGTTTTCTAAGAAACCATCCAACCCAAAGTATTTTCCAGAGTGGCTGCATTTTGCATTCTCACCAGCAGTGGAGGAGAGTTCCAGTTTCTCCAAATTCTTTCCAGTGTCAATGTTTTATTAAAAATTCACACTTGAATAAAAAGTTGTTCTAATAGGCCCGTGGGGCCATCTTAACATGGTTTTAATTTACATTTCCCTAATGACTAAGTATGTTCAACATCTTTTCATGTGCTTATTTGACATGTGCTTATCCTCTTTGAAAAATGCCTGTTCATACCTTTTGTACATTTTCTAATTGCACTGTTTGTTTTTCATTGTTTATTTTTTACTGTTTTTAATCGCACTGTTTGAGAGTTCTTAATATAGTCTGGATGAAAGAACTTGGTCAGATACATAGTTTGCAAATATTTTGTCCCAGTTTGTTGTTTTTCATCTCCTGACAGAGTTTTCAAGGAGCAAAGTTTTTCATTTTATTAAGTTCAATTTATCATTTTTTTTCTTTTATGATCATGCTTTTGATATCAAGTGTAAGAACTCTTCACTTAGGTCTAGGTACTGAAGATTTTTTCTTTTATGTTTTAGTCTAAAAGTTTCATGCTTTTTAAATAAAATAAAGTTTTAAAATTTACATTTAAATCTATTTTTGAGTGTGAGTTAATTTTTGTATTAGACATGAGGGTTTTTTTTTCTTTTAGCTTGTGGATGTCCAATTGCTCAGCACTCTTCAAAAAGAGTATCTTTTCCTTATTGAATTGCTTTTGTAACTTGGTCAAAAATTAGTTGTGTGGGGTCTATTTCTGTTTTTTTCTTCTATTTCATGGATCTGTATGCCTACCCCTCCATCAATATCACAACTGCTTCGAATACTGCAGCTATATTGTATATCTTAAAATGGGGTACCTTCTCCCACTTACATTTTTTTTCAGAATTGTTCTATCTATTTGAGCTCCTTTGCCTTTCTACGTTCGTTTTAGAGTAACCTTGTCTATATTCGCAAAGAAGTCTTGCTGAAATTTTGATAGGAATTGCTTTAAAACTATAGATCAATTTGAAGAGAACTGGCATCTTTACTATATTGAGTCTTCCAGTCATGAACATGGCACATCCCTCCATTCATCTATATCTCCTTTATTTCATTAGCATTTTGTAGTTTGCATCATATAAGTACTGTATATGTATTGTTATGTTTATGCCTAAATATTACTTTTTTTTGAGTAATGGTAAATTTTGATTTTCATGTGTTCATTGCAATACATATATTGAATTTTGATTGATTTCTATGTGCTGATCTTGTATCCTGAGAACTTGCTGAATTCACTACTAGTTCTTGGAATTTATTTATAGATTCCTTGAGATTATCCACATAGACCATGATGTCATATGCAAATATTCTTCATTTCTGATCAGTATGTCTTCTATTTCTCTTTCTTGCCCTATAGCACTGGCTAGCACTTCCAGAACTCTGTTGAATGAGAGTGGTGGAGGGGGAATCCTTACATTTCCACTACTGGGGGAAAGCATTCAGTTTTCATCATTATGTTTGTCAGCTGTAGCAATTTTGTAGAGGTTCTTTATCAAGTGGAGGAATTTCCTCTCTAATCCTTCTTTGCTGAGAGTTTTTATCAGAAATAGGTGATGGAAATTTTCAAATGCCTTCTCTGTGTCGTTGATGTGATTACAGTCTGCTGATACGTTGATAAGGATCACATAGATTGACTTTCAAACGTGGAGCCGGCTGTACGTTCAAGGACTCAGTCCCAGTTGGTCATGGTGTATAATTCTTTTAATATATTGCTGGATTCCACTTGCTATATTTTGTTAAGGATTTTACATCTATGTTCAAGAGGAATATTGGTCTGTAGGTTTCTTTTTTTGTGTGCTGTCTTTGTGTGTTTTAGGTATCAGGTAATAATGGCCTCATGAAATGAATTTGGGACTATTCCCTTTTCCTCTATTTCTGGAAGAGATCATGTAGAATTGGTGTTAATTCTTCAAGTGTTTGGTGGAATTCTCTGCACGTGGAGATTTCTTTTTCTGGAGTTTTAAAACTGGCATTTCACCTCTATGCTGGACATCCTTCCAGGGACCCCACGGTGTAGCTGCACCAGGGGACCTGTAGGTGGCAGAAGGGGACAAAGCCGTAATTTGGATACAGCACCAAATGGGAGTCAGGGGGAGGGAGGTCTGACCCACCCCAGCGGCCCTCAAGTGCCCGTGCCTGGGGGGCCCACTCTCAGAAGCCTTCTCCGACACAAGGAGCTGAGGTCCCTCCTCTGGGCTCCCTCAGCCCACGGCTTGTTTCTGGCACCTCGTTGTCACACCCTTTCCAGGTCGCCTGCTGGCTCACCTGTGCCCCACAAAGCCACCGTCTGTGCGTCGGGGGACCAGCTTTGCTGGTGTTTGTTTTTTCACCTCCACAACCTGAGTCTGGCTAGACCTGGTTCACAACAGGTGTTCGGAAGAACAAACGTGTGTGGAATGTACGCTGAGTTCAACAAACAGGCCAATGAAGCCCAAGGAGAAGGACCGTTGGCGCAGGAGTAGGAGCCACAGCTGTGTGCTGGTGGGGGCCCACGGGCGTCTCAGGGGAACCCGACCCTCCCCAGCGCACCCCTGCCGCCGAGGGCACGGGTGTGCCGGGAGCCCCTGCAGGACACGGGCTTTGGGAGCGGAGGGGCAGGCGGATCCCGGGGCCCTGGGTCGCTCTCTGTCCTCGCAAGGAAAAAGCAAATAAGCATTCAGTGAGTATAGGAATAGCCACTGCTCACTTAGCAGGGCTCAGGGGGGCGCTGACCCTGCTCGCTGTTGGCACTTTCAAAGGAGTGGACCCCCAGATCAGCTAATGGGCACCCCGGGCAGTGGCCCACTGATTTCGGGAGCTCCTCTCACCGCCCCTGTTCTGTAAGCAGCACTGCACCGTCACCAGGCTCTGGGAGCTGCATGGAGAAATCCTGCCTGGTCATGACACCCTCTGGTGCCAGCAGGCCGCCTGGGTCTAAGTCCTTGGTGGCCCCAAGGGACAGGGCAGGGGAAGATGTGGGGTATTTGCTGGGTGCCACCTGCCAGAACGTCTTCTCCAGGAAACTCGGAGACCACAGGAGATGGCCCTTCCTCGAAGGGGCCCCTCGAGGGCTGTGTGGGTGCTGGGGGAGACGCTCAGGCCAGGACGCCCCTTGCTTGCTGGTGGTGGACAGGGGTGCAGTTACCTGCATTCTGGTTTTGCCAGGCCAGACAAGAAAGGGGTGGAGGGTGGCTGGGAGTGTCCGGTGATGGGGCCCCACTTCTCATCTGCAAAGGTTTCACTCTTCTTCAGGAGGCAGGGGTGAGGGGCTGTGGATGGGCATGTCAGAGAGCTTCCCGGGAAACTGAGTTGCAACCATCTCAGACTGGAGCCCAGGCTTCCTGCACTGGGTGCAGACAGCTGCCCCTGAGGGTAGCTGGGGTTTCTGTCCTCCTGGGTGCAGACAGCTGCCCCTGAGGGTAGCTGGGGTCTCTGTCCTCCTGGGTGCAGACAGCTGCCCCTGAGGGTAGCTGGGGTCTCTGTCCTCCTCGGGCCCATACCTGGCTGGGCTGCAAACCCCCCTAGGGGTCCTGAGGCCTCCCACGCCTTTTTGTTCATGCAGGGGAGTGGATGGAAAGAACGGGGAGCCCCACTTCTGCTCTGTCCCCATGTGACTGGCGCTGCTTTGGGGGTGTCTGTAGGGGCTGGGTAAGAAGAGTCCTCTGCCTGCAGTCCTGGGGCGGGGGGCCCTGCGGACCAAGCCTGGGGGATGTTACAGGCTATTTGGGGACACCCATCTGACACCAGCCCAGCCCTGGGACAGGGTCTGGAGGCTGCTTGCTGGGCTTAGGGGGATGGGGAGGGGGGACCCTCTCAAGAGGTGCCTGGGCAGGGCAGGGTAGAGCCAGAGGGGGCATGGAGGGAGCAGCAGCGATTTGCCAAGTGTTATGAGTATTTCAGTATCTTCACTACTTGGTGCAGCCCACACTGGACGCCGTCCTGTGTGTCTTGGTCCGGTCCTGCCCAGGCCTGGCGGGCAGCAGCCTCCGCTTGTCCCACCCAGATGCATATGCTTCCTTCTGGAACTCACAGTTCTGCAAGCGCTTCCCTGCAGGGCTCGGGAGCTCTGCCCGATGGGGAGGGTGGCCAGGAACGGATTCTGTGGTGTGGGCCTGTCCTGCCGAGGAAGCCAGATGTGGAGACCCACACGCCAGTTCAGCGGGGACTCGGTATACTGGAGAGCGAGCCTCTCGGGGGCAGAGACGCCGGCCCGCCATCTTCTGCAGGCCCGGAGAGGCCTGGCCACCCACCTCCTGAGGCCGGCCCTCATGCCCACCCTGGCTGTGGTGCACCCAGCCTGGAGAGGGTGCCAGCGGGCCATTGCTTCCAGCAGCCAGCCCAGGATGATAGAACCAAACAGGCCTGAAGCACAAGGAGATCCCATCAGCTAGGTTTGGGTTTGAGCCCCCGAATGACCAACCTGATCAGCCGTGAGTCTGGAGTGACAGTGTCCCCAAAGGAGAATCCCAGGCTGGGCAGAGGCGGGATGGAATTAACTGGTCCCAATTACTCAGGTTTCTCTGAAGAGCAGCGCGCTCAGCAGGCGGAAGGGGCAATGCCTGCCCGCTGCCTGGGGCCTCGAGCTCGGCTGTGCGAAGCTCAGAACTCGGAGTCAGACGCCTGTTCACTCTCCGTCTTTGCAGGATGCGCATTTCCTGGCTCAGGGTGACACCATCGTCACCAGTGTGACCCAATAGCATTTGCTGGTCCTGATCCTGGGTTTGGTGAGCTGGTGACCTCTTAGGAGAGACTGAGACAGAGAGAACAGAGAGTTATGGTGACCTTTGAAGACCAGTGTTTGCGGAGAGGAAGAGCAGACCTGCCAACCTGCGCCCAGGTTTATAAGCGAGTCTGAATCCCTTGGAGTGAGTGGGCTTTCGTGGGTCGCTGGCTGCCTGCCTGTGATGATTCAGGGAAAGTGCAGGTGCGGCAAACCTCTCGGTTCTCATGGCCACTGTGCCTCGTCCTGCGGCTGGGCTGGGGTCCCTGTCCTGGCCGTCCAGCCGTCTGCAGGACCCTGCAGATCCCCACTTAAGGGTTTCGGGGAAGGGGGGCTGTCATGTTTTATTACAGCATTTTGACTGTTCATGTTCTTGGGGAAGAACTCTCAGATTAGATTTTAAGAATTTTGATCAGATTAGATTTGGGAACTTAGATTAGATGTTAAGATACTGACAGACTTCTGCTAGTTGCCACACAAGTGCTCAGAATGCCGAGTTTTCAAAGTCAAGCCCTGCCCTAAGTGAGCCCAGTGGGGGCCACATGGGGGACAATGCAATTTTAATACTAGATGGGCTTGTTTTCCAAACTGCAGAGCATAACCCATTGGGGGGTCATGAAATCAATTTATTGGATCAAGAACATCATCAAAAACGAATAGAAAACAGGAGAAAAACTGAGTGTAATACAGTAGGTATGACTCTGTGATGAGCAATGTAGGCAGGGCAGGTCAGGGAGGGAGACATGCGCATTTTGGGTGAGATGTTCAACCTATTTAAGGTGGTTGGTGGTCAGACTTTAAGACTCAGTGCACAGCAGCAGACCCCAAGGGAAACACAGCACGGGCCACCCGGACCCCTGCCCAGGATGGAGGAATTGTCCCCACCCACGGGGGTGCCATCTACTGAAAGGCCCCAGAAGCCACCCCTTTAGACAGACTCAGCAGGCCAGAGTGCCACCTCCAGGTCATGTCCCTCTCCAGGCAGCCTCCATGCTGCCCCGGGGATAAAGGTCATGCTCCGCTCAAAACGCTTCTGAAGGGTCCCCAGCTTTGGAGCTGCCCGCACTGTGGCCATCGCCGAGGTTGCAGGACGTCCCAGCGCCCCTCCTTCCTTCCTTCCCAGGGGCACCCTGGGAGCACCCCTGACGGATGTCCTGGGCGCTGCCCACCAACACAGGCCTGCTCCCAGAGACCCCGATCTGCCACCGCTAACACCAAAGAGCAAATGCAGAGACGGGACTCTGTCCACGGTCACCACTGCCTGGGCAGCACAGGGCGCAGAGGCCCTGGCCAGGCTGCCCGGCAGCGGGTGGGATCTTGGAGGGGACTGGGCATCTGAGAAATAGAGAGGGGCTGGGTGGTGTTTATGTCCAGTCAGATGGAACAGAAGGCTGAGGATGGAGTCACAGGTAAGGCGTGTGGAGGTGGGGGCACCTTGGTGAGTGGAAGGCCCTCCCCTCTGCTGTTCTGGGCAGGGAAGCTGAGGTCCAGACCCAGCAGCTAAAGGCCAGCGACCCCGACATTAAATTCCCCACCCAGGCAGGTTTCAGAGTGTGGAACGTGATACATGTGGGTGGTAGAAAACCAGGGTATCCATTTGAACTGCAAACAGGGCTGATGTGGCCGCTTGCAGAAAACTGTGGAAGCCCTTCGGTACCTGAAAACCTCAGACCCTGGGTCTAGATTTTCTTCTCACTGTTTACCCAGCTCAGCTAAAAATGGTGGCCTCTGCAGATTTAAACCCAAATATGGGAGAAGTACTAATTTCTTTCACATTTATATTACATCCTCTTGGTGTCCCTAGGATAAAACCCCTGGGAAATGAGCTTCCGGATCTAGCAAAGTTTATGTGATCATAGATATTACAGATGTTTCATGATTATAGATGTAACAGGAATTACCTAGTTCCTAGGGAATTAGTACGCTTGTCTAGAATCCTAATGATTCTCCCCAGCATTTACAGTTCACTGGCAAACCTAAAGATTACGTAAATCCTTCTTAGTTATGGTCACAGAGAAAAGCCCACGCCCACTGCAGGAAGGGCGGCTGGGCTGTAGCATGCAGCAGCAGAGCTGGCGGGTTACTGGCCTCACCAAAGACGGGGAGCTCGTGTCACCCCTGAGAGGCTGAGTGGAGGTTCGGGGAGAGGCTTCCCCTGCCTGGCACTCGGCTGCCTGCTCCTAAGCCCTGGCTGGTGACCTTTACGGATATCAGGCTTGGGAAGACCCCCCATGAACCCGCCAGCCTAGGGAGGAGCTCGCGTGGGAGTGACCCTCCCAAGGTCGCGGCTTAACCAGCCTGTCTTCCTCTTGCTCTGGTGTGGCCACCATGATTGCTCCCACAACTTCCGGCGACGATCCAGAGCGCTCGGGACACGGTCCCCAACGTTGCCATCTGGGGGTTACCTTCCTGGCAGTCCCGTCCGTGGAAGGGCCCGTCCCAGCATTTCCTGGCGGGTGAGCCGGAGGTCCAAGCACTCCGGGCCATGCCCGTCGCACAGCAACGCGTCCTGGAAAGGGTAGGACTGGCGCCTGGACCCACCCGTGGACCACCCGTCACATCCTCTGTCTACTAACACAGCTTGATTCCGTTTGTAAAACACGTGCTGACGGGACACCGACCTCCCCACGGTCCTGCCTCTGGGTCCTTCCAGCACGGTCCACGCGGGCACAGTGCGAGGCGGGGAGTCCCTGGAGGAGGAGCCGGGCAGGGCCCTGTGCGAACCGCGAGGAGAGGAGGATGGGGTGTCCCGGCGGGGCGTCTGTTCCCACCTCACCCCGAGCTCTCCCTGGGCCCCCCGGGCGGCTCTGGGCCCTCGGCGGGACGGTAAGGATGTGACAAGGTGAAAGGTGGGCACAGGCTGCCGTTCCATTGACCTTCCAGGTCATGCTATTCACAGCTCGAATCCGCTTTCAGAGTTCTCGCTCAGTCTTCCACCGTGGGGCTTGGGCTCTGTTGATTCTCCCCTGATTTTTCACTGATCTCTCTTTGGTGGTTTCTCCATAGTTTCACATGATTTCCCCATTTTTGAACATCTAAATCTTTTAAGATTTGCTTATGTAAATGCCTCAAATTCTGAACAGTCTCTAACTGGGGATATTCATAGTTAGCCAACCATGCAATTACTGTAAATACATTCTGTAAATACTGTAAATTCAGCATGTTAAGTTCACAGTAGATGAAGTATGTTTAAGTCCACGTGTTGTAGAACTTTTTTTAAGATAAAGGACTGCGCTCAGTTCTCAAAAGTCCTCGTGCATTTGCCAGTCTCATAACCAACAGTTAAAACTAGTACGATTTATTTTTGCCTGCTTACAAAATCACTGCACTTTCAGAGTCTGCAGGAATCATGTGAAAAACATGCTCAGCTGAATTTTGGAGGAAAGTATATCGTTGAGGCTGCACTGCATGGTTATTAAGGCCTCTGGCTCTAGATTGACAGCACCTTGGGGAGGCCCCGACTCTATATCCTTGTTGACCTGTGAAGCCATTTCACCTGTGCCTCCAGCTTATCATCTCTACAATGATAAGAGGTCCTTAGAGTTCACCACACTTCCTTGAGTGTAATTAAATGTTTTTAAATAAATTTGGGAAGTTTTCTATCATTACTTCTCTGAATATTGTTTTCTATCCCTTTCTCTTCTCTTTCTGGTACCCCCATTGTGCATATATTGATGTACTTAACAGTACCCCACATTTCTCTGAGACACATATTTTTCTTCATACTTCTCTTTCTCTGTTCTTTGGATCATATGATTGTTATTGATCTAGTTTGAAGTTTTCTAGTTCTTTCTTCTGACAGTTCAGATCTACTGTGGAGCTCCTCTAGTGAATTTTTCATTTCAGCTGTTGTGCTTTTTAACTCAGAATTTCCAGTTGGTGGTGGCGGTTGTGTTTTCCTCTCTCTCTACCGATTTTCTCTATACATTGTAATCATACCTTCCTTTCCTTCTTAGGCACAGTTTCCTTTAGTTTTTGAAACATTTGAAATGGTTACATGAAGTCTGTTAAATTCAACATCTGGTCACTCTTACAGGCGGTTTCTGCTGTCTGCTCTCCCAACCCACTTGCATGGGCCATACTTTTGTGTTTATTTTGCATATCTTGTGATTTTTTGTTGAAAACTGGACATTTTAGATAACATATTGTAGCAACTTGGGTATTGGTCTGCCCTCCTATGCACTTCTGAGAATCTGCATGCTGTGCCTAAACTTTCATCATTTCTTTTAAATAAACACTGAAGGCATCTTTATTCTCACTCTGCTGACCACTGTACTTCAACTACTTACTTCACTTGCAGAGCTGACATTGCTCAACAATGCCTGGACGATGTCAGTAAAAGAAATCCTGGCACTGTCCCCTTTCTAAGGGTACAATAACTCATGAAAGATTTAGTGCCGATGTAAGAATTGAGTGAACTTACTATCTTCACACACATTTGGACAAATCTATAGATACTGCTGAAGTATTCATCTGGTATCAGCAGTAACTAATTATTGAAGAAGGTCACCTTTTGTATGAATGCCTGGCAGCAAACAAAAGTGCTGAAATATTAAAAATATTGAATAGTTTTTTTGAGTCTCATGGTTTCTTCTGGGATAAATTTGTTGAGATTTGCACTGATGAATGCAAAAGCAATGCCAGGAAAACACCTCAGATCAAATCAAGGCAGCGGTAAAAATTACGATAGTAGTGTTGTATTTTCTAACATCATCATGGCTTCACAGTAATTTTTTAAAAAGCCATTTTTTTTTTTAGGAATGCCCTTGATCCTAGATGAAGCAGTAAAAAATCTTAATTTTATGAAATATGGGGCCTTGAGCACATGACTTTTTTTTTTCTTTCATTTATTTTTTAATTTTTAAAAATTTTGGTATCATTAATCTACAACATGACTTTTTAATATTCCATGTGATTAAATAGGAAATATGTGTATTTACTTTTACTATATATCCAAGTACCATGATTTTCTCAAGCTAGAGCACCGTGCGGTTGAGTTGACAACTGAGCTAACTGTTTATTCCAGGGATCACCATTTTTACTCGAAAGAGTAACTGGTTGACCACCTGTGGTTGTGTGGACCAGGCAACCTGGAGGGAATTTTCTCCACATGAACAAAGTGCGCTTGTCCTTTCAGAGAGAACAACTGGCAGTTTTTATTGCCAATGAGACCATTTTTCCTTTCAAGAAAAACTTAGAATTATGAAAAACATGTATTTGCTATATTGAGTGCAATCCTTTCTCAAGAGTTAAGGAGTTTTCTTCTGAGATCATGGTGATATTAACAAACATGATAAATAGACATGTGGATGGATAGACACGTATTAGTATATAATGACCTGTGTCAACATTTGAAAGATCTGCATAACTCAGTGAACCAGAATTTTGCATATGACTCACGCATGATGTTATGAAATCACACACGAATAAAGACTCTATCAAAGTGCAATTTAGATCCATGGATTTTAACCTAACAGAGTATGAAAGGTTATTGATAAGGTTGCAGGTCTAGTGTCTTCCTGAGGACAGGTTTCCTTTACACACTTCAATCAGAATAAGACTTTGCAATAAACTGAATGCAGAAACAGACCAGAGAACCCAGCTGTCCTCCGTTTAAGTCAGACACTGAAAAGATTTGCATAGTAAGTAAAGCTATGTCTTTCCTCACTCAAAGCCTTTTCGTTTTAGAAATCTGTTTGCTTTTTCATAGAAAATATGCTATTCATGTTAAAATGCCATGGTTTTATCACTTCTATTTTTCAGCGACCTCACAAAGTAAATATATTTTTTAATTTCTCATTTTCTATTTCTAAGACGGTAAATATCAACGGATATAAATCACATAAACAAATGCTCTTTGGAGTCTTAAGATGAAAATGTTTGCGAGCCACTGTCACAGAGTTCCAAATGGCTTGGAAAGAAGGAAAATGGGCGCTTCACTTAGAGTAGGAGTCAGCTGAGAGGCCTGACTGACACAGGGACCCCGGGCAGCGGCCAGGCAGCTGTGACCTGGGCGGACACAGCGACACGCTCTCCCACCGCCAGCGGGAGACATGCCTGTGTTCGCTTCTCTCCCTACTACTTGCTTCTGGGAGTCGCGTGCCTGGAAAGCCCACACTGGTGATCCTGGTCACTGGGAAGTATCTCATCAACTGAGAGTAAAACTGAAGGCAGTGAGGAAGTACACCTGGTCGGGATTTGCGCAGTGTGGCTGAGCGCTCTTGGGATCTGTTTGATCCCTCGGAGTTTAGGAGCCTGGGTTAGATGGTGTGGACCCCACCAAGGTACAGAACCCCCAGAAGGTGTGATTTCAGCCTTTACCGTTTCTTTCCGCCCTTCCTTTCTCCAGGGAGAGCTCGGCCAGAACTGCCTGCTCCCTCCAACCTCCTCGCTTTGCTGTCCCTCCCCAGGGGCTGGAGGCTGTCCACGCGCAAATGGTCATGGTATCCAAGAACCCAGGATGCAGCACCCCTGGTGTGTGGCTCACTTCTTGAGGTGTAGATTCAGCCCTTTCCCCCCCAGCCCCACCGAGGCCCCCGGAAGCCCTGACACAGAATCGGGAGGGCTCGGCGTCTGGAATGTCTGTGCGGCGTGTGCGAGAGGCTGGGCTTCGAAGCAGATGAAGGACAGTGTCTGGGGAAGTCAGGACAGAATTGAGGAAGACGATCCCAAGTGCAGGATGGTGGCCCTGGAAGGACATTTTACCAGGGCTGATTTCAAGGGACATTTGAGGGCAGGGCCCTCAAATAAGGCTTAGCCTCCAAAATACTCCAGATGGTTCAAGCCTCAAACATCACCTCGGAGGATGGATGCAAAAGGTCAGGCAGTTCCCAGCACACTGTAAACGTCTGAGAGAAAAAGTCATGGGAGGAGAATTATTCTGCAAACAGAGGCCGGAGAAGATGAAGCAACACAGAGGAAGCCCAGGACAGAGAGATGCCGAGATACCCTCCCGAGACGGCGCTCATTGGCTGGTGGCTCCTACGCAGGAACAAACAGGGGACCTGGACCATCCTGATAACATCCAGACCTCCATGTCCGAAGGGCCTGAGGGTGGCTTGGTGGGCCCCAGGGGCAGAGCAGGTCACCTCAAGACCAGACTCTCGGAGGAGGTCCTCCCGGCCCTCACAGACCAGCCCAGACTGGAGTCAAGGTAGGAGTGGTTGACTGTCTCCTCGTCCACACTGAGGCCCCCAGGGTATTGCACTGTGTCCGGCTGGAGCCGAGGAGCCCCCATGCGCCCCCAGGCTCCTCTCACCTACCGCTCCCACCATCTCCTCCCTGCTCTGCCCCTGCTTTGTCATTTATCCAACCATGTCTCCTGCGTGTTGGATTTTGGTCTGACATGTCAATGCAGAATATTGGTGCCTAAGTCATGCACCTTTTGGATAATTCTCCAGTGGGGTTTTCCCCAATTTTAAAGAACACATTTGCTCTCTTCCCATTGTTTTATGGTGTGACCAGTGCCGTTTTGCATTAGGACAATGCCCTGTGGACAAGACACTGTGCCTGAAAGCACACAAGTGTGAAATGGAACAGCGACTGCAGCCAGCGGTCATGTGGCTTCTCAGCGAAGCTGCCCAGGACTAAGGACAAGTAGACCCCAATGAAGAAGGCTCCGATGTCCTAACTATTCTCCAGCCACGGAACCAGCAGTCCAGCGGCCAGCAGCAGGTTCCCATTGAGGACAGTACCCAGGATAGTCTGGTGAGCAAAGTAAGTTTTCTTTGATGACATCATTCTCCTAGTGATCTGTCCTGCATGTTGTTACTAGCATTTTATGGCTATATGCCCTAAAACAGTTTATAAAGTGTACTAAATTCTTCATGCTGTTAATTTATTGCACTAGCTCAAACTTCCAGGGATTTGCTGGTGCATGTTCGGTCCCCTCTGCTTTGGAGCCGCGCCCCTGGCCCGGGCCCTCTCTCTCCTGTCTGCGGCTCTGCACCTACCTGTGAGTGTGCTTCTGCTGGGCCTCTCATGCCCACCCATTGGGTGGCATCCTGCAGCTCGTCCCCTCTCTCTGTGACAGCATCGTCTTCCGCAGCTCCAGCTGACACTGGACTGTGAGGTTGGCTACACCCACCTCCAGACCACGGCTCTCTTCCAAAGTCCCCCTCGTTTGTCCCCCCGGTGCCCTCCGGTGATTCCCTCATTCCAGACGGGAGGGACTGGATTTTGTGTGGTTATGTATTTGTAGAGGTAAGAACCCTGCAGCGGAGAGCACGAGTTTGGGGGATGGTATTTCACCTGGTGTTATCAGTGGACGGTTAGGTAAGTGAGGCAGGGGCTCAAGAGAAATGGAGGCCAAAGACATGAAGCTGGGGGTCGAGTGACCAACAGGGGCCCCTGGGCACGGATGGGATCAGAAACCAGGGACATGGTTGTATGAGCAGAATGCTGAGAAGAGTGGCCTGGGAAACATCACCATTCGAGGGAAGGAGGAAAGGAGAGGAGCTGACGTCTGGGTGGAAGACAAGGAAGGGCTGGCGGTCACGAGGGGCGACGGCGAGGCAGCGTGAGGCCCCGAAGGCAGACGTGGGCGCCCTCCGGCGACGGGGCAGACCGCTGCCAGGCGCTTCCCGCTGCTGCTCCCACAAACGTACCACCTTAAGGTTCTGGAGGCCCTGGACCCTGGTGGGCCTCGGCGGGCTCGAATCGGGGTGTCCTCAGGGCCACGCTCCTCCTGCAGCTCTGGGGAGGCTCTGCCCCTTGCCTGTTCTCGGGCCTCTAGAGGCCGCCAGCCTTCCCCGCCCGCTGTCCTCACCACCGCAGACCAGGCCTCCGACTGGCACAAGGACCCTTGTGCCGGCCCCTCGGGCCCACCCGGATAATTCGGGATACTCTCCCTAGTTTAAGGTCAGCTGAGTAGCAACCCTAATTCCGTGTGTAACCGTAATTCCCTCTTGCCAACCTAACATATTCACGGGTTCTGGGGATTAGGACACGAGCATTTTTGGCAGGAGCTACATGTCTGTCACCAAGGGTACTAAGATACTGGAACTCAGAGCCCATGGGGGCTGCAGAGTGCCTTCGGGTAGCTGGCTTTCTTTCCTGGCGCGTTAGCACATGGAAGGCACCGAAGCAGACGGAGCGGGTGAGATCCCACAGGGACTCCGGCTCGGCTCACACTGCCGACACCAGGGCGCCTGCTGCTTCTGAGCTCACCGAACCCCTGGGCCTAAGAGAGGAGGTGGACCAGATGGCTGCAACCCCGACCCTGCCTCCCCAAGCTGCTCTTCGTGTACTGGCCATAGTAGAGCCCCAGCTTGGAGGGGACACGTCCCCCCAAGCCTCGGGCCCGCCTCGAGCTATTTCTCTGCATTGTTTATCATCTCCTTCCTGGTAACTTCTACGAAGTCTTCTAGGGTCAACTCAGCTGGGTGCCTCTTCTCCCCCCAACCAAGGGCAGAGATCGGGTCTTGCGCTCTCCCCCTTCCCCACATCTGCTCAGAGCCTGACCTGCCCTTGCCCCCGCAGGAGTGCCCAGGACCCACAGACCAGAGGAACCCGCCCGAGCCGACCTGCGCTCGGCCCTCCCGTCATGGACCAGTTCTGCGAGGCGATCAAAGACCCCGCCAACGGCACCGCTGGGGCGGCTCCGGGGGCGGGCGACACCGGCCAGGTGCTCTTCCGCTCCGTCACGGTGGCCGTGGCGCTCTGCGGGCTGGCGGGAAACGGAATCGTCATCTGGCTTGTCCGTCTGTCCATCAGCAAAAACTCCTTCTCTGTCTACAGCCTCAATCTCGCCATTGTGGATCTCGTGCACCTTTGTTTCCAGATCGTGTACTCTCTCCGCCAAATCCTGAAGTTTTTCCTTAATTACTGCTTCTGCCTCCCGGGAATCTTCATGGTCCTAAGGTTCTTCTTCTATTTCACTGGCCTGGGTATCATGGCCGCCATCAGCTTTCAGCGTTGCCTGTCCGCCCAGTTCCCTATTTGGTATCGCTGTCACTGTCCCAAGCACCTGTCTGCCGTCGTGAGCGCCCTGCTCTGGATCCTGACCTTTCTGATGAATATACTGCGAGGCCACGCCTGCGGCCAGCTGCTGATCAACGCCACCGAGTCCTGCTCGGCGCTCGCAGCCGTCGCCAGCGCGTGGGCCTTCCTCCTGTTCTCCGTCATGGGCTTGTCCAGCCTGCTGCTGCTCCGGCGTGTGCGGCAGAGCATCCACAAGCAGAAGCCCAGGAGGCTCTACCTGGTCGTCCTGCTCACCGTCCTGGTGTTCTTCCTCTGTGGCCTGCCCCTGAGCGTCATCAGGTTCCTCGTCCCTAAGATGGACAACCAGGCTCTCAACGACATCTGTGTCCTCCTGTCCTCTGTCAACAGCGCTGCGAACCCTGCCATCTACTTCCTCATCGGGGGCGTCCGGAGGCAGCAGCCAAGTGAGCCCCTCAAGCTGATTCTTCAAAGAGCCCTGGGCAAAGCGACAGAGGATGATGAGGACGGGAAGGGCCCTCAGCTGGCAGAACACGGAGGAAGGACCCCTGCAGGCTGGAGAGTTCCCAGATGGATGTGTGCCACCCGGGCAGGACCCCACCGTCTTCCGGCGGCCAGCACCGCTCACCTCCAGGGTGATGGGCCGCCCCCAGCCCAGGGACCCCCAGGCGAGCACCCTGCACACCTGCTCTGTGTATAAAAACTGAGGACAAAGTGCTAGAAGCAGACTGTGTGTGTATAAAGTGAAATGAGCATCTTTGAGCCTTTTGAAGTCCACTATCACAGTATCTTTTGGGAAGTTTGTCAAGGGGCCTTACAACATCACACTCACCAGCCACAAACAGTTGATGATTTTTAACATTTGCTTTGCTGTTAAAATTTTGCAAATTTTCAGTTTTGCATGACTAGGGCTGCTAAATTCCAAGCTATAGGTTAACAGCTTGGAAACGGTGTGCCGCTGTCCTGTGCCTGTTTTTCTGGCTTATGCTAGTAGGGTCTTGCTACAGTTTTCTTTCTAGACTTCCAAGGGACCGAGCTCATGGGACGCAATGTCTCTCTCAACACTCTCTCCTTTTTGCCTTTAGAATCCCAGTGAGATAAGTCTTTGTTTACTACGTATGTCCCAAAGGACAACACAAAGCTGGTCGTGGGTTTGGCTGCTTCAATTAACCCCTGGTACAATCAGATTGCTTTGGTTGCCAAGTGAAATGCTGTAGCCAAAGCTGGTAGGCCTTCCAGCAGTGAGGAGAAAGGCTAGTAGCTCTTGGACCTCAGAAGCGTTCCCAGGACACAGAAGGTTCCTGAGATGCTGAGTCAGCTCTGTGCTTGACATGCTGCACCATTTGCTTTCTAGGAAGTAGGCTGGGTCTTGTCTGGGAGTTGAAGGACAGACCAGGATCCCTCAGCGACAAGCTCCTGGCCGCAGAGGAACCGGCAGCTGCTCATTAGCTGAGCTCTGGGGACTGTCCTGTAACTGGGGGACACTGCCCCATAACTGGATGGCCAGGGGCTAGGGTCACACCTGAGCATGACTCCCTGGGACAAAGCTGCACGGTGTCCTGTCGCACTCCATCTCCTCTCCCGGAGACAGAGGCTGCCTGCTCTGCTCTAACACGTGCTGGGTGTGGGAGCAGGCAGGCCCGACTCCCAGAGCTGGGGGGGTCCTGCTGGGTGACCCATCAGGTGCTGGGAACACCCAAGCCATGGCTCCCCAAAGTGTGTGGAGCTGGGGGTGGGCTGGGGACCTGCAGACATCAGGATGTCACACCAGGTGCCCATCTGTGCCTCAGTCAGCAAGGTGCCCGTCCTGCCCTGGGGACACCCGTGTTGTGATGACGTCCAAACCGAAGGGGCCTTTCACCCCGGGCGACACTCATCTCAGAAGGTAATGGCATAGTGTGAGCGTCCCACCTTCCCACTGCTGGACCTCACATCTCCTGGGGCTTATCCGTCACCACCCACATGGGCCTGAAGTAGAGGACAACAGGGTCAAGGTCGCTAGCTGCCCAGTCTGCACCTACCTGCTCACCAGCTATGCCAGGAGCCATCGGACTTGGGAGACCCAGCGGCGGGCCTGGGCCTGAGCAGCTCATGGGGGAGCTTTCACGGAGCTGCAATTATTTCTGGATTCTCCCCAGGTGGACGACTAGGTCCTCCTTGAGGAGTAAACACCTTAATGGGTGTCTTATAAAAAACAAATTAATTCCTACAGCTGTGGAGCTGGGAAGACTCCGAGGAGGAGTCAGTGTGGTCAGGTGATGGCCCTCCGCCAGGCTGCAGCCCTGGAGGGTCCTTCGGGCCCACACGAGGACGGGGCAGGGGCCTCTTCTGTAGGGCGCGATCCTATTTCTGGGGCTCCGCCCCATGGCTGATACCTGCCAGCACCATCACGTTGAGGGCTGGGATTTCAACATGTGAGGGAGACAGTCAGATCAAAGCAACGGGCTTCTGTTTCTCCAGAGCCAGACTTTTCTGGAAGGGAGGTCAGAGGTGGCTTCACATCACACAGAACACGGGCTTTTGGTGCAGCCGTTCTGCCCCTGGGCCTGCAGGAGGGGGAGACGCACATGGCCGCCTCTGGGGAAGGGGGGAGACATGCTGGCACTCCCTTCCCTTCCGCTTCCGCTTTCAGTGAACACATTAGTACTTAGTGGGTCTTGCTGTCGGCGTGGGCAGTTGTGCAGGCCCAGAGCCCCCAGGAGCATCCCTGGGAAGTAGCGTCTGAGAGCAGGGGGCGCGCAGGGCGCCATGGCAGGCCAGGGCCTGGATGAGGGCACAGCTGAGGGGCGTTTGCAGGGGGCATTTTTTGGTGACTCACCAGACACTCTCTACTCCTGGTCCTTTTGGGGGGACCCCTGGGCTGATGCCAGTTGGTTCAGGGATGGGCATATGACCCAAATGAGCAAATCCACAGCTTTTACTGAGGAAACAGGGAAGATATGCATACAGAGTTCTTGTTGGATTTAAACCTGGAAGTTCACAGGCTGGAGCCCCAGTGCCCCAGGGTGGAGGAGGAAGGGAGCCAGCAGAGAGATGAGCTGACAGGGTTGAGGGAGGAGACAACCAAGTCCTAACGGCACTGCACATACCCTGGATCCAGCCAGACCTGCAGCTGTTGCTGTCCCTGGACCACTCAGCGTATCGATCAATAAATTCCTTCTCTTGCTTACAAGTTTCTTTTCTTGGGAAAGACTTTTGGGCATGGGGAGAGTGGCACAGACTCCAAGCTGACTACCCCTCCTCCCCAGGGCTGGGGGTGCTGCTAGACCGTGTGGCCAACATTTCAGCTTTAGCTGCACCTGGGAGGCTGTGACTCCCTGGGGCTCAGCCTGGAGAGGATTCGGGAGCTAAGGGGAGGAAGGAGGCGGCTGCTCCTTGCCCCCACCATATAGACAGACCTGGTCCCAGAAATCACGGTGAAGCCACAGCAGGAAAGGGGCACACCGGGCAGAAGCCGGAGCTGCTCCTGCAGAGGTCTGGCCCTCAGGGTGGAGGGGTGGCCCTCGAGCCGCCCGGCAGGACCCAGGCCCCCCCGACCTGGCCCCACTCCTGGGTTAGGTGGGGTCTTCCCTCAGAGCAAGGGAGGTAGTGCCCAGACTCCCAGCAAGGACCTTCTCCCTGGCACCTTCGGAACCCAGGACAGGAAGACGTGTGTGGGAGGGGGGTCTCCTCCCATTTTGTGCTGACGCCCCCTCTGCGCTGAGAGCCTCAGTCCTTCCTCCGGCTGCAGGGGTGCGATCTGGAGGCATCAACACTTCACTTCCAGCCACCTGCCCAGGAAGGGACTGTGGGTGCGGGGGGCAGTGCTGGCTCCAGAGGGAGAGTCAGGAATCAGTTCTCTTTATTCCACTTTGCTGGCAACTAGTATGGGGTGATGCCTCTCCCATGAAACACTGTTAAACAAGGCGTTGACGAGCTGCTCCGGGCCACCAGTGAGGCCACTGCGAGACAGGGGCCCTGGCGGGAGAGGAGCCCCCCACAAGACCTGACGTCAGTCCACATCGTCCAGGTCCTGCTGCACTCTCCTCTCCAGCTGCAGAACCTAGAAGGGAAGCCATGTGAAACAGCATCTCCAGGCTGCAAGGACGCTGGCCCACCCCACACCTAAGAGGGTCGCAGTCACGGGCTGAAGGCGAGGTTACCAAATGGTATCTGCTGGGTGCCAGACGCACAGCACGTGCACCAGGGGGTCCAGGGAGGGCCTGTGTCAGCACATTGTGGTGCTCAGGGCGGGACCACAAGTCTGCGGGCGGCTACGTTCTCCCATGTGTATCCTAAGGTTCCTATATTTGCTAACTTCTGGCCCGATCTGGGGGACCCATTACCTATGGTGCCTTCTGGGGCATAAGCCCCGCCTCCCCAATTCTGTGGCGGGAGGTGGGTGTTCTGTGCATGGCAAGATGCTTAGCAGCACACCTGGACCCCAGCCAGGAGATAACCAAAGCGTCTGTCCCAGACATTGCCTGATGTCACGAGGGGGCACCAACCCTCCCGGGAACTATGGCCTTAGATGGGCAGAACTACACGGGGTCCCCTGCTGACTTCAGCCCTCAGCTCCTCGGAGACGCTCCCCGATCACCAGATGGAGCGGGTTCCTTCCGGCCTCACCGTTCTCTGGCCCAGCCCTGCGATCGCCTCACTTACCACGGTCGGTGCACTGTGTGTGCCAACTGGCCGGTACCCCCTGGGCAGCGGCTGCGTCTGACCTCCTATCGAGGTTCTAGCGCTTTGCCTTGGAAAAGGGGAGGGGCAGGACCTGTCTGCTTTTTGACTGATTTTATTATTCCTTCCTTTATTCTCTGGTTAATTAATTAGCAAAAGAAAGGAAAACAGGGCGTTTTGGGAGATGTGGAGCCGCCTGGACACTTCAGCTATCTGGAAATGACAGTGACTCTAGGACACAGGACGCGGGGATGTACTCAAGGGCACACACGCCAGCTCAGCCCGACTCCAGGTGTGTTGGGCCCTTTGCAGAACAGGGACAGTAAACAACCCCAGCGTGTGCATACGGACGCTTTCAAACCCTCAACGGAGAGGAGCCGATGTTTCCACGGCAGATACTTAACACAGAGAAACCCACCGCTGCGCGGCATACCTGATCTTCTATGCACCGAAACTGCCAAGACCAGCCCGTGTTGTAGAGAAAGGGCCGCAGGTCGAACCTGTTGTCGTCGGGGCTGTAGTTCTCAGCATGATACGCGGGTGTGAGGGTGGTCATCTTGTGTCTGTTCATGGAATACCTTGAGAAAAATCGCTTCACTTTGTCGGCCACCTGGTAGGCAAGGAATACACAGGGCTTCACGGCTGGGAAGCTGGGGAGGCCGGAGGCCGGGGCGCGGCTCTGTCACACTGGGCTGTGTCAGCTCCCGGGCTCCCCTGCTGCACCTGGACTTCCCAAAGCAGGAGTGGACAAATGCCTGTGCTCGCGCTGGGGCAGCTGGCAGAGCTAGGAAAATACATTTCATGACACTTCCAGGCAGTTCTGTGGGGACCCCGTGTTTGTGGGCTTCAGCCCTAATGGGCCTGATAACTAGCACAAAAACAGCAATATTCTGACCTCAACATTTACCTACTGCCCCCCATATGGGCAGGCGCTTGTGGGCAGCACAGTCATGCCCACCTGGCCAAACTAGTTGGGGTGTGGAGAGGGCCCCAACAGGGGCAGCTCAGTGTGAGACGGAGCATTACCTTGTGCTCCTGCGAGCCAGCTCCACTGCCAGGTGAGGGCACCAGCCAGCCTCCCCGGGGAACGTCATGTGCAGCTTACCTGCCGTGGTGTGTAGGTGTCGCTCCACCCGGTGAGGAGTCTGCAGAACATGCTGAAGGGCCCGGCCTTGGACGCCTTCCTGAGCCTCCCGTAGACCGAGAGCTCTGTGTACGTCATCCCCATGTCCTCCTGGGGAGGAAGACACACACTTCACGGAGTAACAGAAGGTCAGCAGAGCCTGAAGCTTCCTCTGGAGTCGGGGACTGAGACCCAGGGGAGGGGACTTTCCGAAGGGCCAGAAGCAGAGGCCCCAGCTGACTCCCAGCCGACAGGCCAGGATGGAGGCCACTGGACCGGGGCCCCCACGGAACCTATGCCTACGTCCCAGAAGCTAGAAATCATGCACTTATTTTGAAAAAAGGTCTTTGTACATGTAATAAAGGATCTCAAATGAGATGACTCTGGATTTAGGGCAGGCTCTCAATCCAATGACAGTTTCTTTATAAGAAACAGAACAGAGACAGAACAGAAATGGTCAGGTGACCACAGAGGGAGAGGCTGGAGGGACGCGGCTACAAGCCCAGGACACCTGGAGCCCCAGAAGTTGGAGGAGGCAGGGGGGTCCCTCCCCTGGGGCCCCGGAGGCAGTGCACCTTGATTCCAGACTCTGCCTCCAGAACTAGGATAGAACAGAGTTCTGTTGTTGAAGCCCCCCGGTCTGAGTGTTTTATTTTAGCCATCCGAGGAATCCCAGGGAGCCCGCTCTCCCTAAGGCCCGGCGAGGGAGCCCAATGCAGAAAGGCGGGAGCAGAGTCACAGGAAGTGAGGCAACAAAGCCTCCGCCATCACCTCGTCGGTCTGGGACACCTGCCCGTCGACCAAGGGCTCCAGCTCTGCGGTGGCCGGCGCTGCCAGGATGCTGTGACCGAGATACACACAGATCAGGATGCTGCCGCATGTCAGGAGCCTGGGGACAGGTTCCCACGCCCACTGTCCCATGGGCGCCGGCCAGTCTCAGCAGCGCCGCTGTTGACCCAGTGGCATCGGCAAAGCCTGGGGTGAGGGCTCCTGGGGAGAGGGGCGCGGAGCAGGGATGGGTGGCGGGAGCCACAGCGGGGCTTCTCCACTGCGGCAGCCCCCATGCGCTGGGCCGGGCACGCTTGGTTGTGGGGCAATGCTGTGCACTGTGGGACGTGTAGGAGCTTCCTCCCACTGGATGCGGGGAGCACACCCTCTCATGACAACCACAGAAGCGTCCAGGCATTGCCCAGTGTCCTGTGCTGGGGGGCCACGGCCAGAAAGGAAGGGGTTGGCCTAGTCACGGCACCCCAAGGGCCCACTGAAGGGCAGGACTGCTCTGGCCAGGGGGTGGGAGCTGTGGAAGGTGGCTGGGCGGGGCGAGGGGCCCGGGGGTCACACTCACCGCTGCAGGGCGGAAAGCTGGAAGCGCTCCACGCAGAACTGGACGAAGGCTCTCAAGTCCGTCTTGCTGATCCCACCGATGGGGTTGATGTCTGCGCTGGAGCAGTCGTACTTGGTCAGGTAGCCGAGGAGGCTGCAGGGGCGAGGGCGCACACGGCTCCCATGTGGCAGAGCCAAAGGGCTGTCGGTCCCGCCACGTGGGGGCCTGGCCATTTAGTCCCCAGTCACCCAGTCTTGCTTCTTCCCGGGGCCTGGGAGCCAGAGCTGGGCTAACTGGAGGGTCTGGCTGGGGCAGAGGCTGCAGGTGACTGAGGAGAGGTATTCGGCCCGCCGGAGAGGACACTGAGGCCAGGAAACCGGCCTGGGATGACCGGCTTCCAGATGGGCAGCCCGTTCAGTGAGGGAGGGTCAGCAGAGCCCAGTGGTGGGGGGAGGGAAAGGCCCTCAGCACACGTGGATGCTGAGCATGGGCCACTTCCCCATGCCTGTCACCTCCAACTGCCAGACACCTCCTGTGGTGGGCAGAAGAGTGGCCCCAAAAATGTCCACGTCCTATACTGGGACCTTCAAAAATGTGCCCTCACAGGGCACAGGGACTTCAGAGTGTGACCAAGTCAAGGGTCGTGAGATGAGGATTTTGTCCTGGATTAGATGAGATGGACCCCAGATGCAGACACAGGGGTCCTTGCAGTGGAGGAGGGAGGGGGCCAGGCAGAGGGGCTGGGACCACAGAGCAAAGGTCAGATGCTGCCCGGCCGGCTCTGGGTGGAGGACGGCCATGAGCCGAGGACAGGGCGGCACCAGGGGCTGGAGGAGGTCAGGAGCAGACCCTCCCTGGAGCCTCCGTGGGAATGAGTCCTGCCCACACCGATCTCAGCCCGGTGAGCCCTGTGCGGGATTTCTACCCCAAGGGTGGTCAGCGAGTCCTGTGTTCTCAATGTTGCTGACTTTGGGGTCCCTTGTCCCCCCCCAACCCCGCTACCACCCCGCAGCTCGCCACCACGTCCAGGGTGGTTCCTGACCACACTAGCCTGTGAGGACCTCCTCCCGAATGTTGGGTTTACAGGCCTCCCAGGTACTGCCTGCCTCCCCAAGCTCACACTAATTCCAGGACCAGGAAAGCCTGGCGCTGTAGGGCCCTCAGTCAGCCCCGAGGGTGCCCGTCCTGCCGGGGGACAGCTGAGTTAAATGGTCTGTTGGCATGTGCAGCATTTCCTGGCTGTAAGGCTGTCTCATCGCTGTCCGTGCCTCCTTCACCCTGACAACCCTCGAAGATGCACGTGCTCGGCAGAGTCAGGCACCCCCCTGCAGGTGTGGGAGCTGGGGTCAGCCCTCGGGGCGGGGCGAACACCACGGAGGTGGTCACCTGGGGCCGGGTCTGCACGTTTGTTTGTGTGTTAAAAAGGACCCGAGGTCTTTCTGACCAAATTAAGACTGATTCCTGGACTGGTCGAACTGAAAGGACAACTTGGCTGAAGGTCATTGTTGAGGACCCTGTTCATGCCCCCAAAGTTCACGAGGTGAAGCCCCCAAGCCCCCACTGACTGTGTCTGGAGATGGGGTCTTCCGGGGGTAGTTAGGGTTAAACGAGATCATGAGGGGTTCCTGAACCAGTAGGACCGGTGTCCTTGTAAGAAAGAGACACAGACAGCTCTCTGCACCCCATGAGGACTCGGCCGAGGCGGCTGGCTGCGAGCTGGGGAACCTGCTCCCGCCGGGAACCGAGGCAGCCGTGGACCTGCAGCCACCAGGGCTGAGACGAATGCTTGCCCTTCAAGCTGCCCGGAGGGGGTGGTAAGGGGCCTGAGCTGACTGAGGCGGGCATGTGAGGGGCATTTCCCAAATCTGAACGTGTCTGTGCGGTCCCCTTGTCCACACGGTGTCGGCTCTCCCCTCCTTTCTCACCTCCCTTAGTGAAAGCAATGTTCTTGGCTGCCCACCTTCAAGTCCTCTTGGCCCCATGTTCCCGTGCCCCCCAAAACGAGTTCCCCGGGGCTGTCTCCAGTGCCCCTCCCTTTCTCTCCTGAGCTGTCCCCTGGGGGCCCTCCAGCAAAGCTGCCCTTGTCAAGGCCCACACCCATCTTCAGTCTGCAGAGCCCTGCGGCCACGACGCCCACCGCACCTGGTCAGTGAGCACCCGTACCCCCACCCTCAGCCTCTCGGCCTGGCTCTGGGTGCCACTCTCTCTGGGCTTCACTCCCACCTGCCTGGCTGCGTCTCCTCTTGTCCGGGGCCACCTCAGCTCCTCCAGCTTCCTAAACTCAAGGAGTGTCAGGGCACAGCTCCTGGACCTGTTCCCTTCTCTATCTATAGATAGAAAGATGGATGGGTGGGCAGGTGGGTACATGGGTGGATGGCATGATGGGTGGACACAGCCACGTGTACATGAAGAGAGGAGTACATAACAGATGAGGTTCCTGGAATTCCTCAGTAAACGAGGAGCAGGGCTCCCTGGAAGGAGACAGGGGCTCACACAGGGGAAGCCAAGGCTGGGGAAGGGCCCCCCAGTCTCACTGCTCAGCCTGAGTGCTGGCTGAAACGTCTCTGCAAAGCATTAGGCAGGCTCGTAATTTTTTTAAAGAAGGGAGCAATATGAGAGCGTTTGCGGCCCACACCAAAGATGAGCTACCCGGTTGGGGTGGACACCAGGCGGATGTGGTGGACACGCCTGGGAGAGGGCAGCGTGGCCAAGGCGGCGGGAGGGCGGGGGCTGCAGGGCATGGCGTCGAGCCCTCCCCACGGCGGGGCCCTGCAGGGTGCTGGGGTGGTGCTGTCGCCAGGGGTGCTGACTGCGCCCTGGGACACTGGACCACGTGACCCCCCCGCTCCCGTGTCTTACAGACACCACGGGCATTGGTGAGGCGCTGTGGAGGCCGCCTCTGTGGGCACTCACCCTCAGACCGGGGTGCTCGGCAGCTGGGACCACACCCCCAGGCTGTACCCACCTCTCATCCACATTGGCGGACCCGAGCACCAGAAGTCCACCCCGAGCACCCCGGGACCAGAGGCTCAGCTGAGCGAACAGATAGGCGATGACCATCCTCACCCGAGCCTGGAGGACCGAGGAGATACGTCAGCCTGCACGGGGCACAGGGCGCATGCTACCGCCCCAACAGAGGGCTCTCCCCACCTGCCTCAGGAAAACAGGAAGGCCAAGCAATTTGGGGGCTTTCTAGTCTTGGAGAAAGTCGCCCGAGTCCCACTGTGCTCCTGCGGGGTTGGCCACCTCCACAATGCTCATGTGCGCTAGGTGGTGGCCGTGTCAACCACAGGAGGCCCTGCAGCTGGGAGAAATCTCGGCCCCCACCATCTGCCCCCTGCACCACTGACATTTCTGGCCAGGAGGGAGGCCGCCATGCCCAGCGGGGACAGGGACTGCCACCTCCCTCCACACAGCCAGCAGGCAGGGCGGTGTGTGATCTTCCCGCAGGGCAGAAGCACCCCCACTACACACCTCACACCGACACACCCAACCCCTTGCACTCACACATGCTCTCGCACTCACATACGTGCCTGCATGCTAATGCATATTCACTCTCGTACAGTCATACTCATGCTACACATGCACACCTCTGCACTCATGCTAACACACACATGTGCACACTCATGCCAACGCACTCATGCATGCACACAAATGCACCCCCACACTGGAGCCTTCATAGTAAAGCACACTCACTCATGCTCCCTCAAACGTGCACATATGCTGTCCCATGTGAAGCCCACACTCAGACGTCCCCACTCTTGCACACTCACACAGGCAGACCCCTTGCCCACGAGGCTGTGTGATCAGGGCACGTGTGGGTGCCCCAGCACTGGCCATCCCCAGGGCTCCCTGCGCCCCCAGGTGACGGTGGCCCGGGTGGAGGCACACCTGCACGTTCTGCAGAGCCAGGTTTTCCCTGCTGCTCCCTCCATGAGCCGCAAACAGGGGGCTTTTACCCGTCACCAGGCTGAAGATGCCCACGATGGCTTTCACGGCTGGGTCGATGCTGACACCCACGTGGTGGCTGGAAGAAGGGTGGGCGTGCATGGGTGTGTGTGCACATGGTGAGGCACACACACAAAACCACCATTTCAGCCATTTTATAGTGCCCGGTCCAGGGGCCTTCAGTCACGTGGTGTGCGACCACCACCTCTAGTTCTTCCAGAATTTCCCATCATCCCAGAGGGAAACCGTGTGCTTCCCATCCTGTCCTCTTCCAGCCCATCAACAGTGAATCCATGCTCTGGCTCTACGGACTTGCCTGTTTGAACATTTCATAGACATGGGATCATATGACATGTGGTCCCTCTGTGACTGGCTTATCTAACTCAAGAATGTCCCAAGGCCACCCGCGTTGGAGTGCACTAGGCCTTCATTCCTTGTGAGGGCTGAGTAGCACTGCAGGCGTGGATGGGTCCCGTTCTGCCCAGGCGTCCATCGATGGACACCTGGGCTGCCTCCACCTTTGGCTGTTGGGAATCGCGCTGCTGTGAACATGGTGTGCAAACATCTACTCGTGTGCCTGCTTTCAGTTCCTCTGGGGGCAGATCGAGGGGCAGAATCACTGAGCGTAAGGAGGCAGCTCTCAGCTGACCTCACACACAGGACAGGCAGCTCCCGGGGCAGTGTAAGTGGAACCCTCTGTGGGGACCGAGTCTCCCTGCCTGGGAAGATGCCCTCTGTCCACTCCCTCAAGTGGAGCACGGCTAGGGGAAGGCAGGGGGGGTGACACTGCTCACTCCCATGAGCTGCCCGGGGCTCCACTGGGGGTCACGTCCACCCTGGTGGCCTGCGCCTGGGACACAGGGACGGGAAGGGGGTGCATTTAGACATGGCACAAGATTTGGGGTGGAACTGACAGTTTCCCTAAAATCTGGCCCAGACCGAGAGAGTAGAAACCTGCACGTTCAGCCATACGCCCCGCACAAGTTGGGGTACAGGCAGCTTGGGTCCTCGTCACAGCTGCCCACCCACGCCCAACATGGCCACCTCTACCTTCCAATCTGCTGGGCCAGCTCTCGGGCCCTGCTGCATGTCTCCTGTGAGGAGTTCTCACTGGCCATGTAGCAGGTTGTCAGGATGCGTCCACAGAGGTCCCGGGGGTCCTGAGGGGTGTAGCTGGTCTCGTTCACGATGGTCTGGACGTCAGTCAGAACTTGCTGATCTGAAGCCGCCACACAGAAAGGTAACAGCCACTTGCATATGCAAGGTGCATGCTTGGCTTAGCCCTTCCCTGTTGCCCTGGTAGTAAAGTGTCATCGTCCCCACTGGGTACACGAAGGGAGCGTTCAGTGTCACAGCACACAGAGGGGCAGTCGGACCCTGGGTTTGCCTGACCCAGAGCCGATGTCGTTTCCCCAGGCCACGGTGCCGACACACAGCAGCAGTGGCCTGACAGACACAGACACAGACACAGACACATTAGTCCAAAGCCCTGGGGCTCAGGCGTGGTGTCATGACATCTGTGCATGCCCACAGAGCCTCCTGCACCCATGATGCCTGGCAGCGGGCTTTCCCTCTGCACAGCCCTGGGACCCAATGGGAGCCCAGCTCAGACTGACAGATGTCACCTACTTCCATTCTTCACGGCCTCGCAGACCTGGCAGCACATGGAGTAGACGAGGCAGGCAGTGGCTGCGCTGTCCACCCCACCACTGAGGGGCAGGAAAAACCCCGCCTGCAATGGGCCAAGCAAACACGGTGTGAACAGAGCCTCGGAGAAGCGACGTGCCCCAAACTTCACCCAGTTCCACCCACGAACCTTGGTGCGCACCCACAGAAATGCCTGTTGGTGTCAAGCTCTCATCGGGAGAGGATAAAAGACGGCCTGCACATTCCAGAGTGGACTCTCCAGAGGGAAAAGAGACCTTTCACTGGGGAGCAAATCTAAGGCTGAGTCCCTGGTGGGCCAGAGACCTGTATGAGCACGGACAGTGGGAGACGGTCGCTCATAACTGAATGTCAGCAGACAAGGGCTCCAAGGCAGTAGCCAATCTCTGGGCACTCTGGCCTCCGGCTAGTGCGGGCCGAGCTCCCGACTGAGTCAGAGTGAAGAAACGCTTTTTGTTGCTTGCATTAAAAAGAACAATCGCTAGCCTGCCATACAATCAAACACAAACCGACCAGCAGGGCAAGCAGGGTGCGCAGGTGAGACCCTGCAAAGCTTACCTGTTGGCTGCGCCTTAAAAAATCCCAGAGCCAGCACGCAGGGCCAAGGCTGTGGAGCGAAGGGAAGCACAGGTCTGCGAACTGCTGAGCTGGTCCGCAGCTTACCCGGAGCAGGTGCAAGGCGGGGACGGCGCCAGGGAGAAGCGCCAGTGGTGCTGGGCTCTCACAGCTCACCAGCCCGCACTTTAAGCGCTTCACGTGAATTAGTGCATTTCTAGGCCAGCGTCTGCACTGCCAGCCCCTAGCAGGCGTGGCCTCCTCCTAACCAAGTAGCTTATCCCGGGCAGGTTCTGAAAACTGGCCGCCCACGCCACCCCGCACGGGGCAGATGCCACAGCAGGGGGACGCAGCAGCCCACGGGAGGACAGGTCCCTCCCCGCGTGCGAGGGCCGCCCACCTGATCTCCTCGCTAGGGCTGTGGTACTTCCACTCGATGCGCTCAGACAGTGGCTCCAGCAAGTCCTCACGGCAGGACAGGGCGAAGTCCACCTTCACTCGGGGGTAGGGGCTCGCCCTGCTGGCCTGTTGGTGGGTATTCACAGGATGACATCCCCTCAGCGCCAACCAAAAGCAGGACTGGCAGCTGGGAAATGCACATGGGAACCACAGCGGGTGCCCCTTCACAGCCCCGGGACGGCTGGGGTCAGACAGGAGGCGGCAGGTGTAGGCGGGGTCGGGGAGACATCGGAGTCCTTGTACATTGCTGGGGGTGGTAAGATGGTGCGACTGCCATGGAAACGCGAGAGTGAAAACACGTCCACACTAAACCTGGGCCTACACTCACAGCAGCGTTATTCATCATAGGCAAAAAGTGGAGATGTTCCAAATGGCCACTGAGGAAGAATGGATAAACACGTGTGGTCTCTGCAGTCAACAGAATATCATCCGGCAACACAAAGGAACACAGCACTGACACCTGACATGCTGCAGCGTGGCTGAACCTCAGACAGACACGTCATGTACAGCGCAAGATGCCAGACACACAGGATCGTGTGTTGTAGGATTTCATTTCTGTGAATGTCCAGAACTAGCAAGTCCACAGAGACGGAAAGTTGCCCGGTGGCTGCCAGGGGCTGAGGACAATGAATGGGTCTGGGTTCTCTTGGGGCCGTGGAAGCGTTCGCACACCGGCTGTGGTGATGGATGCATGCCTCCACGAACATACTAAACACCACTGAACCATGTGCTCCAGGGAGAAAACTGCGTGGTGTGGGAATGACATCTCAACAAAGCTATTATTTAAGACAAGATTCTGGGTGTTTGATGAACTGCCTACACGGGTGGCAACTGAGGTGCTTACCGCCAGGTTTCGAGACGAAATCTCTGCCCTGTAGCTTCTGACATCCTCCAGATCCAAGGTGGCCGTGAGGACTTCCTGGAGGCGGGAGTATCACAGAGAAAGCATGGTTGCCTGTTTTGAGCACTCATGCGTGTAATTTGGCCATTTTCATAGGTGTGCCAAATTGCACATAGATGAGTCATGTCTTTTAAGGTGGGAACTGGGGACCTGTGGATTCCTAGGGACCCAGGGAGAGGACACAGTGCTGTTGCAGACCCAAAGCCCTTCTCTCTTGCCACCAGAATCATCACTGAATTCAGACATTTACCAGTGATCTTTAATTATGGCACAGGACACAATCCTATCAATAAATGCCTGGGGGCTTCTGAGACAGCTTCTCTCTTCTTAAGTCACATGAGAACAAGGGCCCCTTTTCTGCTTTGAATGTGACTATGTGGAGATGGCTGGAGCTGCTGCAGCCATCCTGGGACCATGAGGAAAGGCAACCCAAGACTGAAGCCCACACAGAGCAAGGCTGGGCTGGAGAATGGCAGGGAGGTGGAGCCAGAACCCTGAGAATCCGTGCCAAGGTCCAGGCCTGGACATGCTACCTGTATTACAGCAGGTGACACTTCCCTGCCTTTGAATCGAGCTGACGTGGGGGGTTCTGTCACTTGGAACATACAGTAGAAAAGAGAAAATTTTAGCTCATAGATCTTATTCCTTTCTTTAGAAAAATTCCTAATCAATTTATGTTTCTAGAATATTGCCTCTTGCTACTTCTTATACCACTGGGCGACTCAGGATGCCTGTGGCCACCCTGCTCCTGCCACGAGGCCCTCAGACACCTGCCTGTTAACTCTTGGGCTTAATTCAAGATGGAAACATCCACAAAGAGAAGGAGAACAAGAACTGTCATTTCCAAAGTGATGGGTCACCAAAGGCAAGGTGCCTGTCATGGGACAAAGCCAAGGACCATGAAAAGACCCAGGATGGTGTGAATCTCTCTGTGAGGAGGCCCCAGTCCACTTTTCCCAAAAACTCGGTCAGCTTCAACACTAACACCTGCTAGAGGCAACGTGCCAGGAAACCCTGAGAAGCCCCTGCCCCGGAAGGGGGCGGAGCAGAGGGGACAGAAGAGGGGGGTCCCTGAGCAAACGGCTCCATGCGCCACAAAGCTTCTGGTCCTTTAGGTAGACCCAGAGGAAGAGGCAGGCCAGCACTGCCTCTGGCCTGAGGACAGCGATGGGCCCTCTATCCCTGAACACTCTGGTTTCAAAGTCACCTTGGGAAATGTGAGGCAACAGTCCTCAGATTTCAGGGTGCTTGCAAAAAAACGCACATTCCTGGGCATCTGACTTGGAGGGTCTGGTGTGGCCCGGAACCCTCAGGGACCCACACATCTGCTTATCCTGGTGCAGGCAACCCCCTCCCCCAAATGCCCCTGGCACTGCCAATCAATCCGAACGCCAAGCTGTCTGTGGCTTTGACGTACGTACGGCCAGGTGTCCTGGCCACAGCAGCCTGGACGAAGGCGCTGAGCGTACTCTTGGAACAGAGGGATGCTCGCCGTGGACAAGGACCTGGTTTCTCCCTTCAAGCCCTCTATTTCTATTACAGTCAATAGGGGACACTGCCCCCTGGGAAAGCAGGGCCTGGGGGACAACTAGGAGGCTGTCCCCAGAGAGGGGGAGGAGGGGGTGTTCCTGCAGCTGGAGCGGCAGCCACTCCTGCCTTCCCTCTGGGCAAGAGGTGCCCGGGTGCCTCCAGGGCCCCTGCACTCAGTCCACTCTGAAACTGCAGTGTGGTTCATGACCACTTCCCGGTGACAACTCCACCGGGGCTGCAGGAGGCATCACAGATAACCGGCGACCGAGCGCAAGGAAGTGAGGCAACATGCTGCCGCCAGAGCTGTGGACACTTTCCCGCCGCGCCCTCTGCACACCGGCGCCCGTTCCCGAGACGGCACGAGCCAAAGGCAGCTGGGCCCACAGACACGACGGGCGAAGCCCTGTGGGCGGCACGCGGTCCCCGGCTGGGCACTGTGGCCAGGTGGCTCCGGGCAGAGCTACGTGACTTTTCATTGCCTCTGCACAGCTTGAATTCATGCCCACTGTTTCAATACAGCCACTTTCTTTCTGGCTTCAAGATAAATAACAAAAACCTGGAAGTGGGTATGACACAATTCTCTATGAGGACTTTCTCATCTGTTGTCATTTCCTAGAAGGAAGTTAATGTCCAGTGTGATAATTAGTTACATGGAAAACTTTGATGTTAAGATGTGTGTTGAGAATCTGTGGGTGTGTGGCCTTCATCAGTGTCTCACTGGAACGGTGGTTCGGTGAGGGGGCGACTCACGGTGAGGACCGTGCAGGTCTGAGCCCCAGCTTGCCTCCTGCTGCCCCGCCCACGTCCCCACAAGCCCTTGGGACTGTGGCGGCACCTCTGTGATACACGTCACAGGCCTCTGGACAGACGTGGCCTGTCCCCCACCAGGCTAGCCACAAGCCCCACGGAGTGAGGCCATCCTCCCAGACAAGCGTGGGGTGCCCACTCCTGCTCCCTGGGGCTGGGGGGCAGGTGGCACAGGCCTAAGCTCACACGTGCTGTCTGCCACCTGGGGAGGACTGAGAGGGTCTCCAGCAGCCCTGGTGTGAGCTCCCCTCCCTCGCTCTGCTCCCCTGGACAAGGTTCCCCAGCCAATGACCTCCGGAATTCGGGAGCAGGCATGGTGCCGGAAGTTCTGAGCAGCAGTTTCGGTGCCCAGCCCCCAGTGGAGTTGCCCAAACAAGCCCATCACATTCTCCCAGGCACCGGGGATCAACCGCCCTTGTCACCACAAAGCCTGCCTGAGTGCCACCCCAGGGGGACTGTGGGAGGCGCAGTGTCTTCCTGGCGGTGGGCATGTGACCTGCAGAGCTGCAGGGCTCGCCTGTCCATGCCAAGTGCCCATGTGGCATGCGGGCCACCCGTCACCAGGGGCTGGAAGTCCCTCACAAACGGGGTGGAGAGGAAGTGATCAAACCAGGCAGGACACCCCTGGGAGCCCGTATGAGACCCCTGGTCACAGGGGAGGATGAAGAAAGCGGCCTCTGAGCAGAGAACCATTGGAAAGACCCCCCTGCTGCCCCGGGCGCCCACGTGCCCACAGTTACCACATCATCCAGGGAGAACTGGGAGCCCTGAGCGAACATGCTGCCGTTCATGGCTATCATGGCACAGCCGTCGTAGTAGAGACGGTCCCCATCACAGCCCTTCTGATTGGCCAGCAGGTAGATCCCACCATTCTGGAAAACGCAGGGCAGACACAGGTGGTCACAGGATCCACTGCCTTTGTGTTCCACCAGCCCAAGTAGGGCACCTGGCTGGGCTGGCTCAGGCTGTCGTCAATCCCCCACAATGTCATTATTAGGACCCCCAACAGAGAAAACGAACATACAGGGAATGCCAGGCAGCTACGGTTCACGTGGCCTCCAAGTGACCAGGCCCTATGTAGCCGCCTACTTCAGCCCCCAGCAACCACAAGGCAGGTGCTGACCCCTCCTTAGGTTGGTGGGGAGGCTCAGAGAAGACAAGCCCCCACCGCACAAGCTGAGACTCAGACCCAGCCGAGCTGTCTCCACACCTGTCCCGTGAATGACCAGACAGCATGGCTCCTCGCTGTGTCCACCGCCAACAGGAGGGGCAAACTCCGGGCCTTCCCTGCACTCCGCCATGACGCTGACAGGCCAGCGGCCCATTCTGGGTCCTGGTCACTGAGTCACTTGCCCGGCAATGTGGGGTGGTGGCCCAGAGCTTGGGGGCTGGGCAGCAGGGCATGAGCCCTGCTGCCACTTGACCGCCGAGTGTCCCCATCCCGCTCTGGAGAGCAGGCCGGACAGCAGGCCTGGCTCACAGGGTGGCTGCAAGGGCCACATGAGGTCGGGAAGTGGAGCTGGCGCTTGCTTGTTGGGCACCGGCCATCGCTACTGGCACCAGACGTCCATCGGGCCGGGCCACGCCCTGCGCTGGACACAGGACGCACGGGAATTGGCGAGGCAGACAAGGCACCCAGCCCGAGCTGCACGCCCAGCACCCCAATGCCTACCTTGGTGGTGGCCATGGTCACCAGATCCACCCTGGCGTGGGCTTTGCGAAGCACGTGGTGGCTGCCTGAGGCATTGGTGAAGATCTCCACACCGTCCAGGCCCATGTCGACATGCGGGCTGGGAGCAGAGGCAGGAGAAAAGGGGGTGAGCTCCCTAACCCACCCTCCCAGCCCCGCCAGCTCCCAGGGCGTCTACACAGCCCAAGGCCACAAGCCCAGGGTGTCTGCAAATCCCTGTCCTCCCTGAGGGCTGAGGCTCAGCGGCGGGGCTGACCTGTGGGGGGTCCAGAGCTCCTCGCAGATCTCACTCCCAATGCAGGTGTCCCAGGTGGCCAGCACTGCATCTCCAAAGGGCACAGTTTCCTGTAGTGGGAGGGCAGGATGCACAAGACCCCCTGGCTGGCCCATCTGGGCCGCATCATGGCCCAGCACCCCAATAGGCGCTTGAAGACTTCCATGAAGGCCGCGCTTCCGTTTCAAGCCCCCAGGGAGCCCTTCCTCACCTGGAGCTCCCAGTGCAGGGGGCCCAGTGCCAGGCGGCCCTGCTCTGCACCCACCACAACCTACCTGGGAGTGGCCGCAGCAGCCCCTCCTCCCCGGGAGCTGCCATGGGCACACGCTGCCTCCATCGTTGTTAGTACTAATGGCCCTCATTTATTAAGGGCGCCATGTGCGTGTCTGACAGCCACGTTGCTAGGCAATGAACCCAGCCCTGTCACAGATGCTCAGTGGAGGCTCACAACGTTCACAAAACCCGACCAGAGCCCCCCAGCTCCTGACGTAGGGCCGGAGGACATGCAGGCGCGTCATCTCCGAGAGCCATACTCATAAACCATGCATGGTGGGAGCTTCCAGGGCAGGGCAGAGCCTCCCTACGACTGTGCGGGTCTGACGAGGTGCCGGGATCATGAGCGCTGACTGGGCACATGGGCGGAGATGGAAACGCACTGAAACCATGAACCCGTGCTGGCTGGAGCGCGGCGTGGCCACCTGTTACATCTGTAACACCTGTTACCGGGCGCCTCAGTTACAGCTGTGAGGTCACTCTGCTCGGCCAGCAGCCCCCTGGGGGCCGGAGCGCTCCCAGAACCCTGGGTCCGGCTCCCTGGCAGGCTTGAGTTCAACGCACCTCCATCACGGAGGGTGAGAACTGTGGTGCAGGCATGGCCTTTGTCCTAGGTGCCTCATCCCAGACAAATATTCACTTGGGCTGCAAGGAAAGTCATCAGCACACGGCCCTATGCTCGCATGGGCATCAACCAACCCTCGGCACCTCACATACCCAGCCACAGTGGCAGGCTGGGAGCCTGCCCCCATCCTGCCATGACAGGATCAGGCTTGGAGCACCACGGGTTGTCATGGAGCATCTAGGAGGGCTCAGGGACCCACCCCTGCCTGAGCCGTCCAGCCGGGAGGGTCACTCGGCTTTTTACCATTGAAAACGCCCCAACCTTTAGTCCACATTCACCCGGGGCCAGTTCCTGCAACTCACCCCTCACCAGCCAGACCACAGCCCCACACCAGCTCAGCGGGCCACCAGCATGCTTTCTAGGATGTGACAGGGTCATGATTCTAAAATGTGCTAAGTTCATCATCAGAAAAGGTTCTGGGCCCCTTGGGAGGTGACCAGACCTGGCTAGAGTCCCTTCCCCGATCCTGGCATGCCCATCCCTGCTTGTGGAAGGCACTGGCCCCAGCTGGGCCCTCAGGGAGCCTCTCTCAGGGATCAGAACTGGTACCAGACACAGTCTGGCTCCTGAACAGAGGCAAGCTCAGCCCAAGGGCTGGATGGCGCTGTTCTCCAGGGAGGCAGGGGCACCCCTGAAGGCAAAGAGGACAATGGAGCGGGGGCTTGGAGCGCCCCCACTCAGCTAGATCTGTGACGGCCAGCTGTGTCCTGCTGAGCCACAGTCTCGTGCATTCAGAGCGCCCTTATGAGCTACCTTGAGTAATTAGGGGCACAGAGAATCTGGCTTGGGAAATAACCATCTCCTGCTCAAATTCCCGTGCTGGAGTCCTTAGCCCAGCACCTCAGAACATGGCTGTATTTGTAGATGGGGTCTTTACAGAGGGGACTAAGTTAAATAAGGTCACAGGGTGGCTCTGACCCAATCGGACTGGGGTCCTCGTAACAGGAGGTCAGGACACAGACATGCAGAGGGACGGCCACGTGAGGACCCAGGGAGAGGACGGCGTCCACACGCCCAGGGAAGAGGCTCCGGGGCGGCCGGCCCTGCCCACCCCTGGGTCTCAGCCTCCAGCCCCAGGCCTGGGTGGTAATGAACACCTGCTGTTCAAGCTGCCTGGTCAGTGGTGCTGCGGCGGCCTAAGCAAAGGAATACACTTGGCATCCGGAAGGGCAGCTCAGGCAGGAGCCCCCACAACACGCCCCCTGTGCCCCAGCTCCCAACCAGCCGAGGGAAGTGGGGAGAACAGGGTCCCAGCTGTGCCCCCCAGGAGGAAGAGGACACAGATAAGGCTGCAGGATCAAAGCTCCATGGGCCTGACCAGCCAGGTTCCAAAGACAAGCCAAGTTAGGTTTCTGACATTGGGCTTTCAGAGAATGACAGGCAGCCAGTAAATGATTCCATGGGTTTGGGATGAGAACCCCCAAACTTGGCATCTTGGGCAATCCCTAGGCCCAAGCCCAGCCTGCTAAGGCAGGCTCCCCTGAGCTTACACCCTCGTTGGTGTTCCTGGGACCCCCTCCCCACTTGGCACAGAAATGTCCCCACTTTGCTCCTTACCTACACTAGCTAGGGTGGTTTCTGTGACTCTGGCCCAAAGGGTCCTGCCCCACAGAAGATGGCGTCTGACTGAAAGAAGAGCTTTGCCCCCAGGGCTCACCTGCTCTGTGAGGTCCTGTATCATCCGTGGGAGAAAATACTCCTCTGTTTGCCTGGAAAGGAGAACACCACAGATCTGAGGAGGACCGTGTCCGGAATCACGGAGGACGGCATCCGACGTGACCACCTCAAGTCTTCTCTGTCCCCCGGGGCCCCAAGACCCTGTGAGCCCTGAAAGGCCATGCTTAGATTTGGGGTCCACCTAAGGACATGGTGAACATGAGTAGATTCTCAACTCCCTGCAGTCAGGAACTGGGTCTTTCTTCTGTTTTCCTGAGAGGACCCGAAACGGCTCCTTGAGCTTGCGATGTGCTCATCACTAAGCATTTTATCGTCACCAGTTGGGCCCATCTCCCCGAGGGTGAAAATCTCTGTCTTTTCAGCTGTACGGAAACTAAGCCTCAATATCCAGATCCGTATCGGGCTCAATATCCACCACCCTGCTACAGGCATATCTGGATGAGTATCAGCTGGAGGGATTCAGCACGACACCCACACAATACAAATGCAGAAAAAAGGGAGCAGATACGTCTAGTCTCAAAGAAATCAGAGACAACATAAACCAATGCAAGATCTCAAGGAAAAGGTGATGAGACAACAGAAGGAGATAAAAAGTGAGCCTGCAAACTGTGAAGAGCATTTGAGACATTCAAAGCGTCTGCAGATACGAAGGGCACATTAGAAGCATCAGAATCGATCCTACTGTGGACACTGCACAGAGGACGAATTTAGGCTGATGAATCCACAAAGCAAATGAGGGGACAGCAGCTGTCAGACTGTGGACGAAGGGTATGGAAGGCAGAGGGCAGGGACAGAAACACCAGTGATGGGGCTTCTGCAGAGCAGAACAGAGCACAAGGACAGGATCCTTTGAAAACAGAAGATAAGAAAACGTTCCTAAAATAAGACCTCAACGTAATGTCACGAAGACTCCCCATGGATCAAAAAGAGAACAATCAATACTGAAGCTCTCTCCTTAGCAGTGGCGTTGAGCCTGCTTTGTATTTCTTTGCAGTTTTCCAGGGGCACATGCATGTATCCTTACACACGCTGCGGTCAGGTTTCTTGTTCTCAGACGGGACAAGCTCAAACCCCACTGCAGATACGCTGCAGCTCACTTTTGTTCGACATTGACTGGTTTATCCAGGCTCTGGCAGGGTTCACTCTCCCCCTCTGGGTGGCATTGGCACACAACCCCTGGCACACAGGGAACAGGTGGCTGGTGGGCAATGGGGGCACCTCTCCCCTTCACAAGGTGACACCCAGCTGTTTCCAAAGGGCTCCTGCCAGCACTGAGCAGGTCCTCCTTTGTTGGCATCCCTTGCCAAGACTGGGCACCCCCAGCTCTTTGACCACCAATCCCGTGGGGCAAAAAGAAACCTCAGGGTGCTGTCGGTTTGCACTGTCCTGAATCTAACGGTGCTGAGTGCCCATTCCACATCTGTGGGTTCTAGGGATCACCTAGAACATTGCTCCAGAAATGCTGAGCAACAGAAATTGTTATAAAAATAAGCTGAGAGATGCAAACATTGGAAAGGAGAAGTAATATTCACTGTACATTATGTGATTTTTACTTAAAAAAATGAAGAAAACCTGTAGAATAATGACTAGACACAATGAAAGAATGCAGTGAGGTGGCCAATTATAAAAGCTACACAGAAAAATCCAAACTTGAGCTGCATAAAAATATTAACCACTTCAAGATACATTAGATGTCACTGACAGCAGTAGCCACAGTAAATAAGCAGTGGTAACCGTAGCAAGATGGGGCGGGTTTCTCAGCCAGCCAGGTTTTACCCCAAGGGGACACTTGGCAACGTCTGGAGACATTTTAAGAGGTCATAATGGATGTTATCTATGAGGAGATGGCCCGGGGTGGCTCTCCATGCCTCTCCATGCATAGGACAGCCCCCCACGAAAGGACGATCCAGCCCCAGGGCAACCCTGGTATGTAGTATCATTAAGATGTAAAATGACTGGTGACTGAGTTTTACGTGGTCTGTGATAAAATAGGCTATCATTTGATCCGCAGCATCCAAACAGCCATATTGCAATGGATCCTGGAGGGCAGGGACTGTACCCCGAATTCTTCTGTGTCTGCCCCAGGATCTGGACCAAGGTTATGCAGAGATGATGCCTGATAAACACCCAGTGAGCGGGTGCTGTGACTCACCGACTCTTGGACCATGGTGTAAACCAGCGCAGCTCACGGTAATTGCCTTCGTTTGCCAAGGACATTTTGGGTCTGATGAGCAGGATCTTCCTATGGGCAGGGGACAAGACGGGTCTGGAGGTGGACACACCTGTGACAGGGGCAGCCCATACCCCCACCCACCCGAGCCAGCAGACAGGCCGGCGCAGGGGAGGCTCAGCACCCTACAGGCAGCTCACTCTTGTCTGGAGTCTGCTGGGAAGATAAGACTGCCTGACTGGCAACAGGGCCGTGTGTCCCCAAGCTGTACCCTGTGGTCTCTCCTCCTAGTTCCCAAAGGTGTCAGGGTGGCATGGACCAGAAGAAGCATGGCCTCCCGGGTCTCCTGCCTGGTACACCAGCCCTCTCCAAGGACCAGTATTCTAGAGGCCTCCTAGCCTGTGGCTCCCAGGGACCAAGCCACAGAGTACCCGCATGAATGCTCACAGCCCCCCAGAGCCTCGGGGAGACATGCGGGTCCCTCCCCCTACCTGTTGAGAAATATCACCCTGCAGTTGTAGCGGACATTCTGGTGCATCACTGGCCTGCAGAGAGAGGGCACACGCTGGTCTGCAAACAGCAGAGGCCCCCGTCTGGGCTGGCGGGGCACCTCCTCTGCAGCTTTCTCAAGTCAAAGCTAAAAACAGACCCCAGCACTTCTGCCACGGCCTAGGCGCTAAAATGGGAGCATTCTCCTAAAGGGAGCACAAAGCCATTCCCCATGCAGGGCTCTGCCTCTCTTGCTAGAATGTGTTCAGACCTCCCAATGGCGGCCTCCCTCCCTTTGCTGGCATTCTGGCCGCCTGGCACCTCTCCATCCTCTCCTGGCCTCATGCACTGGCCCCTGCGCCTCCTGATTCTCCCTCAGCACACCTCCCAACCTGCCCCTTCTGGAAGGCAGCTGCAGGGCATGGGCCCAGGCACTGCTGGTTCCCGGGGCCAGGGGGCAGGGCGGGGTGCGGAGTGGGTCTGTCCATGGCTCAGGGCAGACCCTGCACTTCATGGCTCCTCCCTGAGTTCCTGGTGTCTGCCCCCTCTGCAGGGGAGGGCTGGCGCTCTGCTGGCAGACACGGCAGGGCTGGCAGGGCCTCGCCTGGTGAAAGCCTGGAGCTCAGGGCCAAGCGGCCAGCCCCAGACAGCTTCCAGGAGCACTCAGCGGAGGGAGGGTCAGGTGGAAGTGAATGAGGCGAGCCAGCAAATGCCAGGGAGGAGGGGAACAAAGCTCAGTGCTGGGGGAACAGACACAGGCCACTGCAGGTGTGGCCATCAAGTCAGGGAGCCAGTTCCGATCCCAGCTTTGTCACTGGCTGAGTCAGGCTGACCTCGGGGACTAAAGGGCAGGATGCAATGGGGGCGCCCCTCCCCAGCCCTGGCCGGGGTGCGCAGACAGCCCCCCATACGGCCTCACTCCTCCCCAGAGCCTAACCAAACGCGCTATGTCTGCATTTGGACAAAACGTGTACAGAGTGTGAGGGAGACACATATTTTAAAAAGCACAGCCCACAGTGAATATCTGGTTTCTAACTGGAGGGGGACTCTCAAACAAAAACAAGCAAATAATAAGCACAACAGAATTTTAAAACTTAAAATATAAACTATTAAATAGCAAACAACATGCAAGGAAAAGTATTTTTATCATAAATGGGAACGGGTGCGCACATGCGGAGGACCTTCTGGGAGAACAGAGTTGCCTCCCAGAGCCGCCTCCTCTGTGCGGCATTTGGTGTCTGCAGGGCTGGACGGGAAGAAAGCCCACCCTCCAGCACAAGGCCTTTGTATCTTTTGAGATGTGCAGTCCACACCCATGACGCGGGACAGGTCCTGTCTGGGACTTCCTTTCACGTCCGCTGGCACTTACATTCCCACGTCACAGATGATGTCCTGAGTGACTGGAGATTCCAAAAGGGCGGCCAGGACTTGGAGCGAATGCAGGAGGGTGTCCGACTCGTAATAATGATCCCAACATCCGTAGCCACTGCAGAGGGAGGAGCAGGCAGTTGAGCCTCAGAGATACCCAGGGGAGCCCGGGCAGGGGGGCAGGGGCCTGGGGGCCAACCGAGTGAGGATGTGCGGGAGTGACGCTGAAGTGTAGGCACATTTTAAAGCCTCCCGGGTGCTTCTATTGTGCGACCAGAGTTAGAATCATTGCTACAAGAGACGATGCATTTTGTAGGAAATTAAGAAAAGTCGGGCCCCACCCCTTTCTCTTAGGTGTAACAATGATTAATTCTCACGTCAAAAAGCATGTGCCCTTGGATTTTTGTTTTAGACCTTTAATATGGCCAAAATTACACTGATCAATGAAAAAGAATGCAAAATAAACAAAGCTGTACCCACGGAAAAACATTCTTTAGGCAAGAAAGATCATTAATAACCATTCAAAATCCCACTCACACAGCTGCTGCTGAGTTTCTTGCTACAGAAGCTTGTAGTGGGCTAAATAGTGTCCCCAAAAAGGTATGTCCAGGTCCCAACCTACAGAGCCTCTGGATGTGACCTTACTTGGGAAAAGGGTCTTTACAGATGTGATTAAGGGGCTGGAGATGAGACCACCCTGGATTATCTGGGTAGGTCCTAAATCCAGTGACAAGTGTCCTGAGAAGAAAGGAGATGACGAGGCAGAGGCTGGAGGGGCGCGGCCACGAGGGACTGGGCGCTGGAAGCTGGACGAGGCAGGAAGGACCCTCCCCTAGAGCCTCTCTGCAGGAGGCAGGGCCCTGCCCACACCCTGATGTTGGACTTCTGGCCTCCTGCACCGTGAGAGTCCACTTGTGTTGCTGTAAGCCCCCTGGTTTGTGACAATCCCTTACAGCAGCCCCAGAAAACGTCATAAAATGTGAAGACTGGGTTGAGGGCCATTTCTTGATAGAGACTAATTATAAAATGTAGAGTATTTGTAAACCACTTCCAATCCTCAGAAAGTTTTCTTTCCTACCATGCAGCAGCTGGGAAGTGGCGTTTCAAATGCTGAGCAAACTTCGCCCACATGAACACGAACCTCCAAACAAGCATTTGCCATTTTCAGTGCCTGTAAAAGCATTCCTCTCAGCCTCTGGTTCTGAAGAGAGGGAAAGCCCTGGTTGCCAGGTGAAAATGGGGCTCAGGAGATGCCCCCATGAGGGGCTGAGGCCTGGGATGAACTCTCTAAGGGACAGGCGCCTGTCTCATGGGTCCTCACTCCCAGGGAGCTCCAGGCCACATGTGACAGCAAACCACAGTGCAGCCAGACACCGTGGGCTGAAGTACAGCCACCGGCCTGCCTCTCACCCTCCGGCTGGCCAGCAGCGGGAGGGGCATTTTATAGCAGGGACCGACCACTAAGGGCCCGCAGTCCACTTTGGGTGGCAGCCTTCCATATGCAAAGCCTGCCGAAGTGGCTCAAGGCATGCAGCTGGCCTTTCTGGCAGCCTGCCCGGTGGCACCAGCTGTTCACTCCCCTTCCAGGTGCCCCTTCTGGGGTGGGAACGGCATCCCCGACTGGCAGGGACAGGAAGAGCTGTGCTCAGCGATGCGACTTGGCTCCCCTCCTGCCTGGTTTCCTCTCTGCAAACTGTGCCTCATGATGATCGTGAACCTGCTCAGCACACCGTGAACGAGAGCCCTGCTCAGCCGGGTCCTTTCCCTGCCTGATACAAACACATCATCCTGGGATCCTTTAGTGGAAAACCTCCCCCTTCTAAAATGACAGGTCCAGACTCGGGGGCTGAGGTGGGGAAACAGGACAAAGAAAGGGACGAGGGTCTCCCTGGAAGCACATGGGCGGTGATCACGCTGGGTGACAGGGCTACTGACTGCAACCCCTCTGGGGGATGGGATGACAAAACATGGAGATGAAGCCGGGAGCTCGGGAGGAGAGGTCCCTAGAAGGTTCTGGCCTTGGCAACCCAGGATCCCAGGGCCTGGCAGTTAGACGAGGAACTTCTTCAAGACCAAATTCAATGAGGGTGTAAATGCTCTTGGATATTATGGGAAACACAGCCTGAACTGAACTCAGAATTCCAAGGACAGAAATCAACCTAAGGAAGACAATGACCTGGAAAGAACAGATGTGTCCCCAAGGGCAAATACAAAAACACCTGGGAGTAGACGGTCCTGTTTATGCCAAGTCCTGAGGCAAGAATGAGCCAAGGCAGGGGACGCGACTGGCTGGGACCCGCAGAGACGGGTGTGGAACCAGGGAAGCAGAGAGGGCAGCTGTGTGTTACCCCAAGTCAGCAAAGAAGCACAGCTTCTACAAATCCTACTGTGTGGCAACTAATTGCTTATCTTTGAATAAGGGCAGGTGCAAAGGGAATGAAGGAACCGGCTTTCCTGATCACTGCAAAAAGGCAGAGCAGAAGTGAGCCTTCAACTCGCTTGCGGCAAGATGCTGAGACCCTAACTGAAACGTGCTTACGGCCAGAGAGGGAGATCACGGACCTGGGGAGGTGGGGGTAAATCAGAAGCAGCCCAGATTTGAAATCAGCAGCCCCCTACCATAAAACCCTTCGCGACGGGCTTGCATTATCTGCAGATCTCAGTATCAGCCCCTCTTCCTCTCCCTTTTGGCTGGGGGGACTGATGCAGATGCCCCTACCTGCCCACCCTGGGGTGTCTGCGTGTCTGCTCTCACCATATTTCCAGTTCTGGTCCAAGCCTGTATCTGGCTCCTTTGTGTTTGGCAATTTCAATACCTACAGGTACAGAGAGAGAAAGAGCAATTTCAGCTCCTACATACCATGTTCAAAAGCAGGTAAAACACTCTGCTGCAGTAGGTGTGATGATAAAAAAAACAACCAAACAAACAAACAAAAGCTCTCCCAGATCTCCCTGCAGGAAATAAGAAACAGGGCCTGCAGGGCGGACCTTTAGGACCATAGAGGAGCAGCAGGAGGAACAGGAGGAAGCCACACCCTGGTCATTTATAACAGCAGGTGCCGCAGACCCTGCGCAGGCAGAAGGCAGTGCTTAAGGACCCCCATCCGCAGCAGCACCCAGGCAGGCACCGGGGTCCGGGCAGCGGCTTCCAGTGTGCCGTCTGCGAAGGGGAGGACAACTCAGTGGGGACTCAGGTTTGGCCACCCAACACCACTTCTCTTCACCCCAACTGGATATGCTCTGAGCTCTGGTAAGATGAAAGCAGGAGGGAAGGGTGGCCATTCGAGGCACATGGCCAAGATGTGCCTTCCTGCTACCACTCCTGGCCAGCCCTTTTGCAGGAAGCTGCTCAGCGCAAGATGACCTGGCGGGGACCACATCTGCAGGGTTGCCCGGGGCAGCCCCACTTTAGGTGTGGGTATTAACAGGGCAAACTTTCACCCTCAAAGGTGAACTGGTACCAACCAACCACACCCTCGTCTCTAAGCTTGCAGGCCACCCCTCATTCCATTTCCCCCTTTGGGATGGCTTCTCCCTGTCCACCCACCAGGAAGGTCCTCAGGCACCAGAGACCACCCAGCGCAGGGCACGTCTTCACAACATCCTCCCTAGTGGCCGGGCAGCCTCTCCCCTCACACAGCCATGGAAGCAAGTGAGAGTCTTCACTCAGGGGAGTCAAAGGAGGCTGTGCAGGATGCCCCTTTCAGGCGAGCTGTTCTTAAGTCATGAAAACTGAGTTTCCAAAGTGCCTCAGAAGGCTGTCCGCTGTGCCCGCGCTCTGCCTCACTGCATGAACGCTGCCCGGTGGGGGGGGGGGGGGGCTCGGCTCTAGCGATGACCCATGGGACCCCGAGATATGTGAAGGCAGGTAAGACCAGCCCTCGCCTCTCCACCTCCAACTCCACACTTTGCTCCCCAGGCACTGTGAAGCCCGCCCCAGCCCACTTCCCGAGGAGGACCTACGACTTACACGGGAAGATCGTCATTTACTACTATCTTGTCTGTTCCCGCGCCCGAGGCTGCGAGGGGCCGCAGAGACGCTGTGTGTGCGTCACGACCGGGCGGGGGCTCGGCCACAGTGGACCTTCGGCCCCCCGCCCGCCCTCCCCCGGCCGCCCGAAGACTCACTCTTTAAAATCCTTTGCAAGTTGCCCTCAAAGTCCAAGGCCCACTGGTTGAGCGCGCAGGTGGCCACGGTCACCTTCCGGCCCATCCTGGACGCCGTCACCTGGGCAGGAAGCCGGCCGAACAGTGGTCCTTCTGTCCCAGCGAGACAGGCGGCCCCGACACCGGTCCTTCCGGGTCGCCCTGCCGCGTCTTGACAGGCCGGGAGTGGACAGGACCGCAAGGAAGCCGCTCCTGGGGCAGCCCGCCCTGCCCCGCCTGCGGATAGCTCCGCCCCGCCATGCCTGACAGGGATTGGGCCAGGGACTTGACGGCAGAGCCTCTGCGCCAGGCCCCGCCCCCATGTCGTCCCGCCCCTCCGCTCCAGGCCGGACGGGAACTGGAGTGCCGAGGGGCCGCGGCAAGCCCCGCCCACGGAGCTCACTGCCGCGCCTGCGCAGAAGGGAGGCCCGCCCCGCTTCTCCCGCTAGCTGGAGGTAGGGCGGGTGGTCGGATAGGGTGCTGACCCAGCAGGTGGGACGGTCGCCACTTCCTGGAGCGCAGGTGAAGGGGCAGGCCCGCTCCGCTGCCCCACCCCTCTGTTTTATACCACGCCTCCCCACAAACTGCACCTAAATGTGCTTCTGCTACTTGACTTTTTCCATGTAATATTAGCTATGTTCTTTGCATTCTTATTCTGCAGTTTGGTGCTCCTTTGTGGGAATAAAGCACAGTTTACCCATTTAGTAATGGGCGGCGTTTAAGTTATCAACAACGTTGCGCCAACACAAACGCACTGATGCCAGTTCCAAGCGTCACCTCTGGGGGCACTGGGTAAAATTGCAGTATTTCCAGAATCTCTCGCCTGGCCTTAGGGCATCTCCATATCGATAGGTGTTCCCCAGGGGTGGAGACAAGTAGTCCATCTCCATACAATAGTTAATTACACGAGATGAAGGGCAAAACTGGACTGGAGAGGCTGGGTGGGGTCCTTCTTTTGCATCCTGGTCACTAGAGACACCGGCGAGAGGAAGGGGATTCCTGCTTGTATTGCAATAGATGGGTTTCTCCCACTTTATTTCCCCTTTGGATGCCGGGGTTCTTGTTTGCGGAGTCGAAGAATGAACTTAGTAAACAGTCAAGGTAGGAGAGCCAGAGAGACTTATTGAGAGATACTGTGAGAGGAGAGACAGAGCTCCTGGTGTGAGCCAGCAGGGGACAAGAGAGCCAGGGGTGGTGCGCTGTCTAGGGGTTTTATAGGCAGTTGAGGATATTTGGGAACCTGAAAAAAAGCTTGGGGGTGTGGACTTGTTAAGTGGTCTCTGAATATTTAGAATTAACATAAGGAATTTCCCTCCTTGATTCCTCTCTGGGATACAGGTGTCTTGGTCCGGGAGCATATCAAAAGGCTGTCTGCCCAGCTCCCAAGGTGGGCTGAGGTATTGTCTGTTTGCTAAAGAGTAAGATAAGAATCTTCTTAAAACTTCCTGGGTGTTAAAATGCAATCTTATCTTTAAGGTGAAATCCTTCCTGCCTTTTACTATGTTGTTTACAGCTGGGCCTGCAGCTAAATTAGTTGCCCAGTTTGCAAAATCACCTCATCAGATCTGGAGGAAAGACAGCACATAGGCCTGGGCCTTTAGCATGCTAAGGTGAATCTTACACATGATTACAAATGATTAGCATAATAAAAACATCGCTACTCTTCTTTATCTGGGGAATATTAACTGATCTCACTGAAGAATGACTCCAGAGCTTAATGTTCAACACAAGAGTTTTCCTAGGGGGTTTCCTTGCCTGTAGTTACATTGCTCTGACTGTAAATATCCTGCCTTACTTTCTCCAGAGGCCCTCACCCTACTCTAAGCCCATGGTCCCTGTCTCACTTTGACTGATTTTGGTTTCAAAGGTATTTTGCCCCAGGTTCTCCCCCCTGGAGTTACAGACACCTATGGTTTCTCTGTACCTAAGATCCTCCATGATTTACGCCTACCTGCAGCTTGGCTATTAGGATTTGCACATGTTCACCTTTACTAAATATTGCCAAATTTCTTCCTTTAGGTGGTTTTTCAGTTTTTCTTTCCACATGTCATTCTTTAGTCCATTTAAGGCAGGAATCCATTTTCCCCCCATATGAATAAGTATCTCACCATCACTCATTAAATAGTCCATCTTTTTCTCCTGAATTGCAATTCTGTCATACATATACATGTAGTCACATTTAAAATAATGTTTTTCCTGTTTCTAAAATAATGCTTGTTCATGATAGACAATTTGGAAACTTGAGAAAAGCACAAGAATGCTTATATGTTAATTTGTTTAATCCTCACTTCAACCGTTAAGGGTAGTTCTCATTCCCAGAAATCCCTCTATTCTTTCTGGTCTCTGCTCAGATATCTCCTGCCAACCAAGGCAGATTTTAGGCCTGGGGCAGGAAGAGAGGAACTTCCAACATCTGGTAGCAGCAGAAAATAAGGAAGTACTCAAAGAATGATGGGGAAATGCTTTTTCTTTCTTTTTTTTTCAAGGAGTCACTTTGAAGGGGCTCCAACTGGCTAAATATGGGACAATTTGAGTATCCATAGGATGACGTTTTTTAAAGAGTTAAAAAGAGTAATGATTTTGTTAGGAAGGAAAGGACTCTGCTCCGTGTCGCAGGGAAGTCAGATATAGTGAGACGAGAGACCAAAGTAAAGAAAGCAAAGTAAGTTTTAATACACTCTGCAGAGAGTAACAGAGTGGCCCTGCCTAACATAAGACAGGCCCAGATGCTCATTCTGAGGCTTCTTCTATGTGATTTTTAGCAGGGCAGAGAGGTCCTTGATTGACAGCTGTCAGCTCTCTAGGCTTGTTCTGATTGGTGAAATGGGGACAGGCTGTGCCTGTGCTTCTGATGTTTCTTATCTCGGGGGACCCTGGACATTTCTTGAGTCACTCTTGGACCCTGTGGCTTCATCTGATTAACTCTCTGAGTCATTTCTGGCTGTGGGTAAAATTGTAATATTTCCAGAATATCTCGCCTGGCTTTAGTACATCTGCATATCAATAGGCATTCAGAGATGGAAAGAAGTATGGCTTTAGTGCATTTGCATCATTCCTCAGGGAGGGAGAGAAGTTCATCTCCATATGAATGGGTAATTACCTGGGCAAGGAGGGCTTATCTGTACTCAAGAGGTGAGGGGAGGGCCAGTTTTGCTTCTGCTGGATCAGGAAAGAGAGAACTGGCCCCAGACTGCAGTTTGTGAGCAGTAAATGGGTTTTAAACTTTACTTCTCCCTTTGACTGATTTCAGGTTTTAGAGGTATTTTGCCCCGGGATTTCCTCTCCCCAGACTTACACTGGCTTTCTGGCTCTATTTGATCAACTCCCTGAGTCATCTTTGGGGGCCCTCTCTCCTTTTCGTCCCACTCATTTCTGTCTTTTTGCCTAACAATTTCACTTATTTGTGGAATCTAAAACAAAACAAAAGAAAATGAACGAAATAGCAGTAGACTCACAGACACTGAGAAGTGACTGGTGGTTACCATGGTGACGGGTTGCGTGTGTAGGTGCAGAGGGTGAGGGGGATAAAGGGGCACAAAAGTTCTCAATCACAATACAAGCTGGTCACTGGGATGGTAGTTGTAACTCTGGGGAGGGGAAATCCCAGAGCAAAATACCTTCGAAACTGAAATCAGTCAAAGGGAGGAATAAAGTTTAAAACCCGTTTACTGCTTACAAGCAGTTGTCCCAAGTATCTCTCTCCTGCTGGGGCAGAAGTAAGCAAATAGCTCCCTGTAAGGCTGGAGGCACCGGAGGGAGGGGTGAGCACCTCAGACGAGCTCAGCCCTCACCAAATAAGGAAAGGGGGCAGCAAAGCCCCCAACCCCGGCCTACTAAGGGAAAGAGACCAAGAGATTCCGGCCTAATGACGGCCCGTGCCAAAATCCCCGGCTGCTGCCCCCTCCCAACCTGGAAAAGGAGTATAACTTTCTAGTCCTTTGTCTGCTGTAAAGGCTAATGACACGTGCCTTAGGCTAGCCAATCCTCGCGCCACTGTAGACCTATGCTCTCCCTCCCACTAACTACTATATAAACTCACTGCCTGCCCTACTGTGCGCGACTCCTCCGGCCTGTGACTAACCAGACTGGCGAACATCGCCCAGGATTGCACCCTATTAAACTTTTGGTTCTTTTGTTGCCTCCTCAACCTGGACATTTTGGCTAGATTTTACCTTACACTCCCCAACCTCTCTGGTCCAGATAAGCCCTCCCTCACCCATCTAAACACCTGTTGATGTGGAGATGCACTAAAGCCAGGCAAGAGATTCTGGAAATATTGAATACAGCCAATTGTTCTGTAACATCTTTCTGTGTTGACAGATCGTAACTCCATGAGTGGGGGTGAGGGTTTAATAAAGTGGGTAGCTGTTGAACCACCGTGTTGTATACTTGAAACCAATATAAGATTGTATATCAACTCTACTTCAATTAAAAAAAGAGAATGACCCATCAAAAAAAAAGTTAATGACAGTACAGGGTCATAGCTCAGTAGGTAAAAAAAGAAATTATTAATTTGACAAAAATTTAAGTGAGGGAAATACTGTACAAAAAAAATGACAATAAAATGTTAAAGTAAAGATGAAATCAGAAAATCACCCCATTTGCACCAAGAAGTGCTTCAGGCATCATTAGCTGCTAGCTGACCAGCAGAAGGTTATTTGGGAGCAGCACATGTATGCAGTCGCAAGTATCAACCCATTAGTTACTCATTAATCACCGAAGGGAAAATGGAGACTTCTGGCAGAAACTACCTGAGCCCCATGACTGAACGTGTCACCAACAACGGGACAAAGTGACATCGTGTTGCCCCGATAGGATGCATGAAGACACACCACTATCTTTGTAGTACAGTATCCTGCCCCCAAATGCATAACCCCAACGCAAGGATGAGGAAAACCACCAAGTCCAGATCAAGAGATGTGCTGCAGAAGGCCAGCCTTGACTCTTCAAAACTGTTTCAGCCTTAAAGACCAAAAACATTTTTTAAGAAAAGAAGACAGGCTGGGATAGTGCCCTAGATCAAGGGAGACCAAGAGCCACAACGACAAGGGCACGGGGTGGCTTCCCATTGGATGCTGGGTTTCAACAAGAACTATAAAGGACCTAACTGGGACAACTGGGGGAAAACGAATGTGGACAATGTGTCAGATAACAGCACTGAATTGTTACATTTTCCAAATGAGGTCATTTTATATTGGTGATGTAGGGGAATGTCCTTGTGTTCAGGAGATGGATATTAAGGTATTTGGGAAGAAGGTATCCTCTGCAGCTAATAAATGGTTCAGGAAAAGAAAGAGGGGGAGAAAAAATGGAGGGAGGGAGGGAGACTGAATATAGGTATGTGAATGTTTACTGTATATCCAACTGGCTTGTATGTTTGACATTTTTCAAAATAAAAAACTGCAGGAAAATAAAATAAGTGTCTCTGTGAGGGACACAGAGGTGGGCTGACCAGATCCCTATGCAAGTAAGGCCTTGGTCCCAGATGTTGCTAATGGGGCGGGCAGACACCTTCTGTTGCCCACCCCTCCAGGGGCCACCTGGGTTGCACAGCTGCTCTGCCCAAGGTCATGCCCTTGCAAGGGGGGCCCCTGTCCAGGGACTGATCTCTGGAGGTAGGAGTATATGGCTTGGCCATTTCTGCCCAGCTGGGGGCTCTCTTGTCACCCGAGTTTCCCATGCTGCTGGCCCGAAGGCGTGGGGAGCGGGGAGCTGTGCGCGTGCTGCCCCACGTCTTCCTCTGCCCAACCCCGCTGCTTGCTTCCATCCCATCTCCACACGTGTGATCCGTACCCGAAACTCCATCTCCTTCACTTCCTGGGCAACCCGACCTCCCTGACACCCCGCGATGAAACTGCCACTCTCCTACCCGCTCTGCCCTCCGTCCCGCTCTCACCACCCGACACCCCACACATCTCCTTGATCACGTGTTTACTAATTACCACTCCCACCACGGGAGCCCCGAGCGCAGGGATGTCTTGTGGGTTGCCCTGGACCCCGACCTGCCTCTGGCACGCCAGCTGCTCAGGAAGGGTCTGCCCCGTTCGCAAAAGAGGAAATCAAAACGCTGGGGAAGCCTCTTGCCGCGACAACCCGCAGCAACACCGCCGAGTCCCGCGGGGGGTCCACGTCCAGCCGTCCCTCTCCCGAGGGGCGGGCCCTCGGCCGTCAATCTCGCGCTCTGCCGGCGCTGAGTGGCTCGCGGAGTGGACCGGCATCGGCTCAGGGGGCGGAGCGGGGCCCCGCGGCCAATCGCGGGGTGCAGGGCCTCAGGCCGCGCCTCCGATTGGTCGTCTATAGCAACGGACCAGCCTGGGGGCAGGGCGGCGGTGTTCACGGCAGGGGACCTCGGGGCGCGCAGGCGCCGAGCTGGACGTGCAGGTAGGTGAGTGGCGCGCAGGTGAGAGGCTCGCACGCAAGTGGGCGGGTGAGTGGGGGGTAGGGGGGTCACACAGGTGGGGGGCGCGGGAAAGGGGGGTCCCTGCGCGGGGGGTGGTTGCGGGGGAGTTGTGTGCGCAGGAGGCGGAGGTCTCTGCGCGGGCGAGGAGGGGGACCGTGCTGGCGGGCAGGGGGCGCGTGTACGCAGGTGAGGCGCCCGGGGGGTCGGGGGCCCTCGGGTGCCCCTCGGGAGCCGGTGCTGCTTTCCGTTGAGAACGTAACTGGAGCAGCGGCTCGCGCTCGGCCACAGGGTGGGTGCAGGTGGCAGAGGACGCCGAGCCGCCGTTGTAGGAACGGGTTAGGTGGGGCGCCCGCCAAGGGGGGTGGGGGTGCCCCTAAAGGGGCCTCCTCCTTCCTTTACCAGCCAGTCCTGCCTACTTGAAATAGTGGTACGTTGCCTCCTTCCTGAACATTTTGTGATGTTGAGAAGTCTTTAAGGTTAGGAATTGCTGTAGTACCATTTTCCACAGGAAAGGTGAGGAAAGGTGGAAGGGAGGAACGGTTTTTTGCGGAAGCCTGTGAGACCCCTGCCACGTGCTGGGGTGCTGGGCGTCTCCCGCCAGACAGGCTCCGTTCTTGTGCTCGGAACAGCCTATGTCTTGGGCATCACCGCAGCTCACAGAGGAAGGGCCCAAGGCTCTTGAGAGGTGACCTGTGATGAGCCGCAGAGCCAGGGTGCGGCGTGTGCCCCACTCTGTGTGTACCAGGCCGGGCGGCTAGGCGGTGAGACCGCCTGCCCTCCTCGCCACACGCCCGTCTTACACTTCTGACCCTCAGCACCGAACTTGCACTTCCCACTTGGTTCCCACGTTGAGCCCTGATTAACCCTGTGTGGGTCCTTACTGCCTGAAATGTCAGCTCCCTGAGCAGTTTTGCCGTGTTTGTGTTGCCTACAGGGCCCTGTTCAGTGGGTGGAGAAGCATCCAGCAGGCCTTGAGGATCCAAGACTCTGGAGATTTTAGAGGTTGGAGGTAAACATTCTCAGTGCTGTTCGTGGGCCTAAGCTGCAAGTGGCACTTCGAGAAAGTAAAGACAACTGGCAAACCAGCTCCTGTCTATAAGCCGTAGGAATGAAATAAAGCACACCCAGAGCATCACCTCCTGTTTCCATCCATCTGTTGCCAAAGATATTACATGTTTATTACTCAGTGTAATAAACTGAGTTTAAGACTCAGTGCCTATAGAACAGAGGTGACTTGTAGGTGAATGAACTGTATAACCTCAAAATATTTATTTGGGCCCATTTTATTCCCTGGAACAGAAGCTTCTTCCTGTTGGCAGCCTTCTGTTTGGCTTTTCTACTTAGTTCTGAGCCTGTACATTGCTGTTCCTTTTGAAGTTTTCCAGCATGTTTTATCAGAGGAACTGCCCCACACCAGGCTCTGTATTCTGAGTTTTGTGGCTGTAGAGATGGGCGGACCTGTCCACACAGAACTCTCCGCCTGCTGGAACATCACTGTTATCCGTAAACTACCTGTGTACATTAAGTGATGCGGCCACTGATCCCACATGACACATGAATATATCTTTCATCATTGGAAAGGTTTAAAATAAATGTGTATTTGTATTAAATTCATGTTCATATATTTTTTTAATGGGCTTGAAGAGGCCTATATATAGAAACAGTTCCCTGCCTCATCCTTAGTCTCACCAGAAGTAAATCTGCCCTTCATTCTTTCAGATGCTCTTGTTTTATTGTATTTATCACTCCCTGCCTCCTGCACATCCGGTAGTCAGTCCACGGCCAGGTTAACTGCTCTTCAGAGCAGAGGATACGGGACCCAAGAGAGCTGCTGAAAGAATGCCCAGGGGAAGGGCAGGGGAGGTCTCAGGGTGACCCCGCTGCGCACCAGGCAGGAACCAGTCCTCCCCCCACCCGCCCACCGTCCCAGTGGAATGGCTGTGCAGAGGGAGAATGGAAATGATACGTTTTGCTGGGCAGAGTGTGCAGGAAAATTACTGCTGTGTATGACAGCTTCTTTAGAGCTTTCAGGAAAAAGAAGTTAGTGACAGATGCACAGAAACCTTAGCAAATGGAAAATGTGAGACAACCATTAACTCCAGGAAAAATAAAGTCATACCGGGGTGGGGAGGGGCGTTTTATATGAGACCCGAACGAAGGGACATGCAAACATGTTCTAAGCAGAGAAGAAGCAGGTGTCAGGAATGAGATGAAGCATCTCTCAGGACAGTAAAGGCCCTCCTGTGCCCGGAGCAGAGGATACGTGGGTGAGTGGGGAGGCGGAGAGGCAGAAGCAGGTCATGAGAGGGTTCTGAGCCACGGGCAGCCCTGCTCCCGTGGTGTGAAGGCCATTCTGCCACCATTTGCAGATGACTTGACATGAACAAGCACAGAGGTGGGGGAGCCGGGTGGGAGGTCACTGCGGGTTCCAGCAGCATGACTGAGGTGCAGTGGTCTGTCCTTGGTCTGAGTCTGCAGTCCCGGCCAAGGTCGGGAGTAGGCGTGCCGGAGAGAAGTGGCATCTGTGGCAGGAAGGCACAGTGGCTCTGCCCCACGGGACCACCTGAGTGGGCTGTCTCTCTTTCCTTCAGGTCCCAATGGCTGCAAAGTCCCAGCCCAACGCTCCCAAAACCAAGAGTCCAGGCAGCGTCGCCAGTGGCAAGGCTGTGACTCAAGGGCAGTGGGGCCGTGCCTGGTAGGGTCTCACCCATCTTCCCAGCTAGAGAGTACAGTGGGGTCTTAGTGAGAGGGTACCAGCCTTTGGGATTTTAAGGACCTATTAAAAAATTTTATTTGTCATTAAGACTAATGAAAAGTAAGCAGTTTCCCATTTTATAAAGGGACAAATGAGAAAAAGAAGCTAAAACTGACTTCAGGACAGCTGGTACCTGCCCAGCTAGGCAGCTCATTGTCACAGTCCACCTTGGGCCCCAGCACGTGGGGACGTGGGTGTGGGTGAATGGCCCCCACTGCCCGGAATGGGGAAGCCTCCAGCCTTGTGATCTCCAAAAGGCCTCCCTGGGTTCCTGTCCGGGGCCCTGGGCGTTGTGTGGCTTCTCCAGGCCAGTGGGGGAGGCCTTTGCCTGAGAGCTAATAGCCTTCTCTGGTGAGGTACTGGCAGCTCGAGCAGCAGGACACGCACATACACCCAGCAAGGCATGCTGTGTGCAAGCTCAGGAGGCGGGCAGGAGGGCCCACGTGACTGTCTCCCCGACTCCCGCAGGGAGGTGGACTGGTTTTCCTTGGCGAGCATCGTCTTCCTGCTGCTATGCGCGCCCTTGATTGTGTACTACTTCATCATGGCCTGTGACCAGTATAGCTGCTCTCTGACCGCCCCGGTGCTGGACGTCGCCACCGGCCAGATGCACCTCACAGACATCTGGGCCAAGACCCCGTCTGTGACGACGAAAGCGGCCCAGCTCTACGCCTTGTGGGTCACGTTCCAGGTCAGCCCTTCCAGCCAGTGAGCCTGGGGTGCATAGGGTGCAGAACCTCCCTGCCTGCCGGGATAGTTCCAGCCTTCTGTCCGGGAAATGGGGTCCTGGCCCAGGTTGGCATTCTCGTTCCCAGAACCTGAGGGTCCCGGTGTTGAGACTGTAGAGCCCCTCCCCTTTCAGGGCCCTTGGTCCCTAGGTACAGTGATTAGCGGCAGCAGGAGTCAACACTGTCGAAAAGCAGAACATCCGAGGATGAAGGGATGACCACAGTGTGGTCCATCTGCACAGCAGAATATTACTCAGCCGTAAAGAAGGAAGAAGGTCTGGCACCGGCCACAGCACAGGTGGACCTCGAGGACACGATGAGCAAAAGGAACCTGCTGCACAGTCCACGTAGCATGTGATCCACTATGTGGAATGCCCAGAACAGGCAGACCTGTGGAGACAAAGTGGATTAGTGGCTGCCAGGCACTGGGGGGTGGGATGGGGAGAGACTGCTGATTAGGATGGGGGTCCCTTTGGGATGATGGAGACGTCCTGGGTCCAGGCAGGAGTGATGGTTGCATGCCCTCCTGAATGCACTAAATGCCACTAAGTCATGTGCTTTCGAGGGTGAATTGTATGGTGTGTGAGTCATCTCACTGTCTAAAGGTATGTGGGCAGGACTCACGGGTCCTGAGGGGAGCGAATGAGCCAGTGGGAGGGAGATGCCCCCATGCTTTAGATGGCAGTGCCCCCCTATGGCCTCTCCCGAGGGGTGCAGCCTCAGCTCTGAGAGCCATAAGCACTTCTGGAAGAACAACAGGCCAGTGACCAGTCGGCTCATGGTCACACCTGTCATCTCACTAAGAGCAAGGCTGTGTTGTAACAGCAGGGCCTCTAGGCCTCGGGTCACTGGGCTAAAACCTGTGTTTCAGGTGCTTTTGTACATGGTGCTTCCCGACCTCTGCCATAAGTTTCTGCCGGGCTACGTGGGTGGCGTTCAAGAGGGTGCCGTGACCCCCGCAGGTAACCTGAGCCCAGGACCTCCCCTCTCACCCGCTTGCCCCCCCTGCCCAGTGCTGCTTCTGCCCCAGGCTGCTCACCGACAAAACCCGAGCACTTGGCTGGGGAATCGCCCAGCAGCCAGCCTCCTTGCCCTGAGGGCGGCGCAGCTAGTGGAGCAGCTCTCCACCGAGAACACCCCTCATCCACCAGTGGTGTCGGGTTGGGGGGGAGCTTTTGTTTAGGGGACCTCATGGTTGCCTGGTCCAGTCATGCACCACGGTTGCTGAGGACCCCCGAGGAGCCCAGCAGGTGGACTCCCCCGGAGTCCTGCCCGCGGGGGCCCCAAGGGGCATTCCCCTCTGCTCCTGCTCCAGCCCGGCCCCTGCAGGCCAGCCACTCAGCGTGGTCAGTTATGGAGACTCCACACCTTTTTCCTCATCCTCGTCCCTGACAGTGTGAGGGGTGTGCCTGGTGTTTCAACCTGGGGCTGGCATTGGAGCAGCTGCTGGGCGCTCAGGGCTGGGGCCTAGGGGCCTACACCTGAGCGGCTGAGGCCCTGGCAGCAGGTACGGCCTAAGCCAGCTGCCTTCCAGCAGGGAAGACGCTCTGATCTCTGAATCTTCCCTGCACAGGGGTTGTCAACAAGTATGAAATCAACGGCCTGCAAGCGTGGCTCATCACACACCTCCTGTGGTTTGCAAACTCTCGCCTCCTGTTCTGGTTCTCGCCCACCATCATCTTCGACAACTGGATACCACTGCTGTGGTGCGCCAACATCCTCGGCTATGCCGTTTCTACCTTCGCCATGGTCAAGGGCTACTTCTTCCCCACCAATGCGCAAGACTGGTATGTTCCTCGGTAGCAGGCCAAGCCTGCAGTGGGTAGTGGGTGCTTCCACCCCTTGCCTTCTGCATTACCAGGAGGTGGGAGGTTGTAAAGCCTGAGGATTGAGAATCCTTGAGAAGGACCTTGGTAGGGCTTGCTTGTCTCTGGGAGCGTCCTTTCTAAACATCTCGGTAGCAAGTCTGACCTCGGCTGAGTCACCCCTAGGGTGCCATGGGAGCAGGAGGCGGGGAAGGAAACTTGTGGCTAGGGACACAGGCAGCCCCTGCCTCTACTCTGGAATGGCAGTGTGGACTGAAAGGATCTTAGGAGTCTTGTTATCCCATTGCCTCTAATGTAACAGCTTTCCAGGGAGACCCCTGCTGATTGGTGCCCATTCTCATGGAAGCCCTGGGTTGGACAATTGTCAGCCAGCCGCTGGCCAGCCAGCTCTTCAATCTTCCACCTACCCCCTGACCTATCCACCCACCCATCCACCCATCCATCCATCCCCCCACCCACCCATCCACCCATCCTTCCACCCACCCACGGATCCACCCATCCACACATCCACCCATCCATCACACATCCACACACCCACCCATCCACACATCCATCCACCCTTCCACCCCCATCATTCACCCCTGCCTCCCTCAATCCCTTCATCTATCCCTCGTGCCCTCCATCAACAGAAATTGCTGGGCTTCTCTTGTGGACAGGTGCACGCAGTGGGGCTTTACCAGTCTGCTGTTTTCGGGCTGCTTACGGTCCAGTCTAGGGACCCCAGTAAAGCCCAGTGCACTTCCCCTGACTAGCGTGGCTCTTGGGGACAGTCTGTGTGGTGATGAAACAGTGAGGCTGCCCTTCTGGGCCTTGTAGTCATTTCCCTGCCTTACAATCATATCAGCTGCTGTATGTAGGCTTTGTATATTTTATTCTTTCTTCTATCCTGAGGGAAATGGACATGAAAATGTTTTCTAATTAGCACAGAAACCCCTTGAATGCAGCAAGTTATACCTAACGAGGGTGCACATGGGTCATTCAGCTGAGCGCTAAGGGGCCAGGAACCAGGGCCACAGGGGTTAAAACCTTGTCAGCGGGGGCAGGTGTGGGCCTGGGGCCTGGTTCCTGGCTCTGAGCATGGCGCTCTCTTTACTTTGGCATAATTTGCAAGTTCACTTGCCCACGGGAGGCCCAGATGCCCCGCGTCCACCTCGCGCTGTGTGCTTGGCTGCAGGATGGGATCTTTGTCCCACTGAGCCAGTTCTGCAGCTCACTGTGCCAGGCCTCGGGGACCTAGAGGAGGGCGGGGGGCGCGTGGCCAGGCCTCCCCGTCCCCTGGGATGCGGCGAGCCTCCCCAGGGCTTCTCTCTGAGGGCGTCACTGCTGAGCTGGAGTCGACAGCCCCATGGCAGGAAATGGGGATGCAGGGAGATGAGGGGACCGTGTCATGAAATGCCTTATGTATGTTTTATTTCTCTTTCTAAGCAAATTCACAGGCAACTTCTTTTACAACTACATGATGGGCATTGAGTTTAACCCTCGGATTGGGAAGTGGTTTGACTTCAAGCTGTTCTTCAATGGGCGCCCTGGGATTGTCGCCTGGACCCTCATCAACCTGTCCTTTGCAGCCAAGCAGCAGGAACTCTACGGCCATGTCACCAACTCCATGGTCCTGGTCAACGTCCTGCAGGTAGCCTGTCTGCGCCACAGCACGGGAGCCCTGCCGTGTGCCAGTGGTGGGACAACCCGAGAGCCGTCGCTGCCCCAGGGGCCTTACCCCAGCGCCTCCCCAGGGGAGCGGCCCCGTCCTGCACATGTCTGAGAGCCGGGAAGTGAGCGTGTGGTGACAGGCCAGCCCTTGCGTGAGGGTGCTGCGCTGGCCCTGGGGGCGCCCCGCGCGGGCCTCTTTCCAGGGGGCACCTGTTAGTGGCCTGAGCCGTCAGTGGGCGTGGCAATGTGGTTCTAGCATCTCTGTCCGCTGTCCTGGCCACATTTACAATTAAAGGCAGCGTTTTTCCTACATGGGCACTGTGGGCCTGGCAAACCCCCCCCCACCCCCTTGAGGTGGGGGGATGAGGAGCAGTAACCCATTTTCACCCACAGGACCCAGTAGTCACGATGCTGCAGGGGCAGAGGCCGGGGCACACCGAGTCACTCACCCTGCGGGCACAGGGCACCCATACAGGTGTGGAGCCTGGTGTCACTGCCACCTCCCTGTGGGCTGTCCAGAGCCCTTCCATCCTGAGTGACCCTGCTCGGTGTCACCGGGGGCCTGTCTGGTGCCCCGCTTTCAGCCATCATCTGTGGGACCTCCTTGCCATCTCAGACTGAGACCCTCTGAGGCTCTGAGGACAAGGACTCCCCTCCCCGCCCGTCCTGCCTGGCGCCCCGGAGCGGCCAAGGGAGCATGTTGGCAAAGGAGCTCAGCGCCACCCCAGATGCCCCTGCCTCCTGCTCACGTGGTTTCCTGGGTGCCCCATTGCAGGCCATCTACGTGCTGGACTTCTTCTGGAATGAAGCCTGGTACCTGAAAACCATCGACATCTGCCACGACCACTTCGGGTGGTACCTGGGCTGGGGGGACTGTGTCTGGCTGCCGTACCTCTACACGCTGCAGGTGAGGCACAGGGCAGCCCCACAGGGTGTGGGCTGTGTCGGTGTGCTCGGGCCTCCGTGGTGGCCGCCACAGCCAGGGGCTCACATGACAGCATTTCCTGTCCCCCAGGCCTTGGCCCAGAAGGCTGAGACCCGGGGTGGGCAGGGCCTGCTCCCGCCGAGCCTCTCCCCTGGGTGTGTGGACGCTGTCCTCTCTGTGTCCTCACATTCCGTCCCTCTGATCTGTTCTTATGAGGACACAGTCCTGGGATCAGGGCCACCCTGTGACCTCATTTACCTTAATCCCCTCTGTAAAGGCTCCAACTCCAAACACACTCACATTCTGAGGTCTTAGGGCTTAGGACCCCAATATGTGAATTTAAAGGGGGCAGCTCAGGCCATAACACTTAGAGAAAAGGATAATATGGGCACAAAGGAAGAATTTGGCTGAACTGGGATGGCGGAGCCTTTATATTCATAGTTCAAATCTTAATACTAAAAGGATGAGAGACCTTCTTCTTCCTTTACCTTATTTATTAAATATTCCTGAGGGTCTCTGTGGCCCCGGCATGTGCTGGAGATTCCAGACAAGGCAGACATGGGTGGGCCCTTGGGGCTCACAGCTGTGGAATCATGAAGCCGGCAGCCCAGTGCGGGGGGTGCGCCTGGCAGGAGTAGGGTGCTGACCCCTGAGAGGGCTGGTGGAGGAGGCCCCAGCCTGCAGTTGGGGGTTGGCAGAAGCATCCAGAGATGATTACAGGCAGCTGAGAGCAGAACATTCCAGAAAGGTGGAATAGCAAGTGCTAAGTCCAAAGGCAAGAGGGTTTGGGATGAGAGGGCGACTGGGGTGTGGCTGAGGGCAGAGTCCTGTGCCAGGAGCAGTGAGGCAGGCTGAGGTGGCCAGGGTCCTCTGTGGAGCTTTGGCATGCTTCCAGAGTCGGGGTGTCCAAACGCTGGCCCGGGGAGCCAGAGGCACCTGAGTTTTTACTCCTTTAGGGCTACCAGCGGTGTGGGGGTGGGGGCCTTGATGTCCCCGTAGCTCTGCCACATGAGGGCTGGGCAAAGCCACAGGGTGCGCTGGAGTGGTGATCTGTGTTGGGCTGGGCTGCTTGGTCCTGCAGCCTGTCACGGGCTGCACACCGCACAGAGCTGTCCCACACGGGCTGTGGGGGGCAGACGGGGCCTTGTCCTCAGGTTCCCCACACCCCTCCCAGCTCCCACGAGCACCCCTGCTTTGATCTGTGTGGCGTGCTAGGCTCCCGTGGGCAGCTTGGAAGGCCTGTCCAGATGTCACCTGCTTGTCTGCTTGGTCAGTGAGTGAAGAGGCCCAGGGATGGAGGGAGGAATGTGCCCCGGAGGACTGGTCTGGCCAGCACCCCGAGGCAGCCCGCCTTCATAGGCCCTCCTCTGCAGTGTGGAGAGACGGTAAACCGCAGGATGTGTGCTGGGTGAATGGTTATGTGGGTGGTAAGGATGCGGCTGCTGTCGGCTGGCTGATACCCTGCACGGCCTCCTGAAGCCAGGGCCGTGGGAAGGCCGGAGTCACAGCTGAGCAGGCACGGTCGGGGGAAGCAGCCCTGGGCTGGGGGCCGGAAATCCTGGCGTCCCTCCCCCTGCTGTTGGAAACTGCTGGTCCCCACGTGCTCTCTGTGGTCCGTCTGGAACTGCTTCTCCACCTGGCTGCTTATGGGCTCCTGCTTCCCTGCTTCTGTGAGCCGTTTTCTAGGCCGGCAAAACAATAATAGATCACATGAGTGTGTGTGTCTGTGTCTGTGTATCTTATTATGTATTAGGCCTTGTTTTGGTCTCTGTATATATGTTAAATACAAATATATATATGTGTTTCATACTATATTTGTACTAGGGTTCTCCAGAGATAAAATCAATAGGACATATAGACTGTGTATGTATGTACAAATGTATACGTGTGTGTGTATGTGCATGTATATATATACATGCACATACACAGAGAAATTAATTGGCTCTTGGGATTGTGGGGCCTGGCAACCCTAAAATCTCCAGGGCAGCTGGTATCTGAGGGCTGTCTGCCTGCAGAATCCACTCATTCTGGGGAGGTCAGTCTTTCATCCGACTGACTGGGTGAGGCTCCCCCACATAATGGTGAGTACCTGCTTTACTCCAAGTCTTACCAATTTACGTGTTAACCTCTAAAACATACCTTCATAACAACTAGTGTTTGACCAAATATCTGGGTACCATGGCCTACCTAAAGTGATGTAAAATGAACCAGCACAATAGTATACTCAAATTATTTTTTAAGTATTAGATATTCCATATGTATACTATACAGGACATGTCAGTGTGTATGTGTATATGACGTGGACATAGGTGACAGGAAGGTAAGTAGCCAGGTGGGTACACCAATGGGCATATTGCTCAGTTGATCCCCTTGGCAGCCCCTGAGGCAGGGGCTTTGGTTTACAGGAGAGGAAACTGACACCCAGTGTGGTTGGGACAAGCCACACTCTGCGGCCCAAGCCCCCGCCCACTGCCGGGACGTGGCTGCCCTGACCCTGCCCTCGCCCTGCAGGGTCTGTACCTGGTCTACCACCCTGTGCAGCTGTCTGCCCCACACGCCGTGGGTGTCCTATTGCTGGGCCTGCTGGGCTACTACATCTTCCGGATGGCCAACCACCAGAAGGATCTGTTCCGCCGCACGGACGGGCGCTGCCTGATCTGGGGCAGGAAGCCTGTGGTCATCGAGTGCATGTACACATCAGCAAATGGGCAGAAACACCACAGCAAGCTGCTGGCGTCGGGCTTCTGGGGCATAGCCCGCCACCTAAACTACACGGGCGACCTGATGGGCAGCCTGGCATACTGCCTGGCCTGCGGCAGCGAGGGCCACCTGCTGCCCTACTTCTACATCATCTACATGACCATCCTGCTGTCCCACCGCTGCCTGCGGGACGAGCACCGCTGTGCCAGCAAGTACGGCGGCGACTGGGCGCGCTACACCACCGCCGTGCCTTACCGCCTGCTGCCCAGGGTCTTCTGACCGACCCCCGGGGGGAACCCCAGGACAGGAGAGGCTCTGCGGCTGGGCCCCAGGAGCCTCCGTTTCCTCACCCGTAAAACCGAGCTAGCCAGTCCTGGGCGGGTGTCTCCGTCAGTGTGCTGTTCTGTCCCCTCGGCGCGGGGGCTTCTGAGGGTCTGCGCCAGCAAAATGACCAGCTTCCTCTGTTCGGTGTTTGAGGGTGGGAGGGTGACCTGGTCCTCTTGCCAACTGTGAGGACAGCGTTTCTCTGTATTGGAGCCCCAGCTGCCGTTCTGCCCAGACCGACTGGCGTGGACGCTCTTGGGCCGCCGTCCCACGCCAGACCACGTCCTGCTAAGGGCATGGAAGGAGGTGGATGGAGAAGATCGCATCAGCCCCAGGTCCACCTTCGTCACCTGCTCTGCCATAATGAGCTGGACCTGTCAAAAGTGCCTCCTTTGGGCGTGGGACGTTGCATTTGTCTTAACGGGCGCAGGGTGCAGCACAGTGGGGGCCTTCTGCTTCAGGAGGGGACAGCCAGGGGCCAGGCCCGCAGCCTGCAGACCCGACGGCCGGGCCTCCCAGGCTCCGCTCCCCCCGGGTGTCCAGCAGCCGGTGCACCCTGCTGGTGCCGAGTCCAACAAGTCTGAGTCCCACTCTTGGGTGGGGCCCCTTTGAAGTGTTCTTACCATGGGCACTTTCCCTCAACCCTAGGATTTTCTTGAAAGCTCTCTTTGAATGTCACTGCCCTGGAAGGGTTTGTGGTTCTTTCTATTAAACATTCCTGTGCAAACTTCATGTGGCCTTAGTCTCCGGATTGGGTCTCGCACGTAAGGCCTGGTGTCTGGTATGAGAGGGGATGTGCTGGAAACGTTTGCCCAGGTGCTCGGGCGTGCCATGTGGGTCCCCACACCGGGATTCACGTGGCAACTCCCTGCCCCAGCCACAGGTCCGTCCGCATCCAGGCTACCCCTGCACCGTGTGCAGAGTCCGTTCAATTTGCCAAAGGAAGAAACCCCAGCTTGGCCGCCTGCCCCTGGCAAGTGGGTGGAGATGCCAGGATGCAGGTGCCGGGCTTCCCGTATGCCCAGAGAAACCAAGACTGGCAGAGGCTGTGAGCCCAGTGCCCAAACCCTGGCAGGGAGGGTTGTGGGGTGCACCTGCCCTGTGTCAGGTGAGTAGGGCTGAACCAAGAGGTGGCCTGAGCAGCCCTGGAGGGGATCGCAGGGTGGACCCCACCACCCAACCTGACTTCAGTTCCTGTGCCCAAGCCTGGTGCCTCATGCTGCCCGTGCCAGCTCCTGGGCCACTTTGTCACAAGCCACATGAGTGATCTGAATGCCAGCCAGCCCTGGGGAACCACTGCCCTGCATCCCTCCTCTTCCCCTTGGACACTGAGCAGCTTTGTTTGACAGAAGCTGGGACGTGCTGGTTGTAAGCTCGGACTCTGGCTCTACCATTAATTGCTGTGTGACCTTTATCAGGTGATTCACCTTCTCTGTGCCTCACCTTCCTCATTGGAGAAGTGAGAGTAACCATTGTTTGCCTGTGTTGCCTTGAGGAGGCTTCTCGGCTTAAATTTGTAGGAGAGCTCACAGATCTGTCTCGCATCTGCCTCTGTCAGCAGCTGGCTGTTGGTCGGCACCTCCTGGCTGAGCTGCAGGGTGATCTCTGCAGGGTGCTCAGCAGGCTCAAGGCCAGGCTGTGCTCCCTATTGCTCATCCTATGTTGTGTGGATGGGGCAAGGATGGGGTGCTGCAGGAGCCCCACTTTGTGTACAGAGAGATGAGGACATGCTAGCTCTGAGCCACTGGTTGTGAAGCATGTCAGGTTCTCGGGGGAGCCGTGGCCCCTGGACCTCTGGGCACATGGCCTGGAACTTCTCTTTCCTCCCCAAGGGAAGGACTGCTTGGACCTTCGCTGCCAGGGCAGCTGGACCTGCTCCAGGGGCTGGTACGGAGAGGTGCCGAAGGCTTGTTGGGGGAGGGCGGGGAGGCGGTGCCACTCGGGAAGAAGGCTCAGTCTGCCCCTTAGTGTCCCTCGGGCCTCACCAGCTGTCAGCAGCCCCAGGACCGGCCTGGCTCAGGAACCCAGGTGGGCTCATTCAGAGGGACCATTGCTGTGCGGACACTAAAGCGTGGCACACCCACACCCACTGGGCCTTGGAGAACAAAGGTTTTTCTCCCAGAATCCGCCCCACGGGCTCCGGCAGTAGGCCGTGAAGTGTTGCTCCAGCCTGCGCTTGGTCCCCAGCCAGGGAGCGACGCTGTTCTGGGCCCTGACCACTGTCCCCCGAGGGGCTGGCAGGTGCAGCCCCGCCTCCAAGATGGCTGATGGTGCCAGCCAACAGACTCAGGATCTGAAGCAACTTGTCCCCAGTGACAACCAGCGGGTGGTAGAGGCCACATTCAAACACGGGTTTTAGCTTCCAGTCCCATTGTGGCCGGGGACCACAGACTTAGGGGCTGAAAGCAAAACAGATTTGTTTTCTTACAGTCTGGCGGTCTGAGCTCAAAGCGAGTGTCACAGGACTAAAATCAGAGTGTTGGCGGGCAGGGCTGCTGCCCCGAGCTCTAGGGGAGGCCCCTCCTCTGCCCTCCCGGCTCTGGGGGCTCCTGGCCACCCTGGCTGTGGCCCTGTCCTCCGGCCTCTACCTTCTCCGCTCCCTATCAGATGCCCCTCCACTCCTGCTTAACTGGACATCCGTGGTGACATGGGCCCACCTGGATCATCTCCCATCACAAGGTCATTGGTCACGTCTGCCAAGTCCCCTTTGCCACATAAGGCAACATTCCTGGCCCTGGGGTTGAGGATACGGACATCTGGGGTCATTACTCAGCCCCCTCCACGTCCCCCCACTGTACCCTCCCCACTCTCCCCATTGTTCACTATGGTTAAAGGAAACCCCATGAGCCACATTAAAACACAGACTGCAGAGGGACACGTGAGTCTGTCCTGTACTTGTCAGACAAAGGCTGTAATACACAAAATCAGCAAGACATTCTCTGAGACAAAACTGAGCAAGCGTCAGAGGTGGGCAGTTAATAAAAACAAACAACTGATGCTTTGAAAAGTTGTTCAATATCTGTAGTAATTCGGGGAATAAAAGTCAATGTCACGGGATTCTTTGCCTCTTGTCGCTGTGGCAGGCTTCACCCTGCAGGGCTGCAGTGCGGGGGTGAGAAGAGGCCCCAGCAGGGCGGACAGTACAGGCCTCCAGGGGCCGGGGCCAGTGCCCGCACCGAACTGCCAGCAAGACCCCCCGACGCCCTCATCAGCTCGGGTTGCCTCGGGAATCAGGGAAAGGTACTCGCTCGGGCAGCCTGCCTGCCCCCCAGCGGACTTTTCACGTCAGCTGCTACGCGTCCACTCCTGACAGTTCTGTTGAATTTTCTGTCTCCGTGAGGTTCTCCCAGAGTTCGTTCTCTCTGTTCTCCGGTTGGGGACGCATCTGTATTTCCATGGCTCTGAGCTCGTTGCCAGGTGGATTGCTTATCTCCATTTTGTCTGGTCCTTTTCCTGAGGTTTTGTCCTGCTCTTTCCATGGAACATAGTCCTCTGTCCCTCACCTTGACCGTTCCAATGATTAGGCAGGCCACCCGCGGCTCCTGGTCTTGAAGGCACTGGCCTTGTGTGGAGGTGCCCGTGGTGCAGGCCCCTGCCCGCTGTAGCCAGGTGCAGTGGGGATGCCCTGTGGTGGCTGCTGCAGGCACTGGGGGCGCAGGGCTGCCCCCACCCCCTGCCCAGGGTAGGAGTCACTTTGGAGGGGCACCGGTCCTGGCTCGGTTTCCTATGGTCCTCTGGCTCCCCAGAGATCAGCGGCTGATTTTCAAAGCCAGATGTCTGGGGGCTTGTTTTCCAGGGCAGGTCCCCAGGGCAGGGGTGTCTGGTGTGGGGCCCTGTGCCCTCACAGGGCAGACCCCTGGGCCATGCTGTCCCTCTCGTTTATGGGTCGCCATGCGGGATTTGGTGTCCACTGCTTCTCTGCTGCTCCTGCCTGTGTTGGTGTGGCTTTTCCCATCCTGCTGGCCTTCAGGTCATTTTCAGGGAGAGCTGCTCTGTGCAGCTGCAGCCCTGGTGTGCCCATCAGAAGAGGTGAGTGTGGTCTCCTGCTCTACCTTCACATTCAGTCTGGGAACTGCAACTATGATGAATAATAGTTTCTATTTTTTATTTATTTTATTTTATTTTTATTTTATTTTTTTATTTTTTTGAGAGGGCCTCTTTTATATTTATTGATCAAATGGTTGTTAACAACAATAAAATTCTGTATAGGGGACTCAATGCACAATCATTAATCCACCCCAAGCCTAATTCTCAACAGTCTCCAATCTTCTGAAGCATTATGAACAAGTTCTTACATGGTGAACAGTGCAAGGGCAGTCATCACAGAAACTTTCGGTTTTGATCACGCATTATGAACTATAAACAATCAGGTCAAATATGAATATTCGTTTGATTTTTATACTTGATTTATATGCGAATCCCACATTTCTCCCTTATTATTATTATTATTATTTTTAATAAAATGCTGAAGTGGTAGGTAGATGCAAGATAAAGGTAGAAAACATAGTTTAGTGTTGTAGGAGAGCAAATGTAGATGATCAGGTGTGTGCCTGTAGACTATGTGTTAATCCAAGCTAGACCAGGGCAATAAAACATCCACGGATGCAGAAGATTTCTCTCAAAACAGGAGGGGTGAGGTTCTAAGCCTCACCTCTGTTGATCCCCAATTTCTCACCTGTTGACCCCCCTGCAACTGTGCCTGTCTTAGGTTGTTCCTCCCTTGAGGAATCTTACCCGTCTCTGGCTAACCAGTCATCTTCCGGGGCCATACAGGGAGATGTGAAGTTGGTAAGTGAGAGAGAAGCCTTATTGTTTGAAATGGTTAGCTTTTTACTTCTTTGCATATTTATGCCCTGTGGCTTCTATGCCCAGCATTTGTCTTGAGGTATCTTTACCACTTGGAAGAATTATGATACTCGGTAAATTCGATATGAGGCACGAATTCTATTTAAGGGTTGTAATTAGGAAGGAAGAAGAAAAGCTATAGAGGTAGCAGACGGAAGAAAACATGGAAGGATTGATTATTTCTTTGACATATCTTCTTGTAGAGTAACTTAAGCATGTATAAGTTTTAAACTACTAATTAAATTGCGCACACACATTAACATAATAGGAGTACAGTTACATAACCAAAGCATACCTGTAATTACCAGCCATCTCCAGTGAAACCAAGAAAACCGGTTAGGCACCTTAGGCATTTGTGAAAACTTATCTATGATATGATGAATATTGTCTAACTGAATTTGAATAGTTTGAGAAAAATCAGACAAATTAAAACAACCCATTCCTGGGAACTGTTCACATCCCATATGTTCTTTTAACAGTAGATAGTCTGTAGTCGCAAGATTTTGGAGCGCTGCAACTTGCACTTCTCCTAATTCTTGGTTGAGTTCCAACAGTATAGATCCAGTCAAATTTGTTGTTTTACTGTATGCACAGGTCAGCTTAGATATCTCCTTCTTCATTCCCATGGCAAGTCCAGGAACTGGTGGGATGAGTGCATCTACAGCTGTAGCAGTGCGTGGATCTTTGTTGAAGTTTTTTGATGATCATCTTCTGGAATGACTCTTCCAGAGAATGTTGATGTTGGAATTTCTTCTTCATATCATATCTTAGTTCATTTTCGGGGTAGCCAAATTAGGCTTTGATCCTCTGTATAAACACAAACAGACCCTTTGCCCACACTTTGATATGCCCTTTATACCATTCTGAAGAACTTATTGGAGGTCACCACACAGGAACTGCTTTTTTTTATTTTTATTTTTTTAAGAGAAAGGAATATTATCAGAAAAATGTACTTCCGTAGCTGATCATCTGACACCCTTTAAATGATCAAAATTAAGGATATTTAAAGCATGCATTAATCGTTGATTTACAGTTAGTTTTATCCTATCAGGGAGTAATCCCCCTTTCCTTTCTTTTTTTTTTTTGTTATCATTAATCTACAATTACATGAAGAATATTATGTTTACTAGGCTCTCCCCTATACCAGGTCCCCCCTAAAAACCCCTTTACAGTCACTGTCCATCAGCATAGCAAAATGTTGTAGGATCACTACTTATCTTCTCTGTGTTGTATAGCCCTCCTATTTCTCCTATCCCCCCCATGCTTGCTAATCTTAATACCCCCCTTCTTCTCCCCCCCCCCTTATCCCTCCCTACCCACCCATCCTCCCCAGTCCCTTTCCCTTTGGTACCTGTTAGTCCATTCTTGGGTTCTGTGATTTTGCCGCTGTTTTGTTCCTTCAGTTTTTCCTTTGTTCTTATATTCCACAGATGAGTGAAATCATTTGGTATTTCTCTTTCTCCGCTTGGCTTATTTCACTGAGCATAATACCCTCTAGCTCCATCCATGTTGTTGCAAATGGTAGGATTTGTTTTCTTCTTATGGCTGAGTAATACTCCATTGTGTATATGTACCACCTCTTCTTTATCCATTCATCTACTGATGGACGCTTAGGTTGCTTCCAATTCTTGGCTATTGTAAATAGTGCTGCGGTAAACATAGGGGTGCATCTGTCTTTTTCAAACTTGAGTGCTGCGTTCTTAGGGTAAATTCCTAGGAGTGGAATTCCTGGGTCAAATGGTGGGTCTATTTTGAGCATTTTGAGGAACCGCCATACTGCTTTCCACAATGGTTGAACTAATTTACATTCCCACCAGCAGTGTAGGAGGGTTCCCCTTTCTCCACAGCCTCACCAACATTTGTTGTTTGTCTTTTGGATGGCAGCCATCCTTACTGGTGTGAGGTGATACCTCATTGTAGTTTTAATTTGCATTTCTCTGATAATTAGCTATGTGGAGCATCTTTTCATGTGTCTGTTGGCCATCTGTACTTCTTTTTTGGAGAACTGTCTGTTCAGTTCCTCTGCCCATCTTTTAATTGGATTATTTGTTTTTTGTTTGTTGAGGTGGGTGAGCTCTTTATATATTTTGGACGTCAAGCCTTTATCGGATCTGTCATTTACAAATATATTCTCCCATACTGTAGGGTTCCTTTTTGTTCTATTGATGGTGTCTTTTGCTGTACAGAAGCTTTTCAGCTTAATATAGTCCCACTTGTTCATTTTTGCTTTTGTTTTCCTTGCCCGGGGAGATATGTTCAAGAAGAGGTCACTCATGTTTATGTCTAAGAGGTTTTTGCCTATGTTTTTTTCTAAGAGTTTTATGGTTTCATGACTTACATTCAGGTCTTTGATCCATTTTGAATTTACTTTTGTGTATGGGGTTAGACAGTGGTCCAGTTTCATTCTCCTACATGTAGCTGTCCAGTTTTGCCAGCACCATCTGTTGAAGAGACTGTCATTTTGCCACTGTATGTCCATGGCTCCTTTATCAAATATTAATTGACCATATATGTCTGGGTTAATGTCTGGATTCTCTAGTCTGTTCCACTGGTCTGTGGCTCTGCTCTTGTGCCAGTACCAAATTGTCTTGATTACTGTGACTTTGTAGTAGAGCTTGAAGTTGGGGAGTAATAGTTTCCAAAGGACATGCATGCAGGGATGAAGTCTGTCCACCTGGCAACAGCACTCGTGGTGGGATGGTTTGTATGGCTTGTTTTTCTGCCTTTTTATTGAATACTATTTTGCAATAACTCCTCTGAGGAGTTGCATTATAGATTAGGAATGCTGGGTGTGGCTGGGACAGAACGAGGCCTTTGTTTTTAATAAAGTAGACCTTCCATCCTAAGGAGACCTGAGAGAAGAGGGAATTCTGGCCAGGGAGGTGTTTTCTGTGCCGGGATTTGCTGCAGCTGCCTCCCTGCTGTGGGGCACAGGAGACCTATTCCAGGAGGGGCAAAGGCTGGGTGTGGGTTCACCTGGCCCTCAGGTCTCCCTTTTGTGGTCTACTAGAGGACTTTGTTGGAAGTGGGTGGTGTTTGCTAAATAGGGACCCAGCTAGGTTCTCTGGCTAAAAGGTACAGTGTAGAACATTACATACAAACAAAGATGTCAGTTGGCGCTGCATGTTTATTTTCCAGAAAGGGCAGAGTCTTCTCACCCTGCAGAACCACACACTGCTCCTTACCGAATTCAAATTTTCAAATCTATTAGGAGTCATTTAGAAAGCATGCCCCGGTGTTGCATGGGAAGGCCGCCATGAGGGGAGACGGGGATGAGCTGGGTTTGGCTTCTAGGAATGCGAAGCCCTGCATCTGGCTGTTCACCAGTGGCCTGCAGAGAGACCTGCAGACATCAGCCAGCTCCTGGTCATCCAGGAGGGGCTGGGGTCAGCGTGATCACCTGGTCAAACGGGTTCTCCAGGAGAGCTCTTGGTGAGGGGCAGGTAACCAGGTAGCCTCAGCTAAGCACCAGGCCCCCCACTGGCACCTCTCTGGCCTGGATTTTGCAACAGCAGTCCCAACCCTGGCCTTTCTGCCTCCTGCCTCACTGTCCCATCATGTCCTGGTAGAACATGAGTCAGATTGTGTCACTGCCCTTCCCAGGACTGTCCAAGGGCTTCTCATGTGACAGAATAAAAGCCAAGGTCATTTCAAGGGCACACATGAACTGAGCCATGCCAGCGCCCTGCTGGTCCTCCAAGGCCCCAGGCGTTCTGCTACCTCAGGGCCTTTGCATGACCATTCCCCTGCCTGGAACCCCCTTCCCCTTGACATCCATGTGGCTCCCTGAAGGACCTTCAAGACTGTGCTCAAACATCACCTTCAAGTGATGTCTTCCTGAAAAGCTCCTCCCAGGACTTTCTGCCTTATCTTAATTCCTAGAACTTACAGGCAAGTCAGAATATAAATTACCAATGCATTTTGCTTATCTGTGTCCCCCCACTGGTATTCGAGCTCAGAGAGGGTAAATTTCCAATTATTTTTGCTTTCCATGTATTCCCATTTTGTTATCATCCCCATTTTATAGGTGGGGAAACTGAGGCACAGATCAATAGTGGGACTTGCCCAAGGCTCCCGGCTGACAAGCTGCGGGGCTGGGAGTCAGGCTCCGTCTGGCACCATCTGGCACCAGTGTGCCCATCACCACCTCTCCCTAGATCCGGGTCTGGTGGTGCTCGGTGACCACTGCTTAAATGGTGGGAAAGGAGATGCAGAGAGGGGCCAGATGAAGAGCTTCCCAGCCACAGATTGCAGCCCATTCCTGGGGCATAAAGTCACCCCCTGAAGGGCAGAGTTACATTTTACCTCCTGCTGTTAAAAGTTCCCCCAAGTTGAATGACTTAAACCAACAGTAAACATTAGGCCACAGTTTCAGGAGCAGCTTTGTGGGGAGGGAGAGGCATTCTGGCTCAGGGCCCATCTCGAGGCCACAGTCACGATGTCGGCGGGGCTGCGTCATCTGGAGGCTGGACGGGGCAGGAGGATTCGCTTCCAAGGGGCTCTTCCTGTGCTTGTGAAGTGATGCTGGATGTTGGTGGGAGGCCTCGGTTCCTGCCTGGGGATCTCGCCACAGGGCTGAGTGCCCTCACAACAGGGCAGCTGGCCCCCCAGGGTGGGCGAGCCCGGAGACCTGAGGCAGAGCGTGATGTCCTTTCTGCTGTGCCCTGGGGTTATGCTCCACCATGTCCCTTGGTGATCCAGGTCAGCACCGCTCGGGGGGAAGAGAGGTCCCCAGCCAGGGACAGCAGGGCCGCAGCGGCAGCTGGATCAAGACCCGTATGCAGGGCAGTGGAGAGGGGGTAGAAGTCGGGTGGGCGTGGAGTTGCAGGAGGAGGCAGGGGTGGGGGCCTGGTCACCACACTGGGGAGCAGCTTCCAGGGGCTTGTGTGTGGTAGCTCCCGCCGGCTTCTGCCCTCTGGCCTGGCACCTAGATGGTTCCCAGTGCAGGGACTACAGAAGAAGAAATGGCGCGTGGATAGGAAAGTGCACCTTGATTTTGCTATGTCCTTTGATTGTTATCTGCTGGCCCTGGGAGGCCTCCTGGTGTTTCTTGGAGCCTGAGGGTTGTCTTAGGGACCCCCTGACACAATTGCATATGTAGAAAATCCAAAGGAGTCTAGGAACAGCTACTAAAACTACTAAGTGAATTCGGCCAGATTGCAGGATACCAGGTCAATATGCAGAAACCTATTGTGTTCCTATCCTAGCAAAAAAAAAAAAAACAATCAGAAAATAGTTTTCTAATGCCATTTACTAAGGCATCCAGAACCACAAAACACTTAGAATGAAATTTAATTTAAAAAAAGTGCAAGGCATGATGTATACAGAAAACTACAAAATGTTTCTGAAGAAATTAAAGAACCTACATAATGAAGGGCTGGGTCATGTATAGGGCCACTCGGTCAGGTGACACGGCACCTCATACTCCAAAGGGGAACAAGGCCCTTTCCAATTAAAACGGTTTGGGCAAAAAAATAAATACAAAGGTTTGGATCATGTGAATACCCAAATGGAGAAAGGTGAATTTTGACTCCAATTCATGTCATACAAAAAACTGAGATGTAACATGTAAACCAGTGAAATCTTTAAGAAAAATAAGATGACTATCTTGGGTAGGCAGAGATTTCTTCAGCCAGACAATGAAAACTCTAACCACATACAAAACAGAAAAGGAATCCAACTTCAATGGAATCAAGAATTTCTTATTATTGAGAGAAAACATTTCGAGTGAAAAGGTAGCCCCCTAGGAGGGGAAGGATGTCTGCAGCGATGCCCCCGACCAGAGGGCTCACTCCGGAAGCCACAGGGGACACTCACCCACCGTCAGGAAGACTGGCAGGCTGCTTTTTAAAAATGAGGAGAGCTGAACACAGTGAGTGATACACACATGAAAATGTGGTCCATGTCACTAGCCATCAGGAAAACGCAAATCAGAGCTGGCAGAGCTGGTCTCCTCCACGGGAAGCAAAGACTCAGGGTGAGCGGCCTGCTTGCGGGTGAAGATGAGGGGCAGCTGGCCCTCACGTGACCATCGCCACCTGTGATGGGTGCCCCATGGCAACCCCTTGCAGAGCGAGCTGGGCAGCATCTTAGAGCTGAGCGTCCCTGTGCCCTTGGAGCCGGCACTGACTCCAGGCTGCCGCCCGGGGGTAGGACGTTCCTGCTCATGGAAAGACACGCACAGTGGCATTTTTCATAAATTGCAAAATTAAATTGCGAACAACCTGAATGTCTGTCAACAGTATAGTGGGTAAATGACAGAGCCTTCCGTGGGGGTCCACACAACAGCGGAGAAGAACCAACATGCCCAGTGTGGCCCCACCGCCCTGCCGGGCACAGTGCTGAATGAAGGAAGCTGGGCCCTGGGCTGAGTTCCAAAGACAGGCAAGATGACTGCACTAGAGGCCAGGGAGGCCACTCCAGGGGTCAGGGCAGAACCCCCCGGGGACACGAGATACTTCATCTGTTGACCCAGTCACCCAGGGGCAGCAGGCTGCACGCTTATCACGCGTGCACTCTGTCACCCGAACCCTGCATCTTTTTATGGAGCAAGCAAAGAGCCAGGCCGCTCATCCAGATGGACTGAAGGAGGCCGGGGCTGGGTGGGGAGTCCCAGCCGGTGCAAGGTGATGCTATGCGAAAAGTGTGGGGCCGGGCAGCTGCCGCAGTGGCCTTTGGGAGGGACCCTCTGGGTGCAGCAGGACAGAGTCCCTGAGTGGACTGACACCAGGGGAGCCTCTGCCCTGGACAGTGACAGCGCCCTCGCGCACTGACCTCGGGACAGGCCCTCTTCTGAGATCTTTCCCCACATTGAGTCACTCCCCACCCCCACCCTGGGAGGTGGGTCTGCTGCTCAAGATCTGTCCCACCTGCCTGGGAGGAACCCAGGTCATCTCCTGGCTGCAGGACTTGGAAGGGCACTCACCCTGGCCCCAGGCCCCTCTGCTTCCCCACCAAACCGGCACTGTCTCCTCCAGCTTCTTGTTTATAGCCTCCTGTCTCCTTATACATGGAATTCTGTTTCCAAACCTTTAGCTCTTGGAGCAGCAAATTTGGAGGAAAATGGATTCCCATTTGGGCCCTGGTCCGCAGTGGTGAGTCAGCATCCCGGGGGCTGTTCCAGGTGTGCACGGAGACGGCACCAGGAATGGGTCCCTGACATGCGGAAGCAAGGCTGTTATGGCTGACCCCCCCATCGTGGCACATGGCATGGCAGAACAGCCTCAGTGCCTCTAAGGCAGCCCAGGCTCCGGAAGCCCCAGTCACCCCCTGTTTTGTGGACAGCACCTGTCACCATGGGGTGTGAGCGGCATCTCTGCCTGAGCCACCCCTGCTCCCTTCCGTGCCTGATGGGCACCTCCTTCCAGCCCAGGTGCTGGGATGTCCTGTGCCAGGGGGGCTGGGCACGTGGGCCCTCCTCCAGTGAATGGCCTTCCCTGCCAGGGCTGAGGGATGCTGTGCCCCATAGCCAAGCAGGGAACACGAGGTAAGGGACAAAGGCTGGGTCAAGGGCTGTATGTGGGATGATTGATGGCTTTATGTTCCCTCTTGATGCTTTTACCTTCTTTCTCCAGCTATTGAAAAAGACTTCCTTCTGGGCGGGGATTCCCAACTCCCTGGGTGGCCCCGTTCAGCTCTGAAGTCGGCTGGAGTCTGATCGTCTCTGTGGGGGTGTGCACCCCTCCCAGGTCCTCAGATCAGGGCTCCTGGCAGGACACTTAAGAAAGTCCTTAGTTTCTGTGAAACGCTTCTATGCACAGATCAGTAAGTCTGCATTTAAGCTCAGGTTCTCCTAAGAAGGCTCCACCTTGCCTGCTTATGGCCCCTGGAAAAGGAAACTGTTGGCGTTTTCTCCTAAATGTGTATTTGAACTTCACAAGCACTTGTACTGTTCACCAGCGACACAGGCCAGGTAACCCTTCCAGAAGTGGGGAAATCCCTGACCAAGGTCTAAGGCTCAGTGGGGCAGGGGCTTGGTTGCACAACAGGAGTGAGACCCTCCCAAACTTTGCCAGTATGCTCTTCCCTCACCCCGCCTACGGGCATTGACCGGGCAGAGCTGACACTGGTCTGCTGCTGGGCTCATCAGAGATGCCCTCGGCTCCAACATGACCAGGGGACACAGGTGGAGGCAGAGACAGGAGCCACAGTGAATGTCAGTCAGCAGACAAGGGACCTCTGTGCCAGAGTGGTGAGCCTGAGGTCTGGATGATGGGCTCTGGGCTCAGTGCTAGAAGCCAAAGAGGTGAGTGAGAGGCTGGTTTGGGCGGAAAATGCTGGGAACTGGCATGAGTATTGTGTAACCTGAAAGAACTAGAGCTCTGCAAGCTTGAATATGTTGGGAAATAACATTGGCCAGAAACAATGTGTGGCACATAGTAGGTCTGCAAAATTTTTTTTGAATGAATGAATTGATGGAAAATCAAATCCACATAGGAAACTTCACAAGCCAAAAATAGCTCATTGTTTGTGTCTCCAGAGACCTACTCAGCCAGGAGCAGGCAAATGTTTTCTGAAAAGACCAGCTAATAATACTTTAGGCTTTGCAGGCTGCAGGGTCTCTGCCATAACTCCTCAGCTCTGCCATGGTAGTGAGAAAGTGGCCACAGATGACATGTAACAAATGTGCAGGGCTATGTTCCAATAAAACTTTATTTACTAAAACAGACCGAGGGCCGGGTTGGGCCCATGGGCCACGGGCATTGGCCCTCCACCGGACAGACGCTTCCCCTCTATGGGACAGAGACTGCCTCTTTGTGCCATCTCAGGACCCAGAACTAGGTTCTAGTTAAGTGCAAATGTACTGAAACTGCCTCTGCCTTTCACTATTGTACTTAAAAAATATTTTTTAATGTCATCAACCTACTATGCTTTGGGTTAGGGGTAAGTTGAAAGGCTGAAAAACCAGCTTTGCTTCAGAAGGAAGAAGATGTGAAACTATTTCTTTTCTGGAACTTGGATTTGAGAGCCAGACCCATGGGAACTGTGGTGTGGTGAACAGCTGCCAGGAGACCCCAGGGCATGCAGGAAATCATGCTGCCTTGAAGGTGTGTAATGCCCAGGCTGTGCTGTGTGCGCGCCTGGGGTGCAGGAGCTGGAGTCCTGGGTGGAAAAGACTAGGGCTGCCTCCTCACGCCAGTCTCTTCAGGAGGTTTTGTGTCGCAGACATGTATTCCTCCAGCCAGTGGATACTGAATTTTAAATATGTAAGTGTGATGCCCTGTGGACCAAACCAAGAAGTGTGGCATCCTAGGAGAACAAGATGATGTCCCTTTGGGCCACATTATTTAAATCATTGATCAACGTTTGTTTTGAGGAGAGGCTGAGCACTCTGAGGGGCACATGGCAAGTCTGAGCCTCCCCTGAACCACCCCTGGGTCCAGCTGGGTCCGCCTTGTCACAGGACAGTTTGTCAGGCATGTGTTGTCATGCAAACACATCCCTTGGCACCAATGAACATATATGTATCCACATGGTGGCATATGGAGTACCATGCAGCTGTGAAAAATGAACCATCACTGCATGTGTCAATGTGGGAAAATTGCCAACAACTGAACAAAATAAGCAAGATGGCAATGTCCAGGGTGATGATTTCACTTGCCTAAACTTCAAAAGCAGCAAAACCAAAGATGACCCTTAGGGAGCTATTCAGGTGTGGTCATGCTGTCAAGGAAATGAGGATTATGAACACAGGCTTCAGGGCACGGTGTCTCTGGGAAGGGGCACAGTGGGAGGGGTATACAGAGGTGTGGACCATATCAACACCTGGGTAGAGGGGGTTATAACTTAGTTACTGAAACAGGTAGTCATCTCTAAAATGTACATACATGATACATATATCTCATAGAAAATACCATCATAAAATGGCATGAAACAGAAATATAGAGTCCCTTGGCTGTTTGTATCTTGGGGCGCAGCACGCCGGGGGTAGGGACAGCAGCACAGAGCTGGGGAATCTCTCTTTCTAACCAGTAGGGTTGGCAGTTTGGTTTCCTAGTGGCTTCCCCTCTGGGTGGTGACCGCCTTGTGCTTATCTGACCACTGACTGCAGGCTCCCTGGGCCCGCGTCCCACCAGGCAGCCCTTCCCCACACCTGAGCTTAGTGCGGTGAATGCTCACTGACCGGGTCAGTTGCTGTACGACTCGCACATACTGGACTTTTCTCAGGAAAGCCTGGCCTTTGAAATCCCACACAGAGAGGGACCAACAACTGTCCAGTTTGCCCAGGACCGAGGGGTTTCCAGGGATGTGGCTCTTTCCACATCAAAACAGGAAGCCTAGACCAACTGGGATGAGTTGGTTATTTTGCTCACATTGTGAGCAAACAAAGGGGCTTGGTTTTGTTCTGACTGACTTCGTACCATAAAAGCACTTCAGACATCTTGCATGCCTTCTGCAAATGATTATTCTGGAGGGGTCCAGGGGAGTTTTGTGTAGGGCCTGAGGGCTTCAGCCCGGGCAAGTTCACTCAGGATTCAGTGAAACTGAAAAATGAATGTTGTGGGTAAAAGGGTTTATGCTCAGCTTTATTCCTGAAGTGGCAGGCCAAGCGCTAGAATCCTGCCCACCTCAGGCAAGTCGGTGCGCAGCAAGCCGGCTGTTGGCTCCAGGCCCCTCCGCCCCCCAGCAGCCGCAGGGCCCTGGCTGGAGTCCCTTGGGCAGAGTCATCACAGCCCATTGCCCACGGCTGTGCCCAGCCTGTGCCTGCGCGCACTGCACGTGCGCGGTGGGCAAGCCGACCGGGCGCAGGTGAAGATCCTGGCTGTAGAACTTCCGTTTTCTCTACAGTTTTTCCTTCTCTGCAGCCACTGAACACCTGCAACACAGGCCCGACCGTGGCTCCGGGGACTGTAAGTGTTTTGTTGAGTGACTCTGAGCTGGTCTCGAATCTTGCTGAGGGCAGATTACGTTAGTTAAATAAGGCTTTAGGTCAACGACTGCTTCCCAAAAGGCTGGGAGTGAGAGTGAAAGAAAATGCTTTTTAAACCGGGAATCGACTGTCAACGCCAGCTTTCTGTAAGCAGCGGCCATCGGCGCCCCCTGGAGGGCTTCTTAGGAGGAGACGCTGCTGGTTCCGCAGACGTGGGGAGGCCGGAGAACCGCATTGCTAAGCGGTGGGTCCTGCCGCTCTGCGGGCCACACCCCGAGAACCCCTGTCATAGGGCTGCGGGATTAGGTCTGGAGCAGTGCTGTCAACCTTCCTGTACAAGGGATCACACAGTGAGTATTTCAGGCTTTGTGGCCACCTGGTCTCAACTACTCAGCTTTGCCGTGCACGGTAGCCCCAGAAGCAGCCATAGGCAATACGTACATGAGTGAGAGCGTTCCGATAAAACTTGACTTACAAAAACAGCCTGTGGGCCAGTTTCAGCTCCTGGGCTGTAGTTTGCCAACCCCTGTGTGACTTTCTTATAAAATCCTTGACCTCTCTGTGTTCTCCGTGTCTCCTGTGCTGGAGGGCAGGTGGCTCCCAGCCAGCTGACAGCAGGCCGTGGAGGCCATGGGAAGGACTGATTGATTCAGAGTACAGCGGGCGTGTAGCAGAGTGTATGAGCTTCTGCTGCCTTACCACCAGGCCAGAACTCGGTGGCTCACAGCAGCAACCATCTTAGTGCTCACTACTTACAGGCCAGCCGGGTGGTCATTCTGGTCTAAGCTGGTTTGGTCTCTGCTGGGCTTTCTTGTGCACTGGAGGCCCCTGAGCAGATGGCCTGGCATGGGGTGACTGAAGATGGCCTCCCTCACGTATCTAGCAGGTGGTTGGTTGTGGCCGGGCGCCTCAGTTCTCCAACATGTGGCCTCTCCTCCGAGAGGCTAGCTCAGGCTCCTTCACGTGGTGGCCTTAGCATAGCAAGAGGGGATCGCTGGTCCTCCTGCTGGCTGACTGCATGTGGTACCCGCACAATCACGTGTTGTTGAAACGGGAATTACGTGGCCAGCCCAGGGTTAAGAGTGGGGAGGTAGGTTCCTTTGTAACGGGAGAAGCTGCAAAGGATGTATGGCTGTTTGCACTTGACTGCTCAGACTGAGAGGTGGGGTAGAAAACCAAGTGGCCTGGGATCGAGTTCTTGCTGCCGCTGCCCAGCTGGAGATCTTTATTCCTGTGATGACCCCCAGCCCCAAAGGGTTGCTGGGAAGCTTTAGTGAGTTTACCTAGAACTGTGCCTGGCACGAGAAAGTCCCCTGTGTGTGGAGGCTGTTATGAATCTCAGTGAACCCCACAAATGTAACAGCAGTGGGGGGCAAGGCAGTGAAGGCCCCCACGGCCCCCCAGAACGTGCCTTCCACGTGCTTCTCCAGGACTGCCCGCCACCTCAGATGCTGGGCTTTCACGTGCCCGCTCCCCTGTCTGGAATCTGTCGGAGTCCTCCAGGGCCAACTCACAATGTCGCCTTCTATATCTAGCCCTTATCACATTGAACTTAAAGTGATTTTTAAAGAACAAACATGCTCCTATAAGCTGGGGGCCCCTTGAGAGCAGAGCCAGTGCCTTGGTGGAGCACCCAGTGTTGATTTTGAGAACCTCCCATCACAGTCTCTTTAAGCCATTTGGGGCAGGTTTCTCCCCACTTTCTATTGGCAACATTGAAAGCCAGACAGGCTAATTTCCCATGGAGGGAGGACTTTTAACAGGGACTATGTAAACACCACCTGTTCTGTTCCCTTACGGCTATATGTGGTCTCTTCTGGGACATTGCCACAAGGAGCTTGGTGTAATTTTCTTAAGAAAAACAAACAGTAGCCACATTCTGTCAACCCTGCCTGCTTCCCAGGAGAAGAATGAACCCCATCCTGAGACATGGGGTGATCTGGCCCAACAGGTGGCAGGGGTGGGGGAAGGCGGGCTCCCCACACGCTCTCTCTGCATTTAGGAGGTCCGGAAGCCGGCTGGAGTAATACAGCGAGTCAGGATTCCGTACATGCTTGTGGTATTGAACTGCTTTATTATAAAAGGGAGCCAAGGTTGTAGACATTTTGCAGGGGCAGCAGACAGATACATCATTTTTTTCCCTATAAGGACCATTTTTAGATGGATTCCTTTTTTTTTTTTAAGTATCACTGATAGACAATCTTATGTTGGTTTCAAATATATATTTCAGTGGTTCAACAGTTACGCATATTATTGAATCCTCACCCCTTCTAGTGCGGTTACTATCTATCGACTTAGTAAGATTTACAGAATCATTAACTGTATTCTCCGTGTTGCACTACCGTCCCTGTAACCAACCTATATTGTGCCCCTTTATGCCGCTCCTCCCCCTTGGTGACCACTAGTCTCTTCTCAGTATTTGAGTCTACTGCTGTTTTGTTCCTTCTGTTTTGCTTTGTTGTTATACTCCACAGAGGAGTAAAATCTTTTGGTATTCGTCTTTCTCTGCCTGGTTTATTTCACTGAGCATAATATCTTCTAGATCCATCCATGTTGTTGCAAATGGTAGGATTTCTTTTTTAATGGCTGAATAATATTCCATTGTGTATATGTACCACATCTTCTTTAGCCATTCATCTCCTGATGGACACTTGGGCTGACTGAGATGGATTCCTTTTTAACAAATAGACTAGGTGAAGACATGGTTGTCTGAACTTGAGAGGTGAGAGATACAAGGATAAAAACAGTTACATACATGTCTAACTATTCATCTATTTACCTATTTATCATCTACCTGTCTGTTATATATCTGCCCATCCATCATCCACTCTACCCTTCCATTATCTATCCACCCATCCATCCATCCATCCATCCATCCATCCACCCATCCATCCATTCATTCTGGGCTCACATAACTCTTTACAAATACTTCAGACTACTGACTAACCTTCCAAATCTATGCCACTCCAACACCCTCTTAACACACATGCACACACACTATGCCGACCTCTGTCCATTTGAGATGCCCCAATTCCTCCAAATATCATAGGGATGAATCCTTGATGTGATCGTGATTGTTCCTTAGATATGTATGGTACTTTACAGTTTACAAAACATGTGCCTTTACATTAATGCCCTTCTGTGCAGCCCCATCACTCAGGCAGACACGGGACCCATCAGGCACACCCTGTTGCAGGTGTGAGGGGGCTGTCAGGCACAGTGCCTCTCATGGTGCAACAGAACAGGACGGTGTATGGGGACGACCTGCACGTGTTGGCCATTCTGATCTTTGACCTTATGATGGCATGGTTTAGAAGAAATCACTTTTGCATAAAAATGAGTGAAGCAATAACAGTATCAGATCCATTGTGATGGTTTCCCTGGTGAAGAAGTTATTTCAGGGATCTGGGAGATCTGGTTCTCACTGCTTCACTCCTTGGAATTGTCTTCCCGCCAGCTTTGGCAGGTCTGGGCATGAAGGCCTTTCCCTTTGTGCCAGTGGTTCTCAGCCACAACTATTTTGTATGCTGCCCTCTCCCCAGGCACATTGGCGATGTCTGGAGACATTTTTGGTTGTCCTAACTGGGAGAACGCTACTGGTATCTAGTGGGTAGAAGCCAGAATGCACTACACGTCCTCCAGCTTGTAGGACATGCCCACAGCTAAAAGCCACCCAGACCAAGGTGCCAGTCATGCCGAGGCTGAGGAGCCCAGCCCCACATGCTCACCTGGGCAGAGCCGATGGGCCCACCCGACAGGCTGGCCGAGAAGAGCTTCTGGCATACTCCCTCTGTCTGCATGGCAGTGTTACTTACTGCAGTACATTTACGCCACAGTCAGAACTCAGGGTCCCGGGCAGGGCAAGAGACTGTCCTGAGAGGGTCCCCGGCAGCCCAGTTCAGTTCCGCTGCAGACCTCCTATGCGAGGGCACTAAAAGACACAGCATTGATTCCAGCAAGGACGCTGGCTTGGAGGAGCCCAGGCCCGGACGGGAAGCAGGCAGAGAATCCCAGGGGAGAGGATGCAAGGACCAGAGGTCGGGGAGTAGGCTGCGCTCCGACTGAGCCAGGCTGTGCGGGTTCTGGACAACACTCCACAGCAGAGCCGTGGGCTGGGCCTAGGACCGCAGGTGTGAGGTGCCTGACTTCCCCTTCCCATCATTAGGTGCCAGCCAGGAACCTCCCAGCACCCATTTCTGAAGCACTGCTACTACCTGATCTGCCAGGGGCGCTGTCGGCAGGGTGAGCTCCCAGCGTGCGCTGTGCTGGGAAACGCAGGCTATTGAAGCGATGCTGCTGTTGCAAGTGAACACACAACTCAGATGTCCCAGGGCTGCCTTGTCAACCAGCCTGTGCATCTTTATGTTCGGGAGCTTTGTTCCATGCAGCGTATCGAAGAAACACCCTCTTGCCAGGCAGAGAGGTGGGGCACTGAAGGTGTGTGGCGGGTACCACTTACCCGGCGTCAACAATTCCACCCTTGACTCTGATAATCAGGTTGGACCCACCAGGGGGAGGTCTCTGAATGCCAGTACCAGGGTGTGAGAGGACTGTCCTGCTCAGCCTGTTACAAAGAGGACAAAGGGCCACGTTCCGTTTACAAGCCAACCTCATACACGACACACTGGTTGGTGAGGCTCCCGTTTCCTCATTCCTGAGCCACCAGTGATGGTCCCTGAACACAGAGGTCTCCACCTCATGCGCCTGCGGGGGCCACACAGCCACCATAGGTGGACACAGCAACGGCTGGCCAGCTGGAGAACTGACTCATGGGCCGTCCAGTGGGGACAGCCTCCACGCAGCTGCAGCCTGGGGACGCCATGGGACAGTGATGTCTTCGCTGCTACTCCTAAGTTCACCCAGACACCTGTTTCTTTCATTCTCTTTTTTTTTTTGAGAGGGCATCTTTCATATTTATTGATCAAATGGTTGTTAACAACAATAAAATTCTGTATAGGGGACTCAATGCACAATCACTAATCCACCCCAAGCCTAATTCTCATCAGTCTCCAATCTTCTGAAGCATAACGAACAAGTTCTTACATGGTGAACAAGTTCTTACATAGTGAATAAGTTCTTACATGGTGAACAGTGCAAGGGCAGTCATCACAGAAACTTTCGGTTTTGATCACGCATCATGAACTATAAACAATCAGGTCAGATATGAATATTCATTTGATTTTTATACTCGATTTATATGTGAATCCCACATTTCTCCCTTATTATTATTATTATTATTATTTTAAATAAAATGCTGTAGTGGTAGGTAGATGGAAGATAAAGGTAGAAAACATAGTTTAGTGTTGTAAGAGAGCAAATGTAGATGATCAGGTCTGTGCCTGTAGACTATGTGTTAATCCAAGCTAGACAAGGGCAATAAAACATCCACGGATGCAGAAGATTTCTCTCAAAACAGGAGGGGTGAGGTTCTAAGCCTCACCTCTGTTGATCCCCAATTTCTCACCTGATGGCCCCCCTGCGACTGTGCCTGTCTTAGGTTGTTCCTCCCTTGAGGAATCTTACCCGTCTCTGGCTAACCAGTCATCTTCCGGGGCCATACAGGGAAATGTACAGTTGGTAAGTGAGAGAGAAGCCTTATTGTTTGAAATGGTTAGCTTTTTACTTCTTTGCATATTTATGCCCTGTGGCTTCTATGCCCAGCATTTGTCTTGAGGTATCTTTACCACTTGGAAGAATTATGATACTCGGTAAATTCGATATGAGGCACGAATTCTATTTAAGGGTTGTAATTAGGAAGGAAGAAGAAAAGCTATAGAAGTAGCAGACGGAAGAAAACATGGGAAGATTGATTATTTCTTTGACATATCTTCTTGTAGAGTAACTTCAGCATGTATAAGTTTTAAACTACTAATTAAATTGCGCACACACATTAACATAATAGGAATATAGTTACATAACCAAAGCAGACCTACAATTACCAGCCATATCCAGTGAAACCAAGAAAACCGGTTAGGCACCCTAGGCATTTGTGAAAACTTATCTATGATATGATGAATATTGTCTAACTGAATTTGAATAGTTTGAGAAAAATCAGACAAATTAAAACAACCCATTCCTGGGAACTGTTCACATCCCATATGTTCTTTTAACAGTAGATAGTCTGTAGTTGTAAGATTTTGGAGCGCTGCAACTTGCACTTCTCCTAATTCTTGGTTGAGTTCCAACAGTGTAGATCCAGTCAAATTTGTTGTTTTACTGTATGCACAGGCCAGCTTAGATATCTCCTTCCTCATTCCCATGGCAAGTCCAGGAACCGGTGGGATGAATGCAGCTACAACTGCATCAGCGCCAGGATCTTTGTTGAAGTTTTTTGATGATCATCTTCTGGAATGACTCTTCCAGAGAATGTTGATGTTGGAATTTTTTCTTCATATCGTATCTTAGTTCATTCTTTCATTCTTTTGTTAATGAAAAATCTCGGATGTTAGAATGTTGAGCAACCAAGCCAATCTGTTCAAGCCAAAAAAATGGAGTTTATGTACAAGCTTCCAAGTTGTCTTCTCTGTCCTCGAGGGATCTTCTGGTCCAGGGGTATTCCTCTCCAGGTCCTGGGGGCTTTTCACTCTGCCTTGTTCCATATGGATCAGATTCAACGCAGGAGGCTCATTGCCTGATTCAGACTCCAAATTGCTGATCACAGAGTGTTGGGCATTAGACTATAACTATTCAAAGAGCTGCCTTTGAGGATAAAGTCACGCTGACCTCCATGCCCATCCCCCCACCACCTGCCCTTATCGGTCAGTGCATCGCCTGCTCGCGCTGGGACTCTGACCTCTCCGTGTCAGGGCTCCTTGACCCCAGGCGCTGGGCTCTCCTGGTGAGGCCCAGAGTCAGGAGATGTTAAATCTCCTTTGGCGGCAAGAGTCACTTCCTCCTGGTAGTTTGAGATGAAAGCGAATCCCCTTGAACAACTCCACACCCTTCTGGTGCGATGGTGGTAAACGTTCCCCTGGGAAGCTGGCTGGTGGGGATCATAGAAGCTCAATGCGCCATCGCTTGTAGGTGACATTTTATTTCCACACCACAGTTCATTAAATAACTGTGTTGGCTGAACAACTCCTGTTAACAGGCCTGGGGCTGGCTTGACCCTCCCGTAAACGGGATGAGGCGCAGGCCACGGAGAAGCAGTGTGCTGGGCATACGTTTGTTTGCTCAGCGGCCCTTTGCTGGGACAGCCATCTCCTGCGGTCCACGGGACCGCCCCTCCCACCACACGCATGCGCGTAGGACCCAAACTTGAGTAATCGGATTTCCAGGATGTGAAGGCTGGAGGGATGCACAAAGGGACAGGGGAAGATCGGAACAAGGCCGTTTGATGGCAAAGCCAGGAGGAGGTGCGCCCGACCTCCCTGAGAGGCCCCGCCTCCTTGCTTGCCGGTGCCAGGCTCTTCGCTTCTCCCTTCGGTTCAGCTGGTCCCTTGGTGCCTCCTTTGCAACACCAGCTATGGGCGGGCCTGCAGCCGAAGGGCCCCAGATGAGGCCTGCTGGTGCCACCAAGCACCCGCTTGGGGCTCTGAGTTTATCTCACTCTGAGATGAGGAACAGGACCCAAGGCTGCCCCCTGCACTCAGGCACGCAGCGCACTGGCTAACGGCTCAGAGCACGTGCTGGCGGGATCCCCCGAGGTCATCAGCTCGCTGAGGGATCCTGGGGGACTGCCCACTGCTCCCATAGGTCAAAACGAGGAATCTAGTGGGGAGAGTGGCTGCTGCTGCTGACGGCTTTGAACAACTTAGGAGAAGGGAACAGTTTTCATTCAATAATTAAATTTTAAAAACTTAAATTCACTTAACCTGAAATTTTAAAATGTTGACTCAATACCCAAAACAAAACTCAGAGCTTTTCTGCGACCCTCCCACTGACTGTATGCCTACAGGGTCCCAACGCGGGCAGGTGGCAGTGGCAGGCAGCCTCCAGATGCAGACGTGGTCTGCGTGATAGGCCAGAGGGCGGGGCATCATCACGCCTCAACGTCGGTCTGACCCGCTGTCCCTGGCTGTGGCTGGTCAGGGCCCGTGGGGATGGCCCCGTGTCACGTCCCCTGAGATCTTACCTTACTTATATGACAGAGAACAATCATGTCTGCTGAAGAGAGACTGGTTTGCATCAGGCTGAGACCAGAGTCCTCGAATGAGCGGGAAGCCAGTCTGCAGAGGAGGTCTTGGGGACGGTCACCCTCATGCGCTCTGGAGTCCTCCCCTCGCTTCCCTGCAATGCCCCGCGGCTGGGCGGCTGGGTGACTGGTCCCAGGGAGGAGCAAATACTCAAACGCTGACCCAGATCAACTTTTGACCTGGATTTATCTCCCTGCATCCTAATGTAGGTCCCACACGGGCTGACCTCTTCCAGGCACCATGTGAATGGCACTTTTCTGACCTGCCTCGAGGCGAGAGCCCCTCCGATAACTGTCTCCAACACTGATTTCCTCTGTAGCCTTTGTCACAACTGAAAAGCCATTAATTACCTTAATTTTTAAATGAAATATTCTGTAATAATCTCTGGTTCACAAGGGGAGAAACTTGTCTGCTGTTTCCTCACTTTCTTCCAATTTAAACAGTGCCTGACCCCAGGAGGTACTTGGTACATACTTGCTGAGTGAATGCCAATCACCCCTGACTCAGAATTAAACATCCCGACCCTAATGTACCTTTAATTGACTCTATGAGAGCATTTTCGGGGGGATAATCCTATTTGTTTAATTTGCTGTGATTTTTCTGGGCACTAGAACAAAGGGTGTCCCCCAGTTTCTGAAAGCTCACAGTCTGCCAGTTCACGGTCACAAAGCACCGACGTTAGTTTGGTAACAGCTTTCTTCATAAAAGCAGAAATCCTCTTCGGATTCTTTCTGTTGGCAAAACCAGGCCCCGGCGCCTCCTCCTGCCGTTTCGGCTCAGGAGAGGGCTCACAGGGACGCCCTGCCGCCGGAGGGTGGGTAAACCTGGGTACCGGTCACAACTCTCTTGGTTGCAAGTGACCGGCACCCACTCAGCTCCGTTCAGAGGACTTTGTCAGCTCCTGGGCTGAGCAGTGCGGGGCGGGGGGACGACGTATGCACCTGAGGCCGCTGCGAGGATTCCATGCTCTGGCCTCGCCTCTGCTCTCCTGTGGCCGGGCTTCCCCCTCAGGCAGGGGCAGCTCCCGGACACAGGAGTCCAATGGACCAGACGGACTATCTTTCCTGATTGCTCTGGCCGGGGTCTTGCGTCACACGCCCGCCTCCTGACCAAGGCCCGGGGGCTGCTGTAACAACCTGCCACAAACCTAGTGACCTACAGCAAGCAGTACAGTTCTGTTATGGTACAGTTCTGGCCCACATCACAGTGTTGGCAGGGCCACACTCCCGCTGGAACCTCCAGGGGAGAACCTGTTTCCTCTCCTGTGCAGCTTTGCGAGGCTGTCTGCCCGTGGCCCCCTCCCCCAGCTGCCCAGCCAGGACGGCAGCATCTTCGAGTCTCTCTCGGACTCTGACCTTCCCGTCTCCCTCCTTCCCTCCTGAGGGCCCTCGTGATTCACTGGGCCCAGCGGGTGGTCCCAGGCAATCTCCCACCTCAGGATCCTCAGCCTAGTCCCACCTGCGAAGTTCCTTTTGTAAGGTCGCCCGTTCACATGTCTGGGCTTGAGCATGCAGCCAGGACTGAGCTGACCGCTAGCCCAGGTTTGGAAGACCTCACTGGCTGACATGGGTCACGCAACCGCTTCATCTAAACCCAGAGGACGAGGGCGCAATGGGAACAGAGAAGCAGAGGCCCCACAGGGCCAGTGGCAAACGTGGAGAAGCCCCGACTGGGGCAGGGGGCGCCCCCTCCGCTCGGCAGGTCGCCATGGCTTTGTGCGGAAGTGGCGACGTGGAGGGACAGCAGTGGGCTGCAGGAGGGCCCCACCTCTCCTTCTCTGGACCGTTTTGTCTTCTTGCTGGCGCTCTTTCTGTGCTTGGTACAGTTCCTGGGATTCGGGAGCAGTTCAGTCCTTCCCTTTGAGCACCAGTCGTAGGTCACTTTCTCCTCTTGATCAGCGGGACATTTCCCTTCTAATTTCCTTCACACCTTTCCTTACGTTTTTATTTCTGTGTGTTGATCCTAAATATGTAGACTCACATGCGAGTCCCAGATCCACGAGGATTTGGAGTAGGAAAGCGCTCCTTGATCCAATGTGCCGTCCTGCCCAGCAGCCCTGCCCTCCTTTCCAGCTTGGAGGAAAATGCCCTCCCTGCTCTGAGCTGGTTTTTTCCACTCCAGACCCCCAGATGGAAATGTCCCAGCAGGGAGAGCGGTGCGATTACTCATGGTCTGATTTTCCTCCTTTTGCTAAAGACACAGAAATGGAAGCCAGCGTCTGATGATCTGGAACAAAATGAAGGAGAAACTGCATTTTTGTCACTGAGCTCAAAAGCTCCTGCAGCAAAGGAACATTGGAAACTGTATGACCAGCCCCAGAATTAATTCATTTCTGTGCTCTGCAGGCACCGAGCTGTGGGTGGGAGAGCTCAGCTCTCATTGGGTTCCCCCTTCCATGTCTGCTGCTGGCCAGTTGGGGGCTTGGGGCTCATCCTTGCATCTCAAGAGGATCAGTCATTGTAATAATCATAATGATAATGGTGAGCGCATAATGCTCACACACCACCTCACCTCAGCAGGAGGCAGATAAGCAAGTTCACACAAATGTCCTACAAATCTCCAACTTTACTGCAGCCAGCCCAGCAACCTCCAGCCGAGGTCCTGCCTTCCAGTGGCTACACACGGCTGAAGATACGCAGCCAGCGCACTCACAGGACACCACAAAAATCCCAAAGCAGGAGATTAGGAAGGCCAGACCAGAACTACGAAGTCAGTTGGCAACCCTGGCCGTGGGGCTCTCGGAGAGGGACGTGGACTCTGGCTGCAGAAGCAGGGGTGGCCTGCTGGGGAGACGGGCTTGTGGAAAGCATGGAGCACTGTGTGACACATGCCTACACGTAGCTGCTGTGAAGAAACCAGCATTTCTGGACAATAATTTGGCAAAATGTTTATGGAGCCTCCAAGAATTCCTGGTCACTCAGCCAGGCACGCTGAGGATGTATGTATGGCAGGGAGCTCGCCCAGAATGCAGGATGAAGGCAGGTAACAGGACTGTCAACAAGCACCGGAGTGGCTGGGTCTAAGTGCCGCAACTGGGGCGGGGGGTGAGGGGATCGTAGCCGCCTGTCGTGGTGGGGCTCTGAGCGGGAGAGGGTGTTTCCAGTAGGACCAGACCACACGGGGATGTTCACAACATTCCGAGAAAAGGTCTAATACAAAACCGTAGGTGTCACGGTAATATCGGAACGTGGGTACACAGCACACATAGAGCTGGACTGCCCTCTGCTGTCCCCGTCCAGAGCGTCGGATAGAAAGTGGGCCCCTGAGCGGGTTGTACGACCGGAAGGGTAAATACCCAACGTTAACAGGGCTGTCTGCGACCGGTAGTATCTCGGGAGGTTTCATTTTTCCTCTGAGCTCTTTTTATTTTCTGTAATGAACATATAGACTTAATCTGAAAAAGAATTAAAATCACTTTTAACGTGAAGAACATTTCTTTCATGGTAAAGATTTAGTTAAAATGCAATATTCGAAAAAGAAAATGGATTCATTTATTTTGAGGGTAATTAAAAAAAAACATAGATAGATTTGAAGCAAATATTAACATATAACAGGGCAACCATAGGCGGTAGGATTGTGGGTGACTACGGTTTCCTTCTTTACATTTTCTGTCTAAAAGGAGGGAGGGAATGGTTTTGACCTGGGGCCCGGAGGCCAGCAAGGTCCCCCAGGAGAGGCAGGATGGGAGCTGCGGATGAGGGGGACCCTGGCAGTGACCACCAGGTGCAGCCCCTGGGGTCACAGGCCCATGCTGGGGTCTCCCTGCCCCAAGCCCCTGCCTCAGTGAAGGGGAGGGGGCGGCTTTAGCTGGCCCCAGTGAAGCAAGTCAGGGCCCACGCCAGGTAGAGGCCACGCTGCAGCGGAAGCCTTTATCCGGGGACTGCACCCTGGGTCACCCTTCCCAGTGCAGCCACAAGGAAATGGTCAACTAAGAGCCCACCCATTCCAGCAAACTGCTGGTGGGGCCCAGCTCTGGACAAACCCCTGGCTCTGGACACACCCCTGGCTCTGAGTGCAAGCCGAGCCCTCAGTGCAGCACCTGCCCCCAGGTGCGCACCTGGCCTCCAGCACAAGTAACCCTGTTGTGTCTCCTGCAGCCCGTCCAGGTCACACCCAGGTCACACGCAGCAGGATGAACTGCCCCTCATTTGCATCTAAGGCTCGGGCTTCAGCAAGGTGGGCTTCTCAGGAAAGGAAGCCCCCCTGGCCATGTTCCCCACTGTGCTTGGGATGTGAGTGATGGGGGTGTCCTCCCTGGGGGTGGCCTCGGGGCCCAACAGCCCCCTCCCCCAACAGGCCTGGCTGAGCCCAGTCCTCAGGGCAGGAGCAGGAGTTGGCCCAGGTGAACGCGCCTCAGAATCACAGGGGCGCTTGGCCTGGCAAAATGCAGGGTGCCGGGCCCACCCCTGGACTTCCTGCCGCAGCGGGTCTGGGCTGGGGCCAGGAATCCTTATTTCAAACCACTTCACAGCTGATGCTATGCTGCTGGCCCAGGAGCCATGTCTGAGGGCCTCTGACTCAGACGGAGCAGCCCCGAGGCATCAGTCAGTGAAGCAGGCGGTCGTACAAATAAACTATGCCATCCATTTACCGTCTGATTTTCCCACCTTTAAGAGTGGTGTGGGTGCTGAGAAGTAGTTCTCTATCTTTAAGATAACAGTAGTCCGCCAGTACTAGGTGGCAACTGACATGCAGCTTCCATGACAGGAAGACAGTAGGGAGGGGTGGGGCCTGGGGCAAAGGCCCTGCCGAATAGGGTGTCCCCTGCTCCCTTCTGCTGCTGTTGCCATGCAGGGAAGTGGACCCAGTGTCGCCTGGTCTTCCTGCCTTTCAAGAGAAATGCCCTGGCTGCAGTAAAGCTGAGCCCACTCCAGCCTGGTTGGGGGCACTCAAAGTGGGGAGACTCTCACCCGAATCTCAAATGCAGCCCCAGTGCCCCCTCCTTCAGTCGTTCATACTCCAGGCAAAGACAGGCCCTACAGGGGGGCTGAGAACTGGGCTGACACTTCTCCTCATCACTGTAGCAGGCCAAGCGGTGTCCCCAAAGGTGTGTCCACCTGGACCGGGTGGACGTGACCTTATTTGGAAAAAGGGTCTGGCAGGTATAATTAAGGATCTCGAGATGAGGTCATCCCAGATTACCCAGGTGGGTCCAGAACCCAGTGGCATATATCTTTGTAAGAGAGGTGAGGGAGATTAAAAGCAAAGAAGGGAAAAGATTTTTTTCTCCAATCACAAAAATGTGAAAACTATTCTTGGTTCACAGGCCTCACATAACAGGTGACAGGCCAGATATAGCTCCTGGGCAGTCGTTTGATCACCTCTCTAAGATTCAGAGGGTCCTGAACCAGGTCCTTGGTTTTGAGAAGCCCCACCAAAGAGGGCCTGGCCTCTGCCACCCACAAATCTCTTTGTTTGCTTTGTATGAGGTTCCTAGGGCAGCTCTAACACCACAGAGGGGGTGGCTTAAACCACAGATGTTTCCTCTCCCAGGCTGGGGCTGGAGGCTGAGACCCCAGTGTGGGCAGGGCCGGCTCCCCCCAAGCCTCTCTCCTGGGCATGTGGACGTGGTCCCTTCCCTGTGTCCCCACGTGGCCGTCCCTCTGCGTGTGTCTGTGTCCTGACCACCTCTTCTTATAAGGACACAGTCACCTTAGATCAGGTGGGCCCATTTTGTCAGAGCTTCAACATAGGAATTTGGGGACATGGCTCAGTTGATGACGTGCTTTAAGCACTAACAGAAGGCAAGCTCCCTTTGGAGACAAGGCATTGATTGTCTTGCCCTGTCTGAACCAGGGCCCCTGATGAGGGCTTTTCCCTCAGACGTGGCTGCTCCCTGGCCACCCTGCCAGCACTGAGCCAAGTGGGCCCGTCCTGTGATCCCAGGACCTGAAAGGCAGGGCTTAGGGCTGGGGAGAGTGGGCATCAGGATGGGTCCCGCCACATCCGGGGGAACCAGTTTGGTGTGTTAGCAGTTTTGGTTGAAACTTGAGCCATGGGGTTGCTCAGAAGAGCTGCCCCAAACTCTGAAACTAAAGCCTCTGCTGCTAGTGTCTGGTCCCAGGGAGGCTCCCGAGCCTGATGGACGCTGGCGATAAGGGGAGCCTCAGCCGAGGGGGGCGGCGTGCTCTGCCCTGGGTACTGCCGTCCCTCAGAGCCTCCCAGCCCATTGCATGTAGACTCACAGGCCCATGAAGACAGCGTCAAGCCAGTGCCATGAAAGGACAGTGGAGCGTTCTGTCAGCCACCCACCGTTCCCCAGAGGTGGCTGCTGCCCCCAGCCCCGTCCTCCCAGTTCCCGTGCAAAGGCATTTGCTCCTCTCATGACCAAACTCTTCCCCAAACCTGCTTCTCTCCCTGGATAATCCTGGTCCCACACTGCAGCCGCTCTCCAGCCCCTGGGCCGTCCAGCAGCTCCCCGCGGGGCCCCTGCTCCCTTCTGTGGGGCCTCCTTGAGCTCCCTGTTTGAGACCCCCACGGCCCTGTGGGTCCCCAGCCCGAGCAGCTGGTCCGGGACTCTCCGGGCTACCTCTGCGTCCCCTTCGCTCTTCCAAATGCTCGGCGCTGTGTGACTGACTCCCTGTGTTCAGTCCCTCTGTTTGAAATCCTTGGTGTGGTGTCTCTTGTCCTGACAGGTGTAATAATTTGCTCTGCAGTGTCAGTACTTAATGTTGCACCATGGCCAGTATCCCACAGCCCCAGGGAGGAAAAAGCACCTGTTAGCTACACAAAAAGTGGTGCAATAGGAAGGAGAAGTGTGTATAAAACAGGTCACAAACATGGTGAAGCGTAAGATCCCAGCTAGAAAAATCAAATTCCTCCCCAAAATAGAAACAAGTGACCAAGATGAACCATCAGAGGAGCAAATGGCCCACCTGGACCCCTGCAGACGGGCTTTCTGGTCTGCCTCCTGTGGGCCACCTCGGCCGCCATCCTCTGGGCTTCCAGGCCGGCCCCGCACACCAGGAGGAACGCTTCCGTCTCCAGAGGGGAAGCACACAACAGGACGCTCTGCGTGGGCTGACATTTTGTTCCAGATTGAAGCACCATGACCCCCACCTCCATGCCGTGACTTCAGTCTAGCAGGGAGATGGCAGGGAGCCCCTCACGGGAGGCCCTGTGGCTGTGAAGGGGCAAGACAGAGGATCTGCCCAGAGTCCTCGGTCCCTTGTGACTAGCACAGGGGCTCAGACCCGAGCACCGTCCATCTCAGGACTGCAAACCAGGTTGCTGCTGCTCCTTTCCCACCCTTGTGGGCATCCGTTGTCCCTCACCCTCGCACATTAAGATTTGAAAAGCATGGACTGTCCTCGACCCCAAGGTGTCCTTTCTGTTTATGGAATGCATTCCTGTCGGCATTCGTTGACCTGATCTCCTGCCAACGCCGTGGCCAGGGATGGGGCGTGGACGTCAGCGTTCCATCTGGCAGGGAAGGAGGTGGAAGCCTGGGGAAGGCAGACACTTGCCTGGGGTCTTGTGGCTAGTGCTTCCTCCCTGAGCCCAGACCTCTTCTGCCTAAAAGACAGATTGCCGAAATACAAGAGCTCTCTGCCGATGAGCTGCGGTGGCCGCAGGAGCGCGCCTTTTTCTGAAGCCCCCTGTGCCGTGCAGCCCGGCTGCCCTGGCCCACCGCGTCACTGTGCCCCTGCACCAGGCCGCCAAGGCCCTGCTCCCTCAGGCTGCTCCTACCCAACAGCTGAGCACGGCTGGGACTCTAAGGCAGACCTGTTCCTGGGAGGCCCGGGACTCCCCTGATGAATGACTCTGGCTCAAGATCCCCCGTGGCCTTGCCGACCTCACGGTGCGCCAGCCCCCTCTCCTGGACCCACGCTCGTCTTGGACAGGAGCCAGATGTCCTCCTAGCCCTGCCCAGCACCTCCCATTTTCTCCTGTGGGCCTGTCCCCTGGTAGAATCCCCATGCTTTACTCCCACCTTGCTGCCGGCTTCCCGGTGGACCCAGAGTAACACACAAACCAGCTGCCGAATCCCCTCTGAATGACAGAATGAATGGGCTGACCCGTCAGGAAAGTGGCTAGGTTCACCTTGCAAAAACTAGCAGATCCAACCCTTCCCCCGCCACCTCTGCAGAGTGAAGGTGGAAGCCTGTGCCCCTGCCTGCAGTGGCCCTTCCCTACTGCCCTCCGCGTCTTCGTCCACAGTGGCAACAGGAGTATCTTCAGGTGCTCTGCTAGCTTGTGGGTCATCTGCTGAGACCTATTTGTGGCACTTTAAAACAGTGTACAGGTTTGAGAAGGCCATCGATGCCAGCGCTGTGACCCGGAGCCCGCCCCCGACTGCTCGTCACAGCCCCCGGCCACTTCTCGTTATGCACTGACCATGAACGCTGAGTGGAGGTGAATCACCCTGTCCTGGCCTGTGTTTTTCAGAATCTGTTGGTGGGAACGGATGAGGAAGACTGGTTCATAGGAGATAAAGTTCAGAGAAAACGGGGCACATTCAACCTGCAGTACCCCATCTCTTGGGCAGCTATCGCTAACTGGGACAACATGGAAAAGGTGAACCGCAGCTCTGGTGGGGTGGGACCGGCTCACAGGGCCCCCTACCCCCTGCCCGTGCTGGGGGGTGTGCCTGCTGCCCTGGCACTTGGGAAGGGAGGCACCTCCCGCATCCAGAGATCTCTGGCGTCTCCCAGTGCCCAGTGCCTGTAGATGCTGCATCAGGGAACTGACTGACCACAGAGGTTGTGGAGCCTGAATCCTGCCCCTGCTACTTATTATCTGTGCCATTTGGGACACAAATAGCTGGCCTCTCTGGCCCTCAGTTTCCTTATCTGTAAGAAAAGGGTATAATTTTCCCTACCACATAGCACTATTTGGAGGATTAAAAGGGATGATAGACAAGAAGTTCTTAATCCACTTCACACCTGTTAGGACAGCTATTATAAAAACAACAGAAAATCACAAGTGTTGGCAAGGGTGAGAAACTGGAACCTTGTGCTCCACTGGTGAGAATGTAAAATGGTGCAGTACGGCAGGTCCTCAAAAACTGAGCTAGAATTGCCATATGACCCAGCACGTACCCCTCAGGGTATAAAGTGAGGGCAGGAAGATGCCTTTGTATCCCACATTCACAGCAGCATTAGTCACAAGAGCTAAAATGTGGAAGCAACCCGGGTGCCCACTACCCCTGGCTGCATGAACAGAACGTGGGCTGCTGGCGTGGGTAAGCGAACAATGGAATAGCATCCAGCCTTAAAAAGGGACGAACTCCCAACACCCCTGACAACGTGCCTGAGCCCTCAGGACACCATGCTGAGTGAAATGGGCCAGACACAGAAGGAGATGCTGTGTGAGTCCACTTTCAGGAGGACCTGGCGTCATTGGGTCACAAAGACAGAAATAGGTCGGCGGGCGTCTGGGGCTGGGAAGGGCTGTGGAGGGTTGGTGTCAATGGGACAGAGTTTCTATTTGAAGATGATGGGAAGTTCTGGAGATGGTGATGGGGTCCCTTGTACCACAGTGTCAGTGAGCCTAATGCCACTGAGCTGTACACTTAAAAACGTTAAAATAGTAAATTCCTTGTATATATATTTCACCACAATAAAAATTTCCTTAGTCCAGCATAGAAAGGACATAATAAGTTGGCTAATTGGAACCACTCTGTCTCAGGAGCTGAAGGTTCTTATCAGCGCCTCCAAATCGGGTTGACCAGGTCGTGTGCTGTCTTAGAAGATGGACTGATTATATAAGCTGCATAAAAGATCACCCCCAAAACTTAGAGGCTTAAAACAATGACGCTCACCTGTTGCCTCACAGTCTCCTGGGTCTAGGGTTTGGGGAGCCGCCCAGCTGGGGCTCCTGGCTCAGGATCCCTCTGGAGGCTGCAGTCGGATGTCAGCGGGGGCCGCGGCGTCTGGAGGCTCGGCCAGGCCGGAGGATCCGTCTCGGAGGCGGCGCTCTCCTCTGGCTCCCTCCTCACGCGTGGCTCTCTGCAGGGCCGCTGGGAGGTCCTCTCAGCCTCCTGCTGACTTCCCGCAGGCCACGGTGGAGGCGGCACTGCCTTTGTGATGTAGCCTTGGAAGTCGCACACGGTCACTTTTGCCATATTCTGCAGGTCACCCGAGGCAGTCCTGCTTCGAGTGGGAGAGGTTTGCAGGGGGCATGGGAGCTGGGTGCTGTGGGTCACTGGGGCCACTGGGAGGGTGTCTTGTCTGGGGCAGCACCACCCACAGATTTCTTCCTGCCTACACAGCTGAGGTGTTGACCCTGGTCCTGGCTGTAGCTCCCAGCATGTGGCAGGGACTAAATGCAGACCGGTCTCTGGACTGCACTGGCCGCGGGACCTGTGCTCCCCAGGCCACGGCTTCCGCCTCCTCCCCTCTCCTTGGTGGGGCTCACGCCGCCTACCTGAGCCCCAGCGCTGCTGATTTCTTGTGTGTCTTCAGTTTGTTCCAGCTCTTGGTTTCAGGCTCTTGCCGAATACCAGGACTGCCGGCCAGGGGGCTCTTCTGCTCGTATCTGATGGTGCCTCTTCCTTGCTCTGGCCCATCTGTGGCCAGCCACCCGGGCACCAGCACCCTGTCCAGCTTTGGCTGTTCCACGGGCACCACGTAGCCTGCCTTGTGCGCTCGCACATGCTGTTCCCCCTTCCCTGAGGCCCTTCCTCCACAGACCCCCAGGGAGCATGTCCTTCCCTCCTGTCTCCCGTTCCCCAGGGAGCCTTCCTCCCGGAGCAGGCATGAGCCTTGACAGTGGTGAGTAACTGCTGCTTGCTGAGCACGTGTGCACCAAGCACTCTGTCAAGTGCTGTGGCCGGAACTGTGTCCCCAGACTCACATGTCAGAGCTCTGACCCCAGCACCTCAGAATGTGGGTGTGTTTGGAAATAAGGTACAGTGGGGCCATAGGGGGTCCTAATCCCAGGAGGGGCATCCCTATCAGAGGAGGTCAGGAGACACACGCACAGAGGGACGGCCACAGGAGGACACAGGGAGGGGACGGCGTCCGCACGCCCAGGAGGCTCAGGGGAGCCGGCCCTGCCCACCTCTGGGCTTCGGCCTTCCAGCCCCAGGCCTGGGAGAGGAGATGTCCGGTGTTTAAGCCCCATCTGCGATGTGTGTTATGACCACCCCAGGAAACGAGTACCCTAGGATTTCTACAAATGTCACAGCATCTAATCCTCCGTGAGTCAGGGAGCGTTTCCATCCTGCAGGTGAGCAGGCAGGCTCCTAAAGGTCAAGTTGCTGATCTGGGCACACAGCTGGTGCGTGGGAGGCCGGGGACCCCTGTGAGGCCTGCAGCCTGTGCCCTGTGCCCTGTGCCCTTCACCGAGCCTCCCTTCCTCCCGCATATCGCGGGCTCACCATGCTGGCGGGGGCTCCTGTCCGACCCCAGCCAGACCAGGAGGTCCTCCAGATGGGCTGCGCCTCCTGCGTCCTGCTCCCTTTCCCAGCCCCAGGCCTGGTACACAAGTATGTTCTGTGTCTTGTCCAAAGCCACCCTCTCTCCTGCTGCGAGTTGCAATCGCCTTTGTGCCCGAAGAAGCTGCTTTGTGGTGTTGACAGGTCCTCTGCCCTGCGGAAGGCCTGCTGCAGTGCCCGGGGGCCTCCCTGTGCCCCCTCTCCCCTCAGGTTTGGCATCACTCCTTCTATGCGGTGCTCTGTGTCGCCCTGGAGCGGCATCCTCTGATGGTGACCGAGCCACCTGTGTCTCGAGGTCCAACAGAGAGAGAGAGCGTCGCAGGTAAGAGAGCAGGCGCTGGGCTGGGGTCGGGGAACAGGCCCCAGGGTGGGCAGCTCCGGCCTCCTCCCAAGCCTTGCGCCTCGGGGACCCCTTGGGGTACCATCTCTTTGTTCAATGAGACAAACACCAGCGAGAGCTGCCCCCTGTGGCGTTAGTGGCAAGCATTCTGGCGACCCCGGGAGAGCTCGCCGAGCAGGCGGGTGTGGGTGAGGCATTTGATGGGAGCTGTAGACCCAAGAGCCACTCTACAGGCGGGGCAATGATCAGCCCCTTTGCACAAATGACATGGGGGGCGTCCAGGAGCAGTGGCTTGGCTAAGGTCGCGGGGCAAGCAGTTGGTAGGCAGGCCTGGCCCCTGGTGGTCTTACCCTGCGACCCCTTCTCAGCATAGCTGTGGGGTGTGTCCTGCTGGGAGACCTAACTGTGACTGATCCAGGACCTCTTCCCTCTGAGCCCCACCCTGGGCAGGCCCCCAGGAAGGAGTTGGTGGTGAGTGCTGACCAGACTGAACTGGATTAAACTGGATCTCAGAGCCCGTGAAGGGCGCAGGCTGGTGAGAATGGTGGTGGGGGTGGGCAGCCCCCTGTACAGACTGCAGGGCCCTCCGTAAGGCTGGAGTGGGGCCAGGGGGGCCGGCTGCAGGGGCTGCCCCTGGCCACCCGGGTCTGTCACATCTGTAGGCCTGAGGAGGCCACTGATGAGCTGATGGAGCAAGCAGCGAGGTCCCCCATGAGCGCAGAGTCCCTGGGGCCCCGCGGGGCCTCCTGCAGGGGGCGGTGACTCAGGGGGCAGGCCTGGCAACTCACTGCATCACCAGCACATGGAGGAGCCTGCCGGCGTGGCCCCGGAGCACAGCACCGTCGATCACAGCGCAGGTGTGAGCTGCCGCCTCAGGTAACACGAAGCCCTGTCGGGGCTGATGAGTCCCCTGCACATGGGCAGGTAGGGCAGAGGTGGGCCACAGCTGGACTCCGTGCGGACCGGGGCACAGAGCCCACAGCCGTGCGACAGCAGGTGCTCACCGGGGCCTGCGGGCCACAAGGAGAAGAGAGACGGCTGTCCCTCAGCCCGAGGGAACGTGCTGCTCCCAGGCTGTCCTGGCCCAGCCTCTCCGGAGACACAGGACCGTAGGGGATACAGACTTAATATGCGAACATAGATCCCATGATTATGGAGGCGGACCAGTCCCAGCATCCGAAGGGCGGCTTGGCAGGCTGGGTCCCCGGGAGAGCTGATGGGAGAAGGTCCAGGACAGAGGCAGGAAAATCAGTGTCCCAGTCCAGAGGCCATCAGGCAGGTGCATTTTCCTCTTACTTGGGGAGGGTCAGGCCTTCTGTCCTATTCAGGCCTTCAGCTGACTGGATGAGGCCCACCCACCCTGGGGAGGGGCATCTGCTTTACCCAGTCTGTGGATTTAAATGCTAATCTCATCCAAAAGTACCGTCACAGACACATCCAGAATAATACGAGTGTCTGGGCCCCAGTGGCCCAGTCAAGATGACACGTAAAATTAGGCCTCACACAAACCATGGTGCAGCCGTGCAGCCTGTCCCCGGCACTTCCTGCCCCTCCTGGGCACTCAGCCTGCCCTGGCTCTCTCTCTATTCACCCTTAATAGTACCAGGGTCCAAGCAGGAAACTGAAGGAACCCCCACATGGGGTCATTTTGGTGAGACTTTCCTGGAGAGATTCATACAGATGGGAGCTTAAGTTTCAGAAAAACAACACATGGTGTACAGAGCTCCTGCCAGTAATGGGAGCCGCTACCCAAACCAGAATGAGAACACGGCCACCAGCACCCAGAGAGGGCCACTGGCAGGCCCGGAGGCCCGGGAGGGACCACCAGGGACGGAGCGGGCCGCCAGAACTCCGTCTCCTTCTCCCGCCTCCCTCTGAGCTCCATCTGGGCCCCTCATGGGCAGGACCCGGTGGGTCCCTCAGGGAAAGGGGATCTGTGGCTACTGCCTAGGCAGGGAATGGTGGAGAAAAGCAGAAACTTCTGCAGGAAATGGAAGGCAGCATGGAAGGAATGCCTCCTCACAGTGGGAAGGTGGACTTCTCCGCATCAGGGGTTCTGCTGTGAGCCCCCATCATGCCCTGGCCCCATCCCTGCCAGCGCCCCTTGGTCCAGGTGCCAACCTGCAGGGCTCCTCCAGAGGTGGAACAGACTGGGAAGGGCGGGGCCGACTGTCCTCCTGGAATAAATCTGTATCTTAGCTGGATTTCTGAGGGCTGTGTTCCAGAAGAGAAGCCCATGGGCAGAGCAGCCCAGTGTACAGGGAACAGCCCGGCTTTCCCAGCACGTGTGACCCCAGGTGGATGACCTGCCCCTGCACAGTCTTGGTTTCCTTATCAGAAGGATGATCCCTGTATCACCCTGGGGGTTGTCATGGAAACAAAATGCGTTAATGCCCAAAGTGCTTGTCACAGGGCCCAGCGGGTGCTGGCATTCAGCAGGTCTCTGCTTTCCCATCTGTGAAGTGGGAGTTTGATCACAGGAACCCCGGAGACCCTTCCAAGCTCTGTGACTCTGGCCACATGCCAGGCCAGAGGGGCTGGGGTTGGATTTTGTCTCTGCTTTTAGGGGGAGGGGTCTGTAGTTGGATCTCAAAGCTGGCCTGCCACCTAGAGCCTGGGCCCTGCCTCCTCCAATCCCTGCCATGCCCATGCCTATGTCCTTCGTGATGGCGCCTGCTTCCACAGGTCCCACTGCGGGGCCCTTCCCCACAAACGTACATGTGGGGGGCTTCCTGTTTGGGGTCTGTGAGTAAGGCCGCTGTGCATAGGCTTGACCCTGTCTCTGTGTGGACGTGTGCTCTCACTTTTCTGGGGGAACCCTAGCTCTCACCGACAGCCACCCCCAGTCACACCTAGTCACCCTCTGGTGAGTGACATGCTCACTGGTGTCCCCCGGCCGTGTGTGATACCCTGTTGTTTACAGACCCTGTCTCAGCCCAGTGATGAGGTCTTTGCCAGAAGCCGGTCAGTCCTTTTCTTGAGCAACTGCCAAGCTCACACCCCAGCTGCCCCTCTATTGCCTGTCATGCTCCAGGGCCACCATACACTTGTCCTAACTGACCCCAAGCTGAGTACTGGACAATGGGGAGAGCCCCTATGCCCAGGAGCCTGAGAAATCAGTCACAAAAACCCAATCCACAGGGATCCCTTGAAACCTTGCTAGCCACCCCACTGGCCATCCACAACCTAACCCGACAGCTCCAGCTCACTGTCCCCTGTCCCCAGGTGCACCCCACGGCCTTGCCCAGCAGCCTTCTCTGTGTGGAGCCGTACCTGGCAGCGTGAGCCTTTCATCTACCCAAGTGACCCTGTGTTGGGTCCCACCATCAAAATAACACTGAATCTGTCCTGTAAGGGTTTGTCCCATAAGGTCCTGTCCAGGAAGGTTCTGTCCGAACCAGTCCTTGGGGTGTAATGTCATTCTTGGCTTGCTCAACCCCCAGCCCTCAATTTGTAAAGCAAGGCTATCATCCAAGTTCTAAAAAGATCCTGTCTATGTTTAGGGACATTTGGTGGGTTGATGATGACAATGAAGATGATGGTGGTGGTAGTGGTGATGGTGGTGATGGTGGTGTTGGTGGTGACGATGATGATGACGGTAGTGGTGATGGTGGCGGCAGCGGTGACGGTGATGTAGTGCTAATGGTGCTGATGGCGGCGGCAGTGGTGGTGGTGGCGGTGATGGTGTTCGTGGTGGTGATGGTGGTGGTTTTGATGGTGGTGATGATGATGGTGGTGGAGGTGGTGATAGTGACAATGATGGTGGTGGTGGTAAGCTCAGCTTTACAGAGTACTTACCCTGTGCAAGGCATTGGGCTAAGTAAACGTCTCACATGTCTCTCATTGCTTCATGCTCCGGCACCTGAGAGGGAACAGTTATCTCCACTGCAAGAGGAATTGGCTTAGGAAGGTTAGGGGACTTCAACATCCCATACTAGTTAAGTGTAGCAACTGCGATGTGAGCTCAGGGACTCCAGACAAGGACATGCCTGTCCCACTTTTCAGCCCCTTCCTGGACTAAGTTCCCCGCCTGTATAACCCGCATGACACCCATTCCCCACAAACCTGTAACCCCCTGCATTGTGCTTTCTGGTCTTCCCAAGCAAGAGGTCTGTGTCCAAAGCCACATGAAGTATGAATAGCAGCAGAGGAAAGCAGGGAAAGTGAGGTCAGCCGGGACAAAAGCATGCATTTTATTGACACCTGACACTCAGCAAGATCTGTCTGTGCATATTTCATCTCATTCTTACAACAACCCTCTGTGTGGGGTTAATTCCATTCCTGAAGATGAGGAAAGGTCAGGTTGAAGAGAGAATGAACTTGCCTAAAGCCAGGCATTTGGTCAACGGCAGAGGTGTGGTTTGGGCCTAGAGTTGTCTCGCCAAAGCCCAGCCTAGGTGAGGAAGGGGAAGATATCAGGAGATGCAGCTTCCCAGAAGCCAGGGAAGAGAAGGGAACGGGTAACAGCATCAGCTGCTGGAGAGAAAGAAGTCAGAAAAAGTCTGAAGCGTGTGGCAGGGTTCGGAACGAGGGAGCCATGATTAACCTAGGCAAGGGCAGGTGGGCGGAGTGGGGAAGGTGGGAGTTGACGTCAGGGGACTCAGGAACCAGAGGATTTCCAGGCGAGCGAGTGCAGGGAGCTCTGACCCAAACTCAAACATAGCATAGGTGAACGTAAAACCGTAACGCCAAAGGACATGACTGGGTCTTACCGCCCACTGTCAGGCACCCTGAAGATGGAAGGGCTGTGACCTTCCAGGTATGTCCAGGAGGGCGTCCGGCTTGGGTAATTCTCCAGGGGAGGGGGAAGCTATGGGCTGTTTGTAGCTGACACTTAGAGCAGGTGGGGGTGGGGGTACCAACAGCACCCCCTATTTTAATAGAGAATAAAACTGAATTTGATTTTCCAGCCCCCTAGAAACACACATCGTTTATATATAAAGATGTCAACTCATAAAATGGAGACATTTTTCAAATGTTTGTGTTTTAGTCCACGATATCCCTATCCTGCCCTCTGGAACCTGGCCCAGCACTCACTGCAGATGAAGAGGTCCTGGCGGGTGAGATGAAGCAGAAGGGGCAGCTCCTTTATGCTGCCTCGGCCCTGCTACAAGGAGCTGCACCTTCAGACAGATGCTCGGTAGGGAAGGAAATGCTTCTGTGAGCTCAGGTCACACCCAAGCCCTCTTCTGTCTGGCCCTTCTCCTTTCTCCCACGGCTGACCGGGGGTGCCTCCGGCACGTGAAAGAGAAATGCTGCTCTGTGGCTGTGGATTTGAACAAGGAGAAAGAGGACGCTGACTCGCCTTCCTATGCCCAGAAATATCGGCTTTCTGATGGCCAGGAGATCCACCCTGGGCAGGAGAGATTCCTCCGCCCTGAAGGGCTTTTCCAGACAGGCCTGATCGGTGAGCCCTGGGAAGGGGACAGAGGTGAGCCCAGGCCTTAGGTGGCTGCGCACGCTGTGAGGGGGAAGGAGGAAGGGGCTGGGGCCGCCAGCAGGAGATTCTATTTAAAAAAAAAATTGGCACCTTGTTTCAAAAGTGCCTGATACCAATTACCCCTTATTAAGCCCCCACTATGTGCCTGTTATGTTGCTGACCATTGTACGTGGGTTGTACCTTTAATCTTCCTTTCATCTCCCCCATTTTTCCAATTTAGCTGAGGAGAACTCCTGGGTGGGGAAGGTAAAATCATTTGTCCAATAGGATTAAGCACCACCTCGGGCTGCAAGTCTTCTCTTTTGCAATGTCTTATTTATTCTCCACCTACTTGACAAAATAATTGAAATATACCAATCAAGACAACTAAAGCAGAGAAGTAAAATCTGTAATTTGGAGGGAACTTCATACATCTGGCCTAGAGAGATTTTAAAATAACACCGAGTTGACTAAGCTCTTGGCAGGCAGAACAGGAAAAATGATGGGTCAGAAAATTCCCATTGATTGAGAAAATCCATCAGTGGGGGTCATGAAAACCAATTATTTCTTGGTAGCAGTTTTAAAATAACTGGTCACATTCATAAGGGGACAGAGGGGACTAAAAGAGAACTAGCCACTTTCCCGGGATGCGTGCCCGGTGAGCCATGGCATGTACGTCAGTGTAAGTGAGCTGGGGTGTCTGCTTCCCCCGTTAGACTGCTCAGGGCTGAAGGCTTCCAACATGGTCCGTGCCCCCCAGGCATTAAGTGGATAAATGAAGAAGTCCTTGACTGAAGTCCTTCACCCACGTGTTAAAGTTCTCCCCTGGGTCTGGTGGATCGCAGGGAGTGCCAGCACAGCCAGGATCATGCCGAGAGGGGCAGTTCGCTGCATACCCTCATGGGGCCAGGCATGTCCTGACGATGCCTGCCAATGAGCCTGTATTCCGAGGTTATGCAGTGGGTGCTCCCACAGAGGGGGGCAGTGAGGTTCCAGCAGCGCCACCCCGCCCTCCCAGAAGCCCACACTATTGCATGGACAGTAATACGACTCACCTGTCTTTCAAGGGCTGTGCTCTTCATGTTTGTATTTATTTATATGGACAAGCGATGAGTCAAGAGAAGATGTTAACTAGACCTGCTGTGGTCATTTCACAGTATAGACAAATACCCAATCATTCTACTGGGTGACTGAAACTGACATGTTGTACATCAATTACACCTCAGTAAAAAATAAGTACCAACTTCAGAAAGAAAGGAACAATCAGTGTAATTTTCTGAAGGCTACCTGAGCACGGGCGCTGCCTTTACAGAGACCCTTTCATAAAGTCATGGATACCAAAGCGTGACAAATTAGTAGCTGTCAATAGCACTTGAATAGAAATTCTCTTGGATGAGAGAGGAGAATTAGTATTTGTTTGTCAGTCATTAGCGGTTGTGCTGGGCAGTTCACATACACGTCTTTCCCAAACCTGCAGGGCCTTGTGGCCTGTGGGGCCATTTGCCCCCCCGCACTCAGCGCTGCCTGAGACTTGGGCACCCCAAGTGCCTTCAGCAGGAAGGGAGAGCCCCGGTGTGCACAGCCAGCCCAGCCTCTGGCCCCAGAGCTCCCTTCCCTCCTCTGCCCACCCTGACAGGGAGGACCAGCCTAGGGGTCCACATGACAGCTCTCCAGAGCATTGGCCCTCCGGGAGAGTCTCTTCGGCCACATTGTGGCGGGTACTGGTTCCTGTTCCGGCTTGCAGTTCCGGATGCAGAAAGAAATATCTGCCCTGGTTTCCCCTACAATTAATGTGAAGGTATGGTCCTCCCAATCCACCCTTTGGGGGCTTCCCAAGTTTGCTCCTCAGGTATTTCTGGAATGCCTCTGATGTGCATGGTGCTTGGGGACCAGAAAACGAAAGTGACAAAAACCCCCGGAGCTTGCGTTCTGGGGTGGGCGGTGGAAGCAGTAAAAAGTGCAGATCACCAGTGGTGGAAGTCCGTGTGTTGAGGGGCCGTCAGCCACCCCACCTGGGGGAAGCAGCAAGGGAAGCTGGGGGGAGTGGTCTGGGCGGTCTCCTCGGGCAGGTGGCACTCGAGAAAATGCAGGAAAGAGGAGGCAGGGTGCTGGGTGGATGCGTGAGGAAGAGGCCATTTCTCTGTTGGTAGTTCTGCTTTCTCCCAACTGCATGAATCATCCCAGTTTCGTGCACATTTTTGTTTAGTCTGTTTGGATGAGATGTGGTTGGGGTAGGCCACTCGGGGGTAGGTGACACCTATTGCTGGAAGGAAAGAGCGTGGAGGGCCCCGGGCACTGGAATGGGCTCTTTTCCTGCCTGACCTTGAATGTACTTTTTGTTCCCCTTTCTGACTCTTTTCCTTGTCTTTTTTATCCTTAAAATGACAGCATCATTTCTTCTTTTAAGCAATACCGTCAAATGGCTCCCCCACCATGCCTAGTTCTGTGGGGCAACAGTCAGGAAGCGTCCGACCTGGGGGTGCTGACCCTCCTCCAGCGCCCCCCGGCCGGGGGTCTCCACACCCTCCTCCTGCTGCTGGCCCCGCAGACCCCTGCAGCAGTGCGGCTGCCTTCCTGGTCTAGAGTAATGGGCATGTGCTGTTATGATGGGGAAACCAGCGAACCATGCAGATGACGACCGCCTGACCCACGCAAGCGTAGTCATCCCACGGGTGTGGAGCTGGTGCCCTCCTCCCAGCCCAGAGGGCACCTGACCGGGATAAGAAACCTGCTCTCTTTCTGGTGAAGTGGATTGACAGTGAAGGAGGTCCGTGTAAGAGGGGGAGCGAGAGAACGTCTGGAGACCGTGTAGAGGGCGGGGAGGGCTTCCTCCGGGCTGTCCGATGACTTGGGGGGCTTTTCCTTACCTGTGTTTTCCTTCCACATAGACTTGGTGTAAGTGTAAAACATGTCATCTTTTTAGAGCAAATCTAAGAGCCGAGGGCAAGTCCTCTGCTCCCGCCCCTTTCTCCCTATCATTTAAAACCACGGGCAGTAGGACATGGGCCTTAAGCATCTTCAAAGGTGAGAGGAAATTGTATTTTCTGGGGAAAGAAACGGGTGTGCCTGGAGCTCACGCCGGGGTTGGTACTCTGCGTCCCCTCCGCAGAGCAGCAGCTCGATGCTGGCTTCTTCCTCTTCCCCCGCCTCCCTCCGTGCTCCCTGCCCCGCTCTTCTCCTCTCTGCCTCCTCCACCCCATCCAGGTGTCCACCAGTCCCTGTGCCACGTACGGTGCCTGGGTGGGTGGCTCCATCCTGTGCTCACTCTCTACCTTCAAGGACATGTGGGTCACCAGCCAAGAGTGTAAGGACTTCGGTTCCTCCATCGTCAGTAGGAGAAATTTGACTTGTGGCTTCCTGGACGCCATCACCTCCGTTGCCTGTCCCTTCAGTGGCGATTCGAGACTGAGCCTCAGAGCTCAGAACCAGTTCAAACTTGAGGGTGGCCCTTCCCACCCAGACTTCAATAAAAAAGGGTCAATAAAGAACAGGCGCTCTTCGCCTGGACAAGGCTTGCGGCATCCTGGGATGTGCCCCCAGGGCACTTACTACATTAATGCAGGGTAAGGAAGGCAGGGAATTTCTGGTGACCTCTGTGTACCAGCCAGCATGGCTAAGCTTTGCTGCAGTAACAAACATCCCCAGAATCTCAGTCCCATGAAACAAGAGTCTATTTCTCACTTGTGCTGAGTGTCCACTGGAGGTCAGTGGGGGCCCTCTCCTGTGTCACCCTCACTGCGGAAGCCAGCTGACGGAGCAGACAGCATCTGGAACATCGGCACTCATTGTAGATGAGCATAAAAGTGCCTCAGTGGGCCTTTCATTGGCACTGGAACACTCCAGCCCAAAAGGGACCCCCAGGACGTCCACCCACAGTTATTGCCCAGAGCAAGTCCCATGGTCCCAGATCACCGCAGCGGGCCAGGGGATGCCATCCTGCCAGAGACCTGACACCCCACCGGGGGAGAGCAGTGCCAAGGCTCTGGTTCTGTGAGGGCACAGTTAAGACGGTGTTCAGAGAGCACAACGCAAGGGTGAGTCGCGACCTTCAACAAATGTGATCCTCATGCTGTCACCGTGCGATTCCTTTTACAGAAGCTAGCTTCGTAATGCAGACACTGAAGCTGAGAGAGGCTAATGAGCGTGACCGAGGCGATGTAGACAGTGGCAGGGGGGTGATCCCCAGGTAATACCCCATAGAGTGCCGGAGGCTGTGTGCAGAGGGAGCCAGGCAAGAAGGTCGCCCCAGACGGGGGAGGGCGGCAGTGATGGGGCTTGACAGGATGATTTGAGGTTCATCTGGAAGGGAAGATGCACAAAGTATCAAGAAACCACCCCAGCGAGCTCCTCCTGGAGGTGCCCGGGGGGCAGCCCCCTTTCCTGGCAGCCAGCAGCACAGCCAGGTCACCACCCAGCCACACCCCTTCCCAGATGGCCCTCAGAGAGCCACTTTCCAGCGTGGCCCAAGGTCATTGTCCCTGCAGGTCAAGGACTTTAAAATCTGGGTACAGCGTGTCTGGACGGGAGCCACACCTTTTTGCTCAGCACTTTCTCCCTTCTGGAAATGCCTTTGGGATTGGTTTGGATGAGGCTTGTGCCCACACTCCCCGCCAGCTGTGGGCATGTGACCAAAGCCTGGCTGAAAAGCCCCAGGGGAGGATCCGCGGGCCAGGCCGGCGAGACTCGGTTCCAGGACGTTGCTGTTGGGCAGCAGCTTGTTCCGGGAAGGAGGTAACCGCTCAGACAAGAGTCCTGAGCTGCTGGCAGTAATCCAGGGGACCGGAGCCTGCTCGAGAATGAAGCCCTCCCAGAAGAACTCAGGCGTGGGGAAGGGGGCAGAGGGGAAGAGAGAGCAACTGAGACGCCTCACAGCCCAGACTGAGCCAACCAAGCCTGAGCTTCTCCTGTGGACTCGCGAGCTGAGAGGCCACTAAGTCCCACTTTTACTTAATCTAGTTTGTATTTGAAGGTGATTCTTTAAAGCCAAGTCTGGGACACCATCCCAGGGCTTGTGGCAGGGTATTTCCCCTTCTCCTCTGTCAGGGCCTTTGAGCCCTAGTTTTGCCCTTGGATTTAGCTTCGCATGTTCTTTTCCAGACACGGGGCTTTCAAACAGGCACCCTCCTGGGGGACTGTGTTCTCTCCTTCGCCCAGAAAGCCTCACTCTATTCGGGGCTCCTGGGATGGGGAGGGTTGAAGTCAGCAGGACCATGTTTGAGTCCTGACTCTGGTGCTCTCTAGTCAGGAGGCCTTGAACAGTTCACATCTGCTCTGTGGGAGTCGTTCTACCATCTGAAAAATGGGTGTCACACGTATAGCAGGCTTCCTAAAGGAAGGCCCGTCTGAGGCCCCAGCATCCTGACATCTCCACCATCAGAACTGGGAGCCCGGCCTGGGTCTCCGGAGCAGAAAGCAGCCTGGCTGCAGAGAGCTTCCCACTGGCTTTGCTGGCCCTCGCGTGGCTTTCTTTCCAGTCCCCCCCGTCTCAGCCGCCAGAACGAGCTGTGGGCTGCGGACCCAGGTGCATTCTCAACTCCCCGGGTCTCCTTCCTGCCTCTGCCTTCCCAGCCTCCAGCAAACGCTTGCAGGCACAGACGTACAGCAGCAGGTGCCGTGCTCTAGGCTCAGGAGAAAGCAATGAGAAGACGTTGACCCTGCCTCCCGAGAGCTCACCACGGGTCTAGAGAGGCTTTGGGGTGGGGCCGATGCCGGTGTGAGGCTTAAGCAGTGAGTGGGTTGCCATCTGGTGCTGCGCGTGGCAGCAGAGAAGGGAATCTACCGTCAACTACCGAGGGCAGGAGACAAGCCCACTCAGGAGGGTGTGAGCCAAAGGGTGTGAGCCTCTGAAACAGGAATGGAGTCCACCAGAGTTCAAGGGGAGGCAGCACCACAGGACGTTGAGGGCCAAGGGCCACGCACGTTCAGGAATCAGGATGGCGGGAGAGTCCCCTGAACCTTCTCTGTCGGGTGCCTGTCAGCCAACAGCCAGCCTTCTCTGCAGACACCTGCATCGCCCATCAGGGCAGCGGGGCCTCGGGCTACGGGCAGCCTGTCTGGGAGGTGAGCGGCTCTGTGCGGGGCGGGCGGTGCCACGCCTCCCTCATCTGTCTCTGATCTGTTCTTCTCCAGTCAGGGGTCAGTGCTTGGTCACCCCCACCCGGCAGCCCCAGAGCTATTGTCAGCCGCTGCCCCAGCGCCTCCCTGACGCTGCTCAGAAGCTGCTCTCCAGTGGCCGCCCCTGGAGCCCACGTGCGAACAGCAGAGGTGGGGTGCGGGCGGAGCAGTGAGTCATCCCTGCCCCACCTGCCAGGAGAGGCTCTCCCTGCCCTTCCCACTCCGGCGCTCTGAAGAGCTCTTCCCAGAATAATTTGGGATGCACGAGAGGAATCTTCCAGGAGGTCCAGCAGTAGGTGGTGGGAGATTCTGCTGCAGAAGGGGTGCCCTGACGGTGGGTCTTGGCACATAACCAGACGGGGCCAGCTGAGGAGGAAAGGAGCTGAGCTCCAAGCACGAAGGCCCCAGGCTGCTGGGCCACCACCTGGGGGCAGGGCTTGGGAGAAAACTGGGACCACCCCTGCCCTGCCCCTCCACTGCCCCAGCCAAGGGTGGGAGGTGCAACAGCGTGGCTTCCACAGGCAGGGGGCGCTGCTCACCCCCCCAGGCCAGGAGCCCTGGCACCCCAAACTCACACGTGGTCTGCAGGTGTCTAGGTGGTGGACATTCTGTGTTCAGGTGGGTGTCACTCAGCCCCCACCAGCTGATGTACCCAGGGGTGTCAGATACGGACCATCCTAGGTGTCCTGAGTGGTACAGGTGATGGGGTGTGCCTGAGCCTGGGGACCCCAAGCAGGCTCAGCGGACAGATGAGATGGGAGGCTCAGGCACCCTGAAGCAGAGTGGGGGGGCAGTGGGCAGCTCACAGCCAGGGAATGAGGGGTGTTAGAATGTGGAGTCTCACTAGGGCCTCTTTTTTCAGAGGGGCTGCCCTGCAGGGAGCTGTCTTGCCAATGCAAATTTGCTATGGATTCAGTGTGACCGAAGCAATTGACAGCAAAACATTCTTGGGGTGAAAGGGTTTTAACCAACTTTATTTCCAGGTGGCAGATCAGTCACCAGAACCCCGTTCACTCAGAGTGAGTCTGCATGCAGCAAGCCGGTCTCTGCCTCTGGGACCCTCTGTCCACACAACTGTCCTCTGGGACCCTCTGTCCACACAGCCATCCTCTGGGCCTCTCTGCCTGCACAGCCGTCCTCTGGATCTCTCTGCACAGTCGTCCCCAGCCGTCCTCTAGGCCTCTGTCCTCAGCGCTGCCACCACTCCAGCCTCTGCTCTGTTCTCCTGCAGCCTTGCAGCCCTGCCACTGTGTCGTGTGCCCAGAGCACTGGGCAGAGCACTTTATATAGAGTCAACAGCCATGTGTTGCCCGCAGGTGTGCAGTGAGCTAGCCAACCAGGGCCAGGTGAGAATCCTGGCCACAGGAACTCTCATTGTATCCACAGGAGCTCTTGGGGGTGGGGTGGAGCTCTCAGAAGTCACCCGTGCCCACAGCCAGCCCACAGCCCACAGCAGTGACACTGACGAGGGATGCCGTCCTCACCCCGGGCAGTCAGGTGAGGGGCCGCCCCTTCCTGTCTCCCCCCACCAGCCCATGCTGGGGCGCCCAGTGCAGTGAAGAGGGTGGGCTGGAAAACAGAAGACCCTTTGGCTCTCCTCACTCAGCCGCCGCCCTGGCAGAAGTCAGCTGGGGCGGCAGGAGGGGGACGTGGAGAAAGACCTCCAATCAGATATGAATGTCATCAGTATCTCTCCACCCACCCATCCCTCCACCCTTCCACCCTCCATCCAACCATCTCTTCTCCCCACCCACCCATGCATTCTTCGCTTTGCCAGAGCAGAAGTCAGGTGCAGAGCATGCAAAGGGGGCATATTTGGAGAAAGGTCCGAATCAAATATGACATTAAACTTTTAAGACAAACAGGACCAAGTTGTAGAAGAAAAGAGACGGCCTCAGCCTAATGAAAGTGGAACTTGCCTTATCCAGCCTTGTTCTAACAAGCATCCTCCGTGTATTACCCCTCGGTCTGCACTGCGATCATGGAAGGAGGAGGTGCTCTGACCGTCCCTGTTTTGGCGGCAAACGGAGGCGCCCAGATCACACCACTAAGGGTCAAGCCCGGGCAGCTGACTGGTGCCAGCCTGCCTCTGCGTAGTGACCAGAAGTGTGCAAACACTTTTGAAAGCAGGGTGAGCTGTCACTCGGTTACCTGTTGCTCAGTGGAGTGAAAGCACAGTCAGAAGAAATTATGGAAAATTTTATCCATCTTTATATCCCAATGAGTCGAGTCCTCAGTAATGGGTTGCATACACATGTACCCAGAAATCTGGCTTGCCCGGGTTCCCCACAGCAGTGTGATTATCAGCAAGTGATTTATACTGACTACTGGAGACTTTCTCCTATTAAATACACAACAATTAGTGATCCTAACAGTCTATTACAACTTAATTAGATGCGGAAAATTGCTTTGTTAAAAGCCAATTGAGAGATTGGGGTAAATAACAGTAAACTCAGCCCCTGTTGACTTTCCTGGTGCTGGAGAGCTGGCCCTCACCCTCGGCTGGGTTCCTAGTCTCAGCCCGAGGCCTAACATGCCCTGGGCAGCCCAGGCTCTCGGACCGTCATCCCCTGGGAGGCCAGCTGGACTCCAGCCCTCAGGCTGCAGGACTCGCCATGCTCCGGCCTGGGCCATGGCGGTGCAGGAGGGTGGGAGGAGGGCTCGGCTGGGCCGCTCTGGCATTCTCAGGGCTCCCTGACCCAGTTGTAATCTCACCTGCAGCACCCCTGCCCAACTAACACAGGGCACACAGCTCTCGGTGCCGCCCCTGGTCCCAGCCCGGCCTGTATCTATGCACTGTAGTGCTGGCCACTCAGGAACGTAGAGGCCAGGCTAGATGTGACCCGAGGGTGCTGCCTTCTATTCTTTACTTTCATCCATCCATGCATCCATCATCCCTCCATTCTCCATCTCCCCATCCATGCATCCTCATGCGATCATTCAACACTGAGATCACGCTGCATAAGTGTATAGCTTTGTAGTCAAACCACCCATATTTGAAGTCTGGTTCACATATGCTGTGTGACTTTAAGCAAGTTACTTAACTTTGCATGTAGCACTGTTTCTTCTTCTGTAAAATGGAGGAAAAGGAGAAGGGCTAGTGCCTTGTGGGTAATAAGTACTCAATTAATATTGACTTGTTATTATTATCATTATTATTAAACATTCACTATAAGTTATTGTAAGCCAGATGCTGTGGTTTAAAAGAGAGTTCGGAAAAAGTTCTGGAGCTGAGAGAAGTTACCTGGGAAGGCTTCCTGGAGCTGGTAGCACACTCCTGGGTCACATGATACTCAAGTTTGTTCATACTTCAGGGGGAAAGGAGCTTAATCTACAAGCCTGGTTCTTAACTGTTTCCAGAGGAACCTTTTATGCTATCATCTGAAATAAGGACAATACCGAGATCTTATTCATATATTTCATTTCTGTTAAAGTCATTGCTAAGACTTGGTAATTTTTTTAAAACAAAGCACCGTGCCACCTTAAGCTAAAAAGATCTTAGGTCAGACTGGTTTAACATATTAAAGGGATTTCTAAATACCAAAAACCAATTGATTTCCTGAATTTTAGTGAACAAAATAACTCTGGGTTTCTGTGTCTTCCAACAGAGCCAGACCCAGATGATCTTCCAAGACACCTTCCAACCCCGGCCAAAGTCAGTGCACATGCACGTCTTTCAATCATCATGCTTATTTACAGAAGATGCTGGGATATGTGGCTAGCATGCCCTGGACGAAAGGGACATGGCTTAAGAGGAAAATGGATCATTTAAAAATAAAAACTATGCAATGTAGTAATTGAACAAATATTATTGAAGCCTTCAAGTTTGCTGTCTGCCTGCCCTGGGGGTAGCTCAGTAGCCAGGAGATGGGGAAAGAGGAGCAGTGAAGCGATGGTCTGCTCCGGGCTGGAGGTGGGGCTCAGGGACACGCGTTCATCACAGTCAGGGGAGAGGCTGCAATTGCAGGTTTATGGCAGCCACTTTGCTGCACTCCAGCAGGGATGGAAGCCTGAACTTTAATGAAAGAGTCTGTATAATACAGCTGAGAAGCCACTGGCTTCTCCTTCCAAACAAGTTCTCTCTTCCTGAAAGAGGATGGAATAATGGGGGAAGGGAACTTGTAGTCCTGGCTCAGCCAGGTGACTTGTGACCTCAGGCAGTCGCGTCACCTCTCTGAGCCTCCCTCTAGAGATATCTAGCCTAATTTCCGTCCTTATCTCTATCTATCCCTAACCCTAACCCTATCCATACCTCTGTCTCTGATTTCACACTGACTTTTAACTCTTCAGAATGATGGTATCTTAAAGTTGTTGACTTGGGCTGTTGTAAAGATTACCAGACATATTCTAAACAGTAAAGCTCTCTGCTGGCACAGGGGATTGGCACAAACCAGTGGTTATTGAACTTAAATATGCTCATATCCACATTGAGGGCTTCTTAAAACGCAGATTGCTCCCTGACACCCAGCATTTTGGAATCAACAAGAACTCTGTTCTGACTGAAGGTCCCTGGGCAGTGCAGCGCATCTGTGGACCAAGCTTGGCAAACCACCTTTCTTGCTGGTCTGCAGGTTGGTCTTTACAGGCTACACTCAGAAAGGCAAACACTTCCTATTTGTCTCCACTACAAAGGAGGAAATATTTTGTAAAAATTCAGAGACTTTTTAAAAAGTGTGTTTATGAATCATCATCATTATGCTATGAAAACCAAGTGCTGTTATATTTATTCAATAGATGGACTTAATAGGTTGACTAAAATCTTTAAGGTGCTCAGAGACAGGGTAGAAAGTTCTAGAACTGCAGTCCACTGCTTGCCCCTTCCCCAAAACTGGCCCAGACCAGGGGCCTCTTCAATATCATGCTCCACCCAAGTTTCACGGAGAATCCTTGTCTGTGACCAGCTGCAAGCCTTAGCCAGTCCCCATCTGCAAAAGTCCTGTGTCTGCACCCGATAGCATCCCTGGCATGGTGGCCTACCTCTCCCCCACCCCCTGGGTACAGTAGACAAAAGCTTGCAGTCTGTTCCAACTGACCTTGTCTGCCAACCCCCAAGGTCTTTAGGAGGCTGTGAGCAGGGGGCTGGTTGTCCAGGAGGAGCACTGCACAGAGAGTGGGTAACCAGGACTCGTTTCTCAAAAAACAACAAACTGACTCCATTCTCTTTCCAGCCCTACCAAATTCAGACCCAATTACCACCTTTGCCCTCCTGCTGGGTTTGCCTGAAGGGAAGATTTCACACTGACTTTTAACCCCTAAGAATGATGGTATCTTAGAGCTGTTGACTTGGGCTCCATCTGCTCCAGTGGGTCCCTGAGGAGCTGACCTGGCTGGGAATGGTGGGAGAGGGGGCAGGCGGAGAGGAGGGCAGGGCACCCTCCACTCTCACCTCCTCTGTGTGGGTCTGCATCTCCCAGAACCCCCTGCAGCGAGTGGCCTGGTCATGGTCTGGGCACTAACGGATACGCTTGCATCTCAGTGAAGGTGCATGTGTGGCAGGGGCCCTGCCATCACTGACATTCCTGTGGGGTGGCCTCTGGGAGCTGTCACCTGGCTTTCGGGTGCCTGTGGTGGCGGCCTGGCTCTCAGGTGGCCTCTGAGCTCCTTCGCTGGCCCAGTTTCGCTTGTAGAGTTGCTCCCGAATCTGTGCTCAGTACCTGTTTCCTGGGCCGCGCTGCTGCTTCCGGCTGCCCCACGGATTCCTTTCTATGTAGACTCGCTGGAGTGGGTCCTGTTCTCTGCAGCCGAGCCCTGATGGCTACAAGGTGGACGCACATTTTCTGGGAGACTCTCCTTCAATTTCATCAGCTCTCAGTGGGGCCGTGACCCAAGGAAGTTGGCAGCCCCCCCCCCACCCCATTGTCATCCCCAGGGAGTTGTTCTGGGTCAGGGCAGGTGTCCCAGAAGGTCTGAGGGGAATCAAATCACGCTGAACTTGTGGTTTAAAGGAATGCTTCTAAAACGCTCTACTAATTTGTGTTCTGCCCATCTGGCGTTTCAGATCCTGGGTCTAATTAGCACACTGTTCACCTGCAGCCATTTTCACCCTCAAGTCAATTAAAAAATTCGGTAACTTGTTTAATAAGCTGTCAGTGGGTAGGCATTCACCAGACCCTATGCTAGGAGCTGGAGGGGCAGGTGCACTTGCCAAATTCCTGCCTGGGGGGCTCAGCCACTGCATGAGGAAGCAGACCGTTGCTGTACGGGGCTGTCATGGCTACAAGGTACGTGTTCACCCGCTGGCGAGAGCGTGCAGAGCACAGGAGACAAACACCCCAGAAAGCATCCTGGGAACGCCTACTGTGGCAGACTGCAAATGGCCACGAACTCTCCCAGTCCGTCAGGAGGCCGAGGCTATTTCTCCATCCCCTGGACATGGGTTGGGGTAGGGGATGCATGACCAGGATCCTACCGGACCCTGGCTGCTTGCCCACTGCGCACGTGCAATGCTCTCAGACGCGGACTGGCACACATGTGGGCAATCCATTATTATTGACTCTGTTTAAAGAGCTCCACCCAGGGCTTGGGGCTTGAGGCAGCGGAGAGGCCTGGAGGTGGAGACCTGCTTGCTGCTCGCAGACTTGCCCAGAGGCACATGGAATTCTAGTGCTTGACCTGCCGCCTCGAGGACAAAGCCAGGTATAAACCCTTTTACCCAAGAACATTCCATTGTCATTTTCTGGTCTCACTGAATCCAGAGTGAACTTGCCTGGGGCTGAAACCCTCAAGAAAGACAGTCGCTGCTGTGACAGGCTTGGGACAGTGGAACGATGGCAAACGTGACAGGCAGGGGCTTGACAAGCACTTGTCCTTGGAAATACTGCAGCCGGCACCGAGAGAACTGGTGGGCACGGCTGAGGTGGGGGACACAAGGCCTGGTAGCCCCCACGAGCCCCAGCCAGCCAACAGCCAAATGCCAAACACGGGCGTGACCAACCTGTCACCAGCCAACCACAGACAGAGCATGACCCTGGAAGAGACCTGCAGGACCACCCAGTGGACCTAGACCATGTGGCTGGGGCACTCAGTCGCAAGCTAATAAGTGATAGTTACTTTAGGCCACCAAGTTGTGGGGCCACTGCACCTGCTCTGGGCCCAGATGTCTATGCGGCCTCCAAGCAGAGCTACAGAAATGATGGAATATTCTCGGCTTCCAGGCAGCCAGACATCCCACTTGAAGCTGGCATTTGGAGTAGGGACCTAACCACATGGCGTTAGTTTTCTGGAACCTTCTCAGCATATAGAAGCCAACAGTGGTGACTGCCCGAGTGCTGTGCAGATGTGGCCGTTTGGTGTACAGAGCTCATGCAGGGCAGGTTGGCAGCATGTTCGTCGTGGGCAAGGACTGGCTGCTGGAGAGGAGGCGGGGTGCTGGTGACAAGGGTCCCCCTCTGTCTCTCGGGCCGGTGGAGCCCGGAGGTGGGTAGATCTGAAGGACAGTGACTCCTCAGAAGGTGGACCCGGGTTTGAATTCCAGCCCTGCGCTCAGGACAAGTCCCATTACCTGTCGGAGCCTGTTTCCTCGCTGGCTACTCAGGCTGATGGCACAGCGGCCAGGTTATCAGCAGGTGGAGACGAGGGCTGGGCATATACGTGCCAGTCTCTGCTTGCAGACAGGCCTGTCTGAGGAAGGCACATGGAAAACGAGCAGAGGGTGCCTTGGTAACAGCCACAGGCAGCACATGGATGGGCCTGGGGGATGCTGGAGCCAGACACGGAGGGCAAATACTGACAGTTTCACTTACACGTGGGATCGAGAAAAAGTCAATACCCAGGTAAGCGGAGAGCAGAATGGTGGTGGGATGGCAGGGGGACGTGGGGACACGGTGGCCCAACAGCCCGAGTTTCAGGAATGCAGGATCTAATGGACAGTGTGTGGACTGTATCAGCAATACTGTGTTGCATCCTCGAATGGCACAGGGCATGAACCTGTCCCCCTGGGATCTTTAAAACCTCATGTCTTCTCTTTAAAATGTGTGCAAACTAGCACAGCTCCATAACGCAGGTGTTTGCTTTTAGGCAGAACACTTGAAATTAATTACCAATTAAATTAAATCACCCAGCTCTTAAGAGGAGCTGGAGGAAAACGGACAATCTGGGAATCTGCACCCCATTGTCTTGTGAATTGAGGTCTCCTGGCCTCTGTGAGTCCCCCAGGGTAAACCTTCACCCATCTATGCAGCAAAGACAGTGCCCCTGCGTGCCCAGCGAGCTCTGGCATCTGTAACAGTGTCTAATGAGCGTTCCTCCAGTGCTTTCTAAACACAGAATTGGGCAGTTTTCATGTAGGTGCAGGTGCCAGAGGCAGACTGGGCAATGGTGTTTGGAATTGCAAGGGTTTTTGTTTGAGAGTCTGGGGGGCAGCAGGACAGCCTGTAATTTTGGGGTCCTGGTGTTTTGCCAATGGGTTTAGCCCCAGGCAAGTTCACTATGGATTTAATGTGACTAAAGAAATTGACAGCAAAACATTCTTGGGGTGAAACTTTATTTCCAGGTGGCAGGTCAGTCACTAGAATTCCATTCACTCAGCAAGTCTGCACGCAGCAAGCTGGTCTCTGCCTCTGGGCCTCTGTCCTTGGCAGTGCCACCACTCCAGCCTCTGCTCTCCTGTAGCCCTGCCACCGTGTTGTGCCCAGAGCACTGGGCAGGGCTCTTTATATAGCGTCAACAGCCATGTATTGCCCACAGGTGTGCAGGGAGCTAGTCAGCCACGGCCAGGTGGGAATCCTGGCCACAGGAACTCTCATTTTATCCACACCTGGTATTAAGCCCGAACCTGACGGGCCTAAGGGTGGCCGTTCCCGCCCTCATTGTTGGAGGAAGTGGGGAGGCAGTGAACCCTTGAGTCACGCTTTCGGAGACCTGTGATCACTCGGCCTGGAGCGGCAGTTCCCCTCAGAAGGACAAAGGTCTCTCCGAGTCCGCGTGCAGTGCTACGGTGAGGGCCAGCTGAGTGCCAGCCGGCGCCCATGCAGGGCTCAGTGCCAGGGCGGGCGGGGTGGAGGCGGGTTCCTATGGCAAGGTGCTGAATAGGGCCTGAGCCGGGAGCAGCGACCTCCTGGAGAGGCCGGTTTGCCGCCAGGTGTGTTTGATAAACAGTTAATTGCGGACCTCTGCTCGCTGCCCCCCTGCACTGTCCCACAGCCTTCAGGGATGGACTCCCGCCCTCCCCCAGGGCTGTGCAGGCGAGGCAGGCACTTGTGGGGCCTCCAAGTGGACTTGGAGAGTCGCTGAGGAGAGCAGGGGAGCCCCGAGTGGGGCGCAGCAGGTGGGGAGCCCTGAGCGTCATCTGTGGGGCAGGGCTCGCCCCTCCCTGCTCCCCTTGGGTGCCTGTGACGCTTTGAGGCCAGGCCTGCCACTCCACCTGGCAGCCCAGGGTCGGTTTCACCTGGCTGTCCTTGGTCTGAGCTCACCTGAAGATGAGCAGCAGCTCTGAGGGAGCCCCAGGCCCACCTGCAGCCGCCCCTGTGGAGATGGGGGGCTCAGCCCTGGGCTGGTTCTGCTGAGGCCACGTAGTGCACAGCTCTGGGGGCCCCTCCAGTCTGAGGCACCACTGGGCAACCCCCACTCACCGCGTTGACTGCAGAGATGGAACCAGTATGCCAGGGTCCTGCCAGCTCTTGGTCACAGGCTGTGTGGTGGGGTGACATCACCCCCAAACTTAGAAGCTTAAGACAAGAAATATTTACCAGTCCAATGCTATGGACTCAGTGTGCGTGTCTGCAGTAAGGCCCCCCAAATTCATATGTTGACACACCCCAGGTGATGATGGCATTTGGAGAGGGGCCTCTGGGAGGTGGTCAGGGTTGGGTGAGGTCATGAAGGTAGGGCCCCGTGATGGGGTCAGTCCCCAGGTGGGAGACCAGGCCCCCTTCTCTCCTCTCCACCTGGCGGTGGGTGGGGACACAGCAGGAAGAGGGCCTCACCGGGGCCCGGCCATGCCTGCACCCTGGTCTCGGACCCCCAGCCTCCCAAGCTGCTGCTTCAGTGCCCGGGCTGTTTTTTGGCTGTAACAGCTGAGCTGAGACCTTCACAGGTCCCATGATCAGGAGCCAGAAACAGGTGAGCTGTGGTTCCGGCCCAGGGCCCTGAACTTTGGAGGGAGCCCCCAGTGGACGGAGCCCCCGGAAGGCAGGCGGTTAACACCTGAGCGGACGCGACAGAAACACCTCTGAGGTGTGGCCCTCGGGGGTTGCTTGTTCCAGCAGCCCACCCGCCTGCCTGCCCAGCACCCCTCAAGCCCTGCCTGCAGGAGGCCCCGGGAGAGGGGGTGGGGACCTCCCTGTCCCTTGTCTTCCGTGTGTGCGGCAGGCCCAGCTGGGAACTCGTGCTGCCCTTTGGGAGGCAGCAGGGGTGTAGATGGGAAACAGCACCTGGCCAGGAGTCTGAAGTCCTGGGTTCAAGTCCTGACCCTGTCTCAGGCTCGTGCTCCGAGCCCCAGGTTGCCATCCGCAGGAGTGTGACAGTCCAGGCCCACCTGCCCTGAGGGCCCAGGGGACGGTGGACATGACAGGTGGGTCAGCGCCTGCACAGCACCGGGGCCTCGGGCACGAGGTGCGGGGTCCACACCTGGCCCTCACCTCTGGTGCGTCTGACCTCATCCACGTGTGTCTTTCGGCTCCTGCGCCCTTGCAGGGGATTTGACCCCACAGTCGTGAGCTCCTGAGCGGCATCCGCTCTCAGAGCTGGGCCCTGCTTCTCGGAAGATGCACAAGGGGTCTGTTCATCCCGCACTTCTCAGGGTCCCCCTGTCTCTCCTGTCCTCCTGGCGGGGGGTGGAGACACAGCAGGAAGAGGCCTCCTGCCCGCCATGCCCCACTCGGAGCCCCCACTTCCTGCCTGTGGGCCCAGCAAGGATGAACCAGCTTCTCCCAAACCAGTTCCGAACGGCAAGCCAGGCCCTGAGGCCTCGCCGGCAGGGGTCGCCCTGACACAAGGCTGGTGGGGGCCTGCAGCCTGGCAGCCAAGCAGGGAGCAGGACAGAGGCAGGCAGAGGGCGGCCCCCGCGCGGGGCGGCTGCACCTCGGGGTCGGCCTGACCCCAGGAGAGGGGGCGTCCGTGAGTGCGAGTGCTCGTAAGGAGCCAGCAGGCTGCACAAGGGAGTCCCCAACAGACGTCCTGAGGGCAGAGCCCCCGGGGTGGCTCGGCCAGTGCCTCCACCCCACCAGGGAGGCCCGGTCTGGCCCGACTCAGTGTCCTCAGCTCTCATGGAGGATGGCGGCCCCGTCACAGTGCAGGACGGGGACTGGCTGAGGAGGGTGTGTGGGAGCCCAGGGCCCATCCCTCGTGGACATCACTTCTGGTCACTCTTGGTGGTGGCATGCGGCTGCCCACTGGGCCACCTCGAGTGCCCGTCGCTGCCAGGCGCCTCAGCCTCAGGGGCGGGAGGGAGATGTGCTCCTGTCTGCAGCTGCGTCTGCCCAGAGCGCGGGCGAGGGGACGGAGCCCTCCTACCCCAGGGGCCAGCGGCAGACGCTCCCTGGCGTGGGGACAGCGCCCCTTGGCGGGCACGGGGCGCCCCAGCCCTTGTTTCCATCACACGGCCTGGAGCTCTCTAGCCGACCCTTCTGTCAAAGCTCCCACACACAATCTGGGAAATTTCCTGGAGGACCCCGACCGACACAGCAGGTGAAAGGGTCGGACCCATTTCAGAACAACCCTCCAGGCAGCATGGGCTCAGGCGAGAGACCACGGCAGGGGAATGGCCAGAGATGGAGGCCCGCAGTGGCTGCAAGCGGCCATGGGCAGGTTTGTGCTGCCTGGAGGGCCCTGTGAGCATGCTGAGGATACAGGAGGGACACAAAACAAGCCCAGCCAAGGCTGCGGCCTGGAACTGCCCCTCGTCCCAGCTGGTGGCCATGGACACTCACAGGCCGGCCTCTGAAAAGACCCCTGTGCCTGCCATGCGGCGATGGCGGAAAAACTGGCCGACATCGCCGCTGCCCTACCTGCTGTCTGCTCGGAAGGGGATGGGCACCTCAGCTAGGGTGGGGGCAGAGGGCTCTCCCCACCTGCTCGTGCTGGGCCCACCGGTGACCCAGCACCCCAGCAGGGGCACCGAGCTGCACCCCCAGCCCCCACCCACCCCTGGGCCCCTCCTTGCTGCCTTTTCTGCAGACTCGGGGTGTTCTCACTGCTTCCCCCAGTGCAAGGATTCTCTTTATAATGTGATAACGAGCCGTGGTGGGTGCTAATAGTGGGGTGACTGCCCACTAATGAAGCACCTCATCCTACCCAGGCTGGGCGCTCAGGACGAGCAGAGCCCAGCAGGTAAGTCCCACCGCCAAGAAGCCCAGGGTCTGGGCTGACCGGGGCCCCAGTAAGGCAGGTGCCGTCTGGATAGTACCAACTCCGGGGGTCCCGGCCCTACTGCTGACCGGCTGTGTGCCCTGGGGCCAGTGTCCCAACCTCCCTGAGCTGCAGCCCTCCCATCCGACACCCACTCTGCTCCCACATCAGTGATGGTCCCAAGGCCAATTACAAGAACCGGGACAGGATCGTGGCGATGATGACATCGACAGTTGTGTGACCTCCTGTTCATTGATCGCGCGTGTTGGGGAGCTGCTGCGAGGAGAGCTCGCTGTGCGTCATGTCATTTTATCCCGACAGCCCCAGTGCAGGTGGGAGCAGCCAGGTGGATTTGGGGACGTGGGCGGAAGCGTCAGGGCTGGAAGTCCTTCTGGTCCCCAGCCCAGCTCTGATCACTGGACCCGTCTCTCTCCCTTCCCAACTGCCCCGGGTCCCCAAAGCATCCTGAGGTGGGCCGCAGGGTTCCCAGTCCCAGGAAGGCCCCTCCCCTTCCAGCCAAGCCTGCCGGGTGCCACCGCCCATCCCACCACCACAAACGCTGCCTCTCCCTGGAGGACCGGGTGCCAGCTGCAGGTGTGGGACCCGCTGTGCCCCGCGCGTGACTTCGGAGCTTCCCCAGTGTCTCAGGGGCCCTGGCTCTGCTCTACTCACAGCCGAGACTCCTCGTCAAGGGGGGCTGGTCCATCTCTCGGGCCTGCCTCCCAGTCCCAGATGTGGGGGCGGCTCAGAGCTCTGTGTGGGTGAAGGTTGGGCAGCCAAGCCTCACATAGGGGTGGTCCCACCGGGATGGGACAGACACGGGGCCACAGTCGGGGGTGGGGCCGGCTCAGGAAGCAGACAGACTTGTGGGCCAGTGGGTGGAGGCAGAGACAGTCCCCAGAGAGAGGACTGTCCGTGGCCAGCTGGCCTTGCTGGAGGAGGGGCAGGACTTCCAGCCCTCACCGGGAGCTTGGTCCTGATCCATGCCAGAGCGCCTTTCCCCTTAGTCCGACGTTCCCAGAGCCTGAGGTGGGAAGGCCTCCCTCACTGCAGTGAGTGCCTGTGTCAGGTGCCACTTGGACAGGCCGCCTGTCATGCCCCCTGGAGGGCTTGGTACTCCCACTGCCCAGCCAGCCGCCGCACTGCACCCTGGCCAGGCCGGCCTCTGGGCTGCTGCTCACCACTTGGGGTCGGTGGCTCAGGGACCAGACCAGCTAAGGGCTGCTTTGAGATGGGCAGGTGGGTACAGGCCCCGAGGTGGCGGCTGGGAGTGTGGGTGCTTGTCCTGGCACTGTTCCCGGTGGCCCTCCAGGTAGTTTCTGTTCCGTGCGGCCTCAGCTTCATGACCCAGGCTGTGCCTCCTCCCCCGGCAGGCACCTCTGGGTGTCTCTTGAGAAGGCCAGCCTCCACCTGGATCCCGTGTGCTTGCTTTGGACATCTCCTCCTCCTCTTTCCAGGCACAGAAGGTGCCATCCCTGTCAGTCTGGCAGCCTGGGGACACCCTGGCTTTCCTGGGTCAGTCCCCCATTGTGATCCCCAAAGGCCAGTGGGCACCAGGAGAGAATCCCTGTCCTTCTATTGGCAGCCTTAGGATCTGCCTTTGAGCAGGAAGCAGAATGACTGTCCCAAGGGTCAAGGCCCAGGTCTGGCCAGTTTGACCTGGAGTCTCCCCAGGATGCCCCCATTAGGCAAGGCCATCAGGAACAAGCCTGGAAGACTCCTGGCCTCTCAGGTCCACCGGGTCCACCTGCTCCAAGGTGGAGGAAGGCGAGACACTGAGAGAGCTCACCATGATGAATTGGTGGCCCAGGTTGCCCCAGAATTGGAGAAGAACTATGTCACTCTCAGAGGACCAGGGCGAGAGCATGCACATGTCACCTCAGTCTGCACATGTCACCAGCCAATGGGGAGAAACTTCCAGAAGATGTTGGGAAGCAGGTGACTTTGAGCGAGAGTCAGCCTAAAACCCCAGGATGGTGGCAGATGGCAGGTGGAACTGTCAGGTGTGATTAGAGCTGGCATTAGAAATAAAGTTAGAATCTTCTGTTTTGTTTACTCTGCCCAAGGCATGCACACCTTGGATAAGATTTGGGTTAGCCTGTATATATTTTGTAGATTTAAATATATGTAAAAAGAGAGATTCACATATATATGTGGTCTCAAAAAATATTTTTAATAAATGCTTATATGAGGCCCTTGAGCCATTGCCAGACGACATGGAAGAGCAGAGAGTTCAGGCTCCGGGTCTGTCCCTTGAAAGGGATGTAAACCCACCTAAACCAGGCCAGAGCAGGTTTCCTGTTCTTGGGTAACTGAAAAGCCCAGACATTAATCTTGTGTATCAGTTAACTTTTGCTGTGTAACAGATCATCTCAAAACTCAGTGACTTAAAATGACCGCCATTGTGTTATCGTCCAAGAGACTGAGTCAGGGGGGCAGTTTGGCCATTAGCCGGGGCCACTAGCCTGGGCACCAGGGCTCCAGGACGTCCTGAGTCAGCACTGGCTGTCAGGACTGGGGTCAGTTGTGTGATGGGGACAGCTGGGCCACGTGTCTGTCACCCTCCAGCAGGCCGGCCCAAGGGCAGGTGTATGAACAAGCATTTCCCAGCCTCTGCTCGGGCCCCATTTGCTCCTATTGCATTGGCCACAGCAAGTCATGTAGCCAAGCCCAGATTCAAGCAGGTGGAGAAATGGGCTCAATCCCTTGATTCAGAGGTGTGAAGTCGCATGCAAAGATGCATGCTGACAGAGATGGGAAGAATGTGAGGCTGATTTTGCAATCTACCACCCTGGGCTTCAGGCTAGGCTGGATCCAGGGATTCAGGCGACATCTTCGGGACTTGGTCTTGCTCCCCTACTTGGCTCACTTCTTTGTCAGGCTTGCTCTCCCTGCAGCATAGCGAGCTGGTTGCCAGCTGCTCTGAGACTATAACTTCCCAGCTCAGGTCCTGTGGGATGAAAGGCTGTCTCACCAAGGGGCTCAAGAAAGTGCTGGAATCGCCTCTCCCTGGCTCTGACTGGGTCATGTGCCCATCTCTGAGCAGACCTTGCATTACAGGAACGTGCAGCTCTGATGGCTTCCTGCAGGGTCAGGAGGGAGTGTGAGCTCCACCCAACCACATGGACGGAGGAGGAGAGGGATGGTTGGCTGAGAGAACCAGGTGCCGAAACCAGAAGCCAGACGATGCTTGGTAAACAATTGAAACAAACATCCATGGAGCGCCGATGGCCATGTGAAGTGTCTATTCATATATTTTGCCCATTTTTGGTGGTGGGGGGTGAGTTGTTTGTCTTTTGATTATTGAATTGTAGGAGCTGTTTACATAGTTTGGACATAAGCCTATTGTTAGACACGTACTTTGTAAATACCTTTTCCCAGTCTGTGGCCTTCCTTTCATGTTCTTAATGGTGTCTTTTGATCTGATGAAGAGTTTTCAACTTTAAAAAAGTATAATAATTTAACTTCTTTGTTATTGCTTTCTATGTCCTGTCCAAGAAACATTTTGCCTGTCTCAAAGTCACAAAGATAATCTCCAGTGTTTCTTCCAACAGGTGTTTAGTTTTTATTTGTACATTTAGATCTATGATCTATCTTGAATTAATTTTTGTGTATAATGGGCAAAATTTCATGAATTTCATTTCTTCAAAATGGAGAGACACCCCATTGGTCCAGCACAGCACCTTCTGGGGCCACATGGGATTAAATCAGATAACTGGGGAACATCTAGGAAAAACAAGCATTCCAAAGTTAAGTGACACATTTCTCAATAACCCACAGGTCAAAGAAGAAATGACCCGGGAAATTAGAAAAAGGAAGAGATCGCCCTCCTCGCTTACCGCACTGCAGCGTCAGCCAGGCCAAAGCTGGGACCTCAGTGCTGCTGGTGTCCGTCTCTCCATCCACAAACTCCACGGACTCTCCTGGAGCCTCCTTGATGAGGAGGTGAGCTGCAAGCCTTCCCGAAATCACAGCAAAGAGGTAAGTCAAACAACGGCGCCGTAATGGAGTGGCTGACCTCTTAAAGAAGCATCTGAACTTAAACTTCATCTTCTCCTCAAGTCCTTATTTTTTCCTAAATTCCAATCATTCACGCACCCATCCATTTAATAAATGCCTGTGGAGAGCTTCCCTGGGGCCCTTGGGAGAGCAAAACTCTCTGAGTCCTTTGTCCCATGGAGCTCCCCACTGAGGGACACACACAAATAAATCACCAGATAAATAAAATAATTACAAGCATGCTGGGTCTTTAAAGGGAACAGGGACCTCCTAAGGTTGCCAGGGAACAAGGGGAAAAAAAGAGAAAAGCATTTTATGTTTTTCTGAGCATGTGTACAAATTTATCTGAAAATTCCGCATGTTCTGTGTCATTCAATGGACACCTCAAGAGAGCCAGCCAGTCTCTTTCTTCCCAAGATCCTGGCACGCGTCTTTACCCTGAGTCTGGCCCCGTGGGGTTTGGTGGATGCTGAAGGTCTCCTGGGCTCCTTGCGTGGACCTGAGCAAAGCGTTGAGTTGAGTTGAAAGTCATGGCAGGTACCGTCTCAGACCCGAGGGCCTGGGTGGGTGATCTGGGCCAGCAAGCCTGCTCGCACACCACCTATTTTGAGAAATGGGGACATCAAAAATAGAAAGGCCCTAATTCCATAGCCTGAAACTCTCATCTAGAGAGCTGGTAATAAGCTAAGACAATAACTCCCAATCCTGTGACATTTTCACAATAGAATCTTTTTTTAAGTACTTCAAAGTCTTTGAGGGGAAAAAAAAATTGGCTAAATTGTCTTTAAAGGCAGAACAGAAGTTACCAGCAGTTTGGAGGCAGAACAATCTGGCAAAGTCATGAAGAATGGTCCTGTTTACACTTCGGAGTGCGAGGCTGGCGTTTATCGGTCCACGGGAGCCTTGTGCCCTGATTTGACATGGCAGCCTATAAAACTGGTAGCAGGAAAAAGGTTGTTTGGGAAAATTCTGGTAGAAACAACTGAAATTAAATAGTTTTCTCCTAGAGTTTGGTCAATAACGCCCCAAACTCAGGCAGAATCTTTTGCTCAAGACAATCAATAAATACCCAACAAACAGAAGGCTTACCAGGTCTAGAATTCAGGGTGTTTTAGCACTTATTTTTCCACAGCCCAGACATTTCCTGGGAGACTTGGTTTTGGCCAGGCTAAAGTACACAGAGTTAACACCAAATGGAAGGTGTTTGCCAAGATCTATGACTGAAACAAGCGTCCTCTTTCTCTGTGCCCCCCTCTTTCCCAAGAGCACCGTCTAGGTAGACACTGGCTTTGAAGATCCCTCACATGACATGCTAGAAGAATAACAATCATTATCCATGAAATATTTATCAAATACAGGCTTTGGGCAAAGAATAGTGATGCTACCCGGGTTTTCAACAGCTCACATTCCAGGAGGGGAAAAGATTGTACGCAAGTACAACTCCAGCAAGCTGTGAGCACTGGTGGGAAAAATAACAAGGGAGGCCACAGCTCAAAAGAAAGCAAGTCCTGAGACAGAAAAGAGGCAGAGGCTGACTTCTGCAATGAGGGGGACTCAAGATTTCAGCGGCAGGGGGACACTCCATACAGGGGTGCAGCATGGGCGAAGGAGAGATGAGAAGATGGCCCGTGTGTGTGCCGAGGGGCGAGAAGGCGTCAGGAGCAGGAGTCATGGGAAGCACGTCATTCCCCGGAGTTACTTAGATACTTACCTGGGCCAGAGTTGAACCTGGCCTGTGGATAAAAAAAAGTTTTGCAAATGCAAAAGAACATGGCAGGGCGATATGCTGAAAGGAGTGCCCATAGGGTCTGCCTAGTAAATGGGGACACCTGCCCCACCAGACCGCCACCCCTGCACAGTCCACAGGCATAGGTCTCAGGTCTAGAGAGCGAAGATGCAGATCCAAGCAACCAGATGGAAGGGTCCTGGGAGAAGCGCTGCAGGGACAATGGAGCTAAGTGTGACCGCATGGGCTTGACCCTTGGAGGGAACTATGCAGGGGTTGCTGGAGGCGCGGGAGACTTAGCCACAGTGGATATGGTTAAAAAAGACCCCCAAAACAAAAAACTAAGCAACTTAGGGGAAAAAAGGCAAGTATCGATTCCAGGAAAAACAAAAGGTTGCTTAAGAAAAAAGAAAAGGACTCATATCAAATTTACCGAGTATCATAATTCTTCCAAGTGGTAAAGATACCTCAAGACAAATGCTGGGCATAGAAGCCACAGGGCATAAATATGCAAAGAAGTAAAAAGCTAACCTTTTCAAACAATAAGGCTTCTCTCTCACTTACCAACTTAACATTTCCCTGTATGGCCCCGGAAGATGACTGGTTAGCCAGAGACGGGTAAGATTCCTCAAGGGAGGAACAACCTAAGACAGGCACAGTCGCAGGGGGGCCATCAGGTGAGAAATTGGGGATCAACAGAGGTGAGGCTTAGAACCTCACCTCCCCTGTTCTGAGAGAAATCTTCTGCATACGTGGATGTTTTGTTGCCCTGGTCTAGCTTGGATTAACACATAGTCTGCAGGCACACACCTGATCATCTACATTTGCTCTCTTACAACACTAAACTATGTTTTCTACCTTTATCTTGTATCTACCTACCACTTCAGCATTTTATTAAAAATAATAATAATAAAGAGAGAAATGTGGTATCCACATATAAATCAAGTATAAAAACCAAATGAGTATTCATATTTGAACTGACTGTTTAGAGTTCATAATGCATGAGCAAAACCGAAAGTTTCTGTGATGACTGCCCTTGTACTGTTCACCATGTAACTTATTCATTATGTAAGAATTTGTTCTCCATGTAAGAACTTGTTTGTTATGCCTCAGAAGATTGGAGACTGACGAAAATTAGGCTTGGGGTGGAATAATGATTGTGCATTGAGCATTGACTCCCCTATACAGAATTTTATTGTCGTTAACAACCATTTGATCAATAAATATGAGAGATGCCCTCACAAAAAAAAAAAAAAAAAAGGACAGACTTCCAATGGTAAAATAAATAAGTAACCGGGATGTAATGTATAGCATAGGGAATATAGTCAAGATATTGTAACAGCCTGGTAGGGTGATAGCTGGAACCTCGAATTATGTATATAAATGTTCTACCACTGTGTTGTACACTTGAAACTCATGTAATGTAATACTGTGCGTCAACTACCCTTCAATAAAAAATAATTATTTAAAAAAAAAAAAAAAAGACAAAAGAAAAGGAAAACTTAATCACATTTGACTCAAAAGCAACCAGTATTTACCTAGTTGCAACAATTCAAATCCTGAAAAATGATTTCTCCAAAATTTGGGATGCAACTATTTTGAGAGGATGGAAGAGGAATCGCTGACTTAAAGGGAAGTAAATGTTGAACAGTTCTGTAAATATTACCTAAAACGGATGAATCGAGAGACCGCAACAAAAGCAGTGTTTGTTTAAAAGTATAGATGATGCAAATACTTAGACTTAAGAGTTCAGTGTGGACGCCTTTGAGGAGTCGGGGAGGGGCAGGAGTGGGGACTCGTTTGTCCGTGGGCACTTTAACACTGTCTGGCTTCTATATAATCTTATATGTACGGATGTATACGCACAGGTCATACACAGACACGTGCATGTCCTGCTTCGATTTACACAGAGATTAAAGGAAGAAGGAAAAAGAACAAGCCCTTGTTTTCCCAAGGGGTGTGAGATGAAGGGTAACGGAGTTTGACAGGGAGATAAGCTGCTCGCAGGGTTACCTCTGGAAAAGCCCTGATCTCTTCCTCAACGGGGGAACATGCCATTTTGAGTCCTCATTTTTCCTTTGAACTTGCCATGACCGTGAAGAAAGGGGCCCTGAGACCCAAGGCCATGGGAGATCTGAGCTCACATTTTGCTGTACGTGCTGTCATCTGAGCTGGGAAGCCAGTGTCCAGCCCGCTGCCCCCGTGGGCTGGTCAGCACCATCCCAAGCAGGCAGGGAGGGTGCCTTTGGTCATTCGGCTGTGCATTGCAGCCCCATCCGGAGTCTCGCCGAGGCAGGGAGTGAGGCCCACCCAGCCTCCCCTGGCCTCCGGCTCCAACATCAGCCCTCTTCACTGGCCACTATGAATTGCAATGACTTGGGGTCCCTAACCCACATCACACAAGGGCGACTCAGGGTCCCCAGGGAGGAGAAAGAGGGAACTCACGGCGATTCATTCTCTGCTGGCAAATACCTCTGTGCGCTCGGTGTCCGGCTGCTCCCCACCCTGCCAGGGCTCCCTGCTCTGGCCCGGGGCCCATCCCGAGTGCCCACCTCCTCGGATGAGCCTGCTGGTAGGGGCACTGCTGAGTGACGGGCCCTGTTTCTGCTCAGCCTGCAGACTCCCTGTTTACGAATTGGGAGAGAGCGGCGGTGTCCCAGGCCAGCTGGGTGCAGCTGGGACCCTCTGCGGCAGGAATCAGGGACCCTGAGCCCCAGGCGGATTTGGGGCCTCACAAGGGGGACCACAGCCTCTGTTGGCAGCTACACCCTGTGTACTGTCCTTGCTCAAACACAGGTGCTGGCCTGGGGTCCCCACTGCAGGGTATTTATAGGGGACACAGCCCCTGGCTGGGGCTGTTCAGTCTTTTTTACAAAAAACAACAACTTGCCTCTAGTTTCACTTTCCTGAAAAGCCACCCACCCCTTCTGGCTCAAGGCAATGCCCCAGCCCCCCCAGAGCCCTGCAGGCCCCCTTGGGAGGCTGGGAAGGCCCCCGGCCCCACCCCGCCACCTGCACTCAATTTGCAGGCTGCTCCCGGGCTTGCACTTTCTCTCACATGTTCTCCTGGCCTATTTTTCCCCTCGAAGGTAATTCTCGATGTGATAGCTTATTCTCGGTGGTAAATGCACAGACAAAATCACACATTTACAAAACACCGTGTTTCCCCTGGTGGATCCACAGAGGTGTTTTTTTTAACACGTTTTCCTCTTGGCAGAAGCGCAGCAGCACAAAGCACTAGAACAGCGAAGGCCCTGGAGCCGGAGACTGCGGGGGGGTTCCTGCTTTGCCCCTTAATAGCCGTGATCCTGGGGTGACTTGTTCTGAGCCCGCTGAGCAGAGCTCAACAGCTTGGGCGGGGGAAGGGGGCAAGGCAGGCAGGGGACGTGGGCCTGGAGGCAGAGGCGGGGGCTCGGCGGGGGAGAGACCTGGCCTAAGGCATGGCTCACAGCGTGGGCAGCAATACCGCAGCTGCGGAAGGGGCCTGCGGGGGCCGCGGGGCAGTGTGCCTGCTACCCGCACTGGCCTCTGTGATGAGGCTTCTGTTTTAGTGCTGGTTTTGTTGCCGAGCAGTCTGGTTCAGGGAGGGCTCCCCGTGTACTTGGTGAGACCCCAACCCGGCGGAGGGTTCTTGACTCTGACTGAGAAAGATTTTGTGAAGAGGTTGCAGAGTGTAGGTAAGGAAGGAATTCGTTAAAGCAAGAACATCAGGGGATGGCAGCAGCCGCGCAGGCAGCAGAGGGCGAGGAGGAGCAGAGGGAGGGAGGGGAAGCCCAGTAAATTCCTGCTCGGCACAGGGCAGGCCCCTCGTCAACTCCTGCAGGCTGGGTCACCTGGCGTTCAGTGTCTGCTTGGATCTGCACAGTGTGGGAACTAAGCCCCGACCACCCCAGAGTGTGGGGGAGCCGCAGAGCCCTGGGTGGAGTGAGATTATGTTCTGGGAACTTCCAAAGCAAAGATTTTCGGGCAGGCTACTAAATGGCATGATCACACAGCTGCAGTCCTGCCTGGGTCACCAGGCGACGGGGCCTTGCAGGCCCGAATCAGAGCTCTCAGGACCCCTTCCCTCCTTATCTGAAGTAGAAGAGAGAGGGGAAGACTGTGCTTAAGTCTAGAAAAGTAAATTAGCTAAGTGACAGACATTTGCCACCGGAGGTTGGCATGTTCTCGTCTTTATCATGCAAAAGATTTCAGAGATGAAGTGCAACAGGCTTATGCAAAAAAACAGTTTATTTGATAAGACAGTACACACCCAGGTGGGAGTGTGGGTGGCCCGAAAGAGAGGGTGTGCTTAAAGGCTTAGAGTTCATGTCTTGCACGGATTTCAAGAATGGGGCAAAAGGCTCAGGGGGCTTAGGCTTGACATGTGCTCTCATGATGTCCTTCTCCGGGGAGACATGATGTCACCAACCACAGTCAGTCCTTTAGATAATTCTGTAAGGTAAACTTAACCCAAGGAATTTATTGATCCTCTTCTCGAAGATAGTGGTCACCCTCAAGCAGTGGGAACAAATCATTTAGGACTGCCCGCCCTGCCTTAAGACAGGGTCAGTTGTTAGTTAATCACCATAAAATATTTTAGGATTCTCACTTCCTAACTCCCTGGTTTTTAAAACGGAATCTTATCCTCAAGATGGAGCCCCTCCTGTTCTTTCCATACTGTGTGTATCACGACATTTTTCATCACAGGCGGGAAAAATTAATCATGATGCTTGTCCCACGTCCCCGCCCTACCCCAGTCTCCCTCGCATGGGATGGGTGGCTTACGGCTGCTTGGTTCCGAGCTTCCCAAGGGAAGGGGCGGGTCCCTGAAGCACCGGGCTGTCCCTTCTGCGCTCTTCTGAGCTTCAGCCGCAGGGCGCTGTGCTTGGGTCCCCACGGCATCTTTCTGACTCCGTCACTGCGCCTCCCACCATCTGTCACGCCCCTCCAGCTCCTCTCTTCCCCTCCAGTGCACTTGAACCACCCTGACCAGGGTCACCAACTGCTGTCCTCTCGGCAAACCCGGTGGCCAGTTCTCCCCTTGCCTTGTCTACGGCACTTGACACGCTGGTCACTCCTTCAGGACACGCTTTATTCATGGGGCTTGTGAGGCAGCACAGTCTCCTGTGTTGGAAAAAATTGGGAAAGACTTTGAAATGGGCAAAAGAACCACCAGCAGACCCCCGCACATCTGCCCTGAGTGTCCTGTCCGGAGCACTTTGCTGGCTTCTGTCAACTTTTCCTGAGCTATTTTATAAGTCGCAGAAAACTCTTTGGGAAAACTGTGAATGATGCGAATGATTCGTGTCCATGGAAATGTAAATTGTGTCTGCTGGAATGAAATGGTTACTGTCCTGTGCACAGAGCCGGCAGGAACATCTGTCAACTTCTCTCCTCCTCCTTAGGGCCTTTATTATGTTCTTGGAAGTCTCCTCGGCATGGGTTGTAACATCTGATTGTTTCCTTCATTAATTAATGAGTCAGAGCCTTAGGTGCTTATTCTGTATTCACATGACAGTCGCCATCGTGCCTTTTTGAAATACTGCCCTCCAGCCCTGCTGGGGCCGCTCCCCCCGGCCCCTCGCCCCCCGGATGTGCTGGCTCTCCCCCTCGCCTGGCTTTACTGCGGGTCATGTCGTGGCCTCCGAGCTCGGCGCTCCAGGTGAGCGGGTCCAGCCCGTCGGCTGGGCGGCAACAGAGCTCGGACCCCGTCCGCCAGCCCACCCTCCACCGCGGGCCACAGACCCATCAGTCCAGCCCTCACCGGGGCCGTCTGGCCCCCCGAGAGGCCCGTCCAGGGGAACGCGTCCACACCCACGTGTGGCTCACACCCCCACACCCTCTGGCCTGTTCTTCCCCCGACGTGGTTTCTGCTCAAGTCCTAAATCGTGGAGTCACCTTGAATGCCTCTTCTTCTCTCATACCCTACATTTTATTCATATTTCAAGTAATCCTGCAGGCTTTACCTTTAAATACATCTCTTAGCAGCATCCTGGCTGCCGCCGCCCTGGTCCCAGCCAGCACCGGCTCTGCCCTGGACACCAGAAGGCTTTCCAGTGGTCCTACCATGTCTGCTGTCGCCATCCCCAGCCCAAGGGCCAGAGCGGCCTTTTCGGCCCCACCTGCCTCTCCTCCTCCTTTCCCGCCCCACCCCCTGCACCCACCGCACCCACTGCACCCACCGCACCCGCCGTGCCCAGGCACACTGGCCTGCTTGTTCCTTCTCTGCTCAGGCCTCTCCTTCCCTCTTCCCAGATGTCTGTGTGTGAACTCACTTTGTTGAGATGTCACTCAAATGTTCCCCACTCAAAGACATCCCTTCACCTTCCCTCAAACACAGCATCCCCGGGCACTCTTCAGCCCATTTCCTGATTAACTTTTCTTCATGGCTCACGTTATATGACATCTTTTAACTTTCTGTCACCATCTTGTCCGCCAGAATGTAAATTCTTTTGTCCGTTCATCCCTGTGCATCCAGAACCTAAAGTGCTTGGCACAAAGTAGGTTCTCAATAAACACTGGCTGGTCGATGACTTTCCCTACAAGAGACGGCTCCCTCACAGGTGGACACAGGCCTAGGAGGCGCGGACGGGGACTCCAGGAATGAAATGAAATATGGCAAGCCGAGGAGGGGGTAGGTGGGCAAGAAAAGTCTGCCATCAGGGGTACTTGTCCATAAGTCTGCACCCCCATTTCAGCTCAGTTCAACAAGTCTCTCTTGAGGGTGGGTGACGCGCTGGGTACTGTTCTGGAGCTGAGATGGCGAGATGGGTAAGGCCTGGTCGCAGCCCCTTGACACACTCAGTGTGGTGAGAGCATCTTGGTATGTAGACAGCTGACCACCATGCAGCCATTGCTCTGACAAGCCCCCGGCCAGGCAGAGAGGAGAAACACGATCAGCCCAACCTGTGATGATCAAGAGGGGCTTCCCAGGGAGGAGCAACCTGCCTACTGAAGCACGAACAAGAGATTGACTGGCAGACCATGAACAGGAAACAATTTGTTTAAAAGAAATGGGACTGTTGCATTTGTTGAGAAGAATCTCATCCATCAGGATAATTAAGGTCATGCTGCAGAACAAGCATTCCTCCAGGCCCGGTGGTTTCACGCAACACCAGGTTATTTCTTGCTCAGGTTATATATCCCATGTCGGCAGGGATCAGGGCCATCGAGCACAGAGGCTTGGGGAGCAGACGTGGCCCCAGCCCTGCAGGTTACCAGGCAGAGGGAGAGAGCGGCCTACAGTCTCAATTCTTGACCTACTGCTACCCACAACTCACTGGCCAGAACTTGGGCTGCAGTGCCCACTCCCACAGAGAAGACACACCAGCAATCCTGCCATGTTCAAGGAGACAGGAAGGGGCACTAGCGGGTATGGCACACATGGGGCACACGGGGCATGGCAGACCCTGATGGGGCCTGCCTGGTACCTTTCTTTCCTTCTGTCTATGCCAGGATCCCCTTGGGTGCGGGCTGGCCTTCAGCCCAGCCAAGAAGCACGCTTCCCAGCTCCCGCCCTGGCCAGGCAGGGCATGTGACGGGGGCCATGGGTACAAGCACGTGTGCAGATGGAGCTTCTGGGACAGCGACTGTGAGGGACAGACCCGGTGGTGGTGTTCCCTTTCCTCCAGCCTGCAACCCCTGCCAGGGTTGGAAGGGGGCACCCATGAAAACTCAGGGTGGTGAGCACAAGGGCAGAACCTGCCTGCTCAGAGGCTGAGGAGGCGGCAGAACACCGCGGGTCCCCTGCCCGGGACTGCCTGCCTCGCCACGGGAGGAGGGCAGCCCCCTCCACGTGCGATAACTTCAGTGCATGTAAGGCTCTCCAGGAAAGCTTGCCAAGCCCGGATTCCTGGACCCAACACCCGGAGATTCTGACTCATGGGTTTTGGGTTTGCTCCATGGGTTTTCTTCCCTACTCAGCTCCCAAGTGGTGCTGCAGACTGGGGGCCACACTGAGTGTCACACTGACGTGGGGGGTGTTGATGAGCCTGAAGGCAGGGGGCGAAGGTGGAGGCCAGGCCCAGCGCCCTGGGGAAGGTGAGTGTGTAAGCCAGGTGGCCCTGAGCCCCTTCTCCTCCTTCTCCCCCTCTCCACCCTGTGTTCCAGTTTGTCCGAATACCTGTGTCCACAGAGTGACACCACGCACCGTGCGCACCTGTGAGCCCACGTGGGCTGGGCATGGCGTTCGGGCGTTCTGGCGGCTCCAGGGGAGGCTAAGCTTCTGGTCCTCAGACCGCACCTGGTGTATAGGGGCTGGGCACGTGCGAACAGGTGGGAGCCCGCAGCCCCTCCAACACAGCAGGCCCAGGGCCCACCTGGGACGCCCCACCGCCCGGCCCTACTCCCAGGGTAACGCAGGCAGCATTCGTCCATTGTGCTGTGACGACACAGCAGTTTCTGGAGGTAGTTCTCAAAGCATGCAGCTCAGCGCCGCGCGTGCCCTTTGTGGGTGCCCTGATCAGGAGGCTGTGGAGGAGGGTGGCCATCCCCACATGGGCAGATTCAGTCTGTGTTTTAAAGAGAGGTTTAGAAGACCTTTCTGAGGCTGAATTAAAGTGGCAAGAGGTGAGGATGCATGGAAGGCTCTGGGGTTTGGGCCTGAGCAGCTGCAAGGATGCAGGCAGGGGCCGGTGCTGGGAGGCTGGGCTCCTCTGTGCCCTGTAGAGTCAGGGGTGCCCCTCAGGGCCCCTGGCATACGCTCTTGTTCAGAGAGGGCTCGTACCATAGCTGAAGCTGTAACCTCCCGTCCGCCGTGCGCTCCTCCACCAGAGGGCCGAGGGCAGCACATGGTCCCTGTCTGCCCCCCTCAGTCAGCACTGCAGCCCCAGCCCAGCGCCAGCACACGAGGCTCACGTTTGGGGCAACTTTAAAATCAGCCACGGTTGGCACTCATTTTTGGAAGGTCCGTCTGCATGTTTTGTGACTTACTCTGAGATTCCAACATCCCAGAGCCCAGGAGCAACGACAGTCACTAGCTGAAGCGGTGCTGGGGCAGCCACAGTCCCCAGCAGGCCCTCCTAAGACGTCGCTGCCTCCCCTCGCAGCCCACAGTGAAGCGCACGAGATGCGTCCCAGAGGCCCGAGGAAGAGGCCACGGGCCCCTCTGAGCGCCCAGTGTATGCTCGGCCAATGTCTTAAGTCCCAGCTGGGAATCCTTGCACGAGGTGCGGGCCCTCGGCCTCAGGAGAAAGCATGCAGGCGGGGGCCGTTTCTGGCTCACAGACTTCTCGGCTGTGGCTGTCTACTGGGTTGCAGGCCACCTGCCTGGCAGCAGCCAGGTTCTGTCCACTTGGCGACCCATTCTGGAGGCGGCCCAATTCAGAAAGTGGTCTCCTCCCCTCTCTGGGCAACGCCTTAGACCTAAGAAGCATCCTGTCCGTCTGAGGGGGAAACCAGAGTGTCGAGGCTGGCCAAGAAGATGTGATTCCTCTTTGGAAAATGACGGCTCTGCGGCAGCCACCTTCTCAGACAGAGCTGGGCACATAATGGGCCTGGGCTGAGTGGGGGCGTGAGCATCCCAGACTCTGAGAAACAGGCTCTTTGGACATGAAAATGAAACATAAAGACCCAGAAGGGTGCTTCTGCCTGGCGCTGCACTCCCGGCGGGGGCGTGCGTGAGAATGCTTGCACTTTGCCCATTGAGCCCCCACTGATTCTGGAACACGGCCGTGTGTGTGCACGCTCCTCATCACTGTAGAAATGGCTCATCTTAATGAGCTCTGAGGCAGTGGCAATAGGCTTTCCGGGATGCAGCGCATAAAGCCACTTGGCTGTCAGCAGAGCTACCCCGGAGCGAAGCAAAGGCAGGGCTCAGAGATTCAGGAGGCGGGTCCCAGAGGAGGCCGAGGTGCCGAGTGGCAGACGGAAGCACAGGACACCCGGGTACGTTGGAATCTCAGATAAATGACCAATAATTTTTTAGTATGAGTATGTCCCAAATATCGCATGGAGCATACTTATGCTTTTCACAAGAAGGGTGTTTATCTGAGAAGCCAGTGTATTTGGGTGGCCTGTATTTCACCCGGCAACCCTACCTGGGAGTTAAGCTCCTCATGGGGAAGCCTAAATGCTTTTGACATGTTGCTGAAGGTTGACTATTTCTGAAAATTTTAACCTCTTGACAGAAAGGCAGAGACTAGTTTAATAAGCTGTCTAACAAGTGACTGGTTAGTGTGGCAGCTACTGTGCACACGGCACCCACAGCTGCTCCAGGGCGTGTGGGTCACCCGGTGTCATGCATACAGCACACGTGCTGACCAAGCCCTGGGGAGGGGGGTTCTTGTCCCATTTGAAAGAGGACCGTGTAAAGCTCAGAGAATGGCCAGAATGACCCAAACTCACACCATGAACAAGCAAGGCTTTTTAGCTGTAAAAAGAGAAAAACAGATGTGACTACTATCAGCAGAATAAAATGTATTAAAAACCTAAAGGGCAGTGCATAGCATTGCCAGGCGGAGGGGAAGCGCTGCTCCAAAGCTGTGCAGCTGGGGAAGGGGGTTGCACCAGGACCCCTGAGGGTCAGATGTCCCAGCCAGGACCCCTGCAGGCTGGCCCAGACCAGGGCAGGCACACCTCGTTAGCAATTCAGGGCAGCACATTTGATTGGCTGGGAAGTTCACGGAAGACACATTAGACTGGCTAAAAAATTCAGGACACTCACGTCTGATTGGCCAAGTCAGTCTGGGCAGGTGCATCTGATTGGCCAAGTAGTTCAGGGCAAGAACATCTGATTGGCTGGATCAGGCCACGTTCCTATGCCGGCTCCCAGGAATGCTGGGAAGTCCAGGACCTGGTGTCTCCAGCTCCCATAGCGGAAAGCCAGGTTCTACTCACCAAGACTCCGGACGGCAGGAGTGGAGAAAAATTACACACCAATAAACGTCTTCGGTGCTCAGCTGGTGAGCTATGGGTAGGAAAGTGAAGCGTCTGAAGCCCCCATTCCGCCCATTGCTCCTGCCACCCCTCGGCAAACCTGGCTCCTGGGTGGGCCTGCAAGCCCTGGGCTGTCCTCCCGCCGACTGCCCCCAAGGCCACACAGCCAGAGCTCAAACTGCAGAGCGCGCCCCCAGAGGCTGTTGCCTGTGGGATGAATAAATCAGCCGCCAAGCGGTGTCACCCCCTAGGAGGACCGCCTAGATCCCCATTGATACCGCTGCCCCAAAGAGCACCACCCTCTCGTCTAATATGTCACCACCCCTGCGGTGGGCTGATTGCCTGGGTAAGGGCGGCAGCCGTATGTTCCAGTGGTCTGGGACAATCCCCGCCTTACACCTGTTACCCCAGCGTAAACAGCACCACCCACACGCCCAAAACTGTCCAGGCTGGGTGACAAGTGGTCAGTGCACACATGAGGGAACTTCTGTTGAGTACCTATCGCCCTTTCCCCATTGAGCGCCCGCTGATTCTGGATCACGGCCGTGTGTGTGCGTGCTCCTCGTCGCTGTAGAAATGGCTCGTCTTACTGAGCGCTCATCCTCTCAGGTCTACTTGCACTGTTTCCTTTGTTAGTTTTCCCAGAAACATGTGTAGTGATGAATGAGAAGGCCGCTTTGGACTCTGGCTCACATGAGCACATCTTCTGAGCTGCGCCCTTCCATCTCAGCACAAGTCCAGGATTTATCTGCAGGGTTCCACCTACAAGGACACTTTTCTGTCACCTGCGTTTGGTGTGTGCACCAGGATGCAGCTGCACCTGTGCAATGGCTAGTGGCAGGGTTTCCCCCAGAGCTGTCCTCCAGCTGCCTGTGACAGTCCCAGAGCGAAGGTTCCAGACCTGTCCCTCAGCTTCCTGGTTCTGTTCAGGGTCTTCAATGGCGAGGCTTTGCAGTGTCTGTTCCCTGCCTCCCAGGGGGCTGGGTTTGCAGCTTAGCAGAGGAACAGTCAGGCCGCTCACATGCCCATGCCCAGAGGGCAGCCGTAAAGCCAGCTGCAGCCCTCACCTGCCTCAGTCTCCCTCCTTCCCAGCCAGGCTGGAAGCCCCTGCTCAGCCCAAGCAAAGCAGGAGAGCCGGCTGACCAGGGAGAGGGCAGGGCCAGCCAGAGGCCCACAGCTCGCAGCTGCACAGCCCGGAGGGCAGCTCAGAGAAGCCAGAGCCGGCACAGTGACCTGCATCTGTCCCACTGTGGGCACCAAGTCATCACCTCTGTGCGTGACTGACTGCAAGCTCTGGGCTGTCATCCCAGCATGAGGATACCTTAAACCTGGGCTGCATTAACAGGAGTATTATGTCTAGGACAAGGGAGGTGAGAACCCAACTGGGCTCCAGGCTTAGAGCCCCAGACACTGTGGAATACAGTGTTGGCCTCCCAGCACCAAACCCGGGAAGGAGATGTAGTATTAGGAGTGGACCCAGATAAAGTGGTCCAGGAGCAAGGAAAAGCGGGGACCTTTGAGCCTGGAGAAGAATGGTCTCAGGGGAGCATCAAAGCCAGATTCTCCTATGGAAGGTGGTCCCAGAAGAGTGGACAGGCCTGTCCTGCAAAGCCCGGTAGGCCAACATGTGGATCAGAGATTCAGCTCAAGGTCCCAGCGCGCGCATCAGGGGCCCAGCTCTGGGGGGACCAGGGCGTGCACCTGTCTTCTGAAGCCTGGTGGCCTCCCTGCATGGTCGGCCATCTCTCCCGGGAGCGGGGAGTCTCTGTAACCTGTCCATGTCACGCAGGATCTGGCTCAGGCCCTGCTCGGAATCACCGGTGCCCCTGTGTGAAGACCCTTCGAGCCCTGAGGGGGCCTGTGACTCGTTCAGGCAGCTGACGGGTCTACACCACTCACCCACCTTGTGTCCATAGTTAGAGTCCCTGAGGGGACCAAGGAGATGGCCGAGGGGACCGGCCCTGTCCCTGCTCAGTGGAGCTCCTGGTTGGCCACAGCATGAGGGCTCTGGAGAAGGAGTGAGTACCTTGCTGGTGGGGATGCCCCCGCCAGGGCAGGTGATGGGGATGAGGCACCGGGATTCCTGCCCCCTGCTGGGCCTCGGGGCAGGCAGCTTGTCAGAGCTGCCTCCACAGGGGGGCCCTCTGAGAAGCTTCTGGAGAATCGCACAGAGCCCCCACCCCTGCCAAGGAGAGGCCCCCACGTGGGAGCTCAGCCCCACTGACCCTCTGTGAGACCTGCCTGCATTTATCCTGCAGGGCAGTGAAGGTGAGATGCAGAGGGGGACAGGACCCTGAGGCTGGGCTGGCCAACGGGCAGGGCACAGAGACCAGCGGCCAACGGGAGGGGGCTCCCGGGGTGGTGGCCCAGCCTGGAGGCAGGCGGCGATTAGCATCTGGCTCTGCTCGGTGGGTTGCCGCCTCTGGGACTGGACATGGCATCCCCCCCACTCAGACCAGCTGGCAAAGATGGATGGGCTGCCCCAGGGGGCACAAGGCTCTCTGCTCCCCAGCTGGGTGTGCAGGCGGTCCTGCTGGGAAGGCTTTTAGCCACGAACCCTGTGGTTCACAGGTGGGGAGGGACGGGCGAGAAGCTTCTTCCAGGACAACTCTGAAAAGGCCAAACCCCAGGTCTCCTGATCGGGGACCAGCCCTCCGTCCAGCGCCACACTGACCCCAGGCGCCCTTTCCCTCCCTGCACCATCGCTTGTTTACTGAGTGAGCACCGCATGCCGGGTTCTGGGCCAGGTGCCCTCAGCCTGGTCTCCTCCTGTTCTCCCCGCAAATGGCTCTCCATGTGCAGGCTCCTCACCCAGCTCCCTCAGAGCGGAGGGCCTGAGGTTTGGAGAATTCCCTGCACCTGGTGGCAGAGCCAGGGAAGGTGGGGTCAGATGTGAGCCCCGGTCAGACTGCGGAGCCCAGCTGCCCCTTTGCCCTGCCCAGGGCTGCTCCCACGCTGTCTGTTCAGACTGCAGAAGCTGGAGTGAGCAGGATTGCATCAGCCCCTCCGTGGTCCGGCAGTGCCCTGAGCGGTGGGGGTGGTCCCCTGGTGAGTTGGCACTCGGCTGTCCCAGCTGCTGTCTGGGGAACTTGTCAGTGGGTGGCTGTGCAGGCAGCAGCTCAGCTGAAGGTCCTAGGAATCGGCACTACCAAGGGCAGCCTCCTGATCAGGCACCTCCCTGGCTATGCGCTCTCGCTCTCTGGACAGCCTTTCCTAGAGGGCCCCAAATCCCTTGTTTTAAAACATAAATCGGGAGTGGTATTTATTTCCTGCAACTAAACTTCACTGAGGACCCTGGTAATTTTCACAGCAGCCTGAGAGGCAGGCAGGCAGCACCTGCTGAAATCATGCCCATTTTACAGATTCAGGTGCTGAGATACCCAGAGGATGATCCACCCAGATTATTGTGGTGCAGGGATGGCTCGCCCGGCTCTTAACTCCAGGCAAGAAATGCGTGGGGTGCAGACAAGGGTAAGACATGCTGCGAGGTGTGGACCCCCGCCCCCCTAAAATCCCAAATGTTCCCTTCCCAAAGGAGCTTTGATGTCTGGCTGTCGGTATAATCTCCCATTGTAGAGCCTCCAGGTAATGCGATGTGTGTCGTTTGTAGGAAATGAATAAAAAATACAGTGTGACAGAAACCAATTGTTTTGAGTTGATTTTGCGGCTTATGATTCATTGTAATAAAGCTTATGATATGCAGATTTACGTGCACACTTCCGAATGTGAAGTTGCACAGCCTCACACCTTTAACCCTGCTAAATCTCTGGCAAAATGCAGTGTATGTACCGGGGGTGTTTGGACACCCCACTGAGTTCGAATAAGGAGATTAGAGAAAAGGGAGCTGTTGGCCCATCTTCCATCTCCCGGCCGAGATTTCAGGGCTCTATCTTTGGGATCAAACCACATCGCCTTTAATGCCCTTAATGCCCACTAAGCGTCTAGAAAAGCGCTAATGGTCCCATTTGCTGTGGTGCCGCGGCTCTGCTGCAACGGCTGCTGACCAGGGTGCCCATCAGCCTGACTCCTGCACAGGCCCCCAGGGCAGGGAGGGAGCCCCTGGTGAAGGCGAGCCTCTTTCCACTGCCAGTGGACCTCCAGTTTGAGGGGTAAAGAGCGTTAGGGCTGGAGGGGAGCCCCAGGATTCGCACCAAGTCCAGCTCTCTGCTCCCATCCCGGCAAAGCCTCAGTCAGCAGCAGGAGAACTAGGGTCGTCCTCTGCTGTCAGGCCAGCCACAGGGCCGGGCCCCCAGGTCTGAGAGGGCAGCCCTGTAGCCCCTCTATGCCTCCTTGATGAAAGGGCTTCCATGTGAGGCCCAAGGACTCCTTTCAAGACTTGGAATGGCCGCGAGAGGCCGGCCCTCCTTCTACCGGTGGGGGGCCAGGTCCCTGGCTCTGGAGCCCGGCCCTGTGCTGACCGCTGCCACCCCACCTGCTCCTTCACAGAGTCTGTCCCCCCGTTCCCCCTGCCCTGCACCTCTGGTGCTGTGCTACGCCCCAGCCCACCTCCCTGCAGCCCGCGGCTGGTCATGGCTGGCTTCTGATGCCCTTCGCTTCCACATGGCCCTAGGCCGAGTCAGGGGTGCTCTCTAGCCACCCCAGGCTGGCCCCACTCGGCCCCGGTGTCAGCAGGCCTGTTTCCTCACCGTCAGCGCAGGGAGACGAGTCCCTGCATCCAGGAGGGGATGCCAGAGGGCCCAGGCAAAGGGCCTGGAGTCCCGAGTCTGCCGGACCGGGTCCCAGAGAGCTGCTGTCTGGCCCAGAGTCACCAGTTCTGTAAATGTACCGCCTGTGCATGCTCAGCGCTAAGTGCTAAGGTGCTCAGCACAAAACAACAGCAACGGCAATAATAATCGTAAGTGGGGGGACTTTGGGGGCTTATGGCCTAGATTGCAGTGATGGGGTGTGTATATATCTCCAAACTCAGGCATTGTAATGTTAAATATGTACAGCTTTCTGTACATATTCCAGGGTCCTGCTGCGCTGGGGAGGCTGAGGGTGTCCACATGGAAGGGGGCAGGGGGCCCACGTGTCCGCGGGTTGGGAGGAAAGTCTGGGCTGGACGCGGCGCTGGGAGTCTTCGGGGCATGGACGGTGCTGGAAGTCAGGGCTGGAGAGACCCCCGAGGACGTGATGCGGACAGAGGAAGGGACAGCACCGGGTGGGCTGGGAGCTGGGCGAGCCGCGTGGGGCCCAGGGGCAGGCAGCAGGCCAGCCCTGTCTGAGTCAGGAAGCAGGAGGGAGGAGAGCCCGGGCCGGGGGGTGCCAGCTGAGGGGGGACGCGGCGTCCGGCAGACCTCAGTGCTGGTTCCCGGGCCCCATGACCCAGGACCACCGCCTGCCGCCCTCCAGGCCCAGGTCTGGAATCAAGGTGCCGCAGGCCCTGGTGACAGCCGGCGATCCCTGGCGCCCTTGGCTTCTAGGGGTCTCTGCTCAGGCCCCCACACAGCCCGTCCTCTCAGAAGGACATGGCCGTACTGGACTAGAGCCCACCCGAACAACCCCATCTTCACTCGGTCACATCTGCACAGACAATTTCCAAAGAAGGCCACGCTGACAGGCACTGGGGGTTAGGACTCTGACATTTCTTTTTGGGGGAACACTATTCAACCCATAACAGCCCCTCCAGCTGTCCTTACCAACCTGGGTATTTGCCTTTCCATGAGGAGTGAATACAAGGTGAGGGGCAGGGGGCTGTCCTGATGCCCACTTCGGGGGGGGGGCAATGTGACTGACACTCCATGGAGGCAGGAAGCGGACCAGGCCAAAGTTGGGGCGTGCAGCCATTTAGGGCCGACAGACGCCAATCAGTAGGGAGGGAGGCTGATGGCTCCAGAGCCCTGAGTGGGGGGCAGAGAGGCCACTCCTAAACTGGAGCCCCAGAGGTGTCCGAGTGTCCCCCAGCCCTGTGTGAGGTCAGGGGGCTCTCTGAAGTTCTGAGAGGCAGCCCCATCCCCACCCCACACACCTGCCTGCTCTCCAGGGCAAGAAGTGGTGATTGCAGTAAGCTCTGACCTGGAGTGGGGGGGGCTGGGACCCGGGAGGAAGACCCTCTTAGCATGGACAATGTGGAGAAAGGCCTCCCCTGCACAGCTGAGTGAGGTGAGCGTTAGCCTCGCAAACCCGCTGCCGGTGCCGCGCCTGCTCAGAGCCCCACTCGTCACCCTCCCTGTGTGATTGGCTCTGGCTGCCCGGGGCAGGACGGCGTCCAGGAGAGCGGGGGCTCTGTCCCCATGGGGTGTCCCTTGCAGCTGGGGCAGTGCCCCACGCCCAGTGGGGGTTCATGAACATTTGAACACTGGGTTCCCAGCTGTATCTGGGTTTTAGAAGCAAGTGTGGCCACCATGCACGGTGAGATTTGGGCCATGTTCTAAGAGCCGCAAGAAGCTTCTTGAAGATTTGACACAGGAATGAAGTGAGTCTGACTTGTGGGTTCAGGTGGTTCAGTTGTTTTCTGTAGAGGACAGGCTGCAGGAGTCAGTGAGGCCGGGGGCCTGCTGGGAGGCAAGGGTGGGTGGTGAGGCCGTGGGCAGCCCGTCGGGAGTTGGGCAGGAGGGGGTCCAGCTCCACTGGGCGACACTGGGAGGGAGCCTGCGAGACCAGCGCCGGAGGCATCAAATGGAAAACGAGGCAGGCGTGGGGGCGGGTAGATGAGGTGAGACTGTGAGGGGCACCCTCTCACCTCCAGACGGTGCCTCACAGCAGGAAAAGCAGGGGGAAGAGGGGCCAGGAGCCCGCCCGCTGGAGCCCGCAGCATTAGGGGCAGAGGAGGGGCCCTGGGAACGTGAGGCAGGGGCTGAGGGGCATGGCCCGAGCTCGGGACACCTGGGGCCCCAGAGGTGGGAGGGGGTGGGAAGGACCCTCTGCTGGAGCCTGCAGAGGGGGCCCTGTGCTCTGAGAGCTCAGACCCTGGCCCCAGACCGTGAGGGCCCAGATTCCTGTGGTCTGAGGCCGCCGATCACGCTCACTGCTGTGGCCTCCCTGGGGCATTCACACCGGTCACCCCGGCTCTGCAGGCCCCTCTGTGTCCCCAGGGCCCAGGCCCGGAACTGGGTGTAGCAGCACCCAGTGCCTTCTCAGGCTCCCCCCTCTGCGCCCAGGAAGGAGCCTGGCACTGCCCTGCACCTGCGGCCCGTGAGGGAGGCATGCAGCACAGGGTGCCCCCTGGAAGGTGACTGTGCACGGCCTCCCCGGAGCCCAGGGCCCTAAATCAGCTGTGCCGGCATCTACTGCTCGTCCAGGCCCTGCATGTTCACTCTTGGCCTTGGCCTCTGCCAGTCTCTCCCTGCAGGGTCATTTGGGGCTGGGGAGATCGATCCTATGTTTCAGGCTCCTCAGCCCTCCCCCGCACCCGGCCTCCTCCCTGGGGCGCCATCCGGTGCCCTGTGGATGGTCCATGGCTCCTGACAAATCAGCGGCCCTGGCTGTAGCTTCAGATGCAGCCCCCTTGCTGGGCATCGTGCAGGCCAGGCACAGCCCTGCCCCCTGTCCTCCCCAAACGGGCCTCTCACGGCCGGGCCCCAGGCTCAGCTCTGTGCCGCCAGTATCTACCTCCCTCCGTCTGGACGCTGCTGCGTGTGTGGGTCAGGTGAGAGCTGCCACCTGTTCAGGACATTTGCGGATGCAGAGGCGCAGCGTCTGAGACTGGGCTGGGGTGACGGTTCCCCAGGAACATCCTGTGCTGTTACCAGCGGGGCGAGTAGAGGGTGGGTAGCCAGAGAAACAGCAGCTGCTGGCTTGGTGTTCCTGCGGGCCCGCCGCCCAGACGCTGCTCTTTCCTGTTCATCCGCCCTGGCTGCCCTGTGGCCAGACCCCTCTGCGGCTCCCAGCTCAGGGCAGGAGGCAGAAAGCTCTGGGGTCAATGGGAAACTGTTTTTGAGATAGTAAGATAAGGCAGGGTGTCCCCTGCAGGGGTGGGGGCAGAGGGAAGGGCAGTGACCCCCAGGTGGGGAAGGAGTGGGGGGATCAGGTGTGGGAGCCTCCGTTCTGGGCTCTCCAGAGCCCTGCCGCGTCTGCATGCTGGGGAGGTGGTGCGGGTGGGGGCACAGGAGGGGAGAAGGTGCCCCAGCAGGGACAGAGCACTCTGCCCCCCACCACCCTGGACAGGACAGCAGGCTTGAGGGGTCCGTTTAGACTCAGTGAACTTCCTTCCATCTTCTGGGCTAAGATGCCCATCTGCCCTAGGTGCTCAGAGAGCCAGTGCAAACCATGGGCTGTGTGTCTGCTCCTCAGCCTGTCCAGACAGGGTCCGACGGACGCTGCTCCAGCCACCACAGCGGGAAGTCCTCGCAAACACCCAATGGGGGAGCCAGGTCTGCGCTTCACTCACAGAGCCCTGTGCCCGGGGGCTTCCCAGGAGGCCGCAGCTTTGGATGGTCCTGCGGTCCTGAGGCACCGCACACCGAGCAGGCGTGCACAGGGACCCAGGCCTCTGTGGCCGGCTGCGGTGGGCCAAGGGGCGGGAGCAGAGCCAGGTCTCCGAGAATGAGCCCAGTGCGCCCACCTCCATCCCAGCCCAAGAACAGCTCCAGGCAGGCTGAGCAGCACAGCCAATCACACCCAGGAGCGGACCATCGCCCCACGTGGGTTGTCCCGGAGGCTTGCTGGCAGCAGTCGCAGATGCCGGGTGTGTCCGGTCCTTGCGGCCTGGCTCCCATGGTAACGCTGAGAGCTTGGTGGCCATGAGTCTGCGTTGCTGCCAGCCCTGCCACTGTGATGCGTTTGCCTTTTACACGTGTGATCTCTTCTGAGCAGGTGTAATCTGCCACGGCGGCCCGTGGATGCAGGGGGACCTGCCTTCTGCAGGCTCACCAGGGTTGTCAGCATAGGGGTGAGGACGGCCAGGTTGCCCCAATGGGGGTTCTGCTGACCACTGAAGCGAGAGCCACGCACCTGTCCGGCACTGCCCCTGGTCCTCAGGGCGGCCTGCACTCTGCTCAGGAAGCTCAGCCCACAGCCCCGGGGCTCTCATGACCAGTAATCTCTGCCCTGGAGATAGGGAACAGGGGCTGGGAGGAGGGTGACTTCCCCACGTGGGGTGAGAGTCCAGGGTTCTGGGTACAAAGCCCGTCTCCTCGTGTGACCCCGCACTTGGACCTCTGCTGGGACAGTCCCCCACCCCCAACTTGCCTGTTAGCGCACGAGAGCCACTGAGCACATGCTGCTTATTAGGGACTGTGGACAGACTGTGTCCCCCCAAATCCATGTGTTGGAGCCTTAACCTCCAGTGTGGCTATTTTGGGGTAAGGAAGGAAATAAGGTTAAATGAGATTGTGAGAGTGGACCCTGATGTGACAGGATGATTATCCTTGTAAGGACAGACCCCAGAGGTCTCTCTCTCTCTCCGTCTCTATTTGTTTCTGTCTGTCTGTCTGTATCTCTCTCTCTGTGCATGCTCAGAGGAAAGGCCACCTGGGGCAAAGCAAGAATCTGGTCATCTGCAAGCCAGGAAGGGGTTCTCACCAGAAGCTCAATCGGCCGATTCCTTAATTTGGGACTTCCAGCCTCCAGAACCCTGACGTGAATGTCCGCTGCCCGGCCCCCAGCCTGTGGCATTTCGCTAGGGCCCTAGGGCTGACATTAGCCGTTGGCCTCCTTCTAAGCAAAGGGTCACTGGAGTGAGAGGCTGTGTTTGCAGCACTGGGGTGTCTTGGGCTGCAAGAAGGAAGGTGCAGGCACAGGGAGCCCCGAACTCCCCAGATCCTGCTTCCGGCATTACTGCCCCAGCAAGACAGTGCATACACCGGGCCTAAGGATCCGGATGATTCTGTGGCTCTCCTCACCTATTTTGCTTTGTAACCACTTCTCATGGAATAAGAAAGGGCAGTGCTGGAGAAACCACGGTGAACAGAAGCATGGACGGTCCTTGCCCTGGGGACCAGCCCTGCCCCGGAGACCGTCCCTACTCCTGTGGACCATCCCTCCCACCGTGGACCTCTGAGCCCAGGAGGAGACGGGGCCAGATACCAGCTTAACGTGCATTAAGGATCACTGCTGGGCTGGCTTGAACTGAGCACCCAATCTTATAATTAACGGTATTGTCAGCATTTGTTGCATACTTCTTCGCATATGATGAGGCACATTTTTTGAATATTAGTATTTATCCAAAACTTACATGCACGGAAGCAGACTCCAGGAATTTAAAAATTATTATTAAGGTATCATTGATATATAATCTTATGAAGGTTTCACATGAGCAACATTGTAATTACTACAATTCCCCTTACTATCAAGTCCCCCCCCACATACCCCATTACAGTCACTGTGCATCAGCATAGTAAGATGCTATAGAGTCACTATTTGCCTTCTCTGTGCTATACTGCCTTCTCTGTGACCCCCCTACATTATGTCTGCTAATCGTAATGCCCCTTTTACCCCCTTATCCCTCCCTACCCACCCATCCTCCCAGGTCCCTTTCCCTTTGGTAAATGTTAGTCCATTCTTGGGTTCTGTGAGTCTGCTGCTGTTTTGTTCCTTCAGTTTTTCTTTATTCTTATACTCCACATATGAGTGAAATCATTTGATACTTGTCTTTCTCCGCCTGGCGTATTTCACTGAGCATAATACCCTCTAGCTCCATCCATGTTGTTGCAAATGGTAGGATTCATTTTTTTCTTATGGCTGAATAATATTCCATTGTGTATATGTACCAGATCTTCTTTATCCATTCATCTACTGATGGACACTTAGGTTGCATCTATATTTTGGCTATTGTAAATAGTGCTGCGATAAACATAGAGGTGCATGTGTCTTTTGAATCTGTGATCTTGTTTTCTTCAGGTAAATTCCTAGGAGTGGATTCCTGGGTCAAATGGTATTTCTATTTTTAGTTTTTTGAGGGACCTCCATATTGCTTTCCACAATGGTTGAACTAGTTTACATTCCCACCAGCAGTGTAGGAGGGTTCCCCTTTCTCCACAACCTCACCAACATTTGTTGTTGTTTGTCTTTTGGATGTTGGCCATCCTTACTGGTGTGAGGTGATATCTCATTGTGGTTTTAATTTGCATTTCTCTGATAACTAGCGATGTGGAGCATCTTTTCATGTGCCTGTTGGCCATCTGAATTTCTTCTTTGGAGAAATGTCTGTTCAGCTCCTTTGCCCATTTTAAAAATTGGATTATTTGCTTTTTGTTTGTTGAGGTGTGTGAGCTCTTTATATATTTTGGATGTCAAGCCTTTATCGGATGTGTCATTTATGAATATATTCTCCCATACTGTAGGGTACCTTTTTGTTCTCCTGATGGTGTCCTTTGCTGTACAGAAACTTTTTAGTTTGATGTAGTCCAATTTGTTCATTTTTGCTTCTATTTCCCTTGCCCAAGCAGATGTGTTCAGAAAAAAAGTTGCTCATGTTTATATTCAAGAGATTTTTGCATATGTTTTCTTCTAAGAGTTTTATAGTTTCATGACTTACGTTCAGGTGTTTGATCCATTTTGAGTTTACTTCTGTGAATGGAATTAGACAATAATCCAGTTTCATTCTCTTGCATGTAGCTGTCCAGTTTTGCCAACACCAGTTGTTGAAGAGGCTGTCATTTCCCAGTTGTATATCCATGGTTCCTTTACCATATATTAATTGATGATATGTGGTTGGGTTTATATCTGGGCTCTCTATTCTATTCCATTGTTCTATGGGTCTGTTCTTGTGCCAGTACCAAATTGTCTTGATTACTGTGGCTTTGTAGTAGACCTTGAAGTTGGGAAGTGTAATCCCCCTGCCTTATTCTTCTTTATCAGGATTGCTTTTGCTATTCGGGGTCTTTTGTGGTTCCATATGAATTTTACAACTATTTTCTCTAGTTTGTTGAAGAATGCTGTTGGTATTTTGATAGGGATTGCATTGAATCTGTAGATTGCATTAGGCAGGATGGCCATTTGACAATATTAATTCTTCCTATCTATGAGCATGGGATGTGTTTCCACTTATTGGTATCTTCTTTAATTTCTCTCATGAGTGTCTTGTAGTTTTCTATAGATCTTTTGCCTCCTTAGTTAGGTTTATTCCTAGGTATTTTATTCTTTTTAATGCAATTGTGAATGGAATTGTTTTCCTGATTTCTCTTTCTGCTAGTTCATCATTAGTATATAGGAATGCAACAGATTTCTGTGTATTAATTTTGTATCCCACAACTTTGCTGAATTCAGCTATTAGTTCTAGTAGTTTTGGAACAGACTCTATAGGGTTTTTTATGTACAATATCATGTCATCTGCAAACAGGGAGAGTTTGACTTCTTCTTTGCTAATCTGGGTGCCTTTTATTTCTTTGTGTTGTCTGATTGCCGTGGCTAGGACCTCCAGAACTATGTTGAAAAGAAGTGGGGAGAGTGGGCATCTTTATCTTGTTCCCGGTCTTAAAGGAAAAGCTTTCAGCTTCTTGCTGTTCAGTATAATGTTGGCTGTGGGTTTGTCATATATGGTCTTTATTATGTTGAGGTACTTGCCCTCTATACCCATTTTGTTGAGAGTTTTTATCATGAATGGATGTTGAATTTTGTTGAATGCTTTTTCAGCATCTATGGAGATGATCATGTGGTTTTTGTCTTTCTTTTTGTTGATGTGGTGGATGATGTTGATGGACTTTCGAATATTGTACCATCCTTGCATCCCTGGAATAAATCTTGCTTGATCATAATGGATGATATTTTTAATGTATTTTTGAATTTGGCTTGCTAATATTTTGTTGAGTATTTTTGCATCTATGTTCATTATGAATACTGGTCTGTAATTTTCTTTTTTTGTGGTGATTTTGCCTGGTTATGGTTTTAGAGTGATGCTGGACTTATAGAATGAGTTTGGAAGTATTCCCTCCTCTTCTACTTTTTGGAAAACTTTAAGGAGGATGGGTGTTAGGTCTTCACTAAATGTTTGATGAAATTCAGTGGTGAAGCCATCTGGTCCGGGGTTTTCTTCTTAGGTAGGTTTTTGATTATCAATTCAATTTCGTTGCTGGTAATTGGTCTGTTCAGATTTTCTGTTTCTTCCTAGGTCAGCCTTGGAAGGTTGTATTTTTCTAGAAAGTTGTCCATTTCTTCTAGGTTATCCAATTTGTTAGCATATAATTTTTCATAGTATTCTCTAATAATTCTTTGTATTTCTGTGGTGTCCATCGTGATTTTTCCTTTCTCATTTTTGATTCTGTTTATGTGTGTAGACTCTTTTTTTTCTTGATAAGTCTGGCTAGGGGTTTATCTATGTTAATTTTCTTGAAAAACCAGCTCCTGCTTTCATTGATTTTTTCTATTGTTTTATTCTTCTCAATTTTATTTATTTATGTCCTAATCTTTATTATGTCCCTTCTTCTACTGACTTTGGGCCTTATTTGTTCTTTTTTTAGTTTCATTAATTGTGAGTTTAGACTATTCATATGGGATCATTCTTCTTTTCTGAGGTAGGCCTGTGTTGCAATATACTTACCTCTTAGCACAGCCTTTGCTGCGTCCCACAGATTTTGTGGTGTTGAGTTATTATTGTCATTTGTCTCCATATATTGCTTGACCTTTGTTTTCATTTGGTCATTGATCCATTGATTATTTAGGAGCATGCTGTTAAGCCTCCATGTGTTTGTGGGATTTTTTTTGTTTTCTTTGCATAATTTATTTCTAGTTTCATACCTTTGTGGTCTGAGAAGCTGGTTGATACAGTTTCAATCCTTCTGAATTTACTGAGTCTCCTTTTGTGGCCTAGTACGTGGTCTATTCTTCAAAATGTTCCATGTGCACTTCAGAAGAATGTGTGTCCTGCTGCTTTTGGGTGTAGAGTTCTGTAGATGTCTGTTAGGTCCATCTGCTCTAGTGTGTTGTTCAGTGCCTCTGTCTCCTTACTTATTTTCTGTGTGGTGGATCTGTCCTTTGGAGTGAGTGGTGTGTTGAAGTCTCCTAAAATGAATGCACTGCATTCTATTTTCCCCTTTAATTGTGTTAGTATTTGTTTCACATAAGTAGGTGCTCCTGTGTTGGGTGCATAGATATTTATAATGGTTGTATCCTCTTGTTGGACTGAGCCCTTTATCATTATGTAATGTCCTTCTTTGTCTCTTGTTTCTTTCTTTGTTTTAAAGTCTATTTTGTCTGATACAAGTACTGTAACTCCTGCCTTTTTCTCCCTATTAGTTGCATGAAATATCTTTTTCCATCCCTTCACTTTAAGTCTGTGTATGTCCTTGGGTTTGAAGTGAGTCTCTTGTAGGCAGCATATCTGCTCTAATCTTTATTATGTTCCTTCTTCTACTGACTTTGGGCCTCAGATTAGAGCAGAGTCTTGCTTTTTTATCCCTTCTGTTACTGTATGTCTTTTGATTGGTGCATTCAGTTCATTTACATCTAGGGTGATTTTTCATAGATATGTACTTATTGCCATTGTAGACTTTGGATTTGTGGTTACCAAAGGTTCAAGGGCAGCTTCTTTATTATCTAACCGTCTAACTTAACTCGCTTATTATGCTATTACAAACACAATCTACAGATTCTTTTTTTTCTCCCTTCTTTTTCTTTCTCCTCCCCTCTTTATATGTTAGGTGTCATATTCTGTACTCTTTTGTGTATCCCTTGACTGACTTTGGGGGTAGCTGATTTAATTTTGCATTTGCTTAGTAATTAATTGGTCTACCTTCTTTACTGTGGTTTCATTTTCTCTGGTGTCAGCTATTTAGCCTTAGGAACACTTCCATCTATGGCAGTCCCTCCAACGTACACTGTAGGGATGGTTTGTGGGAGGTAAATTCTCTCAGCTTTTGCTTATCTGGAAATTTTTTAATCCCTCCTTCAAATTTAAATGATAATCTTGCTGGGTAGAGTATTCTTGGTTCGAGGCCCTTCTGTTTCATTGCATTATGAAATGAAAACTCCCTTCTGGCCTGTAAGGTTTCTGCTGAGAAGTCTGATGATAGCCTGATGGGTTTTCCTTTGTAGGTGATCTTTTTTCTGTCTCTGGCTGCTTTTAATACTCTGTCCTTTCCTCAATCTTTGCCATTTTAATTATTATGTACCTTGGTGTTGTCTTCCTTGTGTCCCTTGTGTTGGGAGATCTGTACCTCCATGGCCTGAGAGGTTATCTCCTTCCCCCAGGCTCTGGGAATTTAACAGAAGGACTGTCTTCCTGGGCTGGGAGAGCAGCTGCAGCCACGGTGTGACTCAGGTCGTGAAGCCCCACTGGGTTCCTCATTTGATGGGGGAGCAGAGGCAAAGCATGAGGAAAGGGGGAGGCGATGGTTCAGCCAGATCGAGGGCTGAAGAAGCCTCGGCCGCATTTCCTTCCCCGGGAAGGGGAGGGCTCGGGCCGGACCCGCCTCACCACTCTCTGTAGCACACCAACGGTTGCTTCAGGTGACCTGTGCTCGAGCTTCAGTTTAGGTGACATGGGACAAAGGTTGTACCGGGCTTACCATGAGAGGTAGAGGGGCCGATGCAGGTGCCTGGCATGCAGGTAGCCCTTTCTGCACATTTGATGCCATCCATAGTTCCGTTTGGCTTTGCTGGACATAGAAGAATGACATCAAGCTCATTGTCTTAAGGCAGAAGGATCTGGGGATTTTTATTTGTTTGTTTTCATATTTACTGGGGAAAAGACCCCAGACATTTTCCATATCAGCACTGTATTGAGTCAGCGGTCTTGACTGGGCTTCCTGACATGTAATGAGAAGGTGCCAGGCAGGTGTGGGCTGGCACACTGGGTCTCTGAAGGCAAAGAGCAGAGTTGCAGCATTGGCCAAGAAGCAAGAAAAAACAGTCTCAAAAGACAAGGCAATCGTAAGAGTAAGACAGCTATGACAGAAATGCCTGTCGGGGTATTTCAAATAAGTATGATTAATACATTAAGGGCTCTAGTGGAAAAAGTAGACCACATGTAAAAACAGATGGGTCTTGTCAACAGAGAGATGGAAACTCTAAGAACCAATCAAAAGAAATGCTGGAAATTAAAACCACAGTAATAAAAAATAAAGGATGTCTTTGGTGGGCTCATCAGTAGGTGTAACACAGCCCAGGAAAGAAGCTGAAATGAAGACAGGGCAGTGGAGGCTCCCCTGAGTGAAATGCAAGGAGAAGGGAACGCACAAGAACTGCGTAACTGGACTAGTAGGAAAAGAAGAACAGAGCAGAGAAATATATCAGTAATAATGACAAAAAACTTTCCACAATTAATGAGAGACACCTCACACACTTGCAGAAAGCTCAGGGAACACCTGACAGGATAAATACCAATCATACTCCTTGGTATTTAGCCAATGGAATTAAGAACTTTCATCCACACAAAAACCTGCGCATGCATGTTCATAGCAGATTTATCCATAACTGCCAGGACCTGGACGCAACCAAGATGACCGTCAGTAGGTGGAGGGATAAACTAGTCCATCCAGACAATGGAATAGTGTTCAGTGATGAGAAGAAAAGAGCTCTCAGGCCTTGGAAAGTTAAGGGAAAACCTAAATGCATGTTGCTCAGTGAAAGAAGCCAGTTTGAAAAGGCCACACACTGTATAGTTCCATCTGTATGACTCTCTGGAAAAAGGCAAAACTATGGAGACAGTCAAGGGAACGGTGGGGGAGGCTGGGGGAGGGGGAGGGTCGAGCAGGTGGGGCACAGACGACTTCAAGGGCAGGGAGGCCACTCTGTATGATGCTGTAATGATGGGTATCTGTCATCGCAGCTTTGCCCAAACTCACAGGGCGTCCACCACCAAGAGTGAGCCCCAAAGTGACCTGGGGACTCCCGGCGATTATGATGTGTCCAGGTGGCTTCATCGTCAGTAAAGCATGACCCATTCTGGTGAGGGCTGGCAATCATGGGGAAGGTCGTATCTGTGTGCAAATAGGGTGTGTGTGGGAAATCTCTGTACCTTCCTCTCGATTTTGTTGTAAGTTTAGAACTCTTCTAAAAAATAAAAATAAAAGAAGAAAAAAGAAAAACTGCTTGCTGGAAAAAAGTGAATGATTCATAAAGATTTTCTTGGGGAAAAAAACCCTGAGAGCCTTTGTCACCCAACCATCCTGCAGGAAATGTTTTGGGAAGTTCTTTGGGCAGAAAGAAAATGGCATAGGTCAGAAACGGGTCTCCGCGAGGAAGGGATATGTGAAGGGGACAGGAAAGCTTTTATTTTTCTTATCCTTAATTGTCCTAAAAGGTAACTTTGTTTAAAGCAATGGTAGTGACAGCGTGTTGGGTGATTACAGCATACAGCTAAGTGAAATGAATCACAGCAAACAGGACCGGAGGGAGGAACTGAGGGTGCTTTTATAACCTGCCTCCGCTGCACGGGAAGCACCGCAGTGCATTTGAAGGTGAACTGAGATCACTTTAAAATGAATGTTATGAACCCAGGGCAACCCCTAAAATAATTTATAAAAGAAGTATGATTGGAAAACCAGAAAGTGCAGGAAGGTGGGGGAAAGAAACAAAAAAAAAATGAAACAAATAAAAAACAAATAGAAACAGGGTAGATATGAATGCAAATATATCGATGATCACTTAAATGTCAACGGTCTAAATATACCAATTAAAATAAACAATGTCAGAGTGGATAGAAAAACAAGACACATCTACATGTCATCCACAAGAAATACACTTTAAATAGAAAGACCAGATTGGAAAAAAAATAAAGGGATAGATAGAGAAAGAAATACCAGGCTGACACCAATCAAAGTGCTGATCAGGGATACAGAGGGACATCACATAATGGTAAGGGGATCAATTTTCCAAGAAATGTGGCAGTGCTGGCTGTGTATATACCTAACAAGAGCTTTAAAAAGGCAAAAACTGAGCACTGAAAGAAAAAATAGATAAACCTCCCATTACACATGGAGACTCCAACATCCCTCTGTCAGTAACTGATAGATGAAGCAGGCAGGAAATCAGTACAGACATTGATGATCTGAAAAGCACCATCAATCAGCCTGATCTAGTTAAAATTTATGGACAGCTCTATCCAGCAATAGCAGAATGCACATTCTTCTCAAGTTCACATGGAATATTCACCAAGATGGACCACATTCTGGGCTCTAAATGAACATATTTAAGATAATAGAAATCATCTCGTGTCTGCTTTCAGACTACAGTGGACTTAATCTAGCTACCAATAACAAAAATATAGGTGAAAAATTCAATTCTCAAATAGTAATTGAACAACACAATTATAAATAACCTGTGGGACAAAAAAAGATTCAAGGGATACTAAAAATATTTTGAACTAAATGAAAATTTTTTAAAAAAATTATCAAAATTTGTGGATGCAAGAAAGCAGTGCTTAGAGGGGAATTAAGTACATATTAATATATGCATTTAATTTCTTTTTAATTAAAGAAGAAAAATCAAAAACCAATAACCTTGGCTCCCACATGATTAAGCTAGAGGAAAAAGAGCAAAATAAGCCTAAAGCAGACTAATTAATAAATCTCTCATAAAAATTAGAGCAGAATCATGAATTGAAAACAGGAAACTAACAGAGAAAAATCAATGAAACGAAAATCTGGTTCTTTAAAAATATCAGTAAAATTGATAAACCCCTAGCCAGGCTAACCAAGAAAAAAAGAGAGAAAATAAAATTGCTGGTATCAGAAATGAAAAAGGCGTCATTACTATCCATCTTTCTCTACCTCTTTCTCATCAGGGCACTAATCCCATCACAGGGCCCCACCCTCACCACCTCACCCAGCACTGACCACTGCCCAAAGGCCCCACCTCCAAACACCATCCCACTGTGGGTGGGGCTGCAACACAGTGAATTTTTGGAAAACACAAACATTCAGTCCATAACAAAGCACATGAAAAGATGCGCATTATCATTTGTGTCAGGGAAATGCCAGTGAAAACAGTGAGACACCGGTGCACACCTGTTAGAGTGGCTGAAATCCAGAAATAACCACCCAAAGCTGGTGAGGACGTGGAGCGACAGGGCTTTCATTCTTTGCTGGTGGGAAAGCAAAATGGTGCGGCTGCTTTGGGAGGGCAGTTTGGCTGTTTCTTACAAAGCTGCGGGAGGTCTTACCTTGCGATCCTACAGTGTCCCTCTTTGTCTTCACTCAAATGATTAAAAAGCTTACGTCCACACAAAACGCCACAAGTGACTGTTTATAGCAGCTTTACTCATAATCACCCCAAACTGGAAGCAACCAAGAAGGTCTTCATAGGCAAATGGATAAGCTGACATACATCAATTCAAAAGGATTCTGTCCAGCAATTAACAGGGAAAATCTATCAAGCCAGGAAAAGACAAAGATGATCTTAACTGCATGTTGCTGAGTAAAAGATGAAACCATGAAGTTGGAAGAAAATGCCTTCTTCACAACAAAGGAAACTGTCAGAAACTGCCTGCGGGGTGGGGGAGAAGATTGGCAAACCACACATCTGATGAGAACTTAATATCCCAAATACAGAAGGAACTCCTGCCACTCGACAGCAAAAAAAACAAATAACCAGGTTAAAAAATGGGTATAGAACCTGAGGGGACCTTTCTCCAAAGACATACAGATAGCCAACAGGCACATGAAAAGATGCCCACCATCACTCACCATCAGGGACAAACCTCAGTGAGATACCACCTCACACCTGCTGGGATGGCCACTATCAAAAAAAATGAGAGGGAAGTGTGTCAGTGAGGATGAGGAAATATCAGGGCCTTTGTGCACAATCTGTGGGCATTTGAAATGGTGTAGCCATGGCAGAAAACAGCGTGGAGTTTCCACAAAAAGTTAAAAACAAAATTACCATGTGATCCAGCAATCTCACTTCTGGATATTTATACAAAAAAATTACAGTCAGGATCTTGAAGAGCTATCTGTACCCCTACGCTCAAAGCAGCCTTATTTGAAATCGCTGACATGTGGCAACAACCCGAATATCTTCAACAGACAAGTGGACAAAGAAAAGATGGTGTGCACAACGGAATATTACTCAGCCATAAAAAAGAAGGCTGAGAGGAAAATCCTGCCGTTTTGACACATGAATGCACCTTGGGAACGTTACCATAAGTGAAATTGGTTAGTCACAGAAGCACAGAACTGTATTGTTCTCCTTATGTGAATTCTCTAAAACCGTCAGATCCACAGAGGCAAAGCAGGCTGGTGTTACCAGGGGCTGGAGAAGGGGAGCGGGCAGCTGTTGTTCAATAGACTCGAAGTTTCAGTTGAACAGGATGAGTAAGCCCTGGAGATCTGTCCAACCTGTGCCTCTAGTTGGCAATACTGGATTGTGCATTAAAATCCAGTTAAGAGGAGCACTCTCATGCCATCGCTCAAGAAAAAAAAAAAGAAGAAAATACCCATCACGTACCAGTGTGGTGGGTTGCTTTTTTTTTTTTAAAGAAATCTTAAATCTCTACCATTTTATCACCTTTCCTGACTGAGCCACAGTGTGAATAACTGGAGACGTGGACCCCCAGTGTCCCACGGGTCCTAGAGTGGCGGGGGGACATTTAAGACAACCGTGGCTGCAGTCCAACATCATCCTGAATGGCTTGGCCAGAGGGCTTCTGCCTGTCTGGGGTGCCGCTTGGGTAGCGGCCAGTTCCCAGGACGACTTTGGCTATTTGCTCTGAGGGTGGCTCCCAGCCAGCCCACAGCATTCCAGAAGCATCTTCTCAAAATGCAAATCGAGGGCAAGTTTAGGGAGGGGTCCCCAGGCAGCCTGAGGATTGGAAGAGCCGCCAGGCCAGGGGGTTGGTGGGGCTGTTTCGACTTCTCTTCTGTCCCTTTCATGTCCCATGGCGGGAGAAAGGGACACCATAAATCCCACTGACTGGAGGCAGGGCCAGGTCCCTGGAAGGACCAGCGAGTCCCCTTTCAGCAAGAGGGCCATGAACGCAGGACGCACCTCTGTGTGCCTGGCCCGCAGCAAGGTGCAGGGGACACACAGGCCCTGCTCTGGGAAAGACAAAATCAAAGTGGGTGGAGCCATTTGCTCAGTACCTACTTTCCTCCTGATGGCCTTTTACCACAGTGCCTGTGACTGTCACAATAACCCCATTGAGTATTCATGTTCCCATTAGGGAAGCCCAAGGCTTGGAATGTTCTGGAACATGCGCAAGGCCCCAGGGCTGGTCGGTGGGGGTCCCTCCTTCAGACCTGGGATGGCAGGCTGTTTCCACCATTCCCTGTGCAGCCAGGGGATCTCAGCTGGAGGGTGACCCTGCCCCCCACCTCGGGGACATTTGGCAAAATCTGGAGACACTGAAGATTGCCACAACTGGGTGGTGCTTCTGGCATCCAGTGGGCCGAGGCCAGGGAGCTGCTGAGCACCCCCAAGCCCAGAGGACACCCCGGCCCCACGTGCCGGCAGTGCTGAGCTGGGAAACCGCCTTGCAGCTTCGTATCTGCTTAGGCGTCTCTAAAAGCTTGGAGAGCAACATTCTCAAAGGAAGCGAGAGAAGAGCCTTCCTAAGGGTGGGCAGTCATTCTGGGGAGGCGTGTCCCCTCAGTGTTACCCAGTGCCACCCCGCAGGCAGACTCAGGTAGCTGCTCCTGCCATTGCCCAAAAGGCCTTGCTTTATGGCCATAAAGACCAGCTGCTGGGCCCAGGGTCAGGGGCTGGGGGGCGGAGGTGAATCCTGCTCATAGGGCCTCTGCCTCGTCAGAGTCACAGTTGAGACGGGCGAATGGGTCCCCTTCAGAAGCTGGGTCCACGTCCCGACCCCTGGAACCCATGAGTGTGACCTTAATGGGGAAAAGCGTCTTATGGAATTACAGGCAGGACTTTGAAGTGAGGTGATCCTGCATCGCCCGGGTGGGCCCTAAATCCAGTGACCAATGTCCGTATGAGAGACAGAAGAGGGGGAGGCAGACACATCACAGCAGCAGAGGCTGGGGGACACCTGCAGCCCCGGAGCTGGAGGAGGCGGGTGTGCCCTCCCCGGAGCCCGAGGAGGGGGCCTCCACAGATACCTTGACCTTGATTTCAGACTCTGGTCTCCGGACTGTGAGACAATAAATGTCTGTAATTTGAAGCCGCCCAGCTTGTGGTGAGTCAGGCAAAGGTAAGACAATGGTTTTTGCCTTTTGCTTCCACATCCGTGAAGGAAACCACCCCTGGCCGCAAGCCAGATGCATTAATGAGCCTGTGAATCTGGGGTTCCAGGTCCCAAACTCCCAGCCATTGGCTGGAAGAAACCGGGTCTCTGCCCTGTACACCAGAGGAATGGATGTGTCTTTACTAACAAGCTGACGGTAGAGAGGGTCGTGAGAAAGCACACGGATCTAGGAGCGACACAAAAACGTGAGTTAGTTTTGCTTTGTAAGAACAAAACATAAGTGTGAGCTACACAACAGAACTGCAGGATTTCTGTGATTCCTCACATGAGTTCAGTGCTCTTATATTTAAAACTGGCATCATACAATTACAGAGGTGAATGGTGAAATTCATGCTGACACCTGAAATAAAAATTTTTTCTTTGCATATGATGACATGAAATTGCAAATTAAAAATACCAGGACAAGTCAAGAGAGAGAGAGGCTGTGGAAATAAGGAAAAGCTTTATATTTTGGTATCTTTAATGGCACTTTATTCCTGCCTTTGGACAAGCGGCCCTGCATCATCACTTTGGACTGGGCAAAACTATGCAGTGGGGTCTCCCAGCTGTGGGACAAAGCCCTGTCCCCACGGTGACTGGCTCCCCTCCAGAGGTGGCTGCAGCAGAGGGGGGCCTCAGCGCTGACGGGCTTCCAGCGGGTCACATGCCCACTGCTGCCCCATCTCAGTGGTGAGCCCCATGAAAGCCCACCCCAGCTGGGGGCACAGTCAGTCCCCCCAGCCCAGGACTGCCCCATAGAGGGGTGGTTCCCGAAGAAGATCTGGGTGCAGTGCAGACCTGGGAAATAGATGCTGGGCGGCAGCCGGTGAATGTCTACACGTGCTCTGCTCAGACCTTCGGGTTGCCTTGGAGAATCCGCCGTGTTAATTAATTATACATCCAACCATTTGGTTACCATCCATCTCCCTGGTGAGCTCTGAGAGCGCAGAGACATGCCTTCCTGGGCCGCTGTGGAGCCCATGGGCGTGGAGTGGTGCCTGGGGAGCAGGAGGCCTCTGTCACTGACTTTGGAGCACAGAATGAACGACGGAAGTCAAGATGCTCAGTCAAGGTCACGAGAAGGGCGGACACCCAGTTCTCCTAACCAGCTGTCTACCATATTTCCTCTCTGTGCGGCTTTCTCCACTCTGCTTTGCCCTTGTCGGTGATTCAACCAGTGCCCATTTTCATTCCTCATAAGCATGTCCGTCCATGCTGATGGCATCAATTTATCTGACTTGGCTGGAGGTGGGAGGGCGTATACACAGAGGCTGGACTGTCACTTCTCCAGCAGCTGCTTTGCAGGCCTGTTAAAGTTGACTCTGTAGCAGAAAGTCACCCCAGAGCTGTGGTCGAATATCAGGCAAATAGATGGGAGAAGCACGGAGTAATTAAGCCCTCTTAATGTTGCTTCAGAAATTAGTCAATAACAATCACAAATTACTCATTTGCCAGCTAATGTGACACGCAGAGGGAGAGGGGAGCTGATTTCCAGCGTATTGCTTATTACCCCTGAAAGGCGGGGGTGTGAAGTCGCTCAATTTCCGGCCAGGATTACCATCTGCAGGCGCACGAAGGTCCCACTCTGGTTCCCAGCATCCTCTGGTCACTGCGAGGGGCCCCGAGGGAGCCGCTGTCACTGGCTGGGGCAGGAAGGGGAGAGAGAGCCCCCCACCTGCTTGAGCTCTCCTTGTGGGCTGCCTGGGGACGTTCCCACCGGCTCATGGAGCCCCGACACAGAGGGGAATGGCTGGGCCTGACTGTGCTCCTCAGCACCCAGATGCAGCCCTGCAGAGATGTGCCAGGGCAGCTACTGGCAGGGGGTGAAGACGGCTTCTGGCCGTTCTGCGCTCAGAGCCGATGACCTGGTTTGGTGCTGTAAACACCCAAGCATGAAGGAAGGTCTGAGGTGTGCAGGCCCCGCCCTCGGGAAACATGGGGCCATCGCAAAGCTGCGGAAGATTCTGGCAGTGTCGTGGTAGGGGTACAATGGTGGACTCCAGGCAGAGAGAACTGGGTTTGAATCCAGACTGCTGCCTGCCAGCTCATCCCACCGCTCAGACAAGGGAACTAAGGCTCAGTGACCAGTCACAGGAAGACACCTCAAAGGGCTCTCCTTTTCCACAAGCCTATTTTCTGAGTATTATCTGTGATCCCTGCAGCCTGCAAGGCCCGAGCCAACCCACTCACTTCCTTCCACCCAACCCAGAAGAAAGGGGCAGTGGCTTCAGACGTGTGCAAATTCGTCAGTACTCTGGCATCAAGAGTGGGAATCTGATTCCCATCCCCCGAAGAGCAGTCATCTCAGTGACTTGCTTCCAACATGCAGAACGTGGCAAACACGGCGTGGAGCTGCTGGAAGCTGCAGGGTGCCCGGGCTGCGTGGAGAAGACACAGGACAGAGGCCTGGCCAGCATCAGCCACCAGCCATGTGAGGAGGGGGATGCTGATGAATCCCCAGCAGGGCTGCCTGCTGGCTGCAGCCACATGAGGGGCCCCCTGGCTGAGTCCAGTCACCCACTGTGACCCAAGAAAGAGAAAAAATAAATGATATTTTGAGCCACCGCTTTCTGGGGTGGCTGCTTGCCCAGTAACAGTCGCTAGAACACAGACCACGGTTCTAACGTGAGGTCCCAGACCTGGCAGCCCTTGGAGCCGGGTGGGGGGGGGGCAGACGCACAAAGAGGCGCCACCATTGACGGTGTGCAGCCGCCACAGTGCGGCCACTGCTGCCGACCAGGGGCCACACGAAGGCGCCCTCTGCCCGCGGAGCTGCTCTCCAGTGCCCGTGTCAGCATGTGGTCTTCAGTTTTGTGCAAAGGTCACCATGTTGCAAACAAGTGTTTGCCTCCCCTCTGGGTGTGGCAGGGGCTGTGGGGTGGTGACCTCCCTGCAGAGCCGACTGCCTTCCAGCACATTCTCTACCATCCTTTACAGTCATACCTGTAAGCTGAGGCCCAGCCTTTCCTCAGGCGCCAGATCGCCACGCTGCCCAAACGCGGCACACGAGTGCAGATTCTGGGATTGCTGCCTCTCCTTGCTTCTGGAGGAATCGAGTCTGGAGAGAGGCTATTAAGCTGTCTGGTTAGCTCCCCTCTCTGGAACACAGGCGGCCCCTTCTCCTCGGGATGGTGCCTGACTGCTCGTGGAGGACGTCCTGCTGTCCCCAGTCCCTGGGAACCCCGGCGTGCCCATTTACATGGTGGCCCGTCTGTTCACCCACGACCCGTCGTTGCGATTTTCTTTTAGTTTCCTGACCCCTCCTTGATTCTTCGCTGAAGAACAGAGTCTGGGAGATTCTCAGCACCGCTCTCCTGTGTTGAGGTTGTGTTCATTCACTCCAAGTCACCTGGTGGGCGAAGAGGTCTGTTCCCGCTCTGACCCCGAAGCCGTGGTCTGGGAAGGCATCCCTCCCACCTGCTGAATCGGCCCGAAAATCTTCCTACGGGACGCAGACATTGCCAGGGCCCCACTGGTGGGCACAGAGTTTCTCAGCCCAAACTGGGGCCCCCGCAGACCCGAGCTCCCCCTGCCAGGAGGTGCGTCCAGCTTGGCTCTCCTGACTGGTGCAGGTCAGCCCCCACCAAGGAGAACTGCCCTGGACATAGTCACGAGCGGCGAGTACTTCCCAGGGCTCCCCCTGCCCTCCGATCCATAGTGCCTTCCCAGCCCTCTGCCCCTCACCTCCCTCTGCTGCCCGGGAGACTGTAAGGCCACAGTAAGGTGCCAGCCTGGCTGTGCTCCTTCCAGAAGCTCCGGGGCAGGAAACTTGCAGTTTCTGGTGGTGGCTAGCAGTCCCTGGTGCTCCTGGGCTTGTAGACACATGGCTCCAACCTCTGCCTCTGTGTCCACACTGAGTGTGACTTGTGGTCAGAACTAAGAGAATCCATCTCCGGTGTTTTGAGCCGGTTTGTGCTGACTTGCCACTGGGCCATCAGACAAGATTTTCATGGCACAACGGGGGACCCTTCTAGGGGCCACCAGGCAGCAGAGGGCTGGGAAGGCATATGAATCAGAGGGGGCGGGGACCCCTGGGAAGTACTCGCCGCTCACGATTGTGTCCAGGGCAGTTCTCCTTGGTGGGGGCTGACCTGCGTCAGTCAGGAGAGCCAAGCTGGAGCCCCCTCCAGGCAGGGGGAGCCCAGGTCTGCGGGGGCCCCAGTTTGGGCTGAGAAACTCTGTGCCCATCAGTGGGGCTCTGGCAATGTCTGCCTCCCGGAGGAAGAATTTTCAGGCTGATTCAGCAGAAGGGGTCAGAGCAGAAGCAGAATGAATGAACGTGTCTCTCCGTCTTTCCCAGTTCTTTGGAGGAGGCCCACCGTTGGATTCAGGGCCCTCACTAAAACCAGGATGATCCAGCTCATCTTGAGATCCTAAACTTAACCACATCTGCAAAGATCCTATTTTAAATAAGTCACCTGCACAGGTTCTGGGGTGAGGATGTGGACACACATTTGGGGGGACACTGTCTAGCCTACTATGTGCACTTCCCATAATCCCTCCTTCCCTTCTGGTCTACTTTGTGATAAATAATGTGTGAACCAATTTCTAACAGGATGAATTCTTGCTCAGCAAAAGGGGTGTTGACGTGCTGATGCTTTGTCAAAGAAACTTGATCTGACAGACCCGCATACATTAGTCTTGGGTAGGCTGGTGTCTGGGCACGTGGGTCTGATCAGGCTTGGATTTGATCGGGGCGGCCCTGCGGGTAGTGTAGATGCATGCACTGCTGCATTTGTATGAAGGCACCACCTGTATTTATGGGGTGTCCTGCTTGGGAATTCAGACAAGAAGAATGGAGAGAAAGATGCAACATTTCTGGCTATAAGATGGAGGAGGGGCCCATGAGCCAAGAAACGGGGCACCTCTGGAAGCTGGGAAAGGCACGGGGGTCAGGTTTTCCAGAGCCTTCCAAAGGAACATGGCCCTCCAATTCAGCCCAGGACAACCTCTGTGGGACTTCTGGGCTCCAAAACTGCAAGACACAAATCCGTCTGGTTTGAGGCCACTAAGTGTGCGTGCGTTTGCTCCTGTAGTTGCAGTGACCCAGTACAGGCCGTGCCAGGATTCAGGGAATGCTTGGAGTAGCCATGAGGGGTGGGGTGACCACCTCCCAGGGAGGGTGGAAATTCCAGGTGGGATCCTCATTTGGGGAGGGGGTGAGAAGCTCTTCTGTGTGCAGATACCAGGCAGAAACACAAAGCTGTCGCTCCTGCAGGGGGGCTCAGACAACAGGAAACGTGAGTGTGCAGAGGCTGCGCCTCCAGGACTGTGCCGGGGATGAGACGATGAGACGGAGGCCGGGGGCTGGTAGGAGCTGGGGGGCTGCTGCTCTCTTGCACGTTCCCGGGCTCTGGCCTCTCCCCTTCCGGCAGCTGTTGCCCCCTCGCCGCCTCAGAGTTCTCTCTGGGCCTTCAGAAACCGGTAGAAGTCATCTGCCCAGCCAGCACTCTCTTCAGTTCTTCATGAAAATAACCACGTGGCTTCTGTTTCCCAACTGGACCCCGCGCTGCATCATCATAAGGGCCACAGACTGCCTGTTCGTGGAGGCTACCAGGAAGGGGTTCATTCCGTTGGGCCCCTGGGGAAGAGGCCAGTCCTTCCCGGCATCCTGTGATGCCTGACACGCGTGTCCGTCAGACCAGCCCTGCCCTCCTCCACAAGCCTGCCCTGGACACTTCCCAGCCGGGCTCGCTGCTGAGCCCACAGCATGGCCAGCGACGAAGGAGGCAGCAGCCCAAACTCAGGCGTCCAGGCGTGGGGGGCCTTCACTGCCAGTGCCCCCAGCGCCAGCCCTGTCTCCCCGCAACAGGCACCCTTGTGAAGAGCAGAGCCCTGGGGACACGGTTCGATGCTGGCTGGCAGATGTGGAGCAAAGCTCTCATCTTAGCCAGTGCAGTCGTTCTGCAAAGCTGAGGACAGAGGCCTGACATGTCCTTAGGAATATTCTCTAGGTCCCTGGGGAAAATGCATACAGTTTCCAAGAAGGCCGGCCTCCCCAAAAGGCTGCTGGGGCAGGGAAGCCCCAAATCTTTGCTCATGCCCCGTCTGCATTTTCTCTAGAACCTTCATGGGGTGGCCCTGTCAGGACTCATGTCTTTCAACTCCTGGGGCATCTGGGCCTGTCCCTCCGAGGTCATCAGGAGCCCCTGCCTCCCTCCCGGGTTAGTGGACAGCACTTGGTTGCTAGGGTCTCTCAGATGCCACGTGGGGACCTGGGGCCACCTGCTTAGCCAGCCAGAGAGAGACTGAGATGTTGCTTTTCTGCTTTTCTCTGGTCCCTAGAAACCTGAGCTCATGCAACGTGTTCTTTTTGGGTGAAAGAAGAAAAATCTTCATTCATCATTGAGTCTGTGTGGCAGAACAGGCAAAATGGTGAAAGATAACATTTTTCCTGTTTTTTATCTGTGCTGTGTGGCCACTTCTCCCTCCTTGTTGTTTGGTTTTCCCGTGTGAGAAGTGACCCACACATCTTATTCCGTGGCCTCCCCTCTAGAGGGTCATAGCAGAGGCTGGCTAGTCTGGCGGCCCTGCTGTGCACACATTTACACTCTTACTTCCTTTTCCTTCACACAGCCTGTGTTACTGTCCTGGGGCGGCCGTATCAAACGACCACAAATTCAGTGACTCAAAACAGCAGAAATTGATTCTCTCACACTGGAGGCTGGAAGTTAAAAATCAAGGTGTGGGTAGAGCTGGGTCCTCCGGAGTCTGGGAAGGAGCATCCCTTCCGGGACCCTCTTTGGACTCGGGGACAGCTGGCAATCCCCGGCATCTCTTGGCTGGACATGCATCCCTCCAGTCTCGGCTCCACCTTCTCTGTGATGCCTCTCCTCTATTCTCTGCAGACGCTGGTCCCTGGATTTAGGGCCCACCCTAATCTGCCCACCATACCTGCCATGATACATCTATCCAAACCCGCACAACGTACACCACCAAGAGAACCCTGAAGTGGACTGCAGACTGTGTGTGGTGGTGACGTGGGGACCCAGGCTCACGGACTGTAACACGCGCCCCACGCTGGGGGGTGCACACTGGGGAGGCTGTGTGGGTATGTTGTGGGGACAGAGGGTACATGGGATATAGGGATTTGTTCTTTTCAGCTCATTTTTGCTGTGAACCTATAATTGTTTTCTAAAAAAGGGTGACTTATACATGAAAATTTTTAAATACAGGATGCATGGTCAAATGTGAATTTCAGATAAGCAAGAAGAATTCCTTTCTATACCGTGTGCCCTCCTTGGGATTCTTGTGCTAAAGAGTATTTATTCACTGGCAAGCTTACTTTGTAGAGAGACAGGAGGGGAGGGGCAGACTTGGGGGTGAGTAGTTTCTCGTTGGACCAGAGGCCAAGGGCTGGGGCCAGGGCTTCCCCTCTCCAGGAGGGGGGTGTTGCCACCTCCTTGCCACCTGCTTTGTTCCCCAGAGAGAAGTTCAGACCTTTGTCCATAAAAGGGTAAGGCCAGAGCCCTGGGCCTCGGCTTCACACACTCTCAGGGTGAGTAAGACTGTTCTGTGTCCTCATGGATGTGACCGCATCCCTTGGCACAGTGAAGGGGACAGCCCTGTGGGGCAGGTTTCATGGATCTACTGCCCCAAATTATAGCATTTCACCAGCGCTTCTGGTACCTGACGTGTTCTCGGAGGATTCCTCTCCTGGCACTGAGATTCTGGCCTTGAGCATCGTGCTGACAATTGTAAAGGACACTTTTGGAATCCCACGATCCAGTTGCATTCAGATCTGTCCTTCAACAATCCTGTGTTGCATCCCTCAGTCTTGCGAGCCAGGCTGTGGGCCCCAGACATGCCTGGCGGCCCTGACAGTGTCCAGCCTGCCGGCCGAGTGTCAACACCCTCTTGCTCATCACTGGATGAAGGAGCAGCTGAGTAGTGTAAGGAGCACATGAAGTCTGAGGTTGCAGATCTGCCTGGACAGCTGGCGTGGGCACCTGGCTGGAGACGGCTGCGTTCCCTCTCCAGCGCACCCAGCGGCCAAGGCCCATCCTCGACTGCACCTGAAGGCCAGGGTTCCAGCTTGCCACACCCTGCAGCAGGGACAGGAGAGAGAAGACCCGGGAAGACTGCGGGCCTGACCTTCACGGGCACGTGGGGTGCTCCTGCTATCTCAACTCTGCTTTTAATTAAAAGTCACCTGTTTTCCTCCTGTTTCAGTGACAGATGGAGGGGCTGGCACTTTAAGGCAAACTCGTAAAGGGAAAAAGGCAAGCCAGATCGACAGTTAACAGAAGGGAAGATGCAATGATGCACACATCCATGAAGAGCCGCTCGACTCCACCAGTAACCAGAGGAATGCACATTAAATCCTGGGGATTCCCTCTACACCCATCAGAGCTGCAAAAGTCAGAGGATTTGGCTAAGGCCAAGTGCAGATAAGATAGTGGCGAGGCAGGAGCCGACAAGACTGAGGTGGGGGGCAGATCCGGAATGAGCCAGTCTGGAAAAGATTTGCAGGGCCGTGAGGGTCTGCGGTCCAGTGATCACGCTCACGAAGGCCCATGAGAAACCCTCCCTGCATCCTCCCCAGCAGGACACATGCTCGGGATGCGCCCAGCACTGAAGTGAGGGCCTGGGGCAGCCAGCATCCGGCAGGCAGAGGCTGGATTAGTAAAACGTTGTGGAGTGTTTACATTTTACTAACATAGGTCGACCACATAGGAGTCTCACTCCATGGAGCAGGTGTGCACACAGCAATGCAAAGACAGCTCAAAACAACAGTGAGTACACCCACTCCTTGAGGACAGCCACTGTCATAAAGGCAGGAAGTGACAAATGCTGACCGGGATGTGCAGAAATTGGAAACTTATGCACAGTTGGTGGGAATGTCAAATGGTGCAGTCATGAAGGAGAACAGCATGGCGGTGCCTCAAGAAATTAAACATAGAGCTACCATATGATCCAGGGTATACACTCAGAAGAATTGAAAGCAGAGTCTCAAAAAGATATTTGCACACTCATGTGTACACCAGCATTGTTCATAGTAGCTAGAACATGGAAACAACCTACGTGTCCGCCACTGATGAATGGATAAACAAAACACGGTTCAGCCACACAGCAGAATATTATTCAGCCTCAGAAAGGAGGGGAAATCTGACATATGCTACAGCATGGATGAACCCTGAGGACATTATGCTGAGTAAAATAAGCCAGTCACAGAAGGACAAACTTATTTGCAGTCCCTGGAGTCATCAGATTCAGGTGTAGGATGATGGGTGCCTGGGGCTGGGGGGATAAGTGAGGCCTTTAAAGCTAAATGAGGTTAAAAAGGTGGCTGCTTATCCAGTAGGACTGCTGGCCTTGGGGGAAGAGGAGAAGAGAGAGATCTCTGTCTGCACCACATGAGGATGCAGTGAGCTGGTGGCCGTCTGGCAGCCAAGAAGACAACCCTCACCATAAATCAGAGGGCACCTTGATCCTGGACTTTGTAGCCTCCAGAACTACAAGAAACAAGTTTCTCTGGTGTGAGCCGTCCCGTCTGCACTATCTTGCTGTGGCAGCACCAGGCTGACTGAGAGAGGAACTGAAACAAAGACACTGACATCCTGGGAGTTTACGGCAGCAGGGGCCCACATCTCACTCTGGTCCGTGTCCAGTGTGTATCGGCCGGAGCTCTGCACCATGTCTGCTTCATTTTCGGTGAGGAGCAGCCTGTGTCTGCTGGTCTTGGGACACAGGGGTCTCATGGTGATGAGAAGACAGTGACGGCAGGACCCTCTGCTCACATTTCCCCACCAGGGCCCATCACGGTCAGGCCTAATGCCGGTGGGGCGGGGGGACACTCCAGGGGCACGGGCCAGTGGGAGGGCGACAGACATGCTCACGCGCATACAGTCTGTCCTACGCGAACCCTCTGTGTTGGCAGCCAGCTGAACAGCGTGGAGGAGGCTGATATTGGAGCTCATCAGAAGGAAGCAAGAGACAGAAAGGCACAGCCCGACTCCCGATATATCTGGATTTTCCTGATTCGTGAATCATTAAATTACTCTTTTTTCTTACTAAGCCAATCAAGGTGAGTTCTCTGCCCCCAGGAACCTAGGAATTAAAAGGGTGCTAATATAAAGGGCTCCATAGACCTTTCTCCCGAAGCAAGGGCACAGTGTTTTTCCATTTTTAAGAATTGTGTGGGTGGTTGAGTCCAGTTCAGCTCAGCCGTGGTCACAGGTGGAAGCCCAGAGAGGAGCCACGTGGCCTCCCTTGGCCTGGCGAGGTGGCAGCAGGGATGCTCCCGGGTGCCCTGGTAAATGTGTCCCAGCTGCAAGTCGGGTGGCATTTGCGGGAGGGAGGACGGTTTCTGGCACTTGCTGCTTCCCTTGGTGTAAATGCTCCCGTGACGGGCAGTTTCAGGAACCATGGTGTTCTGGGGCTTTCCAGGGAAACAGAGCCAATAGGGTATATATCCTATATGTACGTATGATTAATTACCAGGAACTGAGCCAGTGCGCGCTGGCTCCCACGGCCCGGCCAGCCTGACTCGGGAGATCGGCCATCACGCGGGGTGACATCACTGATGGTAGAGCTGGGGAGAAGTGGGCAGTGGCCGCTCTGGAGCACAGCCAGCCTCTGGGGCACGCCGCACCCCGCTGATCCGGGTCTTCACACTGGAGTCTGTTCCTCTGTGCTTCCCAGGCTCTGCACATTCTTGCACAGACCTCTGGGTCCAGCAGGGCTTTCTCATGGACGCTGTCCCGCATCTCCGAACAATCCAGCCCTGTTCTATTGTTTGTTGGGTAAACAAGCTGGATTATGAAGAAGCACCTCCTTCTTCCTGATTCTTGCGCCACACAACCAGCCCGACCAGCCAGGCCTGTTCTGAGCCGGGCAGCCGGAGTCCCATCCGCTTTGACACCAAGGAGCCTGGGACACTGGCAAGTGGGCCTCTGAGGAGCCGGAGCCCTCCCGCTCCACGATCGGCGGCGCCCTTTCTGCTCAATGAGATCAGGAAATCCCTTAAGAAAGCCAGTTTCACTCAACCCTTACTGAACATGTTTATTCAACACAGAACAACTGAGGACTTTGCCATGCCCAGCCCTGGACCTGGTGGTGGGGACACGGCCCCTTCGTCAGTCTGGCTGGGGAGAGGCACCCCAGCCGGTAAGGCCAGCCCCACAGTCAACTGAGAGATGGGAGGAACGAGGGATGCGTGGTGCCCCGGCCCTGGAACAAGGAGATCTGACTGGAGGGGACACCGTCCCAGGGGAGGCTTGAGGTTGCACACCACTGGAATTGCCCTGGAGACAAGGGAATGACAGACAGGACGCTCCAGGATGTCGGTGGGCCCCCAGGGCACTGAGTGTCAGCCTGAAGGGGCCCTCTGACCTTTCTCCCCCGTCCCCCACACTGGGGATTGGTGCTGCAGCAGCGAGGGCTCCGGGGCAGGCATGGGGTGCTGTTGGAAGTGAGAGGTCTCACGTTGCTCCAATGGACCCAAAATGGCTCTGGGTCCCAGAAGGCCACAGTTCAGGGGCCCCTGGAGTTTCCGAATCCATTCCCGTAGGGTGTGTCCTTAGGGAGGTGCTCAGACGCTGCTGTGCCCTGTAGGGGAAGCCCAGCATCCCGTGGACCTGTGCGCTCCACCCAGCGCCTCCGGAAGACAGACCCTCTGGGCGCGCCCTGGAACTGGGGGCTGCCTGAGGACCCTGCGGCTACCGCTGCGACAGTAACCCCACCCTGCCCACCCCTGGATTCTGCAAGGCCCCGGACTGGACTGTGTGCAGGACAAAGGAGGTGTGTCCAGGCGGCCTCACTCCCTCCCTGTACCTGCCTTCCCTGTGAACAAAGAGGCCATTGAGGATTCCCGCTTCCGGAGCCGCTGGCCTGTTTATCTTCCTCAAGGTGCAATCGGATCGAAGTGAGGGCGGCTCAGCAGGGGTAATGCCATGATTACTGTGGGGCTCCAGCAAAATTGCAAAAATGTGCCCCTTGAGAAATCCCCAAACAGCCTCACCAGGCAGGCAGCCCAGACTCCAGGGCGGCCCGGAAGTGCCCACTTAATTTTCCTGAGTGTTTTTGTGGCTGAAGCCCAGCGAATGATAACCTTTGCCAAAAATTTGAAATAAAATTATTGTGGGTGTTTCTAATGTAAATCATATCAGAGTCATTGTTCATGTTGGGGTCAGACTGAGAGCCAGACCTCAAGGTCATCCTGGGGTCCTCGCCACTTAACAGTGAAGTGACTGCCAGGTCTCCGCCTGACCCACCCCTGCAAACTCCCCCCTGCCCGGTGGGTCTGGGACCATTACCTAAAATTTCAGGCTGTTTTCACTTGGTCCGCTGGCTTTCCAGGGACTCGAACCCCGTCTTTTCCAGGGATGGTTTATCGAGCTTCCCGCCTGACAGCTGCAGCCAGTTCCGTATGCCCCATCTCAGGATCTCATTTCATACTAAAGAGCGCTCAGACTCAAATGTTATGATCCCCTGTATTTTCAGAATGGAAACAGGCTCAGAGGCGCAGTGAGATACTGAACATCACACAGCTGGCAAGTGGCGGGGCTGGGACTTCATCATTTTATAACTTTATTGATGTAGAAATGCTGTGCAACACATGACCCATATTTAAATGTACGATTTGGTAAGAGTTGACATATCTACACACCAAGGTTTCAGCCTCAGGGCTCTTGGCCTTGAGGCTGGAGGGTTCTTTGGTCCGGGAAGGTGGGTGGCTGTCCTGTGCGTGACAGGATGTTTACTGGCAGCCCTGGTGGCCTCTGCCACGAGCCCCCAGTAGCAGCCCTCAGGTGTGGTGGCTAAAGTGTAGGCAGTGTCACCTGAGGGGCAAACCGCCCCCCTCTGGCCCACGGGGTACATGCATGCCACATCAGCACCGACTCATCCTGCATCCCCAGGTTCCCTTGTGGCCCTTGGTGGGCCTCCTTCCCATATGACCCTGGTGCTAGGCCACTGCCTGCTCCCTGTCACTGTAGATTTTTTTTTTTTTGAGAGGGCATCTCTCATATTTATTGATTTAACAACAATAAAATTCTGTATAGGGCACTCAATGCACAATCATTAATCAACCCCAAGCCTAATTCTCATCAGTCTCCGATCTTCTGAAGCATAACAAACAAGTTCTTACATGGTGAACAAGTTCTTACATAGTGAATAAGTTCTTACATGGTGAACAGTGCAAGGGCAGTCATCACAGAAACTTTCAGTTTTGATCACGCATTATGAACTATAAACAGTCAGGTCAAATATGAATATTCATTTGATTTTTATACTTGATTTATATGTGAATCCCACATTTCTCCCGTATTATTATTATTATTTTTTAAAAATAAAATGCTGAAGTGGTAGGTAGATGCAAGATAAAGGTAGAAAACATAATTTAGTGCTGTAAGAGGGCAAATGTAGATGATCAGGTGTGTGCCTGTAGACTAAGTATTAATCCAAGCTAGACAAGGGCTACAAAACATCCACGGATGCAGAAGATTTCTCTCAAAACAGTGGGGGTGAGGTTCTAAGCCTCACCTCTGTTGATCCCCAGCTTCTCACCTGATGGCCCCCCTGCGACTGTGCCTGTCTTAGGTTGTTCCTCCCTTGAGGAATCTTACCCGTCTCTGGCTAACCAGTCATCTTCCGGGGCCATACAGGGAAATGTGAAGTTGGTAAGTGAGAGGGAAGCCTTATTGTTTGAAATTGTTAGCTTTTTACTTCTTTGCATATTTATGCCCTGTGGCTTCTATGCCCAGCATTTGTCTTGAGGTATCTTTACCACTTGGAAGAATTATGATACTCGGTAAATTTGATATGAGGCACGAATTCTATTTAAGGGTTGTAATTAGGAAGGAAGAAGAAAAGCTATAGAAGTAGCAGGCGGAAGAAAACATGGGAAGATTGATTATTTCTTTGACATATCTTCTTGTAGAGTAACTTCAGCATGTATAGGTTTTAACAAACTACTAATTAAATTGTGTACGCACATTAACATAATAGGAATACAGCTACATAACCAAAGCAGACCTACAGTTACCAGCCATCTCCAGCTGTCACTGTAGATTTTGCGGGAATTTTCTGGACCTTTATATAAATGGAATCATACATTATGGACTTTTGAAAAAGATCTGCCTTTCGCCCAGCATCAGCATTTTCGATGGACCCAGATCGTCGGGGCTGCACCCGCAGCTGCTCCTCTGCACCCAAGCGGCCTCTGTGGCGTGGACGCACCACACTTTGCTTACCTGTCACCTGCTGCTGGACGTCTGGGGTGGTTCCAGGGTTCGCTGTTACAGAGCAAGCTGTTAGTGGACACGTGCTTTCATTTCCCTTGTGTGGGCACCGGGCAGTGGGGTTCTGGGGCTTACGGCAGGGCTGTGCTTAGCCTTGTGAAGAAACTGCCACACGGTTTTCCAAAGTGGCCACGGCTCTGACCCGTTTCCCCTCCTTTGTTCTCTTTATGCCCCACCCACTGGCTTCCCAGATCAGGAGGGCAGACCTGAGTGGGTGGGATTCCTGGGTACGGGAAGACCAGCAGGATTATGGATCACCTAGGACATGCCAAGAGGAGACAGAAGGGCATGATGTCAGGGGGCCAAAGACTTCACCTCCTCCACGGTGCGGTGCCGGTGCCAACCAGGACTTGGCAGCCCCACTGGATGCCCACACTTAATTCTCCCTGGATGGTAAAGCTGCCTTGTGGGAGCCTGGGGCCTCCCCTCCCCAGGAAGGGTCACAGTCCATGGACAAATTGGCCAATTTCAGTGACTGAAGTCTTTCAAACCAGGAAAGATGCTCCCATATCTTCTTGGAAACCTACCTCTTGGGTGTCAATTTTCACATGGCTGTTCCACACATTGATTTAGTGTCAAATTCTATTTATCTTTTTTCCTCTTGGCTGCAGCCATGAATATTATATTTGGATCATAGAAATGAATACACAAGGAACTTCCAGAAAACATCATATGACCACTTATTTGTTTTCCATTTGCATGGCTTCAGGTCTTAACTGCAAGTTCCACAAAAATGGAGAATTTTTCATCTACAGGATAGACCTAGAAGGGCTGGAGAATTGACCAGGTCTTTATAAAATGTTTTCCTTTCTTTACAATCCTTTAATAAAGATTTTTAAATTGATCTAATGACACAATGAGTAATCCTGAATTCTTGCATTAAGTGAGATTTTTTTTTCAAAGCTAAATACAATCTTTTTGAATAGGTAAACAAAAAAGGGTACAAAGACTTAATTTTTCTTATTTCTAGAAATATGGGGATTAAAATTTAATCCATAATTTTAATGAGAAACAGATTAGTTCTGTGTAATATATTAAGAATTAGTCCTGGATATATTAGTATTTTAGGTCACTATGTCTGCTCACTCAGAGACTGGTTAAACTTCAGTTTTTTGGCTTGTGGGTGAATCAAGGTCATTTGAAGACGTGTGACTGGGAAATTTTTCTGAAATGACATCAAGAAACTATTATCTTTGATAAGTGAGGCCAGGGGTCAGAGAAGGAGAAAGACTTAATTTTTTCCATTGAATATCCCTTTTATAATGTTTGGATTTTTTTTATCATCTGTGTAATAATTTTATAATTTAAAAAGAATGTACGAACAGATGGACCTAATAGACATCTACAGAACTCTACATCCAAAAGCAACAGGATACACATTCCTCTCAAGTGCACATGGAACATTCTCCAGAATAGACCACATACTAGGCCACAAAAAGAGCCTCAGTAAATTGAGAAAGATTGAAATCCTACCAACCAACTTTTCAGACCACAAAGGTATAAAACTAGAACTAAATTGTACAAAGAAAGCAAAAAGGCTCACAAACACATGGAGGCTTAACAACACGCTCCTAAATAATCAATGGATCAATGACCAAATCAAAATGGAGATCCAGCAATATATGGAAACAAATGACAACAACAACACAAAGCCCCAACTTCTGTGGGACGCAGCAAAAGCAGTCTTAAGAGGAAAGTATATAGCAATCCAGGCATATTTAAAGGAGGAACAATCCCAAATGAATGGTCTAATGTCACAATTATCGAAATTGGAAAACGAACAACAAATGAGGCCTAAAGTCAGCAGAAGGAGGGACATAATAAAGATCAGAGAAGAAATAAATAAAATTGAGAATAAAACAATAGCAAAAGTCAATGAAACCAAGAACTGGTTCTTTGAGAAAATAAACAAAACAGATAAGCCTCTAGCCAGACTTATTAAGAGAAAAAGAGAGTCAACACACATCAACAGAATCAGAAACCAGAAAGGAAAAATCACGACAGACCCCACAGAAATACAAAGAATTATTAGAGAATACTAGGAAAACCTATATGCTAACAAGCTGGAAAACCTAGAAGAAATGGACAACTTCCTAGAAAAGTACAACCTTCCAAGACTGACTAAGGAAGAAATGCAAAATCTAAACAAAGCAATTACCAGCAAAGAAATTGAAGTGGTAATCAAAAAACTACCCAGGAACAAAACCCCTGGGCCAGATGGATTTACCTCGGAATTTTATCAGACATACAGAGAAGACATAATACCCATTCTCCTTAAAGTTTTCCAAAAAATAGAAGAGGAGGGAATACTCCCAAACTCATTCTATGAAGCCAGCATCACCCTAATACCAAAACCAGGCAAAGACCCCACCAAAAAAGAAAACTACAGACCAATATCCCTGATGAAAATAGATGCAAAACTACTCAACAAAATATTAGCAAACCAAATTCAAAAATACATCAAAAGGATCATACACCATGACCAAGTGGGATTCATCCCAGGGATACAAGGAGAGTACAACGTTTGAAAATCCATCAACATCATCCACCACATAAACAAAAAGAAGGACAAAAACCACACGATCATCTCCATAGATGCTGAAAAAGCGTTTGACAAAATTCAACATTCATTCATGGTAAAAACTCTCAGCAAAATGGGTATAGAGGGCAAGTACATCAACATAATAAAGGCCATATATGATAAACCCACAGCCAACATCATACTGAACAGTGAGAGGCTGAAAGCTTTTCCTTTGAGATCGGGAACAAGACAGGGATGCCCACTCTCCCCACTGTTATTCAACATAGTACTGGAGGTCCTAGCCACGGCAATCAGACAACACAAAGAAATACAAGGAATCCAGATTGGTGAAGAAGAAGTTAAACTGTCACTATTTGCAGATGACATGATACTGTACATAAAAAACCCTAAAGACTCCACTCCAAAACTACTAGAACTGATATCGGAATACAGCAAAGTTGCAGGATACAAAATTAATACACAGAAATCTGTGGCTTTCCTATACATAACAATGAACTAATAGAAAGAGAAATCAGGAAAACAATTCCATTCAATATAGCATCAAAAAGAATAAAATACTTAGGTATATACCTAACCAAGGAAGTGAAAGACCTATACCCTGAAAACTACAAGACACTCTTAAGAGAAATTAAAGAGGACACTAACAAATGGAAACTCATCCCATGCTCTTGGCTAGGAAGAATTAATATAATCAAAATGCCATCCTACCCAAAGCAATATACAGATTTTATGCAATCCCTATTAAATTACCAACAGCATCCTTCAACAAACTGGAACAAATAGTTCAAAAATTCATATGGAAACACCAAAGACCCCGAATAGCCAAAGCAATCCTGAGAAGGAAGAATAAAGTGGGGGGGATCTCACTCCCCAACTTCAAGCTCTACTACAAAGCCACAGTAATCAAGACGATTTGGTACTGGCACAAGAACAGAGCCATAGACTAATGGAACAGAATAGAGACTCCAGACATTAACCCAAACATATAGGGTCAATTAATATACGATAAAGGAACCATGGACATACAAAGGGGAAATGACAGTCTCTTTAACAGATGGTGCTGGCAAAACTGGACAGCTACATGTAAGAGAATGAAACTGGACCATTGTCTAACTCCATACACAGAAGTAAATTCAAAATGGATCAAAGACCTGAATGTAAGTCATGAAACCATTAAACTCTTAGAAAGAAACATAGGCAAAAATCTCTTGGACATAAACATGAGTGACCTCTTCTTGAACATATCTCCCCGGGAAAGGGAAACAAAAGCAAAAATGAACAAGTGGGACTATATCAAGCTGAAAAGCTTCTGTACAGCAAAGGACACCATCAGTAGAACAAAAAGATACCCTACAGTATGGGAGAATATATTCATAAATGACAGATCCGATAAAGGGTTGACATCCAAAATATATAAAGAGCTCACACACCTCAACAAACAAAAAGCAAATAATCCAATTAAAAAATGGGCAGAGGACCTGAACAGACAGTTCTCCAAAGAAGAAATTCAGATGGCCAAGAGACACATGAAAAGATGCTCCACATCGTTAGTCATCAGAGAAATGCAAATTAAAACCACAATGAGATATCACCTCATACCGTAAGGATGGCTACCATCCAAAAGACAAACAAAAACAAATGTTTGTGAGGTTGTGGAGAAAGGGGAACCCTGCTGGTGGGAATGTAAATTAGTTCATCCATTGTGGAAAGCAGTATGGAGGTTCCTCAAAGTGCTCAAAATAGAAATACCATTTGACCCAGGGATTTCACTTCTAGGAATTTACCCTAAGAATGCAGCACTCCAGTTTGAAAAAGACAGATGCACCCCTATGTTTATCGCAGCACTATTTACAATAGCCAAGAAATGGAAGCAACCTAAGTGTCCACCAGTAGATGAATGGATAAAGAAGAGGTGGTACATATACACAATGGAATATTATTCAGCCAAAGAAGAAAACAAATCCTACCATTTGCAACAACATGGATGGAGCTAGAGGGTGTTATGCTCAGTGAAATAAGCCAGGTGGAGAAAGACAAGTACCAAATGATTTCCCTCATTTGTGGAGCATAACAACAAAGCAAAAACTGAAGGAACAAAACAGAAGCAGACTCAGAGATTCAAAGAAGGGACTAGTGGTTACCAAAGCGAAAGGAGGTGGTGAGGGAGGGTGGTAAGGGAGGGAGATAAGTGGCATTATGATTAGCACACATAATGTGTGTGGGGGCACGGGGAGAGCTGTGCAACACAGAGAAGACAATAGTGATTCTACAGCATCTTAATATGCTGATGGACAGTGACTGCAATGGGGTGTGCGTGGGGACTTGGTGATGGGGGAGTCTAGTAAACATAATGTTCTTCATGTAATTGTAGATTAATGATAACAAAATAAAATTTATTTAATTAATTAATAAAAAAAAGAATGTAAAGCATGATTGGTGAAAATCACCCATAATTCTCAATCTCAAGAGGCAAATATTGACAACCTCTTGGTACATAGTCTCAAGTGAGTTCGTATGTATTTGTGCATGCATGCTTGTAAAGTTATAAATAAATAATAAATAATAGTAAAAATGTTTTCAAAGTAGCCATATTTTGGACTACATTGTATTGGAGGCATTGTTCTGCATTAACAAATATACATCTTAATGCTAAAGTTGAAGGGATGTGTGTGATCAGGCCTATTCAACATTCTAAATGTATCAGTCAGCTTATGTCACAATAACAAACGACCCCACGGCATTAGTGGCTTTCCCATTCCGTGCTCACTCACAGGGCTGCAGGTCGGCTGTGGCCCTGTCAGCTTCCTGCTGGGCTCCCCTGGGCCAGATGTGGGGCTGTGGGCTGGCTAAGCTTCAGGTCAGCTCTGCTCCATGTGTCTTTCACTCTGGGTCTGAGGCTAGAGGAGCAGTGGCATCTGGGATTGGCTTTCTCCTGGTAGACATGAGGTGTGTGTGTGTGTGCAGCACCTATGCTATGCTCCCACGGCCAGCTCTGGACGGTGGGGCCCACCCAGAATCATTGGAACAAAGCAAGCCATACCAACGGGGTGGGAAGTGCATCCCACCCATGGAGGGGTGGCAGGGTGGGCGAGTAGAACAGCTATTTACTGAACAATAAATGCTGTGGTGCACATTATGGAATGAAAGAAAAAGGAAGTTGGGTTTCATTGAGTCAGCCAGTAACAGGAGCACTGGGAACCGAGCACCTGAACTGATTGGTATTTTGGTGCTGGACTGCAGTCCTTTCAGCCTCACTCCATATCGTTTCTCAGACTTGCATGTGTGTTGGTGACTAGAATGTAATTTATGCTCTTAATACTGACCATGTTAATAAGTAATACACACTTACTATGAGCATTTAACTTAAATGGTCACATTTAATTCTTACCACAACTGGATGAGAGTTATTATCATTACCCCATTTGATAAACAAGAGAGCTAAAGTCTAGAAGATACATTTCTTGTCCAAATTCACATAACGGGCAGACTCAGATGTAGGTCTGTGTGACGTCAAGTTCACGTACACATAGACTTTCCTGCCACTCCTTTAGGAGGGAGTGTGTGTCTGTGCGTGCACACGGATGTGATTTTAACATTCTCTTTCTCATTGATATAGGAGGGGAGTCGGTTGTGTGCCCCCAAGGAGAGGAAGTTGCTGTTATCAGATTAACCCACCCAACGGTGGGAGCCCAAAAGGAAGGCTCAGTCACTGGGAAAGTGGCGTCTGCATTTCCATATAACACACCTCCTCAGTGCTAGCCTGCTGAGGCTGGCCGGTCCTGTTTCTGGGTGTCCAACCCTTCCTGACCACAGAAGGAATGTCACATTTCCCTTTGGAGGTTGGATGTGGCCACGCGACATCCCCTGGCCAACGGGCATGAGGGAAAGCAGAATGCGGAGGCCTTTAAGAGCTGGGGAGGATTCTCTTCTCTCTCTCTTCTTTACGCTGACAATTTTGGAGGCGTGTGGAAGATGGCTGTTCAGGAGCGTCACCCAGGCCCATGGTGGTGAGTGAGAAACAGAGCATTCCTGCGTTCAGCTAGCTGGCACTGGGGGATGTTTATTATTGTTGATAACCAGCTCCACTAGCTGATACAAATCCCTTCCAAGTCCAGCACCGCAGCTCCGTCCCCTTTAGAAGGTTTACTCCCCAGCCAGCCCTTTTAAAGGAATATGTCCCCATTCATCATGTTACGAAAGAAAATATATGCCTCACCTGGAATATTCTTCACTCTCTGATCTGTGACCAGCCTCACTCCATGTTGGCAGCCCAGGTATCCTCCTCCCTGGCTGTAGGATGGGTCCCCATTGTAAGAACCACAGTGGGAGCCCTCATAACATTGCCATCTCCGCACAGGGCTGACAGCCGCCTGACAGCCCCTCTGCCCGGCAGGTGGGCCCCTTTGGGTGGCTGGCCAGTTCCAGACTTGCACTTGTGGCCATGCTTTAGAGCCATGCGGCCGTGCCTCGGCTTCACTGGGCTGCCACCAGATGCATCTGTCAAGTGCTGTGATCCAATTAGCTCCCTCGGCAATTACCATCAGTACTTCTCCCACAATTTGCCTGGCAGGCAGTTTAATAGCAGTTTTAATAGTTATTAATCCCAAGACACAAAGAGGTCATGGTAGCAATCGAGCAACCAAAGTTCTGAAATTAAATCTTCTGGAGCAAGGCGGAGTCCCACATGGGACGTTTTGGTCCTGACCGCATGCTGCCGCCAGCGGGCACACCCCCCTCTCCTTTGTAGGCACACAGCCTGATCCAGCTCGGACCGGGGCTCCCGCCTCCGATCTCCCCTAAGGCTGGACCTGCAGACCCCAAAGCCAGACAGGAAGCCAACTCCACCTAGCTGCCTTAATTCTGTTCACTATGCCTACTGTTTAATCTGCTATTTTTAACCACACATGCGGCAACAAAAACATACCTGTGCGAGCCTGTGAAGCCATCCTAGCTCTCATTATTGGACCAGAAAAATTCAGGTGTGGAAGTAACCTATATTTAGCTGTTATTAAAATAATTGATTACATATTCCCCAACTGTCTTTGCATCTTTATTCCATCTTTAGTAAGGCTCAATTCTCCCTTTCTCCTGGTGCAGCGAAATATAGTCAGACTCTTAGCCATGATGCTCTCAATGCAGACTGTGCAGCCGTAGCGTTAAAAGGCACCCGGGGACTCCATGAAGAGATGCCGGGAAGGAACCATTAAGTGAAAGACGCTGGTTATCATTCTCTGTAATGTGCATTCGCAATCAGGTTATTACTGGGCCAATTAACCTTTAATGCCAGGGTCTGGAATACGAATGAAGACCTGTTTAGCAGGAGTGTTAATCATTGCTAATGAAGGAGGCTTGGAGGATCTCTGGGTGGCCCAAGGGTTGAGCTGAAACCCTTTTTTGTCCCAGGCACCCACTAGTAGGGTCAGGGAGGCCACTAGCCCCTCCCGCACACCCCTCCAGCCAACGCAGGAATCCCCACAGAGACTCCGGCCCAGCCATCATCCGTCACCTCTACCTGGACATGTCCTACAGCCCAAAGAGCGACAGTCCAGTGCTTCCTGCGTGAGCCTGATGGGCTCCCAGGGGGCGTGCCCAGGTGGGCCACAGGCAGCCCCACACCTCCACTGAGGCACCAGAGCAACGTGCCGTGTGTCCAGCAAATAGGGAAATGAAATCAGCTGCAACAGTGGCATGTTAAGGGTGCCGGTCTCCAGGCAGAGTCCACGTGTATGGAGCACAGGCCCTGCTTGCTGGGGGTCAGAGGGACGCGTGCAGCATGGTCATCAAGCAGGCACTGAGAAAGACCACAGTTCCGAGAACGTGAACGCGGCACTGTCCCAAGCACACAGGACACCTGGTCAAGGCTGAAGCAGCTGCATTTGGCAAAGGCACCAGCGAGAAGTGTAGGGGGACATTTTACTACCACAAAACAATTAAGTAATTTTAATTTAAAAATCAACTCATTTTACTATTGTAAAAAAAACCACAGATGTATCCTCAGAATTCTGAAACATGCTTTGGAATCCGTCTGCAGTGTTCTGCTTGTACTGCTCCGATTCCTTGAATTCCAAAGTGTGCCCTGAATGCAGCGCAGCTGGGAGCTGTTGACCTTGTGTCGCTCAGAGTTCTTTGTTCTGAACCCAGACCGCCTCCTGAAGTTCTGCAGGCAGTAGTTTTGCCAACAGGAGCGGGACAAAGTCTAATGCAACTTCCGTATTTCCATATGCCTCAGTGATCTGATGGCAGCCGCGGTGCCAACTCAAGCCTTCTATTTCTAGATTAAATATCTCCGGTTCTCTTAACCAGTCTTCATAATGTCAATTGCTCACATTCACGGAGCATTGATCACGGGGCGGGCTCTGTGCTAAGCCACTTTCTATGCATGATTCATTTACCCTCATGAAACCCAATGAAACGCATACTATTATCATCCCTATTTGACAAGCCAGGAATGTGGGGCTCCTTGTGCCTAAGCCCCCCACACCACACGGCTGGCACAGATGGAACCAGGGTCACGTGCCAGGTCACACAGCAGGTGCCTGCTCGGAGCTGACCAGCCACCAGGCTGGACCCCTCTCTTGGGGTGGCTTCCGTTCTCCATGTCCCAGACTTTAGAAATGTTTCCACTAGCCTGTCTTGCCAGACATCCAACACCACAATTTCATGTTTGCTTTGTTGAGAGGGTGTGGTGGGCTGGTTTTGAGGTCCCCAGACTTGCAGGGGCCCAGTGAGCATCAGCTGACGTTGTCCAAACCACAGATCAGAAATGCCGGAATCCAGGGAGCTTGGCTCAGCCCTCCTCCCTCCCTCCCCGACTTCCTCCCAAGCTCAGGCCTCCCCCACCTCGGAGATGTACCTGGAATAAAGGGGGACCCAGAGGTGGGAGGGGGGTGCATACTGACAAGAAAGAGGTAGTTTTCCCCGCCAGAGGGTGCTTGTTTTTTATCTTTATCATCTGCCTGGACAAAATTTGTATCCTTTTACTGTATTCTTATAATAGTAAGATTGTAACAGTGTTAATAACAAAGTAACAAAAACATAATCATAATGATGTAATCATAGTAATAATTACATGACCATTAATGAAAATTAAGAGTCTGTACAGCTTTCTATTTTCAATATTCTGTATTATTTCCAGCACTCCCACCTTCCCCGTGGAACACTGGGTCGACGCCGGACTGTGCAGTGGGGCGAGGCGGGGATACGTGGTGACGGGGGGCGCAGACCCTCTCATGCCCCCTGCACTCACCAAACTTCTGCTACCACGGGAACCACTAATGGCCCATTCCCACCTTGGAGGTCAGTGTGCTGGAGAAATCGGACAAATGAAGAAGTGGGGTGTCAGAGAGTCCCAGAGTGTGGCCCCAGTGGAGTGTGCCCGCTGGTTGTCAGGGGGTGGGGGAGCCTAACCAGCTGGGTGGTGCCACAGTGGCAGACAGACCTCCAAGGGGGACAGGGGCCGGCGGGGCAGAGGGGAACATGGTTTACCCATTCCAGCAGGTCTCTAGGGCTGGGTCTGCCTGGGAGGGGGGATAGACCTTTCCCTTGGCTGGGATTCTGGGGCTCCCCCTGACTCCTGCCTGTGCAGCCCTGAAGTGGCCCCCTGTCTTAGGCCCCGCTTAGGTGTGCACCACTGTCTAAAGAAATAAATGTGAAATTACCTCGAACAGAGGGATGGCTGCCACGCTGCACGTTTGTCCTGAGGGTAAGCTCCTGTCTGGATTAGCCGGGAAGGCATTCGGTCTCTTGTTGGAGAAGAGCCAAATGATTCATCGCCCGACAGTTTCTTTGGACTTATACATCACCTATTCCTCCAGAATTAATTGCCTTAACTCTGACCTACAGGAGGGCTAATGAAGAGGCCCTTTTAAAAGTGGGATGCCTACCAAGGGGCTCTGTCTTCTCAGCAGACAGTGGCAGTAGACCAGCTTCATGGCTGTATCAATCATTTTCTTATTTAAAAGTTTTAAATTTTATGCTTTCTTCAGAGCAGTGAGCTTCTGGAAGTTGATTCTTCCAAATCTACTCTGTGGGTTGGTATACATGAAAATCACAACCTTGCATATGTGATGTCAGCACGAGCCTCTCCCTCGGGGGCCCCACGCCGTGACCCACCTGCACGCTGAGCGCCGTCCTCGTTGCATGGCCTCCTTCTGGGTGTGACGCTGAGATGCCCCCACCGGGACAGGTCTGATCGGTCCCCGGGTTCCCCGTGGTGCCCAGCACACTGGGGTCCCTCCTGTGCGGCTCAGCCATGTGTCTGATCATAAATTAGTCCAGAGGCTCGGTGTTGGAGGTCACTGAAAGGACGTGACTGCCAGCTGACCCTCGAGCTGGCACAGATGAGCAGAGACCCTTCCCCCCTCCCTGTCCTTTGGGCGTGCCCTCTGCCCCTGCCCCTGTTCCCACCGCAGACCATCTTCACGGCCATGGGCCATGGCCTTGAGAGAGCGGGGTGGGGCTGAGACCACCTGGGTAGCCTCAGGTCTGGGACACACCCGGGAGGGATGCCCCTTGCTTGTTAGGCCTGCTGCCTGCCCCTGGGGAGTGGCCTGCGTTGTTCTGCTCCCTGGGCATCGACCATAGTGCCAGGGGACAGGCGCCCAGGCCAGGGGAAGAGGGTGCCCTCGCGACCCCCAGCCCAGCGCAGGGAGGGCAACAGTGGGACCGCAGCAGGCAGGACAGGAAGGGTCTCGAAGGGATGGACTTTTGAAGGGGGTGAGGACAAAGGCAGGGTCCCGTGGGGTGTGAACGGGCGCCAGGGCCCAGGGCCAAGGGAGAGTGGCACCAGCATGGCCAGGGGACCCCACCATGTGTCCGCGGGGACAGGCGGAGGTGGGGACGGGGCGGGGGTCCTGCCGCCTCCAGCTGCCCGCCCAGAGCGCCAAAGCTGCTACACACATTTGCGTGGGTTTTAACGTGAACTGAAGTAGTTCATTTCTTCTGGGTAGGTACGTACCTGGGTGGGGTAGATTCCCTGTGGCCTTAATTCCATGAGGAATCGCCACACTGTTCCCCAGAGCGCAGTGTCCTTTCACACCGCCGCGGCGACGTGTGCGAGCCGGTCGCTCCCCATCCCCGCCAGCACGTGTCTGTCACTATCTTGACAGGTGTGTGGGTTTATTCTGCATTTCTCTAATGATGAATGATGTTGAGCATGTTTTCAGGGGCTTACTTGCCATCTGTGTATCATCTTTGGAGATGAGTCTGTGTTCTTATCGGGTTGTTTGTCTGATTATTGCTGAGTTTTGAGAATTCTTACTTTGAACATTCTGGACCCAAGTCCTTTGCCAGATACGTGATTTGCAAGAATTTTCTCCCAGCCCGTGCTTGTCTTTTCACGGCCTTTATAGTTTGTCTTTCAAAGAGCAAGTTTTAAACTTTGATGAAGTCCAAGTTTCCCAGTTTCTTTTCTCTTACGGATTATGCTCTTGCTGTCATAAGAACTCTTTGCCTAACCCCAGACCAAAAATATTTTCTCTTATGTGTTCTCTAAAAGGTGTATGGTTTTTATCACTTATATTGATATATGACCTACATAAAAGCAATTTTTTATAAGGTGTAAGGTTCATTTTTTCCCATGTGGATGTTCACTCCAGCACCATTTGTTGGAAAGACTTCCCACTTTTGAATATTTTTCAGTAGTTCTTCCTTTTCTGTCATTTGTCCATTTTCTTTTCAGTTCTGGTTTTTGATGACTTCTATTGCTTTCTAAATAGATATTTACTTTGTGGTGATCTTTTTATATTTAGAATATGTATCAACTTCTTAGTATGCAGATTTAAATATGATCCATGGCTGCCTACCTTTCATTTTGCTTGATTTCATTTTTGGGGCTGTTGTCATAGAATAGGTCCTGAATCCCATGTGGTCCAACTTCACCTTGTCCTTTAGGTACAGGACGTGTGCAATAAAGGCCCTCCAGCCTTCTCCACCTTGGGATCATAAGAAGCAGCGTATGTGGCTTTCTTTTCTCTAATGTTGTATTATTTTGCATTTAATGGTTAAATCTTCAATCCACCTGTAATTTATTTTGCAATGAGTGGTTTAGAGATTTTGCTATATTGTTGAGAAATCACAAGGCCTTTTACTACACCTCTTACTGAACAGTTTTCTTGTTTTTGTACATTTTTAAAAGCAAATTTCTGATTGACTAAATTCCCTCCTAAGCCCCCTCCCTTCCTCCCTTTCTTGTCTAAAAGCATTACTGAGCAGGTGCCAGGTGCCAGGTGCCAGGTTTGAGAGCTGTGAGTCAAGGTGAGCAAGGAAACATTTACACTTCAGTCATGGGAGGGGAAACATGACCCTCTGGGAGCACATAGCCCTGGATGTTAGCTTCCATGTAAGCCACGAGGAGTAGCCAGTCAAAGAGGTGTGGTAGGAGTGAAAAATATGGAGGAAAGAGAAAATTCTGTCTTAAAAACTTGAAAGAAGATCACTGCAGATGGGTCATGGTATTGGGACTGTGTAGGTTTGATTTTACTTCTGTAGGGGTTGACCACTCTATCAGTCCATTCCTGTGCCCATGACACACGTGGTAATGACTGAAGCTTTTCCGTATATTTAATTTTGGGCTCCTTCACCTGTCTTCTTTCTGAGGGTTCTCCTTGCTACCCGAAAGTCCATTTTTACTGAACTCTAGCCTATCTATAGAAAATGCATATCGTATTTGCACAGCTCTGTGGGTTTTCCTAAATGAATGCGTGCAGGTAGCAGGACCCAGATCAAGAAACAGTATCCCCGGCATCCAGAAGTTTCCCTCACGCTCCCTCCAAGTCCCCACTTTCAACATCATAGATCACTTTTTCCTGTTTCAACTTTATATACAGTGTGTGCTTCCTTCTCCTGGCATGGTAATTATGAGATTAGTGTGTGCTTTGCATGTGGCAGTAGTTCATTAATTTTTATTGCTGACAGGTTTTCCATTGCATGAACGCGGCACAATTTATTCATCTCCACCTCGGCTGAGTGAGCATCCTTCCCCGTGACTCTTTGTGCACAGATGCCCTCATTCCCCTTGGGAGGGCTCCTCAGAGTAGAGTGGCTCAGAATGGATATTGCCAAACAATTTTCCAAAGTGGTTGTGTCAACATATGATCCCCTCAGCGGTGCGGAGGGCTGTTTAGGCTTCACATGGTATTTAGCATTTGGTATGGGCTGCCTTTCTTCTTTTGGCAGATTGGGCACAATCACATTGTGGGTATATTTTGCATGTCTCTTGATTAATAGAATTGGGCACCTTTTCCTATGCTTACAGGCCATTTGGGAGCCTGTCCTGTGAGGTCTGTTCAAACCTTGTTGCTCATTCTCTTACTGGTTTGTGATGTAATGTAACAACAAAAAAGGTCTAGTTACAGGTATCTTTAATATATATTTTTTGCATGTTTATTCGTCCAGATAAACTGTATGCCAACTTCAAAAAAAAATCCTATCTTGGTTTTGTTTGGAATTGCATGGAATTTAGTGATCGTTTGAGGGAGAACTGTATTTTTATGGTATTGAGAGTCCCTTTTAAGAACAGTCATCAGTACTTGGGGCAATAAGCTGTGCTTACTGCTTGCAAGGTGTGCTTCTGAGTCAATTATATAGGTTCACTCATGAAACCTCAGAGACACGGTGTGGCTTCTATCCCATGTGACAGGTATGGAAACTGCAAGACTGGAAATTGAGAAGGGGAGAGGATAGGAAACTTGTCTAAGTTCAACCAGGTAAAAATCATAATGCATCCTCAACTGGTCAGTTTGTCTTCTGTTAAAAAATGCTTCCCTTTTTAATTTAATTATCTTATTCAATTACATTGGCTAGAACTTCCAGAGAAATATTAAGTATTGGTAATGTTCTCAGGCTCCCATACCTTGTTCCTGAATTGCATGGGAGTGGTTTAGTGTTTCATATTGAGTATAATACTGGTTGGCTTTGGCTTGATATTTACAACTGAATATTATTGAAATATTCTCAAAAATTTCTTCTCTTTTTTTTGACTGAGAAGTTGTGCTTGGGCAAACATGTCTCCTAATAGATTCACCAATACGGAAACATTCTAGCACTATTGGAATGAACCTCACTTACGCATGGTGGGTTTTTCAAAGCCCTGTGGTATTCTGTTGATAATCATGAAGGTTTTGCTTATGTGTTTGCTTGCCCAGCACACCCCGAGAATCTCTGAGCCGGTCACTGTGGGGTCTGCTGGTATGTCTCATTCCCAGTGGACTGTCAGGTTGGCAGACTCCTAGACCAACTGGCCTCTGGCCTCCTCAGCACGGCTTCACTCCGGCCGCGGTTTATGTCGTCTTGGCCGCCCCTGATTTGTGGCTTCATCTTTACTCACATCACACAGAGTCACAAGACAAAGGTGACACTATTTCGGGTTCTCCCAGAGAGCTTTGCCTGAAACAAGGTCTTGGACTCAGTCTATTGTATTTGAGAGCTGACCCCAGGAAGGAGGAGTGAGGGGACCACAGAGAAGGAAACCCTAGAATAGCAGTGTTGTGCGAGATCCCTGCTCTGAGCAAGGGGGCACCGACGGCACTGGTTAGACACCAGAACTTCCCTCAGCCCCGCTGGGTGGGGCTGGGCATCCCCACGGTCTGCAGTCCCCAGGCTGCGTTGCCCAGCAGGAGGAGCCGAGCGGGCTTGTCTGGGGCAGGCGCAGCCCCTCTGCTGGAGGCTCTCCTGCCCGCCGCTCCTGAGCTCTGGTCTGGCAGACTCCTGGGGGAGCAAACTCCCCCTCCACCCCCACTGTCAGCAGCCCCAACGCTAGTTCAGACTTAAGTCCCAGGAGGCCCTTCAACACAAATCCATGGGAACTAAATCCATGGAAAATTAATGGAGACTAATAAAACTCCCAGTTAAGGTACAAGGGGCACTCGAGAGGTCCATCTGCAGAGGAGTTGAGGGATTTGTCAAGTCTGAGAATATTTAAGGGATTATGTGGCTGAGCTAGAAGTTGTCATGAAATTATGGAGAAATGAATCGTCCAATTTGATGTGTGGCAAATGTGAGGGAAGTAGAGTGTTTGCTGTAGTGGAAAACACGTAGAAAATAATTGCAAAAGAGTGGGAGATCGGACAAGGATGGGAGGATGGGGCACACTTGCTGGCTGAAGCACCTAACTTTACCTGCCTGCACCTGCCTGCTCCTGTGCACACCTGGCTGCTCCTGTGCACACCTGCCTGCACCTGGCTCTGACCTCTTGGCCCTGGGCAAGTTCCTTCTCTCCTTGCACCCAGTGTCCCACCTGTAGGTTGAAGGGTCAGGTCAGGTCATCCCCGCTTGGACAGTGTAAAAGCCTTTGAAGAAGTGCTGGCTTCCACGATCCCAACCCGGGAGCCCCTCCAGAGGGCCAGGCGTGGACGGCCGCTGAGTGCAGCAAGCATCTGGGTTAATCTAAGCCACAAAGTATTTATAATGTTTTTCCCAGGACAGAGAGGTTGGTTATGTTTCACATTTCTTAACGGTAGGATGTCCTAGTTTCTAATTCTCTGTAAGATACTCTTTCTGGGAAGTCCTGAGATGCTCTGTGCTCAGGGGGTAACCATAACCGTAGTGGCTGATGGCTAAATGCTTCGGGGTTTGCAGGACAAAAGGACAGCTCATCCAATGTGAGCTGTGATATCCTTCCCCAAGCTCATTCAAACATCATCAGGCATGCTGGGGGATGCAGGAACAGGCAGCTTATGTAGACAAAACCAGTTTTAAAACCAAGCCAGGCGGGTTACTTCCCTTTTTCCTGAGCAGAAACGAACACAAGGTGCTCTGTGTCATGTACGGCTCTGGGCCCACCAGGAGCAGGACTGCTGAGAAGCCTGGCTTCAAGTGCACAGTGTTTGAAGGCCCAGGGCACCGACTCGGACAGGTGATGGGGGTGAGGGTGGGGACGGTGCTCCCCCAAACCTGGGATACCTTCTTAGGGCCTTGAGTGAGGCCAGGCTCTGCTGCATTGTGCTGGGGTCCTGAGCTTTTCACAAGAGGTTTTTAAAGACTTGAAGGATGTTGCCGCCTAATCAGTACAACACTGAACTGGATATCTCTAAACAGACACAAAAAAACTGGGACATAAGCAGGATACTGTCCTTAAAATGCCAAAGGGTGGTGCTCTCACAGAAAGCTGTTGCTGGGCAACAGCAGATCGTAGTGCCTGGAGGGGTGGCGGAGGGACGTCCACTTGGGTGGACAGGGCGGTGGAGGCCTAGGTCCCCAGGCAACGATTTCTTTTTCCTTTAAATCGAAGTATAGTTGATATGCAATATTTTATTATATTAGTTTCAGGTGTGCCACATAGTGACTTTGAGTTTTATACATTCCGGCATGCTTACCATGACAAATGTAGCTACCATCTGTCTCCATGCCAAGTTATTACAATACTGACCATATTCCCACGCTGTGGGGAAGTATTTCTTGAAGACAGAATGGCGTTGGCGCTTGAGCCCTCAGTGGGGACAGCAGAAATGTGCTCACAGCTGAATTCTGGCCAGCTGCCTCCTCGGCTATGCACAGGGTGCTTCTAGAAATCCAGGAAGGGGCGTTTGGGGGGTGGGAATCTGGTTGGAAGGGGTGGTATCCTGGGGACTTGTCTTTGAGTTGGGTTATAGGACAAATGCACCACTTTAGATTGGATGATGCACTTTACCAGGGCTCATGGGGACTGATGTGAGCCACGGGGAGGTAAGGCCGTCCCCACCCCCTGTACGCCCCATCTTGGACCTGCCTCTGAGAGATCAAAGAACGTCAGAGTATTCTGACCACCTCTTCCCTCTGCAGGATCCTCTGCTCCTGAGTCGAAGAAGTCAGGCCTACACAGTCCTGCCAGGACCCCATTCTTCCTGCTTTAAGGATTATTATTTGATTGATTGCCTCCTTTATTTATTCAACAAATATTTTATTAAGTCTGCTGCTTAGGGACTCAGAGGAGAGAAAGCAGTTTACATCTGGCAGCTGCCCTCAAGGAGTTAAGAGTATTTACTCCATGGGTGTTCTGAAATATTTAGGCCCCAAACATAACTTCTTTTTCTTTTTTTTAAACCTAAGGGCTTTCAAATACTTCTTTGAAATGTGGGACAATTATGCAAGCAGGAAAAAAAAAAGTATCTAGAGCAAATATTTAACTTTGCCTTTGGTATGTTGAAGTCACTGGCCCGTACAAATCTTTCAGGCATGTCCTGTGAGGTTGACTATATATAATATATAATTTTTTTTTCCAGGGGGAGACACAGATTGGGGTTTTGTGCAGTGGAAGGTTCCCAGTACTGGAAGCTGCTGTCCTACATCGCAGCCCAGAAGCTGGTTCTGCCCCTCTAGGCCTGGGCCTGGGGCTTGTGGGCAGGAAATGCTCTCCCCCCCCCCCCCGAATTCTGGAGCACTCAGGGCACAGAAACCTCCAAAGCCCGCTTGCAGGTACACACAGCTCATACAGAGTAGTAACCTGTGAACGATCAGGGTCTTGGGGAAGGTTAGTAACTGATTGCTCATGCATCAGGGTGGGAGGGGTAAATCGACTGCGTCCCAGCTCCCGTGGGAGCCCGGGGCCAGGGGATCCTGGCATCCCCCTTGGGTTCTGGCGAACCTAGCCATCCCCGAGTCCTACATAATAGGACTCCCCGGCGTCCCGGAGGGTGCCTTTTCGCCTCTTGGCTTCGTCTGAGCGGTTGGCTTTTACTCCCCGACCCCCGAATCTGAACTTGGCTGGACACTGCTCTGAGCGCCCCAGGATGGGAGGACGCCGGGGAAGCAGATGGCGGCGGGTCTGCAGGCGCGAAGTTTTCCTGCGCTCTGCAATCGTTCTGCTGTGCAGTCGGCCTCTGTGTTTCCGAATTCTATTAACGTAACACACTCCGGGCCGGGAGCCGGCTGTGCTCGGGATAATCGCGCAGAGTGAACCGGCCTTCAGAAAATTAAGGGACTTTCTGGTCCGCTGGCTGCCGGGGAAAGGGGGGCGGCGGGCCCCGCCGCCGGGGCGGGGCGGGGAGCGGCGGGAGGCGGCCCTGAATGCCCGCCGTCTCCCGGGGTTGCCACAACAGAGCGAGCGGCCGCCGCGCGGGAGCGGCCGGGGCAGGTGCGGGGCTGCGGGCGGCGCGCGGGGAGCGGGGCGGGTCGCGCACGCGGGGCCGGGCGGCACGGGGCCCCTCCCCCCGCTCGCCAGCCCCCGCCGCCCGCGCCCGGCGGAGGGGAGGGGCCCGGCGGCCGGCGCGAAGCCCCCAGCCCGGCCGAGGCGCGGGGCGGGGCCGCGGCGTCCCCTCCCCGCCGGCACCTGGGCGGCGGCAGCTCCCGCGCTCCGGCGGGGCTGGGTGCGGCGCCGCTTGGGTCCCCGCCGCGGAGCCAGGTGCGCGCGGACGCCGGCCGTCCCTGGGGGGCTCCGGCGCGCCCTGACTCGCCGAGCGGCCGCCGGAGCAGGTAAGGCGGGGGGACGCGGGGCGCCGTGCGGGGGTGGTTGGGCACCCCGCGCGGGCCGGCAAGGACAGTAGGGGGGGTCCCCGGGTGCCTGACCCTGCTCACCAGCTGCATTTTGGGTGCGTCTGCATTCCAGGAGCCCCAACCGTGTAAGCGCCGTCCAGAACCCGTCAGTGTCTGGGTACGGGGGTTGGGAGAGGGTTCCGCGCTACCGGGTGGGGGTCGCTTCAACATGGAGACCCCCTACCCCGGGACTCTGGAGTAGGGGCTGGTTTAAACGGTTTGGGAGCGGCGTGGGCTCAGGGTGCAAGAGCACCCCATGTGTCCCCGACGCCCATGAAGCCCCTCACCTTCAGCACGCGGAGCGCCCCCCTCCTGGGGCAACGCGGGCGGACCTGCCTCCATCCCCCGCCGGGGTCCCTTTCTCTAGGTCGGGGGCCTCCAGCCTGGGGACTTGGGCCCACATGCCCGGCGGAGGAACCGGCGTGGGGCCGCCAGGGGGCGCGCGGGAGGCGGGACTCAAGCTGAGGTCGCAGGGTCCCCGGAGACCCCGCTCTGGGCAACCTGACCCCGCACCGGTGCCCAAAGACCCCATTCAGAGGCGCGCGGCTGGAGCAGCGGGCTCGGGAGGCCGGGGCCGGCGCAGTCGGTGCAGGCCCGGGGGGTCGCGGATTGGGCCCCCCGACCCCGGGGTCGCGCAGAGCACCCTCCAGGTGCCGGGCCTCTGCCCGCAGCGCGCGGCGGCCCGGGTTGGGGGGCCCGGCTGGTGCATGTAAGCGGCCCCCGCACCCCTCCGCCGCTGCCCGTGAATTATGCAGGAGGCTGGCACTGGCGCGCTCGAGTTGCTCAAGTTTCCCTGGCAACTTTCGCCCGGGCATCGCTCCTCCCGGCGGCCGGGCAGCTCCGCCCGCGCAGCCGGTGGCCCGGGCGCCTCCGCAGGGCGGTCAGGACTGGAGCACCTGGAGGCGCCAACTGCGCACTCGCCACCTGAGCTGGGTCCACCGATTGCGCGACAGGTGAGACCTCCGCCCAGCGTGGAGTGGGTGGGGGCCGTGGTGGACCTCCGTGGGGGAGGGTATGGCTCCGTGGGAGAGCCTCGCCGCCCGGGTTCGGAGGGTGCGGGGGCCGGGGTGGATCTCTCCGCCCGGGTTCGGAGGGTTCGGGGGCCGGGGTAGACCTCGCGGCCCAGGAGGTTGGCGGGTGCGGGCCCGCGGCGTGCCGCCCTTCCCGCGGGCCTGCTTGCGGGCGAGGTGGTGTTTCCGTAGGGCTGGGGGCGCCAAAGGGAGCGAGGCGGGTGCTCCTGACCGTGGCCTTTCGCGGCGCAGCTTCTAAAGCGACCGTGGGCGGCTGGGCTGAGAAGGCGCCTGGGCAGCTCAGGTGCGAGCCGGGGCCGCGGTTCTGGGGGGCGGCCTCGGGGCCGGCAGCGGTGGGAGTTCTCAGAGGCCGTCCAAAAACAAAGTGGTTTCCACGTGGAAATCCGAGGTAGTAAATTAGGTAGTTAAGTGACCTCTTTTTGTTTGAAATTCAAGTTGGAATTAATGAGGTCAATCCTCTAATTAAATTAAGCTCCAGGAAGCGGGGAGGTAATTTGGGAAGCCTTCCGTTGGGGATGGCCCTGTGGCCTGTTCCTGGGGCTGGGCTGGCCCGGCTGCGGGGAGAGTCTACGGCGCCCTGTCCCTAAATCACCAGTGGTGACGACCTGTGCCTTGCTGGGCGCCTGGGCCGGGCACCCCGGGGGTTTGGGGATGTCCAGGACAGACCCTGGAGGCAGCTGCTTTGGGGGAACCCGAGTTTCAAACCACTCCCGGGTGCTACCAAGGCTGCGTTTGGCTGTGCCCACTGAGGGGGCTCAGCACAGAGTGAGGGGCAGTCGATGTGGCCACGCTAAGCAGGGGTTAATAGGGTTCTCTGCGGATTTTCGCCTAGGAGGTCACCATGGCCTCAAGGAGGCTTGAGGGAGATCCTTGTTGAAATAGGAATTGGGCTGTTGAATAGTGGCTAGTGTAAAACTGTAGGGGAACAATGTCTAAAGGAGGGGGCTCCATTGTTATGCTGAGGACTAATGGTTTCTCAAGAAGGAGGAATGGGTGAAAGAGGGGGGGTCTTGCACCCCTTTGGAGGAAGGTACCACCGTCATTCAGGCACAGAAAGGAGCCCTTTCTGACTGAGGTGATGCCACCTGTAGTGGTGGTCCCAGGGGGCACCATCCACAGCACATTGCTGCTCCCATCTGGGGCTGGGGGGCTATTTCTGCCTGATGTCTCCCATTTACTTTAGAAAGCCCATTCATCCTTGGTGAGTCTCCCACAGGCTTTGAGGGGGCTCAGCGAGTGCTTGGGGTTGTGTGCAGGGCCCCCCCCAGCTGACATGGAAGGGGTCACCATTCCATGTGACTCGGTCCAGGGCCCCATCTAGGAGCCCGGACCATTGAGGGTCGGAGGTCAGGTGGTAGGAACGCCGGCAGGAGGACCGCCAAGTTCTGAGACAGCACTGCATTGGATTTTTCACCAGCGATGGGGAAAAGATGGAAGAGCTTGAAATGGAAAGATGTGCCAGGAGTTGACCAATGTACAGGAAAACACTAGTAAACAGTTTTTTTAATAGAAAAAGAACTCTTTATATCACTTGCTTTATATCTAAATACATAGTAGAGCAGTAGCTTTCTGATGTCATCTCTGCCGAGAAAGGGGGGCTCTTCCAAAGCAGGACTCAGTTGGGAGTTGCCGGGGAGGCCAAGGTGGTACCTCACCTACCGAAATCTGGAGGCGAGGCTCCAGTTTGGATTCCAGCTCCTGACCCCTGAACTTGCATCTCTCTGGAATTCCAGCCTCCTGGAGCTTTGTAAACTCATGGCCCAGCCTCACCCAAGGCTGTCTGATCTGGAGCCTGAGAACTCCCCTCCCCCTGGCACCCCCACTGGGGAAGCATTGAGGGGTGGGGGCGTCGTGCCTTAACAGCCTCCTCAGGACGTGCAGTTGTCCTGAGCCTGAGGGAGGGAATGTTTAGGATCTTTCGCCATCAAAGTGATCTTTGGAAAATGTATGGAATCCTCTGCTTTGACAGAGGGGTGCTGGCTGAGAGGTGGGGAGGAAAGCCTCCCAAAACAAAGGCCAGTCTTTTTCATCTTCGGAGCTCCCAGCCCCTCACCTGGGCACTGGTTGAAAGACTGTGGCCTGATTGGGTGACAGGCTCAGACCTGGAGCCAGGGCCAGGTGACCCCATGACCTGGCCAGGGCCTCTGGCCTGCCCACCTGAATGTGGTGATGTAGGGGATTCTGATTTTCTCTGCATTTGCATAAAATGGGCTGAACAAATAGTCACCAGTGGGCTGGAGAGTTTCCAGGCTAGTGGGAGAAGAGAAGGGACAGTGGGACGTTTCATGGTAGAGGTGACTCTTGGGGCTGCAGGGCACAGAGAGCTTCCCCAGCCCAGTCTGGGGGACAAGAGTGGTCCGTGTAAGAACCTGTGAAGAGGCCTGGGCTGTCTGGTGGTTTCTTTGCCTGCATTGCCCTGGGACCTGGGCAGAAATGGTCTATTTGTCCTTCCCAGGGTGGGGCCGTCCTGACAGCCAGCAGCTGCCACAGTTGACAGCCAGTGTTCTTCTGTGCTGAGTGCCTTCCGCCAGGCATCCATTGCGCTCTTGCTATGGATGAGCTCATTCAGGTTTCCCAAAACTCCATGCGGTGAGCGGTGTAGCTGATGACTGATCGCTCTCCTGGTGCAGATGAGGCCACCTGCCGTAGGCCTGGCAGGGAGGGCTAGGGAGCAGCCTCGGGGAGAATCAGCCCTTAACTGCCCCCACCCCCATGGCTAGCACAACCACCACCCAGGGAGAAAATTCACCCTATAGAAAATTTCTTCCCGGTACTGCAAGAAGGGCTACCGTCAACACACCAAAGATCAGCCTTCTTGATGTGACGGGTCTTTGTTTCTTTGAAAGGGGATTCAATAAATGTTTTGAATTGGCTAACGAATGTTAATGTTATCGGTTCCAGGGGTAGTATTGAGGTCGGCTTTGGGGACCAGGAATCTGACAAGTTTCCTGCTTCATTTCTGTATGCAAAATTCAGCTCCCCAGCCACCCTAGAACAATCCCCCACTGAACGCCTTTCTTCCCTCCCCAGGTTCTGACCACCGTTCACTAGACTTCCTGTGCATTTTTAAGCCAGCATCTAAAATTGTCCTTCATAGGTTTAAATATTGGCAGAAGATGTAGTCTCTCATGTGAGAGGTCACTGTTGACATTTTACAGTAACTGCTCCCCAGCCCTGCCTGGGCCCTCCCAGTAAAGCCACGGTGACTGGACACCCACCTTCCCTTGACAGATGCTGAGGGAGCTCCCCAGAATGGTCCTTGTCCTCTTCGCTTCTTGAATTTGTGCTGCCTCTTCCTACAGAGAACTTTATCCTAAGACAATAAATAGACTTCCATGCTTGTCTTTTATTAATCCATCTAGCATATATCTCTGCAAGGAAAATATACATCATGTGACTTCTAAAAACATTTCCTGTGATCTCAAGTCGATTAAGTATTCCAGAAACCACTTCGGAATTGAGAAAGCGGCCTGCTCAAATCCTAACTACGGTTCTGATTGTTGGAAATGGAGAAAGGTGAGTGTTAGGGAAATGCATCCTAGCTGCAGGCAGGGCTGTTTGGTGTTTTAATTAAAGCCCTTGTTGTTTGGCTTTGTTTGGTGTGGGGAGTCCTGTCCGGTGGGGGGGGGGGCACCCCACCCCTCACCTTGAGGCTGAGGGGACAGGAAGGCCTTTCTTATGTAAAAGTGGGAGGGGCTGCCCGGAAGTCAGCCTGAAGGCCTTAGTGCCCAAGCAGACTGGAGCCAGGAGCTCCCCTTAGGCCGCGCCCCTGGAAAGGGTCCACCTCCCAGTTTGAAGCCCCCTGTGGGGGAGAAGAGAGAAATGGGTAAGATTCTGCCCCACCTTCAAGGTCCTCCTGGGGGGGTTCTGACCTGGGGACAGTGTGGACACCTAGGTGACAGTAGAGACAGATGATGCCACCTGCGTGCGCCCCAGAGGTCAGGCCCTGCAGACTGGGGTGCCTACCCCGGACTGTCGCCCCTCGGGGTTCTGGCCAGTGAGTCCCATTTTCTCCCTGGGCTGGGAGCCGCGCAGCTGGGCTGGCCAGGTGCTTTCCAGGGGCTTTGAGATCCCCCCGGGAGGTCTGACCTTGCTGAAAGGAAGGGAGCAGCTGCCAGGGGGCTGGGTCCCCGGAGGCCCGGGGCGCAGGGAGAGGGTCGCACATCCTGAGCAGAACAGAAGGCCCGTCTGGGTGGAGGGCATGGGGCCCCTGCCCAGGGGGAGGGCGGTGGGGCGGTGGGGCGCTTTGGCTGTGTCCTTGTGCTGGAGTTGAGTTTGGTCTTGTAGTTTTTGTTCCTGCTGCGACCAAGAATTGAAGGGTAGAGACGCAGTAGTGAGGTGAGCAAAAGTTTTCTTTGAATACACTCCAAGGGAGGGACGGGAGGGTCAGGATCGACAGGGGCAGGTTTACTTGAACAAAGCCGAGCAAGGACCGGAACTTGCAGGCCCAAATCAGGAGCTCTTGGCTGCCCCTTCCTGCTTATCTGAAGTAGGATGGAGAGAAAGCTTCAAAAACTACATGCTCTGAGAAAGGGGGTGCAGGCAGCCTCAGAGAAGGGGCACCCTTAAGGGCTTAGGATTCTGTCTTTAAGGCTTCGGAATGGGGCGAAGGACAGGGTGGAGGTTTTGGGCGTAGGCTTGACTTGTGGTCTCGTGATGTTTCTCTCTGGTGAGAGACATTATGTCACCGTCCACAGTCCGTCCTCCTGATAATCTGTAAGACAAACTTCCTGTTCTTCCCCAGGACAGTGGTTCCGCTGCAGCCCTTGGAACAGAGCAGTTAGAACTGCCCGCCCTGCCTGAAGATCGGGTGGGTTGTTGTCTGGTTACCAGAGAATATGTTACAGGGCTCTTGCCTCCTGACTCCTTGGTTTTTAAAACGGAATCTTGGCCTCAAGATGGAGCCCCCCCCCCATCGCCCTGTTCTTACCGTACTGCGTATATCTCGGTGTCTTTCATCACAGGCGGGAAGAGTTAATCACGATGCCGTCCCGTGTCCCTGCCCCACCTCACCTGCGTCAGGTAGAGCAGGTCTCAAGGTCAGCGCAGGTTCAGAGCGTGTGGAATGACCTCATACCCCAGAGGTGTCCACTCTGAGCCCTTCCTGCCTCTTCGGCTTTATCTGATCAGCTCCCTGGGTTCTAGGTTGGGTCCCAGCCTCTTTCATCCTGCACTGATGTCTGTCTTTCTGCCTAACAGTCATCCCCCACAAGGCCCTGGGCACAGCCACTCCTGTCTGGGGTTTTCTGCCCGCCCCTGCCCCCCCAGATCGTGCTCTTTCCCAGCTTTGATGAAGTGTTCTGTGCTGTGCTGGGGGCCCGGCAAACTGCAGGCACCTGTCCCACGGGGTGCGGGTCCCAGGAAAGGACCTGGTCTTGCTACTTTGTATCTCAGGGTCCTAAAGGGGCACCAGGAGTGGGGTGTGGCCCCGGTCGGCTCTTGGGGATGTTTGTTGACTAGAACATATTGGCCAGGCCAGTGGTGAAACAGCAGACTTTTCCCTCCGAATGTGTATTCAACTCCACGAAGTCCCAAAACCAGTCAGGTCAGTCTGAGGTTTTCACTTGGGCCCGGCCTGGGCTGCATTCAGCCTCGGCAGCTCTGCCGCAGACCTTGGGGATGTCATGTCCCTGGGCAGGTGGCACGGGAACGTCGGTCCGCCAGGATTGCACCCTTGCTGTTTACTGAAGCTGGGCTCATGGCGACGGGGTGGGGGCTGCAAACGGCTGTGGTTAAATAGTGGTTTTTGTCCAGCACGGAGTTCAGAGAGCTGGGAATGGCGTTCCTGCAGACAGTTCCTGTGAGGCCTGGTGCATGCTGTTAATAATTCCCCAAACACCTGGAGAACACATTTTTGCTTTCCTAGAGCAACTGCATGGTCCGAAAGCATGTGGAATTAGGAGGCACGGCCAGTGGCTGGAGGAAAGGAAACAGGGCCTTGTCTGTACTGTGGCTGCCTGGCTTTTTTGTGTTTGGATTGTTTGGGCTCCCCTCTGGGGATGGCCCAGGCCAGAGTGACCCGGTGGGGTGAGTGACTGGCGGGGGTTTCTGTCCTGAGTCTGGCAGGATGCCTCCTGGAACGACGACGCTCATCTCTGTCTGTTGATCTGCCTTATTTGGACTGTGGGGGATGGACACCCTCTCAAACCAGGTTAAGGGGCTGTGTCTCGGGGACATGGTGGGGGTAGCTCATACCATCACCCCCATTTTCCGGGTGAGCAAACCGACGCACAGGGAGTTTACCTACCGGCTGGAGGTCACGTGGTCAAGCCAGGCCCCTATCCCAGGCAGCCACCCACTCCACTGTGCACAATTCCACCAGTCCCCCCTCCAGTCGGCTCCCGGGGGATGCACACGTTAGTCTCACGCTCGCCTTTATGAGGAGTGGGCCAGGGTAGCACCGGGCTCTCAGACTCTCCCTCTAAGGACTCCTTTACCATCTTCAAAGAGTTTTTAAGGCTCCCAGAGAGCTTTTTGCATATATGCATCGTATTTATTAATATTTATCCTGTTAGAAATTAATTTAAACATACTTAGTTATTAATGTATTTTTAAATGACAATAATAAACCCATTACATGTTAATGTAAATAACTTGTTTTTATGGAAAACAGCTCTTTTGCAGAGTAAGAAAAGCCTTATAAGTTTGGTTTTGAGACACATTGTTGCAAAGTCTCTTTACTGTGAGGTTTAGGGGAACATAGCTGGAGTCTTGTATCTGCTCTGCATTCAGCCTGTTGGAATATCACATGTTTTGTAGCTTCTGGAAAACTCCATCATACGCTTGGGAGAGGGGGAGAGTGAACAAACAGCTAATATCTTAGTATTATTATGGAAACGGCTTGACTTCACAGACCCCCTGAATGGACAGGGGGCTCCCCCAGGGGTCCTTGGACATTGGGAACTGCCGGAGGAAGCACGGGACCAGCGACATGGACAGAGTGGGGTTTGAAGATGGCCTTGCCCTGTAGTCGGGTGGATGGTTCCAACAACGTGTCCCTTTTCTTGTCATTCCAGATGCATCTGTCACGTTTAGCCAGGGGCTCCACAGGGTCATCAGGTGGCAGGCCTGCTGGTGGCAGAGGCCGGGGGTGTGGGCTGTGGGCTGTGGGCTGTGGGCTCAGGGAAGGCAGGCAGCTGGTTCCATCCACAGCTGGGGTTTGAAGGGATGAGGCCAATTAACTATTAAAGATGTAACTTGTGTATCCGATGTCACCAAAAGCTAAATTGTGCAGTGATGACAGCTGGGGAGCCACGCAGCTCCTTTGACTGCTTTGGAAAGACAAGAAGGCTGTTTTCAATGAGGTGCCTGCATGTGGAAGGCACCTGCAGAAGCGGTGACATCAGTGGGGGCAGCCACCTGGGAGGAGAGAGCGTGCACGGCTCTGGAAGCCACGATGGAGTGGGTGTCCCTGCAGAGACGGGGCTGTGGGTGCAAAGGGGGGCCGCAGACAGACGGCCCTTCTGGGCCTCGGTCCCCCAGGCCTGGGCGAGGAGCACGCAGCTGCCATCACTCAGCCGTTGGCCATCTGGGCCGTGCTGGCTTGGGTCTGTCTGCCTGGGCATTCTGCCGGGTCAGGCTGAACGGGGGTGAGAATCGTCCCCGGGAGCCAGAGGAGAGGAGTGTGGGGGAAAGAGTCCAGAGAATCCTAGACTGGCCCCTGTCCCCAGCTCATCTGGTACCCACTGAGGTGAGAATATCCGCCGGCACTGGCCTAGCCCCTCCCTGCCCTGCACTCCCTCTGGGCTCCTCGGTAGAGGAGGCCGCCTGGGCTCTGGGAATCAGAAGAAGTTGGTTGCCCAGCTGCCCAGGTGCTCGGGGGAGACCCAGGCACCAGGCCCCGAGCCACCCTGGGTGTTGGTTGATAAGGGCCATCCGCCCCGGCTTGGAGGAGGGGCCTGAAGTGTGGCTTAGTGGCTGAGCTCTGTCATCTCTGCAGGGTGTGGTGGGGACAGCCAAGGCAGCCTTTCAGAATGAGACTGAATGCTTTGCAGACAGGGACTCTGCCAGTACCTGCCCCCACGCTGTCCCCCAAGCCTGGACAGATGTTTGTGGAATGAGTAAGTCACAGAAGTAGGCCTTGGTCACCACGTGCATAATGGGCACCACCTCTGTATTTTGCCCTGAACCAGCGTCAGCCCCTGTTGGCCGCAGGCAGTCTGAGCTCCCTGCCGGGTTAATGACATTGGAGCAGTGGAACGGCGAGCAGGCTCGTGGTTGTTGGTGTGTTGGTTCAGGTGTGGTGTAAGGTCAGCCTTCGGGTTTGCGTTTGTTCCAGGTTAGCTTTGTGGCTGAACAGTCCTTGGCCCTCATGACTTCCTTCCAGACTTGAGTGACTTCTTGTCTCCACTCTAAGTAACAGGCAGACTTTTCAGCCAAGCTCATAAATGGCGTCAGGGCATCTGGAACATTCAGGAAGAGCTGACACCCCTGGCCCTGGGGTGTCTTCTGTTCACTTCCTCCCCATCTGGGAGGGCAGGTTGGGGTGGAGGCTGAGAAGGGACTCAATCCAGTTGATTATTTGTTTTTCGGGGTGTGGATTTCTTGAGTAACATGAATATGCAAGGTCCCCAAATGGGAGTACAAGGTTGATGCACCCACAGTCCCCCTACTTGCCCCTGGGGAGAATCAGGGGCCTGCAGGCCCCCCGCTAGAGGCAGAGGCCTTCTCCAAGGGAGGGGTGGTGTTCTTACCTTCCAGTAGGCCTGTTCCCTGCGGCCCCTATGGGAAGGGGACACGGGGATGGAGGGGACCAGACCCCAGACAGCTGCCCCTCCTTGGTTCTTTGTCATGCAGTCAGACCCGAACGTCACATGTGTTGGTTTTGGCATGTGTCACCTGCCTCCCTCCACTGGAAGAAGGTCAGGAGGGCAGGCCCCTTGTCCATCCCTCCTGGTCATCAGTGCATCCCGAGGCCTGGGACAGTGCTTGGCATGCTCCATGGTCACATACCACCCTGCTGGCACTGCCCTTGACTTGCTAAAAAACATAAACCAGTCTGGTGGAGACACAATTTACGTGCCCTACAACCCCCCCTGCTCATGGTGGACAGTTCAGTGGGGTTCGTGCACTCGGAGTTGTGCAGCCATCACCCCCCACACTCACGTTCACCATGTTCTCATCGCCCCAGTGAGAAGCCTCCCATCCTCATCCCTGGCCCTGGCCACCACTCATCCACTTTCTGCCTCGATGGCTTGGCCTGTTCAGGACATTTCACATACGGAGTCATACACCTACCAGCCTTTTGTAAGTGCTTCATTCACGAGAATACTGTCTCCAGGGCCATCTGTGCTCTGGCACACGCCAGCGCTTCATTTTTACGGTTGAGTAAATACTCTGTGTATGGAAACATGCCGTTTCAGTCAGCCATACATCAGTTGGTGGACATACTGGTTTCCACATATTGGCTGTTAGTAATCAGGCTGCTGTGACTATTCATGTTCAGGTTTTTATGTGGACATATGTACATGTTCAGTTTTCATGGGTAATTTACCTGGAGTGGAATTGCTGGGGCACGTGGTAACCTTTTGAGGCACTACCACACTGTCTTCCAAAGTGGCTGACCACCGTACATCCCGACCAGCAGTGTTCAAGGGGCTGATTGCTACACCTCCTCACCACCTCCTGTTGTTATCTGTCTTTTTGGCTATGGTTGTCCTGGTGGGTGTGAAGTGGAATCTTATTTTTTATAATCTGCCTGCTCTCATGGGTTAATGATGTGAGGACTTTATCATGTGCTTGTTGGCCATTTTTATGTCTTGCTTGGACAAATGTCTGTTCAGATCCTTTGCTCATTTTTAAATTGGGGTTTTGTCCTTTTATTATTGTAAGAACTCTTCAGATAGAAATCCCTTATCAGATACATTTGATGAGAATCTCACCCTTCCTGTGGATTATCTTTTCCACTTTGTGACAGTGTCGATTAAAGTATGAAAATGTTACATTTTGATGGAGACTCTTCTGTTGCTTGTGCTTTTGGTGTCACATCTAAGAAGGGTTTGTCTATGCTGAGGTCATGGCAGTTTAAGCCTGTGTCTTCTGAGAGTTTTAATACTATCAGCTCTTAGGTTTAAGTCTCTGATCCATTTTGAGTAATTTTTGTGTTTGGTGTGAGGAAGGGACCCAACTTCATTCTTTTGTCTGTAGATGTCCAGTTGTTCCAGCACCGCTGGTTGGCAGGATGATACCTCCCAGCTGAATTGTTGGGGCACTCTTGTGAGAAATCAGTCGACTATCAAAACATGGATTATTTCTGGACTTTCAAGTCTGTTGTTTTGATCTGTATGTCCATTCTTAATGCTGACTGCATTGTGTTGCTTTCTGTTGTTTTGTAGTAAGTTTTGAAATCACGAAGGATGAGTCCTCTTCTTTCAACACTGTTTTGGCTATTTTGGAGTTTCCATTTGAATTTTGGGGTCGGTTTATCAACTTCTGCAGAGACGTCATCTGGGAGTTGACAGTGATGTTTTTAAATCTAGCTCATTTTGGAAAATATTGTCATCATAACAATATTAAGTCTTGTGATCCATGAACACAAGATTTTTTTCCCATTTAGTTAGGTCTTTTGTTTCTTTCAAAAATATTTTCTAGTTTTTCAGATGATAAATTTCCCATTTCTTTTGTTAGAGTTATACCTAAAAATTAAATCATCCTTCATATTATTGTAAATGAAGTTGGTTTCTTCATTTCACTTATAAATTGTTCATTGCTAGTGTGTAGAGATACAGTTCATTTCTGTATGTTGATCTTATTTACGTCCTATAATCTTGAGGAACCTTTTGGTTCCTATCCTTTTTTAGTGGATTCTTTAGGATTTTCTACATGCAAGATCATGTCATCTTCTAATGGGGCTCATTTTACTTCTTCCTGTCCAGTCTGGATGCCTTTATGCCGTTGTCTTGCCTCGGTGCCCTGGCTAGGACCTTCCGGACAATGTTGAGTAAAGTGGAGAGAAAGGAGGTCAGTGCCTTGTTTCTGATCTCAGGGGGGGAAGCATCCGGTCTTTCACCATTAATTGTGATGTCGGTTGTGGGTTTCTTGTCAACATCTTTTATTGGGTTGAGAAGGGTCATATATACTCTTAGTTTGTTGTGTGTTTTTATCAAGGAGGGGTGCTGGGTTTTGTCAAGTCTATTGACACGATAAGCTACTTCTTGTCCTGTACTGATAAGAATGTGTTACATTCATTGATTTTTGGGTATTGTACCACTTTCTCATTCTTGAAATAAATACCACTTAAGCATGGCTTATAATTTTATATGCTTGTGGCTTCAGTTTGCTAATATTGATCTTTTTGCATGTATATGCATAAGAGATAATCTGTAGTTTTTTTGTGATGGTATCGCATTAATATGGGCTTCATAAAATGAGTTGGGAAGTATTCTTTGCTGTTTTTTTTGGAAAACATTGTAATGAATTAGTATTTAATTCTTAAAATGTTCGTAGGCTTCACCAGTGAAGCCATCTGGGATTGGGACTTCTTTTATGTGTGTTTGAAGTTTTAAATTATTAATTTAGTCTCTAGTTGTATAGGTATATTCAGATCTTTTATTTCTTCCCCAGTCATGTTTGTTAGTTTGTGTCCTTTTCATCTCAGTTGTCTAATTTGTGGGCATGTAATTGTTCATAGTGCTCCCTTACAATCCTTCTTATTTCTATGAGGTTGGTAGAAATGTCTTCTCTTTCATTTCTGAGTTTGGTAGTGAGCGTCTTTCCCTTTCTTTGTTGGTCAGACTAGCTAAAAGTTTGTCAATTTTATCAATCTTTTCAAAGAACAAACTTTTGGTTTCACTGATTTTCTTTCTCTGTTGTTTTTCTCTTTTTTCCATTCACTTTATCCTGACCTTTATTATTCCCTTCATTCTCCTGATTATTAGTTCGTTGTTCTTTTTCTAGTTTCATAGGGTGGTGAGGTAGGGCCGGGAACTGGGACGAGGGTCAGGCCGTTGTGAAATTTACTTACCCTGGGAAAAAGGCCCAGTTTATTCTTTAACGTAATCTGTAGGCTGTTGTCCCTCTTCTTCCCTCCACTTAGTCAGTTAAGTAACTTTGTAACCAGGACAGGACACAGACCTCAAAGTGTAAACGAATGTGTGTGGATAAAGAATGCGGAGATCCGGACCAGCACAGTGTCACCTTAAGACAGAACTTCAAAGGAATTATGAATTACCTGTGTACATCATGCCTTACGCTGACCCCTACCCAAAAGGACCTGTAACACCCCCAGCCCTTAAGCGCGCCCCCTCCCCGAGGCTGCCCGCACTCCCCCTTCTTGGAGCGTGTAGTTTTTAAAGCCTTCCCACTGCCCAACTTCTTACGTTTGGTCTCTGCGCTCTTCTGGGGGTGTCTCTGTCTCTGCGCTCTTCCGGGGGTGTCTCTGTCACTTTGCTATTTCGTTCTATTTTCCAGACTTCAAGCACCACCTTCACGGTTCCTGTCCTACTTCAGATAAGTAGGGAGGGGCTGCTGAGAGCTCTGATCTGGGCCCCCAAGTTCCCGTCGCCTGGGTGACCTGGGCAGGACTGCAGCTGTAGATCGTGCTCTTTAGTAGCCTGCCCCCAAATCTCCTTTCTTTGCCCTTGGGAAGTCCCCACTCCATCCAGTGCTGTGTGGCTCCCCCATATCCTGGGGTGGTCGGGGCTTAGTCCCCACGCCGTGCAGATCCAAGTGGACGCTGGATGCCAGGGGACCGCGGCTTTAAGAGTTGGCAGGGGACCTGCCCTGTGCCCAGCAGGAGCTCAGTGGGCTTCCCTTCCCTCCCTCCCTCCGCCCTTCCTCACCCTCTGCGGCCTGTGGCCATTCCCTCCCCTGCTGCTCTGGCTTTCATGAATCCCTTTCTTACCTGCCCTCGTTGGACCTGCTAGAGAATTCTTCTTTGTAGTTGAGAACCTACCTCCCCCGTCCAGGTGGAGGTTTCTCCTAATGGGCAGGCAGAGACCGGGAGGATAGGTTATTGATTTGAGGTCTTTTTATTATAGACACCTACAGCTATAAATCTCCTTCTGCTTTAGTTGTATATCATGTTTTTCTATATTTTGTCTACTTTTTACTCATTTCAAAATGGTTTCTAATTTCCATGTGATTTATTCTCTGACCTGTTGGTCGTTTAGACATGTGTTTAACTTGCACAATTTGTGAATTTCTTAAATTCCTTTCTCTTATCAATTTCTAATTTTATTCCATTGTGATTGGAGAACATCCTTTGTATAATTTAAACCCTTTTATGTTTACTGAGGCTTTTTTATGGCTTAGCATGTGGTCTGTCCCCGGAGAATGTTCCAAGGGCTTTCTGCTGTGCTTGGGCGGAATATCCTCTAAACGTCTGTTTAGTTGCTCTGGATTCTTGGGATTCAGCAATAAACCAGACAGACAAGTATTCCTACCCTTTTGGGTTGGCATTCTAGCCGGGGGATGAGTAAGAGAGAGAATAAAGGAGAAGAGGAGAGAGAACTTGGCTAGCGAGTGTGGGGGTCAGGGGTGGTTGCGGTTTTAAATAGGGTGTCTGGGTGAGCCTCATTGAGAAGTTGGCATTTGGGCCAAAGACTTGAGGTGAGGGAAGCAGTAAATAATAAGTGAAGAATTTAATAGAAAATGATGTAAAAATGCTTTTGCACTTAACTTTTTTTAGAGCAGTAAAATACATATATAACAAAATCTACCATCTTAACCATTTTGAAGTGCATGCTCAGTGGCATTAAGCATCTTCACATTGTTGTGTTTTCCATCTCCCCAAACTGGACCTCCATCCCCACTAAGCACTAACTTCCCCTCCCTCTCCCCCAGTCCCGGGCGCCCACCGTCCTTTCTGTCTCTGATCTGACAACTCTAGGGACGTCATCTGAGTGGGATCAGACCAGAGTTGTCTTTCATGTGACTGGTGTATTCTGCTGAGCATAAAGTCTTCAAGGTACATCCAAGTTGCAGCAGGGTGTCCGAATTCCCTTCCTTTTTAAGGCTGAGGAACATTCCACTGTATATATAGACTGTATGTATGCATAGACTTACCTGCTGGTGGGCACTGGGGTGGCTTCCTCCTCTGGGCTCTGTGACATAAGGGCATGCCCCTGCTTTCAGAAAGTGCGTTTTCTAGCAGGGACCAGCCCATCGGGCCTGGGATCCCATCGCTGAGTCTGTCCTGCCCACTCACCTTGCCCAGGCTGCCTTATCACAGGACAAGGCCAACCTTTCTTTTTGGGTCGGGGCAAACTGGGGGTGACCCTGTATGTTGGCGAGATCGCGAAGCATGGCTCCTCCCCATGCCAGGGCCACCCCTGCCTGCTGAGGAGGCTGGGGGCTCCTTCTCGGGAGCCCGGTGTCTCCCCTTCATGGGCTCAGCCCAGGCCTAGAGGGGTGCTGGCCAGGGAGCACAGCAGGGAGCCGTGCGTCCTGCAGGGCACACCCACTAACTTGCTGGTGCTTCCTGTGGCCTCAACCACAAGCAACGGCATGGTTGAGGAATGTTGCTCTGGGAGGTCGGAGGTCCTGGCCCAGCCCTTCCAGAGAACACCGGGCCTCAGGAAAGCAGAAGGCCTTGGCCAGGGTGCCAGTGGGTCTCATGTTGGCCTCCAGGCCCCGCAGGCTTGCTCCATACCCACTGGCCAGTGTGGGCTGGTGTAGACCTAACCCAGAGTGAAATGATTTCTGGGGCTTACTTTCCTGAAGAGTGAGATGCTTACCTGCGGTATCCAGGAATAGTATTATTATTATTTAACAAGGTTGCTTCACCTGGACGTATAGCATTCGGGCCCCACTGGGGTTGTCTGCACAGTCCCCAGGCTGTCTGGGTGAGTGGCCACCTGAAATGCCTGGCAGAGTCCCCTGCCAATGTAACCTGGGCCTGGCCCGGGAGGGGGTGAGTGTCCCCCTAGGAGAGAGGAAATACCTCCGAGGTAGCAGACTGGCCAGACAGACCGCGCTCCACGTCCCTCCACATTTGGAGGCAAAAATGATTTCTTTACAAGGATTACTTACTCAATCGCGTCATAATAAGTAAACTCTTGTTAAATATTTTCTATTAACAAGGCCCTCACGTTAACTCTATCTTTGTAGGTAGCTTGACAAGTTATTTTTTTGCTGTCTATTATACCCGCCCATATTTTCTCATATCTGGGAGTTTGTCCCTTTTGACCTTTTTACCATTTCACCCACTCCACCTCTCTGTATTATGAAGTCAGAGTTTTTTCTTAAATTTCATATATAAATGAAAACATATGGTATTTGTCATGCTCTGGCATCTTTCACTGAACATACTGCCCTCTAGGTCCATCCATGTTGTCACAAATGGCAGGATTTGTTCCTTTTTTATGGCTGAGTAATATTCCATCATGTACATGTACCTCCTCTCATCCACTCATCCGTCGATAGACACTAGTTGCTTCCATATCTTGGCTGCTGTAAATAATGCTGCCATGAACATAGGGTTTTTTTGGCTGGTCAGTTTTTGAGATAGTATTTTCATTTTCTTTAGATTAATACCTAGAAGTGGGATTGCTGGGTCACCTGGTATTTCTATTTTTAATTTTTTGAGGAGCCTCCATACTATTTTGCATAGTGGCTGCAACACATTTTGAGGCAAAAATGATTTCTTTACTAGGCTTACTTTCTTAATTACATCATAATAAAGTCATGTTAAGTATGTTCTATTAACAAGGTCATCACATGAAATAACAAAACTACCTGTACCTTTGTAGATAGCTTGACTAATTCTTACTATTATTATTTGTGTATTATCTGCAGACTTTGTCAGAATTCATTTTTGCCCCTGCCCATGACCCCTTGGAGTCTGCACAGCCTCTCTTTGGAGGAAGTATAATTTTGCCCATTTTACAGAAAGGGATACTGAGGCCCAGAGAAATGCACTGACTGGGGTTTTGAGCTCAACTGGTGTCTTATACGTTCTAGGCAGGCCAGTCCTGGAGCTGGGAGGGACGTGAGCATTGGCCCCGCCTCCCTACCAGGGGGACATCACTCCTGGCGTGCCCAGAGACCCTGCTGGCCATCTGCAGACGGTCCCTCCCAGCGGGTGACCGTCAGCTGGTGTGCCCCCACTAACAGAACCTGTTCGCTGCCATGCTGTGATTGGACTTCGGGAGGGGTGAGCAGGGTGCAGGTGGGTTCAGCTTTCTAGATGTGCTTCTGACCGACTCAGGCGAGCCCGGAACCTGAACAGCGTGGGCAGAGGTGCGTGTGTGCAGTGTCTCGGGGCGCTCTTCTCCAGGTCCATGCTGGTGGGGCCCTGGAGGGTATGGGCCATGTGGGGCTGACAGCCTCTGGGGCAGGCCGGGCAGCGCTGTTGCACCTCTCTGCTCTTGCCCCAGGATCTTTGGGACTTCGGGGGGTCTTTGGACTTTCCCGGGTGTGTGCTCATATCCTCTAAGTAGGTGGTGCGTTGGGTGCTCAGAGTCACTGCACTTGCCCACCTCTGCCATGTACCTGCTGTGTGGCCTTAGGCAAGCCAGTTGACCTCTCTGGGCCTTTGTTTTTCTCCTCCTTAAAATTAGGTAATAACATATCTGAGGCAGCTGTGAGCATTAAATAAGATAATGTACTTAAAGTGGAGCTGCAGTAAATGTGTCCTGTGAACTGCTCCTGTTGTTATTTGTGATGTCACGTCCCGTGCCACGTGTAGGTGTTTGCTTCTGGAGCTCCCATCGTCTGTGCCACTCCTGTTTAGGTGCAGGCGCCATTGTGAGTTCGCATCCCGGCTGTTGGTCTGCGGAGCCTCTGGCCTGGGCGGTGTGAGTGTGTGTGTCTTGCCAATGGGTTTCAGCCCTGGGCAAGTTCGCTATGGATTCAGTGTGACCAAAGGAATCGACAGCAAAACGTTCTTGGGGTGAAAGGGTTTATTACCCGGCTTGTTCTCCAGCTGTAGGTTGAGCACTAGCGTCTCTGCCTCCGCCCAGAGCACTGGGCCGAGCTCTCTAGTGCAGTAATAGCTTATTGCCTATGGTTTGGAAGCGGCAGCCCAGCAACAGGCCAGTTACGTCATCAGGTGGTTTAAGTTCAGTGAGGATCCTGGCCATAGGAACCCCAACTTCCCCACAGTGTGGCAGGATCACATGGGGCTCAGGATGGTGGGGGGACCGGGCAGAACCCCTCAGGACACCTGTTGTCCCTCAAGGGGAGCAGGGACGGAGGGGGCAGACTGCATCACAGGGCGGGTCTTGGGGGCTGTTTCCAGCGGGCAGATGCCCCCACTTGCCTCCTGCAGGAGCTCCAGATGCCTGGGTGGGGGCAGTGGGGTGTGCTGTTCCGTGTGGGCCTCCTGGGCCTCGGGGGCATTTTCCTGACAGGGATGTGCTTCTGCCCACTTCAAACTGTGTCCTGACCTCTGCTGTTGAGGGTCCTGTGAGGAGATAGAATCACTGGATAAAATGAGAGTTCCTGTGGCCAGGATTCTCCCCTGGCCCTGGTTGGCTAGCTCACTGCACACCTGTGGGCAATACATGGCTGTTGACTCTATATAAGGAGCTCTACCCAGTGCTCTGGGCCACACAGTGGCAGGGCTGCAAGGCTGCAGGGGAGCAGAGCAGAGGCTGGAGTGGTGGCAGCGCCAAGGACAGAGGCCTGGAGGACGGCTGTGCAGGATGACTGTGTAGAGAGGCCCAGAGGCAGAGACCCGGCTTGCTGCATGTGGACTCGCTCTGAGTGGACAAGATTCTAGGGATTAACCTGCCACTGTGGAAATAATAAACTTGGGCATAACCCTTTCACCCCAAGAACATTCTACTGTCAATTCTTTGGTCACATTGAATTCGTAGTGAACTTGCCAGGGGCTGAAACCCATTCGCAAGACAGTCTCTAAGTTAGTGATTGGATTAGAAGCCCTTTCCAGAAAGCCTGCCTGAAGGTTGGGCCTTCGGGGTTGGACAAAGCAGGGTAAACCCATTTGCTGGGAGCCGCCTGTGTGCAGGGCTGACCGTGGTACTTGAGTCCTAACTGCTGTGACCCATTTTCCTGGTCTGGAGAAGTGAGGTACCGACACCCACCCACTAAATAACTAAGGGTTGTGTCAGTTAACCCTGGCTGCATGACCACTCCAAACCTTAGGTTAAAGTATAGATGTTTATTTCAGAGCCAAGTGTAAGTGTTTTGCACTTGCATGCCGTTTGGTCTGTCTGCAGCTTTGCTGCGCGGTGCAAAGGCAGTCAGTAAATGAATGCTCATGACTGTGCTCCAATAAAACTTTATTTAAAGAAAGAAGCTGGGGGCCACACTTGGCCTGTGGGCAGTACTTTGCTGGCCCTTGTGTATCTCTGGATTCTGCACATGGACCATTGAGCAGGGCTCAGCTGGACGTGTTTTTTGTGATCTGCTGGGGTCATCTGTGGTCAGCAGGTGGGCAGGCCTCACTCCCATGTCTGGAGCCATTCCTGTACCACCTGCTGTGGGTGTCGCTGGAGACCGCCCCGCCGTGCCTGGTGGGGCCCCTGTGTGAGGCCCCGCCCAGCTGCTCTGTTGCTGCTGGTCTGCATCCAGAGTGGGTCACGCACGCAGTGGAGGCGCCAGGTTGGGTTTCCTGCCTGTACTGGTCGCCGTGCTCTGCGGTTCTGTGATTTGGTAGCAGCGGGTGTAATTTTAACTTCGCTTCTGAATAACTTCACCTGGTGACTATCATGAAGCCAATTTCAGCCTGCCCTGTTCTTTCCTGGAACTGAGCCCGAGGCAGGTGTTTTGCGGACGTGGAGGAGCCCAGCTGTGAGCGCTCCCCCGTGCCTTTCGGAGGAGGAGCCGCGTCCCGGGAGGGAGCCGGGAGGCAGGGCAGAAAGGGGCAGATGCGGCCGCGTGCGGACAGCGTGGTGGGGACGCGGTGACTGGTGGGGACGCGCTGACCGCCAGGGGCAGAGCGTTTTCCGGGTGGCGCTCGGCCGCGTCCTGCGGGCTGCAGACAAAGCCGCGATGGCAGGGGTTTTCCTCCCATCCTCGTGCCTGAAAATGCCCACCTGCTCCTGTTTTCTTTCCCCTTCGCTCCCTCGAGTGGATTCTGAAGCTTTGTGAGCTGTTTAGAATCAGGTTCTTTTTATTATTGAAGTGAAATTCCCATAGCACAGGATTAGCCGTCTATAGCGGCATTGAGTGCGTCTGGTGCTGTGCGGCCACCTCCTCCGCCTGGTTCCAAAGCTCTAGCTTTTATCACCCAAAAGGCGACCCGGTGCCCCTCCTCCCACCGGTGTTCGTGTCCGCCGCCCTCTCCCCATGCCTGTCGTGGGCAGTGCTGTGGGTCGCTGCATCGTCTGCGGCTGGCGGCAGTAGCCTGGCCGGTGCGTCGTGCCTTGGATGGTGAGGCACGCCCGGCTGGCTGCGCCGCATTGTGCCGATGTGACCACCGGTGCTGGACCTCCGGGAGTTGCGCGGTGCTGCCGTGCACACTCACACACCAGCTTTGGTTTGCACTTCGGGAGAGTCGGGCCTAACTCCGGGAAGGGCCTGTGGAGTGGGTGGGAGGAGGGTGTGGGCTTTCCTCTGCTGGACTGGGGACGGAGCGGGGCACAGCCCGCCTGTGCTCGCTCATTCAGTCCCCGCGGCTGCAGGGGTGGCACCTTCCCCCATTCTCCCCCATTCCCGTGTTCGCAGCATTGGCTGGAACGCTGACAGCAGGTGGCGGACCAGGGCGGGAATCAGGCATACTGACCCCAGAAACCTTGCCCTTACCTGGGTGCACTTCTAGAAAAGGGCCTGGGGCGCGGCCGTCTGGGACCCCGGCCTGGGGCTGCCCACCGGCTCTGCCCAGGACAGCTGGCTCTGTGCCTGGCGCTTCCTTGGCTTCTAGCAGCTCCAGAAGTTCACAGTTCAGATTCTGTCTCCGTGGGAATGATGGCCACCTCTAAAAATAAACGCAGAGAGCTGAAGGCTAACATTTTTAAATAGTCCCATAATTGACTTATTCTCGTGGGAGGGGGTGGGGGAGTACCTATAAAATGGATGCTTTAAAAATTTCCTAGAATCCAGTCCCTGTTTTCTCTATTTCAACAATGTATTGAGATGTATTTCACATATCATATGATCTAGCTGTGTGAAGTGTACAATACTGTTTTTTAGTAAAATCACAGGACTGTGGAACCATCACCACAATCAATTTTGAAACCTTTTCATCTCCCCCCACCCTGCCAAAACAAACCCCACGCCTACTAGCAACTGCTCTACGTTCCTGGTTCTGCCATGGCAACCACTCATCTCCTTTCTGTCTCCGGATTTGCCTATTCTGCAAATTTTGTGTTCATGGAACCAGATGATACCAGGTCACTTGTGTCTGGCTTCGTTCACTGAAGATACTGTTTTCAGGGTTCATCTAGTGCCTCCTTTTTATGGCTGAATAATATTCCACTGCCTGAGGGGACCACATTTTACTTATCCAGTTGGTGGGCATTTAGCTTACCTCCATCTTTTGGCCCTTAGGAACAGTGCTGGTGTGAACAGGGTATGCAAGTTTTTGTGTGGACATGTGCTTTTTGATCAGTTTCAGGCATATGCCTGGGAGTGAGGCATGTGTCCTGGGTCACAGGGCAGCTCTGTTCACTTTTGTTTCATGTTTTGCTCTTCACAATGTACTTTAAAAAAAAAATTGCAGTTGTAAGGAATATGCCAGAGCTCTGCCCTGTACCGTCTTCCCAGGTTGCTCCAGTATAATCGTTTGCAGAACTGTACGACATCATTAACCCCAGACCCCGGCAGTGATGCAGTCAGGATACAAATTTGCCCAACATGAGGAGCCTCCTGCAGCCTTTTCTGGCTCCTGACTCCCAGGTCCTCGACCGCTAATCTGTTGTCCATCTCTGTAGTTTTGTCTTTTCAGTAATTATGCAGACAGGGAATCGTGCAGTGAGTAACCTTTGGGACTGACTTTTTTCTCTCTCAGCTTAACTCTGCAGACTGGAGCATGTATGTAGGATCCCTTCCTTCCTGAACAGGATTCCATGGCATGTGTGGTTCAGTTTCGTCCCATTCATCCTTTGAGGGACATCTGGGTTGTTTGCATTTTTGGCTGTTATGAATAAAGCTTCTATGAACATTAGTGTATGGGTTTTTATGTGGACATAAATCTTCATTTCTTTAGGAAAACTGCCCATGAGTGTGATTTCTGGGTCATATGGTCGTTGTGTGTTTAGATTTTTAAGAATCTGCTAGACTGTTTTCCTGAGTGGCTGCAGCCTTTTTTAATTCCTACCAGCCATGTATGAGCAGGTCTGTCTCATTTTCTCACCTGCACTTGGTGCTTCTGATTTTTATGTCAGCCTCTGACGGGCATGCGGTAATACTCATTGTGGTTTTCATTAGCATTACTTTAATACTAATGGTGTGAAGTGCCTGTTCCTGGGCTTATTTGCCAGGCAGCTGTCTTCCTTGGTAAAATATTTCTTCATGTCTTTTGTCCCTGTTTTAATTGGATTTTTTATTTTTGACTGTTCATTGTCCAGAGTCCCTTGTATTGTGGACACTGGTCCTTCGCTAGACATGTGGTTTGCTAACATTGTCTCCCAGGCTACTGTGTATTTCCATCCTCTTAACGGGTCTTTTACATTTTGATTTTTCTGTGTGTGGATTGTGCTTCTGGCATCAAGTCTAAGGACCTGTCGCCTAACCCTGGGTGCTAAAGATTTGCTCCTATGAGAAAATGTTTTTTTCCCAGAAGTTTAATAGTTTCTCATTTCACAGTTAAGTCCATGATCTGCTTTGAGTTAATTTTTGTATAAGGCTTCGGTTATGGTCATTATTTTGTTGATGGGCATCCAGCGAGTCACTCCAGCATCATGTGTACAAAAGGCAGTTCTTCCTCCATTGAATTGCTTGTACACTTCTGTCAAATGCAGATGAATGTGTTTGTGGGTCTGTTTCTGGGCTTCTGTTGAGTTCTAGTTCTGATTTTGTGCCTGTCTCTCCACCAGAACCCCATAGCCTTGATTTCTGTAACTAGTTGCTAAGTGGTGAAATTGGGAAGACTTGATTCCTCTTACTCATTTCATTTTCAGATTTGCTTTATTCTAGTGACTTTGCCTTTCCACAAACATTTTAGAATAATACTGTCTGGATGTACAAAACAGTCTTGCTGGGACTTCAGCTGGAGTTTGTGTTCAACCTACATGTCGGTTTGGGAAGAGCTGACCTCCTGGTTGCGTTGAATCTTCCAAGCCACGAGCAGTCTCATCTTGTCGCTCCTTCAGATCTTTGATTTCTTTCACCAGTATTGTGTAGGTTTCAGCATGTAAGTCTTGTATATGTTTTGTTAGATTTATACCTAAGCATTTCTTCTTCTTTTTAAAGCAATTGTAAGTGGTACTGTATTTCATATCTTGGTGTCCTTGGGTTCATTACTAGCATGTAGGGATACAGTTGACTTTTATATGTTGATCTTATATCTGGTGACCTTGTTCAATTCATTCATTATTTCTAAGAGTTCTTTTTTTGTAGAGTCCTTAGGATTTCCTACAATCATGACATTTGGGGGACAGTTTTGTTTCTTCCTTATCTGTATGCCTTTTATTTCCTTTTCCAGTCTTACTGCCCTTGCTAGAACATCTACCACTGTGTTGAATAAGAGTGGAGAGAGGAGGCATCCTTGCCTTGAACCTGATCATAGAGCCAAAGCATCTAGTCTTCCCTTATTTGGAATAATGTGAGCTGATGGGTTTTTGTAGATAGATGCTCTTTATCAAGTTGAAGAAATTTCCTTCTTCCTATTTTTGGGATAGTTTTTGTCATAGGTGGATGTTGAATGTTGTCATATGCTTTTTCTTCATTGTTTGATAACCTTGTGTGATTTTTCTTTTTTAGCCTGTTGATACAGTATATTACGTAGATTTTTAAAAACTATTGAACTAGTCTTACATTCCTGACATAAATCCCACTTGGTCATGGTGAAAAGTCTTTTCATGTATTGCTGAATTCTGTTTGATAATATTTTGTTAAGGATTTTTACATCTATATCTGTGAGGGGTATTGACCTGTGGTTTTCTTTTTATTACTTGGTTTTTAGTATCAGGGTAATACTTGTTCCATGAAATGAATTGGAAAGTATTCCCTCCCATTCTGTTTTCTGGAAGACATTGTGTAGAATAGGTATTAATTCTTCAGATGTTTTGTAGAATTCTCCAGTGAAACCACTTGGGTCTGGACATTTCTTTTTTCTTACAAAACTGGGGGTTTTAAAATTATGAATTGAACTTCCTAAATGGTTTATAGGGCTACTCAAATTACCTATTTCATATTGGATGTGCTGGGATAGTTTGTGTTTCCTGAAGAATTGGCTTATTTCATCTATATTGTCATATCTATATGTGTAGAGCTTTGTATAGTACTCCTTTATTATCCTTTTGACATCTTCAGGGTCCATAATGATGTCCTTTGTTTCATACCTGGTGTTAATAATTTGTATCTTTTTTTTTTCTTTGTCAGTCTTGCTAGAGTTTTGTCAGTTTTATCGACTTTTACAAAGAACAGCTTGTTTCATTGATTTTTCTCTATTAATTTTCTGTTTTCAGTCTCATTTTTTCCATGCTTTTGCTCATTATTTCCATCTTCTGCTTGCTTGGGTTTATTTTCCTCTCCTTTTGCTAGCTTCTTGAGATGCGAATTAGAATTTGATTTGAGATTATCCTTTTCTTCTAATGTATGTCTTCAGTGCTTTACATTTCTGTCTCAGCTCTGCTTGTGCTCCATAAAGTTTGATATGTCTTATTTTTCCTTTTCATTCAGTTCCATGTACTAACACTTTTTTTCATTTGAAACTTTCTCTTTGACCCATGGATTATTTAGAACTGTGTTGTTTTAGCTTAAAATTATTTAGAGATTTCTGTTACCTTTTGTTTATAATTTCTACTGTGAATCTCTTATAACCAGAGAATATGCTCTGTATGGTTTCACTTCTTTTAATTTGTTGAGATTTGCTTTGTGGCCCTGGAGGTGTTCCATGAGCACTTGAAAAGAATGTGCATTCTGTGGTTGTTGTGGGGAATGTTCTATAAATATCCCTTAGATCCTGTTGGTTGGTGGCGTGGCTGAGTCCTTCCATACCCTTGCTGAGGTTTTCTGTCTGGTTATTCTATCAGTTGTTGAGATGGGGTGCTGAAGTCTCCAAGTATACTTGTGAATTTGTCTCTTTTTCCTTTCAGTTTTTGCTTCTTATATTTATTGCTCCTCTGTTGTTCGGTGCATATGTACTTAGGGTTGCCATATCTTTCTGGTGGATTGCCCTTTTGTAATTATATAATGTTCTCTCTGTGGTAGTTTTCTTTGTTCTGAAGTCTACTTTTTCTAATATTAATGCAGCCATGTCTGCTTTCCTTTGCCTACTGTTTGCATACCTTTTTTAAACCTTTTACTTTCATCCTGCCTATGTTATTGTATTTGAAGTTAATTTCTATAGACTTCATGTAATTGGGTTGTCTTCAATATTAAAAAAAATAACTGCTCTGGCAATCTCCGGCCTTTAATGGGTGTTTATTGACCATTTACATTTAATGCAATTATTGATATGTTAGGGATTAAATTTGCCATTTTGTTTTTTGTTTTATGTTATCTGTTTTCTCATTTCTCAACTTTTTTCTTCCTTTTTGTGGGTTATTTTTTAGACTTCCATTTTGATTTATTTGTAATTTTTTGAGCTTTGTATAGCTTTCTAAGTGATTGCTCTAGGCATTATATTATGTACACACACCTTTGTCACCCATTTATTGTGATACCAGCTTGAGTGAAATATGCAAACCTTACCTCCTTTTATGTCTCTTACCTTCCCCTATTTATAATGGAAATGTCTTAATGTTTTCTCTACATACACTTAGAACCAAATCAGATTGCTTTTCATTTTTGCTTCAACTGTTAAATGTAATTTAGAAAATTTGAGAGAAGGAAACCTCTTGTATTTATCCATATTTTTTATTACGTTCTTTTCTCCTTCCTGACATTCCATGATTCCTCTTTCATTGTTTCCTTTCTGTTGGAAGAGTTTCTTTAGCCATTCTTTTAGGATCTGTCTGATTATAGAAAATTCTATTAATTTTCCTTCATTGGATTATTCTTGATTATTCCTTCATTCTAACAGGATATTTTTGCTGGGTATAGAAGTCTAGATTGATAGCTTTTTTCTTTCATCACTAGAAAAATATGCTGCTTCTTTTGGGCCTCCATTGTTTCTAATGAGAAATAACAATTACTCCAGTTGTTTCCTCTGCCCCATACCTAGGTATCATTTTTCTCTGCCTGCTCTCAAGATTTTTCTTTGTCATTGGTTTTCAGGAGCTTAATTATGATGGGTCTCAGTATTAATTTCCTTGGGTTTATCCTTTTTGGGACTTGTTCAGCTTCTTGAATCTGTAGGTTTATATCTTGCCAAATTTGGGAAGTGTTCAGCTTTACTTACTTATTTTTCAGTACTTTTCCAGGCCTGCCTCCCTCTTCTCTCCTTCTGAGACTCGGATGGGTCAAATGTTGGACCTTTTGTTGCAATCCCATAGGTCCCTGAGTTTCTGGGGGATTTTTTTGGTGGTGGTTTGTTTGTTCAGTTCAGGAATTTCTATTGTTCTGTCTTCCCGTTCACTTACTATTTCCATTCTGCTGTCGAGTCCATCCACTGAGCTTCTGATTTCAGTTTTTTTTGGTTCTCACATTTCTACGTGGTTCTTCTTTATATTTCTATTTGTTGAGATTTTCTGTTTCTTTGAGGCTTTCCATTTTTTTCTCCATGTGTTTCCAGCATGTTCATAATCACTTACTGAAACATTTTCCTTGTGACCGCTTTAACTCTTTGTCAGATCATTCTGACATGTCTCTGTCACCTCACCACTGGCATCCATTGGTTGTCCTTTTCCATATGAGATCTTCCTGGTTCTTGGGATGACGAATGATTTTCAAGGGAAGTGCATGCCTTTTCATATTATGTTGTGAAACTGTGGGTCTTACTTAAATCTTCTGTTGAGCTGGTTTTGACCCCACCCTGACAAGAGGAAGGGAGCACTGCCTCATTACTGCTGGGTGGAGGTAAGAATCCAGGTTGTCCGATTGGCCTCTGCTGGTACTCAGGTTAGGAGGCTCCTTGTTAGTGCTGGTGGAGTTGGGGGCTCCTGCTCCCCATATGGTACTGTGGTGAGGGTGGCCTCATTATTGAAGTCCTGACTCCATTGCCCTCTTCTGACACTCCTCCAGCAGGGCGCGGGAGGGGTGCCTTGTTACTGTCACCTAGTGGGGAAGAAAGCCCAAGCTCCCTACTTTAGCTTATTTGATGCCTCTCCAGGGGGGGCTTGGGTGCCTCATCATAGCCACACAAGGGGGAAGTCTGGCCTCCCCATTTGGGCTCTGTGGCTGTGTGTCACCGGGGCACCAGGTTTTTCTCTGGTGTCTGGCTGGAGTAGAGCAGTTGTCATCTAAACATACTGTCATGGCAGGCTGCCGCTTTCCTGGTCTTTTGTCTGAGAGAACTGTCATTTCCTCTGGCTTCTTTGTCTGCTTTTCCTGGTGTTTCTGGGTTCTTTAGCCCCAAGTCTGAGATACGTGAGGCACAAACGCAACCCAGAGAAGTGGCCCATGCCGTTCCTTGGGGCCTCTAGTCCCTGGCCAGTTCACCTCCTTCTCTCTCTCTGAGTCCAGATTTATTTTCCATATAACATCCTGGGTTTTTAGTTGCTCTTTGCTGGGGGAATATGGAAAAGCATATTTACTCTATCTTTCCAGAAGCCGAAGTGCACCCCTGGTTTCTAGCTCAGAGAGATCCAGATCCGCTTGATGTTTTAATGTCCTGCCTCTTGACAGCCTCCCTCTGACCTGGTCCTGGTCTCTGTCTGTCCCAGCTCTGGAAACCTCTCCGGTCTCTGTGCCTTGGTCCCCTGGAGTGCAGATGGTTCAACAGTTCCTGCTCTAAAAAGCATTTCTGTGGGGCCTCACCTGCCAGTGCCTCTGGTGAGTCAGAGCATTGTCCTTGTCCTTGTCACCTGCAGGTCAGTCACCACTGTGATGGTGTGGCCTGCCTCACCCCTTTTGTGCTGTGGCCAGAAGATGGGCAGCTCCGTGTTGCTGGTCCCCCAGCTTTGTGTTAGGTTGGGGAGAGGATGGATGGAATTGTCTTTAGTCCTGGGGAACTAAAGCTGCCCCTTGGTGCCCAGCTAATGTGAGCTTGAGGGGACTTAATGGGACTGAGGCCCTGGCTTCTCATTTCTGCTCTGAGGTGTCGCAGCTGCCGTGACAGTGCTGGACTGAGGCAGTGGGGTGGTGTGGCTGAGGGCAGACGGCAGACGATGTACTGCAGGTGTCCCCCCACTATTTTTGCATGGATTGGGGGACACCTGTTTGTGCCTGGGCACAAGGACTGGTGGAGGGAGGCCTGGGACCTGTGGTTCCCCAGAATCAAGACACGCCCTAAGCTCATTGTCTTGTGAACCCCGCCACACACATGTTTTGTTGAGCACCTCCTATGTGCTCTGCTGACATGATTTCATCTGTAATATGTGCTTGAAAATCAGCATTTGCTGAATGTCACCTGGATGTTGACCTTCACCATGACTGATTTCGTGAAGAAAGTGAAATTCTTGCCCTTTTTAGGTGAGGAAACAGGCTCCCAGTGGTTAGATATCTTGCGCACGGCCGGTTGGGTATTGAGTGGCCACATCCAGTCCAGGCTGAGCACGTGCCGAGTTCTTTTCGATGCGATACCCTGCTGCCTGCCCCGGCGCTGCCTGTTGGGGACCCTAAAAGGAGGACATGTGAGGCCTAGACCCTTCTGGACAGTGCTGCTCTGTCCTTTTTTTTTTTTTTTTACTTTTTTTCTCCTTTTAAATCAACAACAAAAATATTACAATACAACCAAAGTCAGGCATGCATCTCTCTTTTATAACATAAGTTACCAACAAGGAAGGTCCTAACCGACTCAAAAATTAAATCTCAGAATTTAAGACCAATTAACAACTGAACTGCGCACATATTTTGATCAAGAAACTAGTAGTGGAATGTTACCCAAATAAGAAAAGCAAGCACAATGTTCAATTTTCACATTCCATATTTCAGAGAAGAGGCATTAAGGATTCATGCCATAAGTTTATTTACAGACACATCTAGTATTTTGAACTCAAGAGTTTGATCCATTTTCAAAGAGACTGTACCTCTTAAAATGCTGCCCTGCATATCTGCTTCATGAATTAAATAAAATATCCTTATTTCTTAAGCAGTTGGTGTCTTACTATAAAGAAAGGTGCAGCAAATTCAGACCCAAGGTACAGAGTCATCACAATTAGTAACTGCCACTTGTTTTCCACCGAAAATTGCAAATCCTTCCCTGGGCCCTCCTCGTAGCGGCTCCTAGGGACCACGAGGTTGTGAACCTCCAGATGCTCTATCCCAGCACAGCACTGTTGGGTGTTCTGCAAAAGGTGCAGAGACCAAAGGCGGAAGAAATGGCGGCACCACACCAAGTCCTCCGATTTTCACGACCTTGTTCCCTGAAGTGCCTACCTTTTTTTTTTTAATTGCCTGTCCAAGAAGATGTTTTAGACATTTGTTCCCTAATTGTCCATCCCAGTGAAGTTTTAATACTGTGGAAATGTTGTGTATCTGTCCGTGCTGTTTATACATCTGTGCTTTATGCTTAAAAACCCTAAGCCTCATTTCACCATCCACGAGCCTGTGGAATGTCCATCCTGGAGACGTGAATAGAGCAGGCAAGCGCAGTGTGTTGGAGCCCCTGCCCTGCCCTGGTCTCGGTCACTGCCGCCTCCTGATGGGTCCCCGGCCCCCAGCCCCCCTCCCCAGTCCTGCCGGAGATCCGGGCCACCCCTCCCATGTGGCCCTCACGTGCTGTGAGCTGCTTCCCTCGCCTCTACTGCGGCCCTCCCCCCGGGCACGGGCAGGCGTTCTCTGGGTGGGGTGGTGGTGATGCGGCTCCATGGAGGGCCTGCCAGCCCAGCTGTCCCGGCCTAGCCGGCAGGGCTTGCATCCCACTTGCCCTCTGTCTCCAGCCGATGCCGGGTGCTGTCCCCTCGTCAGGAACCACTGGCTTTGCACCCTAGTGTGCACCCAGCACCTGATCATCCGTGGTGCCAAGCGGATGTCCACGAGAATGCATGGCTAGTGGAGAATGTGACCCGAGGCAGGAGCAGGCTGAGGGGAGATGTGTCCAGGCTCAGCCAGGAAGGTCCAGGCACCAGGTGGAACCACCTGTTGCCAGGAACGAATGGCTTTGACTTCCTGGGGCTCGGGGCTCAGAACTTGCATGATGGGCGGCAGCCGGAGGCAGCGAAGGTGGGTCTGCCTGTGGATGGGGGCTTTGGCTCGCCACCATTCTGGGGTATGTGATTGTCTGCTGCCCCATGGAGATTTCTCTGGAAATCCTTTGTCAGAGCTGTTCTTAGGGAAAGTACCATTGGCTCCCAACTGTGGGGAGCACCTGGTTTCAGGGTCTCCATCACTATGGGCCATTGTTACACAAGGAGAAGGGAGAAAGGGGAACCCCTTGGGCAGCCCACGAAGGCTCGGAGGCCCTGAGGTGACGTTGGCTGTGGCTGGGGCTCTCGCTGCTGTGCAGCTGGCCTCCTGGGACTGGGCGGGATGCGGCTGGCAGCTGTGGTTTGGAAGATTAGCTCAAAAAGAGCTTCCCAGGGCCTCTCAACTGGAGCAAGGATGGTGGCCCTTAAGTCATGGGTGGAAGGGGTCCCCATCTCTTCGGTAGTGGTCTTCTGTGGGCCTGGGCAGGGCCGCGCCAGCCTGCCCATCAGGCCGAGGTTTATCAGGTGGTTTTCCTCCCTCCTGGTGGCCTCTCCTATGTCCTCAGGTGCCCTGATTCTGCCCCAGTGGGAGCCACGGAGGTACCCTGCTGGTCAGTGGCCTCCCAATGTCCTGAGGGCCCCATTCTTCCCAGGTGTCCCTTTGGGAGGCCTCCCACCCCCACTCCCGGCCGCAATGCCATCTCACAGCAGAAACAGTCACCGCTTGTAGATTCCGGGTTTCAGACCTTTTGTGTGGTCACCTCCCGCTGCCACTCAGAAGAAATGGAAAATTGTCCTTGAGGGGATGTGACATAATTAGTGGCAGGAGGGTTCCACTTCAGAGGAGCGATTGATTTACAGTGTTGAGATTTCTCATGGATACTTAGAGACTTAAAAGATTGAAAGGATTCAAGGGTTTGGTTTTCCAAGTGTTCTTGTTACTGTTTTCCCCTGCGGGTGTAATCAGCCACCCCTGGTGGTTAATTAGGTGGCATGAGAGGACTTGTGAGAGTCCAGGTGACCTTCCTGGGTTTGAAGTGAGACTTGAGATGGAATTGGCCAGAGCAGGGCTTGGACGGGAACTGTCTCCCATGGTGACACTCAGGTAATTCTCTCCAAAACTGGGTGCGTGGTGTGTGGTTCTAAATTGGACTGGCAAACAGTGGCTCACAGGCTAAATCCTGCCCATTATCTCTGCTTTTCTAAATTGTTTGTTTCTTATTGTGGCAAACACATAACATACAGTTCCCCATCTTAACCGTCTTTATGTGCTCGGCTCAGTGGCATTGAGCACATTCATAATGTCGAGCAACCATCCCCATCACCGTCTCCGACACTTTCCAGCTCCCCGAACTGAAGCTCTGTCCCCATTAAACATTAGCCCAGGGCGCCCACCACCCAGTCTCTCTGGCCATGGCTCTGATGACTCCAGGTCCTCACGGGAGTGGAAATCCTGCAGTGTTTGCGTGTGACTTTTGTGACTGGCTCACCTCGGTCAGCACAGCGCCCTGAAGTTCCCTCTGGGCTGTAGCAGGTGTCAGAATGTCCCTCGGCCTCAAGGCTGAGCAAAGCGGCAGGGATGGGCGGCATGTGGCTCATCCGCTCACCGCTCAGTGGACACTTGGGCTGCTTCCTTCCTCCTTTAAGCTGTTGTGAATCTGACTGCTAGGGAAACGGGTGTGTAAATGCCGGCTTAGCCCTGGCTTTTAATTCCTCTGGGGATATATACCCAGAAGTGTCGTTGCTGCATCTCATGGTAGTACTGCGTTTAACTTCATGAAGAATTGCCAGACCGTTTTCCACAGTGGCTGCATGTTTTACACCCCCACCAGTAATGCCCAAGAGGCCTAATTTCTCCACATCCTCACCAACATTTGCTTTTCGTTTTTGTTTTTTTTTTGTAAGGCCATCCTAGTGGGTATGAAGTGATGTCTCACTGGGGTTTTGATTTGCGTTTCTCTGGTGACTGCTAATGCTGAGCATTGTTTCATGGACTTACTGTCCACTCATATATATATCTTCTTTTGGGAAATGCCTGTTTAAGTCCTTTGCCACTTTTGAATTAGCCTGTTAGATTTTTGTTGCTGAGTTAGAGGAGTTCGTTATATACTCTGGGTATTAATCTCTTGCCAGATATGTGATTTATAAGTCTTTTTTTCCCCAGTCTGTGGGTTGCTTTTTGTAAGTGAAGTTTTATTGTCACACAGCCACACCTGTTCCTTTCTGTACCGTCTCTGGTGCTGTCACGTCCTAGCCACATAGTTAGGTAGACATGGTAGAGACTGTGTTCTGAGGGCTGAAAATATTTACTAGCTGGCCCTTAATGGAAAAGTTTGCTGACCCCAGTTCCAAATGATCCCGGCCCATTTAGTCCTGAGAACCAGCAGCTTTTCTCTAATGCGATGCTGAGGAATGCCCCCTCTCCGCAGATCCCAGAGCCTGGCGTGCCCAGCGTGGTGGCGTGTGGCATCCTGGCCTGCAGCCCAAGGAGTGCTGGTCATCTCTTGGATACTGGGTCTCTTTTGTGACGGCTGTGTAGGGCGTCGGCCCCAGATGGGGGCCCCTTCCTGCTCGGGTGCTGGAGAGAGAGGCACTTAGGCAGAGTCGTCCATGATGCCAGATGAATGAGCTGCACGATGTCGGTTGGGTGTGAAACAGCTGGTTGGGGCTTTCCTCCTGGGAGGTTAAGTCCAGCGCGCTGTGCACGGCCTGTAACTCCCACCCTGTCCGTCCGATTCCAGCCATCCTGGTGGGTCTCTCATCGTGATTTTCACAGATCCCATTTGATCACAGCTGGGTGCCCAGTGCAGTGTTGGCCTGGGTGGGGCAGGGGAGGGGAGTGTCGTGGTCTCTCCCCAGGTCTGTAAGACCCCAAGGTGCCAAAACATCATAAGATGCAGAAAATAAAAGACACGATGGATACTGATTGTCAGTTTGGGAAGCTGCTCCCATGTCTGACAGGCGTGGCAGGTGCACAGGTACCAGAAAGGGGGACCATAGATGCATCCAGGTGAAGAGAGGGGCCTCTCCTCACACCACAAGTGTCCCGAGTGTGGGTAACATCCAAGCGGAGACTCTTAACTTTGCAGAAATACTCTGTAGGTCTGATGTCCCCGGTGGCCTGTGAGATGATTAAAAAACTCCACAGCAAAGAGTCAGCACTTCCTTGGCTTATGAAGTTTGCTGAAATCTGTTTAACAAGAAAACGGTCACCTTCTCTGATCACTCTGTCCCTAAGTCTAGCCCCGAGGGGCACGGTGTCTCTTCTCACAGTCTTCACGTTCTTTGGCATGAACAGAAGCACACCCGCGGATCTCCTCTCCACCCCAGAGCCTCAACCTGGGTCTGGCCTGCAGTTGGGAAAACAAGGAGGTGACTGTCCCTCCCCAGGGGCAGTGCAGGCCCAGGGAGGGTGTTGGGGCCCAGAGTCCTGCCCTCCTGAGCTTGTGTGGAGGGTCACCCTCAGCTGCTGTAACCCCCTGAGCCCAGGAATCCCCAGGAGAAGTGCAGGCAGCTGTGCAGAGCCGGTTGGAAGTGACTAGGTCCTAAAGCCCTGGAACCTGAGTGTCACCTTAAGCTGGTGAAGCTTTGTGGCTGTGATTAGGTTAAGGATGTTTGATGGTGATTATCTAGTGCGGCTCCTCATACCGTCACCGAGTCTGTATGAGGGGAAGGCGGAGAGAGATCTGAGTGTGGGAGAGGGGAGGTAGAGGCTGGAGGGACAAGCCCGGGGACACCTGGGGCCCCGGAAGGGGCAGGAAGGGTCCCCCCCTCGAGCCTCAAGGAGGGATGCAGGCCTGAGACACCCTGATTTCAGTCCAGAGGAACTGACTTCAGCCTCCTGGCCCCCAGGACAGTATCGTGCATGCATTTCTGCTGCTTTAAGCCACTGAGTATGAGGTCATTTGTTAGGGGCCCCAGCACGCTCACACGTTGTGTCAATCTGGATCTCACCCTGGTCAGGGATCGGGGCACTTTTCAAGCCTTTGCCAATGAGAAAGAAGTGAAGTGGGGGAGCTGAGGAGGTGGGGACTTATAAGGCCACCTGCTTATAAGCGTCAGCTCGCGGGCTCCACGAACGTTCTGTGATGCGCTCCAGGCCCCAGACTTGTGGTGCCCGCCTTTGCCCTGTGCACGGCCCTTCCCCGTCCCCGGGCCCTCGGCTGCCGGGCATCCTGCCCTCCCGCGAGAGTTCCCCGGCCCCACCTCTGCATGTCCCTGTGAAGCAGCGCGGTGGCCGAGCTCCTGGGCCTGTGGCCGCAGCTGCCGCCTTGGGCGTCCCAGTGCCCTGTGGGAACAAGCCCAGTGTAGCCCTGGGTCTCCCTGCCTTGCCTCTCCCCTGCCTCCTTCCACCAATGTAGACCTGGTTACCCAGCGAGGCAAGTGAGGAAGGAAACATCCCCCCCTTTTGGTGTGTGTGCTGGAGGGGACAGGGGCCCCGGAGCGCCGGTGCCGGGAAGTCCTCGGGCTGCGCAGAGCCCCCAGTGGGTGTCACTGAGGAGGCGGCTTGGTGCTGCGGTGGACTGGGTTGTTCCGCGGACGCCGTGTGAGGACGCTGATTGCGTTCATGAGGTCCACGGGATGGGGTGGTGGTCACTGTGCTCATCAGGGAAAGCCTTCCGAACACCTCTGCCAACGCCGGCGTCGTCATCCTGGGGCACTAATGGCCTCTCCATGCCAACCCTGCTGGCCGCTGTGTTTACTGCAGCCCCTAAAAGCAGCATCCAGGCTGCTCACAGGTGATCCTCCCAAGGAGGAAATGGTGAGGGAAGAGGAAGAACTAGATTCGTTTCTCCAAAAAGGTCTCCTTCCCAGGAAAGGGCTGGGTTGAGTCCCACCTGAGTTACAAGAATCTTGGGCTTTTTGCAGATTCCAAGACCTCATCCATAAGAAATCCAGTTCAGTAGGCATCTGTCTTTATAGCCTGCTTCCCAGATGATTCTGCTGTCATGTGGTAACTCTGCTTTAACCCTTGGGGGTCTCTTAAGACCACACCTGTGACATGTGGTCTTTATCTCTGAGCCTCCTGGCAGCCAGGGTGAAAAGGGAAAGATGGGATAACAGAGATCCCTGTTCATCTGGAGAGTAGGTTTTCCTTGGCACCCTAGTCTAAGAGGACTGCTTTCCATGTGACATGTGTTTTCAGTTGGTGTTTTGCAAAAAAAAAACCAAAAACAATATAGCTTTCAAGTCCTGTTTGACTCCAGTGAAAGCTGGGGATGTTCAGAAGCGGCTTTGAGGTGGACCTAAGCTGGGCGGTTCAGGTGCCCTGCGTATTTGGAAGTGATTCAGATGAGGAACTTGAAGAACTGTGGGTAGAGGTAACTTTGGGCAAAGCTTTTCTCAACATACAGTCGAAGGAGAAAAAAGAAAGAACTGCGCACAGCTCGTGTGATTCCGTTTCTGTGAAATGCCCCCAACAGGCACGTCCGTGAGGACGAAAGCAGCCGGGTGGCCGTCGCAGCCGGAAGGGGTGGCTCGGAGGTGCGGTTTCTTCCTGAGTAACCAAGACGGTTTGAAGTGGGCAGAGGTGATGGCCTACCCACCTGTACGGGTGCGCTAAAGCCCACGGAATCGCACGCTTCATGTGGGCGTGTTGTGTGGCGGGTGAAATGCAGCTCAACAAGCCGTCTTTAGAGAGAGGGATGGGCTGCTGTGGCCGCTGCGCTGGGTCCGAGAAGGGTGCGGGGCAGCCGAAGGACACCGCATGGTGGAAGTTTGGGGTCAGATACTGGGCCGCTTGGCAGTGGCCCTGAGCAGGGTGGGGGAGGGGGGAGGGCGCTGTGAGTCCCTGGCAGCATGACCCCCAGGCCTGGAGTGGCAGAGTGGGTCTGGGCTGGATGCAGTTGCGTGTCCGGGATCCCCGGGTGAGGGAGGAAAGGGTGCTGAATCACATGCTCCCGGAGATACTTTACTGCCTCAGCCCTGGGGTGCTGAGTGCCTTCCTGGAGCAGGGGGAGCCCCTTCCGGGTGTGGAATGCGGTTCGTCTGGCCCGGCAGGCTGCATCCTCTGCAGCGTCAGCAGAAGCTGGGTCCGCAGAGCCCGTGCCTGGTGGGTGGAGTGAGTAACGACCAGGTCTCCCTGTGCGGCTGGGTGTACTGGGGTGTGGGGGTACAGCCTGCCTGCGAGACGGAAGTCCGAGGAGGGGGTGTGTGTGCTAATGTGAACCCAAATATGTGGGTATCTATTTCAGACAGGAACATGTAGCCAAACCAGGGATTTTCTCAGAGGTGAGTCTGGGGCTAACCACAGTTTACCAAGGGGTGGTTTTCCATGAAGAGCCCCTTGGGACACCCCACGACTGAGGTTTGCAATTGAAAGTCCCCAGGAAATTATCTAAGGCAGCTGTGTTTCACATTTGGGGTCCCAGACTCATCTGGGAATCTGATAAGTCTGGTGAGATCGCAAATGCACCCCCACGTCCTGTGCACACTTTTGGCAGGATTCCCCCTCCCCACAAAGAGCCCTCACCGAGTCAGGCTTTCCCCCCAGGATCTCATACAGAGGGGTGCCCTCAGGATGCCTCCCCGAGCCACTGGGGCTAGGAGCCCTGTGGAGGGAGCCCGATTGGGAGCGTGCTGCTGTTTGACAGGGAGCCCGATTGGGAGCGTGCTGCTGTTTGACAGTCCAGGGACTCATTCAGCCGGCGTGGTGCTGCACTACAATCTGTGGCTTGTTCTGCCTCATCGAACAGCTGCTGCATGGCTCTGTGGCTCTGCAAGGAGCTGTGAGTTCCGGGAATTTGTATGCAGGGTTCAGGGTCCAGGCCTGCGTAAGCAGGAGTGTTGGTAAGTGCATGCACCCCACGCTCTTGGGACGGGGCTCTGTGGCTGTTACCCATCCTGAGAGGCATGACCGGTAGAGGCCAAGCACGCAGGTGCTGCTTGCTGTGTCTCGGGAAGCCTGACACCATGCTGCGCTTGGCTGGGTCCCCGAGCCGCAGCACCTGCTCCAGGTCACGTCACAGCTTGTCAGCGCCTGGGGCAGCTGCACACACACACCTTGGATTTTCTTCGGGGCAGGAGGTGAGATGGGTGTGTTCTGTTCAGCCTGGCCGGGCCGCTCCCTGTACCTGCCTCTGGGTGGCCTCTTGATTGGAATGGTCCCCACCGTCCTCCCTGTGTCCTACGGTTTACCAGGTCCTCTGTCAGCACCTTGGAGAGGTGTTTCTGGCGCCCTGAAGATTGGCCTGGCCTGGGCTTCCCCTCCAGCCTGTGTCTGCCGGTTCCTGACCGGCTCCCCTGGTGTGCAGAGAAACGCAGAGACTCAGGACCTGAGAGTTTTCCTGAAGCAGGTGGATTTGATCTGAAAAACGGGCTGCATTCTGTTAGGTTCCCCCGACAGTGCGGGCCAGTGTCCTGTTAGGGAATGGGTGGTGGTGGTGCATCTCGTTTCTTAAAATACCTTTACCTGGGAAAATAAAATGGCGGGCACCCTGATTGCATCATGAGATTTCTTTTTCTTACATTTCCTGGCCGATGGGGTGCCAAAATTTAGTAAGCTCTGGTCTAAATGACGAGGGGCATGTGTGTGCGTGTGTACACGCGTTTTGGGCTCTAGTCGTTTCCATTATTGTGTTTATAGATGCCACTTGTTGAGCACTTGTGTTTTGGATTTGCGCTAAGTATCTTATTAGACTAATTCATTAAGCCTCTTGCCTGCCTTTCCAAGTGGGGGGGTATTAAGCCCATGTGACACATTGGGAAATGGAGGCTTGAGATTAGGTGTCTTTGAAGGTCAGGTGCAGGGAGGGGCAGAGTCAGCCTTTGGCATCCCTAGGATTGTCCTTTGGCTCCTATGCTGCACCGACCTCTGTCCCGTGGGCTGCTTCAAGGCGGGGCTGTTTCATACCCGTCTGATGTCTGTAGCCCCTGTCCAGGACGCCACGGGGCTGGTGGGGGAAACGCCCCACTGCACAGGCAGCTGAACATCCCCCGGAGCTGTTGGCATCTGGAAAGCAGCGTGGAGCAGGGGTTCCAGGGGCAGGGACCCCATTCCCGTCCTTGGACTTTAGCCTTGCGCAGTCCCTCTGCACCTGCTCTCTCTGCCCTGCATCTCTGCCAGGACTTCCAACTCCCTAGGATGGCTGCTTCCTGCCCTCCCACTTCCCACATGCCTAGTGACACCTGCCTTAAGCCCTGGTCCCCCCATACCTGGAATCACCGAGCGCCACCCTGTTTGCTCACTTAAAATACAGTGATCCCGAACAGGGCAGCTTTCTTCACTCATGGATTTGAGGCTTTTTAAGGCCTCTACAAGTTTTTCTGGGGAGTCTTCAGACTGCCAAACCCAGCACGTGCCTAGGACTCTGATCTCCCTCTTAAATTTATTGATGGAATTTAGAAATCCAGGTGGGGGGAGCTCAGAAGCACAGAGGAATGGATACAGAGGAGCGGCCCATCCATCAGTCTGCCCTCGGGTCTGGAGATGAGCCATTCCAATGTGGCGCCCTCCCTGGGGTTTACCCTCCTGGGGCTGCTCTGCCGGCTTTGAGGGGAGGTGCCACACTGAGGGTTCCTGGGAGCCACCCAGGTTTGGGAACAGGGCCCGGTTGAGGGACAGGAATTGGGCTCCCATGGGGCGGTTGGTTCTGGCCTCTGTTACCAAATGTCTCTGTACTTCACCTTTGCTTTCTGGATAAGAACTTCAGCCATATTTCAGCGAAGCAGTGAAAGTAGATTAGAAACATGCTGATCGCACCTTTTCTCGGAAAGGAACAGGGGTGAATCAGAAAACGTAATTCGCCAAAACAAATCAGTCTGACCCGAGATTTTGCCCATCTCAGAATGTTGGAAATAAAATTCTGGGTGTTTGATGGAATCCCTTTCTTTCCTTCTTTTTAAAATACTGTTGCTGTTTTTATTATATTACAAATTATTGCCTGTTTGCCTAGGAAGCAAGCTGATCTTGGGAAACAGGAGAATAACCATGTAATTTTGCTGTGGCTCCACAGCTGTGGGTGTGAAAATATGTGGTAATGTGCCTGTCAGAGGCATAGGTGGCTGTGTGGGGGGCGGTGCTGGCTCCCAGTTCCCTGTAGCATTTATGCTTCTGTTCCTCGTTTGTACCTATTCCTTCCATCCGAGGGGCAGTTACACACCCGCCTTCTAGAGCGCTTTCTCCCTGGATGTTTTTGGCGGGAGCAGTTAGCTAATAAGAGCTGTTTAACCAGCATGAAACAGATGCAAAGTATTACTTAGTTAAGCACACGGAGGACATGCCAGTCACCTCTGCACTGAAATGTGGTTTGGGCCCATCAGGGTGTTGTCTGCAGTGATATCTTCCAAAGATTTGAACAGAAATGGGAGGAAGTCTGTGAAGGAACCTGCTGGGGTGTTAAGGAAAATGGAAAACTCTGCAGTGACCCCCGTGCTTCAGTGCGGGTGGCTGGCGAGCTGGTCTTTGGGTAACTTTCCTCTCGTGTTCATGGTCTGATTGCTTCAGGCCCCCCACCCAGGCTGGCTCAGGCACAGGACAGAAGCTGGACGTGGGCTCCCTGGGGTGGGGGCACAGGGCTGGAGACCCACGTGCTGATGGAACCCCTGCTTTCCCTGCCGCCATCCGGGGCAGCTCTCCCTGGGCCTTCCTTGTCTCCCTTTGCTTGAGTCCCTGCAGCCACTGAAAGTGACTCCATGTGGCTCTGTGGACAGCTGTGCCCCCGGGTGGCCCTGCAGACTGCGCCACCGCCCCGCCAGCAACGAGCTAATGAGTTGCCATCCCTAGTCCCCAGTTCTAGATACGCTCTAGGGGTGACATGCAGGCTGGGGGAGGGAGCACTTGGAGATCTGCCCCTTCCTGGAACTTCCCTTGTGGTATTCGGAGATATTCCCAAGATTACCCATCCCCATCGTGGGACCTTTGGGCCACTGACTTGGGTTTCTTTAAATTTAATTCCAACCAACGGGTGAGGGACAGCGGGAGACGTCCTCTCTAGGGAGTGCAGGCCAGGCCTCCATGTGGTGGGATGGGAGGCTGCAGCCATGGTGGGGGCCTGGGGGCGCCTCGGCCAGTGCTCCCTCCTTCCCTGGGGATCTCCACGTGCCACCTCCCAGGGGACTCACCGCCTTTGCTGGGTCCCAGTCGGAGAGACTAAACAGGTTGGGAGATGGAGATCCCAGCAGGAGTGTGGCCGAGGTGTAGGCAGGGCTGTGTTGGGGTGTTGCTGGGTGGGGGTCAGGGAGGCTGGCCTGACAGAGGCCGTGACTGCCCCTAAGCCGGTGATACGATGATATAAGCCGGGGTTTCCAAGGTCAGGGGAGGGCCCGGCAGCCGAGGCCATGCCAGTAAGGGGCCACGACCTGGGTTCCCTCCCCTGGCTTCTTGCCTTTGGTGCCCACTGGGGCTCCCCTTGTGGGAAGGGGACAGGGAGGGGTGCAGAGGTCAGCCAGTATCACTGGAGGCCGGCTGGCAGCCCCTGGACAGGCTGTGGGGAGGTGGTATTTCTAGGGCATCTGCACCCACCCTGCGCCTGTCCCCAGGACTCTGGCTCAGCGTGGCTCCGGGGCGGCACTGTGGGCAATGCTGAAGGAGAGCTAGCTGGCCTGGTGGGGCGTGGAGCGTGCCCTTGGCCTCTCCCGTCTCTGGCCAGGTGTGCATGGAGCCATCTCTGGAGGAGACTGTGTCCAGAGAGGCGCTGCTGGGGCCCTGCTTTCCCCTACGAGGGCCAGGTGGCCGGTGGGGAGCAGAGGCCTGGAGTGTCCGTGGGAAGTGCGCCGGCCTCAGGAGCCTTCAGGAGCCACCGGCGTCTTCACGGCAGAGCCCATCACTCAGGCATCTGTGGGGCCTGCCTGGCAGCCTCGCCTTAACAGCTGTTGGGGGCGGCGCAGACGGAGAGGGGGTGGATCCACAAGCCCTGCCGCAGCCCCGGCCCTCTGGCCACGTTGGCAAGTGTTCTCCTATCTCATCTGCATATTTTTTTACTATTTTTTTGGATTTGCACTTTCAGCTGTTATAAAAAAGCAGTTTACTTTCTTGTAAATTAATCCAGACGTTGACTTCCCCACACTTGCCAGCCATGCTGCTCTGCTCCTTGGAATTATAGCCACTTACAGGACAGGGATGTTCAGGGTCCCCGCACCCACCCGCAGGCTCACGGATTCCCTAGAAGGACCCCCGGTGCAGGTTGAGCACCTGCAGGCTGACCTTAGTGTGCGGCCCCCCAGAGGTCACGCTGAGGCCACGCGGCCATGCCCCCCCCCCCACAGCTAAGCCGGTAGCACAAACTACCTGATGTGGCCCAAGGTGTTGGGGAGACAAAGGCACTCCTACCAGGCAGGACATGCTGAGGGCGCAGAGGCCCCTCCCAGGAACCAGGCAAGGGCCAGACCTCGTTGGGCCGGCAGGACATGAACCCCCGAGGCCCACCGAGTCCGCCCTGTGCTGTGGTGTTTAAAGAGCACGGCTCTGGTCCAAGCCGAGCAGGACCTGATCTTGGCTCTGCCATCCAGTCTCTGGTTCGGTAGTTTTTATATCTCCTTGGGCTTCTCTTTCCTTATGGGTAACGTAAGGGTGCTTAGAGGTCCTGCCCCAGGGGGGTGTCGGGAGACTGCGTTCCGAGGCTCCCAGGCCCTAGGAGAGGTTCTGGCTCATCGCCACTACCTCCCCACGCCCGCACGCACGCCGACAGCCTGGGCCCCTTATCATCTGGGCTTGCTGTGGGGCAGGAAGGACCCACTGTGCGCCCATGTGGGGTGATGGGCCTGGCTCCCTCTGTCCTTCCTCCCCCTAAGAGTGGGTGTCCCCCTGGGCTGCCTTGCCCCACCCCCAGCATGCAGCTTGGCCACGGGCAGGGGTTTGGACAAGCCTAACAGGGGTCATTAAATGCCTACCAGGTGCCTTTTCGGGGATGGAGACCAAGTCTGAAATGGGCAGGGCCCCTGGCATCGGGGTTCACTGTACGTCCTATGGAGCAGGTAAGGTTTGTCCGGGTAGAGAGAGCGAGCGAGATGGCCTGTGAAGGCGGTGCGGCCTGGACCCGGCCCGCGGGGTGGGGTGGGGTCGTGTGCGGAAGCCGTGTCGGTGTGCACGGTGGCGCTTGGAATTTTGGAATCCTGGAGGCTGCCTCCACCCTCCCTCCCACCTGGGAAGGTCCAGCGCTTTGCTCGGGCGAGTGAGGTGCTTCTGTGGGCTCCAGCACACAGCGCTGGACAGGACTGACTCACGGAGCTGAAGGGGTGGCCTCCCTTCCATGCCAGTAGGTCCCAGTAGAACGGGAGCTCTGCAAAGGCAGGGTTTTTGTCAGCGTCACGGATGTATGCCAGGCACCTGGGGAGGGGGGCTTGGCATGCTGTTGGTGCTCCGCGAACACTTACTTGAAAGAGTGAAAGGAGGGACCCTTCTGGGTCACTGATGGGAGAATCCTGGTTTGCTGTCGGGGAATCGTTAAGAGTCCGGGGTGGGCCGAGCATCTTGGCTAGCGAGCCCTGAGCTGGGAGGTGAAGCCTTCACAGCCCTCTCCGCGGCTGGTTTTCCTGTGTGGCGAGCAGCCTGCCGATGGGACTCTTACTGTTCCCCCAGCAAAGCTTTCCTACCCAGCAAGGAGAACTTTATCTACTCCTGATTTTAGAATTAGTGTTTATTAAGGGTACAAATCCCAAAACTTACCTTTCTTAAATCTCATGAATTTGAATTAGAACTGTTATTCTATTTATGAATCTAGGTGATTTTATAATCCCTTCAGAGTGGGCCTTTGATAACAGTGCTATGTCACAGACTTGAATTCCCTGAAGTTCTAATGAAAATTCAGTTTTAAGAATGTAATTCTTAGCCATCTAATCATACTGAAAACAGAAGGAATTTTATGTTCTCTGAAACATTCTAGAAGTGTTTTCAACTTAGAAAAAAATGATCTTCTACTTTCTGTGTAAAATCTTACATCGAAACCTGTCTTTCAGTTCCATATTTTGGCTGGGATTGAATCCCAAGATTAATGTGGGAGAATGGGGTTACCCTGTTCTTTTCAATACTGCAGTGCTTAAAAATGAAACCGCATTTCTGGATTTAAAATACAAGACTAGTTGTTTGTCTTTGATTTCTTTCGTCGCATCTGTCCTTGGGTTTAACCCTTCTTGGAGTTACAGCGCATCTAGTCAGGAAGGAAATGGACCTACTCGGTCTGGACCTTCGATCTTAGTCTCTGGGGTTGACTGTCGGCCAGGAGGATACATGGCTGGGGCAGGTTTTGGTTTCCGCGGGGTCCCCGCCTGCACGTGCTGCCCTCTGTAGCGTTAGCCAGTCTCCTCACGCACAGAGGCCTGGTCCTGCTCACGTGACAGGGGCCTGCATTGTCCTTCAGGCTTCGCACCTGCAGCCGTAGTTGGTAAGGATTGTTTGGCTGACTTCCTCCAGTGCCTGGTTCCATCTTGCATTTTTTTTGGCTCTCCTAAGACTTTCAAATAGCTCCCAGGTCAGCTCTGAAGCCTCTGCAGGGCCATCTCCTCCCGGTGCGTGCTGTTTGCAGCGTTCCTGGTCCTGGGCTTCTGTGTGCTTCTGCATCTCCAGCCGGGCCTCGCCTGGAAAGCACCGTGTCTCTCCGTCTGCCCTTGGGTCCAGCCATTAGGTCATGCTCACTGGCTTGACTCTGGCTTTTCTTTTTAAATAAAATTCAAGTTTAAAAGCATGAGGTGATTTAAAGCAGACAAGCAGGTGAGTGACCTTGAGGCATAGGATGGCATCAGCTAAGGTGGTCAGTGAGCAGCTGGAGGTAGAGAGTCGGGAGCTGAAGCAGGTGCCCCGCAGGGCCCTGTGTCTGGGCCCTGACCCTGACCCAGGGCCATGCTGACCCCAGGAGGTGCCTGCCGAGTCGCTGTGCCTGATGCCCGGCAGACAGATGTGGCCTCAGTGGCCACCTGGAATAAAGGTTTTCCCTCAAGTGTCTGGATACCTGCCTGTTCACCCAATCCTGGTGGTGATATGCTTGGCATGGGCAGGGCATTCTCTCTGTGCCACGATTTCCCTGTAACGTGGAATGGTGGTGCCCTTGGCCCACCACAGCGCAGCACGGTCCTGGGCTGAGCTGTGTCCCCCAAATTCATGTGTTTGCATAACCCCCAGTGCCTCAGAATGTGACGGTGTTTGAAGAGTCACCTCTTCAAACCTTAAAATAGGTAATGAAGGTAAAATGAGTTCAGTAGGATGGGCCCTAATTGAGGGTGACTGTGTCCTTTCAAAAAGGGGGCATTTGGAGACAGACATGCAGGCAGAGAAGGTCGTGTGAAGGTGCCAGCGCCGTCTGCCAGCCAGGGAGAGGCCGAGCAGAGCTAAGGAGCCTCCCCCCTTCCACACATCCGTTTGGGATTCCAGCCTCCACAGCTGAGAGACAATAACTGTCTGTTGTTGCCCTGTCTGGACAGCCTTGTGACGGCATCCCAGCAATGATGCAGGTGCCAAGAGGCTGCCCAGGGGCGGAGCCATGAAGGCAGAGGGCTCTAGGGAGGCAGGGCCCCAGGGAAGGCTGACAGGCGGGGACGGTCTCCGCCTTTCTGCCACACCCATGCCCGCAGGTCTTGGAGGAATGGCGGCCCTTTGCAAGGCTCCGCCTTTGCCTGTGTGGTGATGCCAGTGCCTCGTGTGTGTGGGGTCAGGAGAGGTTGGGGTGACTTGCTGTAAGTCCAGCAGGGTCTGGACGAGCTCTGCTGACAGTAGGGGAACCCAGGAAACAGTGTCTCTTTCTGGCAAAATGCAGTGCCCCTTGACTTGGAATCACGGCGGGGCTGGTTGCCTGCACCGGCTGTAACTGGATGGGGAGCCTGGCTCTGGCACAGCCTTGGTTTGATTGATACACCTGGAAGCTTTGGTCTCTCTCTTCGTCTAAGCCAATAGCAGCAAGAAGGACTTTATCCCCTTTTTCTAGTACTTTCCAGATAACTGGGTTCCGGTCTCCAGACCTCTTTGCAGTAGTAAGGGAGAGTGAGCTTTCTTTTGAATCGATGTTTACCTTTGATAAGAAATGCACCCCCATTAAAGCTCTGATACTTCACAGAAGGCATGTGGGTGCCCATGTGTGACTTAATCAAGCAGGCCTGATTGCATTCTCTGGGTCTTGCTATTTCCTGTCACCTTTATGAGCTGATAGGCTCCTGATGGCTTAATAAAAACCCTACGAGAAAGAAAGCCTTAATGAATATAGATTTTCTCGCGATTTGCATTTGTGAGTGAATATTCTAGTAATGACTGAAAGCTGAAAGTACAAAATTGGATTGATTAAGTCATTTTCCTGAAAAGGCAAGACTTCCACTCGGGGTGGCGCACCCCTTCTCACCAACCCACACCTTGCATTCCTTTTCATTTAAGATTTTCTTTGTGAAGGTTCGGGTTCCAGCCTTGCCGTTCCAGTGGGGATAGCTTGGCAGGTCGCAGTGTCACCTTGTTCCATTCAGAGCGACTGGAACACAGCTGGTTTTGTGGTGCACACCTCATGGGTGTGAGCTGTGACATAACGACAGCAGTCGTGTGACGACACATTAGCGGACTCATAGCTGCAGCCTGTGGCTCACGGGGGACGCTGCTGTCATAGGTCCAGGACGGAGAACCAGAGGAGAGCTTCGTGACGGGGTGACACGAGTCCCTGAAATCCAGATTTTGAAGTCTGACTCCCAGCCCCTCAGATGGGGCTGTGTTTGGAGGTGGGCTCTTTCCAGAGGTGTTGAAGGTAAGCGAGGTCACAGGGTGGCCCTGATCCCTGGGACTGGCATCCTCATCAGAAGAGGAGGTCAGGACATGGACACACACAGAGGGATGGCCACGTGAGAACCCAGGGAGGGGACGGTGCCCACCCACCCAGGGGAGGCTCAGGGGGAGCCGGCCCTGCCCCTCCTGGGTCTCGGCCTCCAGCCCCGGGCCTGGGAGTCAGTGTCTGCGGTTTAAGTTTCCCCATGTGTGGTGTGTGTGACGGCTGCCCGAGCAGACTGACCCCCACCCCCAACTCTGCGAGGCTGACGTGGAGCTCCCCGTTCCCCCACCAAGGGTTTCCTGCTTCCTGTTGGCACTTTGTCTCATAACCACTGGCTGCCCTCTGGTTCCAGTGTTGCAGCTTGCAGGCAGCGGCTACCCGTTGTCCCCTCCTCTGAGAGGTGGCATGGACATCCTTTTATCCCCGTGAACGTTAGGGTGCACTGGTGCTTCACAGGGTTCCTGGCCCTGGGGCCCGAGGAGCGTCTTCCCTCCCCGAGTGCTGACCCCGCCGTCTTCTGGGCCTGTCGTCGATTCAGTGCAGGGAGGACGGCGCCTCCCTGGGAGTTTACAGAGCATCGCCCTGCTGCTGGGAAGGGCCCGGCCCGGCGCCAGCAAGGGCGTCGATGATGGGGCACCCTGCCCACGCAGCTGGGTGGTGGGAACTCTGCTTTGCTGCTTCTGTCCCATTTCATCCGTGGGCAGGTGGCCCCCAGGTGGGCCTCACCTGGATGCATCTGATGTCCCTTAGCTTACATGTCAGCAACTTGAACCAGCTTTGCAAATGTGGTCTGTGCCGGGCTGAGAGAGAAAGCCACCCTCCTGGGCAGGCCTGGCTGCCCACCATCCCTGCGGGGGGCTGGCCCACGCTTTGAGTCCCGATCGCTCAGCTCTCTGCTGCTCCCTCAGATCATCAGCAGGCAGCCAGTCCCTCCTCCGTGCTGGGCTTTGAAATCTGGGTGGCGGAGGAGCCCCAGGCCTGAGCTTTGGGCCTTGCCTGCCTTCCGTGCCTCCCCAGAGAGGCAGTGGCCCCAGCAGGTCAGGGCTTCAGAAGGCGGATCTGGATTCAGGGTCTGCCTCTAAGACCCTCACCTGTGTGCCACTGGACACACAATTCACCCTCTCTGGGGTCAGCAGGCCCATGTGAAAAGGTGGGGTGTATGGGGTTCATCAGTTACACGCGCACTGACTACCCATGAGGCTCCAGGATGCCGAACTGGGAACGGGCCACTGTCACGGAGCTGAGGGAGGTGGACGGCGCTGGGAAAGCCTGGGAGAGCCGAGGGCATCTGCTGGTGCCTGGGGTCGGGGGCGCAGCCAAAGCGTGTTCAAGACAAGCTGGGAGCAAGAGCTTAGATTAGGGAGACAGGGTTGCTGGTTTCAGGCAGAATGTGGGCCGTGTCCCACACAGTTAGGAGCGTCTTGTCAGTGGGACCATGCTCCGTTCTCGCTCCGTCTGTGGTCGCTGGCCCTCGCTGCTGGCAGTCCCGCTGTCCAGGGCGGCAGCTGCCAGGGGCTCAGACCTTGTCTGGGCGGGGCTGTGCCCTGAGAGCCCCAGGGTCCGCTCCCACCTGCCCCGATCCGTCACCTGACTGAGTGGAGTGACCCCCGCCCCACCAGAGCACGGGGGAGGGTCCTGTACCACGTGGGCTCAAGCTGCACCGGAGGTCCTGTCCCTCGCCTCTGGGAACCCAGCGCCCGGCACAGCACAGAGCACCCTGGGCCCTCAGCCACCAAGAAGGTGTGTGCGGGGAGGCGGGGCCCGGGGCCCCAGCATGCTGTGGTCACCCCCCACTCTCAGTTTCATCTTCACTTCCAAGTGCAGTTAATTTCGTCGTCTCCACTGTGCTACCTGGTTGCCAAGGCAATTCCTGTGGCCTCAGTTATTTCCGTCTTGGAATTATTCACATACCTGCACCTTCTTGTCCATCAGCTATAAATATTACCTCTGTTTCTCTGCTCCCTTGCACAGAAGGCCGCTCTCCAGAGGAAGGACCCTTGCACGTCCTGGCTGGAAGCCCTCAGCCTGCAGAGGGATGCGTGGTCTGGGCAGCGGAGAGGCACATGGGGGTTTCTGCCCTTCGGGCTGATTCAGGACCAGGAGGGAGTGCAAGGGCCCCCGTGGAGGCTGCTTTGTTCTCCGAGGGCACATTGGTTGGAGGACATGCTCTGTGCCCAACGTTGTCAGCAGTGAGCAGAGATGGACCCCTGCCCTTCTGTCTTGGAGCCAAGAAGCAGATCTCGAAGCTGTCTGGTCATCTGCCAGAGCTTAAGAAAGTACACCAGAAACCAGGGACTTTAACAGTCATTTCACTCACTCGTGGTTCTGTGTGTGGGGCGTGCAGGCGGGGATTGCCGGCATCCTTCACGGCACTCCGGGATTCTGGGTGGCATTTCCCATGTGCCTCTCTCTCCATGTGCACATGGGGCTTCCTCACCGCATGCCAGGCTTGATGTTGCTGGACTTCTTACCCGGGGAGCTGGCTCGGGGAGGTGGGGCGTTCCAAGAAAGGAAGGGCGGGGCCACAGCTCCCTGGAGGCTCAGTGAGAGAAGCTTCAGGGTCCCATTTCTGCCACACTTTATTGGTCCAAACCAGCCCAGTTCAAGGAAAGGGGAAGTAAGGTTCCACCTCTGGATGGAAGGAATTTTCAGTCTGTGGCCGCCTGGAACCCACGTACACTTACCCCAAGGTCTGTCTCCACAAACTGGTAAGTGGGAGGCCGCTGTAGGGTTGCAGTTCAGTCTGGTGGTTGCTGAAGTCGGCTAATGTGCTCGAGTCCTGCCGCCATCAGCCGGGCGCTGTGTGACCTTGGGGAGCAGCTGCAGCTAGCTGTGTGTTTACTTCCGTGGGAGGTCTGTATGGTGGGACGCTGACTGGTGCCCCATGTCTGGATCACATGAGGTGACACGTGTAACGAGTGAGGCCCTCACTGAGTGTCAGGCATTTATCCCTTTGGTGGAGAGATGGCATCTGCTGAAGGTGCAGAGCTGCAGACCTGGCCCCACTCGGTGGTGTCCCCGGAGGCGGCTGCTCTGCTGCAATCTGGAGCCTGGTGTCCAGCCTGGTCAGACGTGTGCTGGGGAGGGGACTCAGTGGCTGCACACGGGACGGTGAGCAGACTGCTGGCAACAGGGAAGGCGTGACAGAGTCGGTGGGATCTGAGAGCGACTGAGGGGGTGAAGCAGCCACGTTCAGGGAGCCGGGACGGGGGCCCTGAAATGTCAAGGGCGGTGCCTTCGTTTTTGGCCAGGGCAAGTGGATGGTGTTGAGAAGAGAGCTGTAAAGGGCACGAGATCTTCCCCTACGGTCAGCCCGCCGCGTGTGGCAAGCTGGGAGAAGACACGAGAGCCCCGGGTCAGAGGGGACGGCCGGCTTATTACTCACAGTAGTAAAGAGGTAGCGTGAACACCCGCGTTTGCGCTGGTTCCCTGATGCCAGATCCCCACACGGTGGGATGTAGCACTGCCCCCACACCTGGCCACATCATGGCGGGACACCGAGCCTTTCATGCTGGTCAGGAAGCATGGCTGCCCTTGGCTCCTGAGGGAAATGCTGTATCTTCCATTCTGGGTTGAATTGAGTCGCCCCAAGATGTGCTGCGGATTTAACCTCGAGTACCAGTGGACTTGGCCTTACTTGGACATGGGGTCTTTGTAGGTGATCAAGTCAACAGGAGGCCATAGGGTGGGCCCTAATCCAGTGTGATTGGGGTGCTTACGTAAAGGACATTTGGGCACGGACAGAGGAGGATAAGGGGCACCCGAGGCCACATGCCAGCAGCTGGGAGGCAGGCCTGGGACGGATGCTCAGAGGGACCTGGCCCATCCCCTGACCTTGGACTTCTGGCCTCTAGAACTGGGAGAGGGAACACCTGCTGCCTCGAACCACCCAGTTCGTGGTGCTGTGTCCCGGCAGCCCAGGAAACTGAGGCTGTCTCACTGTGTGAACAGTCGGGAGCGGGGAGTGTCAGCCTCCCCGCCGGGTGGGCAGCGGTGGGGCAGGCTCCGAGCCCCTCTCCCAGCCGGATGGTGGGGCTCCTGTGGGTGCAGGGAGCCGGGCAGGGCTGGGTGGGGAGGGCTTGTCTCCCTTGCCTGAAGGGAGTTTGTCTTGGAAGAAGCAGCCTCCCCTCCAGCCAGGCTGCGGACCAGCATGAGGACCCGGAAATAGCTGGGAAGCAGACTTTTTTCCTCTACAAAAGAAGAAAGCCTTTCACCACCACAGGCTTTCCCTGTAAGGGAGAGAAAGCGGCAGGTAGGGGACCCCCGGCGGGGATGTTGCAGGCGTCCCTGCCCCTAGTGGGGGTGGGACTGCGCCCCTGATGGCAGCCCTGGAGGCCGGTCACAGCCTTTGAGGGTAGATTTCTTTCTAAAATACCGATTCTTCACCCTTGCTCCACCAGATTCTGATTCAGCAGAACCTGGACCTTTACAGCTCTTCAGGAGGGTCTGACGGGCCCGGGTTTGAGCCCCAGGGGTGTGCATCCACGCAGCGCTGAGTTACTTCATAAGGCGGTGGAAGGTGCTTAGAGCACCCAGCGTGTCCCCTCTACTGGGCGTCTCGTCTGGACACCTTTCCTCGATCTCATACAACAGCCTCCAGTGTTTCCTCTGCTGTGGCCACTGAGTTTACGCCGACCTGCTCTTGCCTTTTGGTGGCTGATCTGTGGCGCTGCGGCGCTCCCTGTCACTGTCATCCCGATGAGCTCGTGTGCAGTGGCTGTCACTCTGAAAGGCCACACGCTGTTCCCTAGGGACGGCTTCTCTGCCCACTCAGGTCGTGCTGCACTGAGGTGGGTGCTCTGTCGTCTTCTATGAAAACCTGGGCGGGTGAACACAGCCATTTCCCAAATGCAGGGCAGGCAGGGGGAGGAGTAAGCACCCCTGTAACGGCCCCCCAAACCTGATCCGTCCCAGGGAGCAAGAGAGAGAGAGTCCCCAGGGCCGGGCCTGCCTCCCTCCCTGGGTCCTCAGCACAGAGGGTTCCAAAGGGGTGGCCTGAGCAGGTGCGTCTGGGGGCGTGGCCTGGGGCACCCCGCCCCCATCCTCCCACCCCCTCCCCCATCCTCCCACCCTCTCCCCCAAGCACTCCCCATCAGGGCATCCTGGTAGGCACCCGGTGGACCACACTTCGAAACATCCCAGCACCATGTTTAAAATGATTTTGAGTCTTTGCTAACAGTTCAGGCCAAAGCCCTATGTCACGGTTAGTGTAACTTTCCTCATGGCATCTAAAATGCCCATTGATAGATCTTTCCATCCATTTTCTGTTCTTTTCTAGATCTTACTTTAATTATGCTTTGAAAGTTCTTAGGCGAATCCTGCTAATGTTGTTACCTCTTCTGTGCTGTCTCCATCTCTGCCTTTTCCTGATTTCTGGAAGGTTCAATTTTATCTCCCTGGCCTTCTGGGGTTGCACTTGCAGTTTGCGTGGTGTCTGGCAATCTTCGGCTGGTCTTCTGTTGAAGATGGGCCATTGGCAACATGACCAGGTGGGCAGGGTTTGGGCTTGCAGACCACCGGGCATCCCACAGGGGATCAGGGGGTTTGGCTGTTTCACCGGGGACCCCGGATGCCCGGATCTGTGCATCTTTTCTCATGGGTTCGTCAAGTTCCCTGGAGACGTCTTGAGTCCCGGGATCCACGGAAGAGGAGGGGCTGGGCTGGTGCAGAACCTGCGTAAGGACCCCTGCTCAGCCTCCTTGTCATCTGAGTGGTCCCCCGTCCCCACGTGCAGGGTCTCATTCCAGGATGTTGACTTCCCTCTTTTATCTGATGGGAACAAGGACAGCCTCCTCGCCGCCGTGTGGGAGGACTGGGCCTGGGAACCCAACTGCCACCCAGATGACCTGAGCCAGCCCCCCTCCTTTGACCCACAGTTCAGAACCTGAGCCTTTCTGGAATTCTCTGCTGCAAACTGGCCGGCGCCAGGGGTCCGCTCTCAGGGTGTTCGTGCTCACCAGCCTCCTGCCGTCTCTCCTTTGCTCTCCGGCTTCTCCTTTTTCTGTTTGTCCTTGAGTTCATGTGTGTTAGAAATAAAATCCCTTTGCTGTCTTTTTTTGGGATTTCAAGAGGGAGCGGGGATGTGGCCTGCCTGCCTTGGGGAAGTGGAAGTTTGCTTTGTAATGAAAATTACACTGGACAGCGTATGGGGCTCCCCTGGGGGGGCGGCTGCACAGTGTTCTAACCTTGCCCCATGGTGGTTCGATTCCTCTGCAGTGGTCTGCCTACCTGTTCTAGGTGGTGGCTGCATGTGGTGCCAACCCCATGGGTTATGGTTCCAGCATTTTCTAGAGGCTTGAGTTCCTGTGCTTAATTTGATCCATGTTGGCATGTGGGCTAGTGTGGTGTGGTTTATTTATGTGGATTGACAAGCTTTTTCAAATATGCCATCTGTAGGTGTTTTCTAGGAGCCTGCATCTATTTTAATAAGGAACCGAATGTTGGTTTTTTTGTTTTTGCAACCTGAACTTGAGCTGTGGACTTCTCATACAAAGCATTGTTAGGTGGGCTTAGGTAAGGAACTTTGTGTTTTCTCAGTTTTATTCTCTCACACTGGTAGAAAAAGCTATTTTAGTTGGCCAGATCATAAATTAGCAAAGCTTGCCACCACCTCCACGTTTTAGTGTGGAAACTGCTTCCTCTGTTCTCTTTACTTCCATTCTGTACCTATTGATAAAGAGCACCAGCAGCTATAGTCCATTAAAATGAAGAAAAGCCCATACTCTGTGCCCTATGCCTTATTCTTACGAGTACTAAGTAAGGTGTTGGTGGGGTGGGAGGAGACCTGGTCATGAGTACATCTGGAAAAGGGATGCCTGGAGCTGTTTGCTTCCGGGTAACATTCTTCTGCAAGTGCAAAATAAAAATCATAGCACTTGTTCCTGGAAAAGTCAACAGAACCCCTTGTCCTTCCCATGTAAAGGCAGCTCACAGCACGGATGGGGGATGTCAGCTCTGGGGACGTCCTGTGCTGCTGGGTCTCTCATTGGCCAGCAGAGGTTTGCAGGAATGTGACTTCTGGGGCTCCCATTTATTGAGATCTTTAATTTCTGTCAGTGATGGCTTGTCATTTCCAATGTGTAGGTCTTTAACATCTTTTGCTAGATTTTCCGCTAAGCATATCCTATTTGTTGTTGGTACTGTAAATGGAACTGTTTTTAAATTTCAATTTCCGTTTGTTCACTGCAACCATATAGAAGCAGAAAGGATTGTTTTATATTCATCTTGCACCCTCCAGTCTCGCTGAAGTTACTTACCAGTTCTAGTAGCTTTCTTTGAGGAGTCCAGTGAATTTTCTGCATGGACAATCATGTCCTCTGCAAATAAAGACAGTCTGATTTCTTCCCTTCCAGTCAGGATGTGTTTCGCTTATTTTTGTTTTCTTATTGAACAGAAACCATGAGAACGGCGGACCCCCCTGTCTTTTCCCTGATCTTGAGGGGGATGTTTTCAGACTTTCACCATTAAGTGTGATGTCAGCTGTGGGCTTTTCAGAAATTCCCTTCATCAGACTGAGAAAATTTCTTTCTATTTCTGCTTAGCCGAGAGGAGCTTTTTTACAGCTATTAAGATCATCACATGGTTTTTATTTTTGGTTTGTTCATACGATGAACTACAGGGATTGGTGTTCAAATGTTGAGTCAACCTTGCAATCCCGGTACAAATCACAAAATATTATACACTGTTAGGTTTTAGTTGCTAAAGTTTTATTTAGAATTTTTGCATCTGTGTTCATGAAGGACATTGATCGGTTTTCTTTGTAGTATGAGGGTAATAATGTTCATCTCAAGAGAGTGAGTGGGGAAGGAAAAATTGCATGTAACTACTCCAGCTTTCTTTTGACTAGTACCAATGTGGGGTGCCTTTTCCTACCCTACTTTCCATCTGCTTTTGTCTTTGTTTTTGATGTGCATTTCTTACAGACAGCTTAGAGTTAGGTCATATTTAATGTGAAAATGGTGATAGCTTGGTTTAAATCTGTCATCTTACTGTCTTTTTTTTTTTTTGCGTGCCTACCTGTTGTTTGTTCTCCCTTTTTTCTGCCATCATTTAGATGGTGTAAGAATTTTATGAGTCCTTTTTCTCTCCTTCGATGGCTTATTAACCATAACCCTCTGTTTTGTTATTTTCCTGATTGCTTTAGGATTTATAGTATGCATCATTGTCTTATTACAGTCAGTATTTGTGTACTAGACCGTGGGTGCTTATGGGTAGGATCAGAACCTGATGGAGATGTGCTTCCATTTTCCCTTTCAACTCTTGTGCTTTTGTTGTCATATAGTTTTCTATGTACTTAATGAACCCCTCACTACATTTTTTGTTTAAACAGACAATTGTCTCTTAAAAGGGTTGAAGAAAAAACTCATATATTAACCCACGTGAGTACCATTTCCAGTTGTCTTATTCTTTTGTTTAGTTTTGTATTTTTATCTGGTGTCATTTCCTTCTGTCTTGAAGTCTCCCTAATATTTCTCATTAGGGAAGGCTTGCTGGTCATGAATTCTTTCAGCTTCTACAGGTCTGAAAAGTCTTCATTTTTGAAAGATGTTTTCTCTGGTTAGGTAATTCCAGTGTGCCTTTCAGTACTTTAAAGACGTTGTTCCACTGTCGGCTGGCTTGCATTGTTTCCAACCCCAAATTGGCTGTCATTCTTAGGTTTGTTTTTTTAGATCTAACATGTCCTTGCTTTTTCTCACTTTGCTTTAAAATTTTTTCTCTTTGGTTTTGTTTGTTATGATGTGCCTTGGTGTAGTTTTATTTATGATTCTTCACTGAGCTTCTTGAGTCTGTGGATTTAGCGTTTTCATCAAATTTGTATTATATTCAGGCAAATTTTCGAATTATTTTTCTGTACCCCTTTTTTTGTTAGAGACTCCGAGCACGTATGCATCAGGCTGCCTGGGGTAGTTTCATAGCTTACTGATGATTTGCACTGTTTTTATAAGTTGTTGTTTTCTCTGGGTGTGTCATTTTGCTGTATCTTCAATTTCCCTGGACTTTTAGCTGATGTCTCATTTGCCATTCATCCTCTCCACTGTATGTTTCATTTTGGATTTTGTAGTTTCCATCTCTGGAAGTTTTTTTTTTTCTTTCATTTTCTTTCATGTGCAATCAGAATATGGTTAATGTAATTTCTAATGCCTTGTCTGCTAATTCTGACATCTGCTGTCAGTCTTTGATTAGTTTTGGTTGATTCTGTTCTTCATTATAGATTGCATTTTCCTGCTTCTTTGCATGCTTGGTAATTTTGTATTGTCTTATTAACTTATTAATCTTTTCATCACTAAGCCTTGTGAGTTATGAGTTTTATCATGAGTCTGTATATCTTTGAGTCTGGATGAGTATTCCTGTACTTTGTTCTGGGATTCAGTTAACTTAAAACCTGTTTAATCCTTTCAGGTCTTGCATTAAGTATTTGTTCAGCAGGGTCATAACAGCATGCAGTCCAGACCTGAATATTTCCCACTAGTGAGTCGTTCTGTGCATTCACTGCCCCCTGGTTGTGTGGTTTTCCAGATCAGCTGGTGGGGGCAGGACTATTCCAGGACCTGTGTGATGGATGTGTGTCATTACCTCTCATCTTTGGGTGCTTCTTTCCCTGGTCCCTGGCAGCTTTGTCACATGCATGTGCTGATCATGTCTACAGAATGCTCACAGGGACCCTCTGTGGCTCTCTAGTGGTCTCTGTCTTTCCTCTGCTGGTCTCTGTTCTGCAGATGGGTGCCATGCCCATCTCAGGGCCTCCACTTGGGGAACTCACCCAGTGTTACCTGGTGGTCCATTCTTACACCTTGGCCTGGAAACTATTAAGGCAGTAAGTTGGGAGCATATCATAGAGCTTGCCTTGTTTTCCTCTCTCATGCCTCACTGTTGTGCATTTTGAAAACCATTTTTTGATGTATTTTGAGCCTATTTTCATGGCTCCAGGCAGGAGACTAAACCCAGTGGCTGTCACTCTGCCCCACCCGGAGGCGGAGGCCTCTGCTCTTCTTACCTGTTTCTGCCCTGTGTTCGTCCCACTTCCTTCCACCCAGCCCTGGGTATGTCTCCACTCTGCTCTCTCTCTTGCCTCCTTGCTGTCTCTTCAGACTCCCTCTCACCGCTCCATTGGCTACGTGACCACCCACGGCAGCTGCGGCTTCCCGATCACACCACCTCATCATGTTCACACCTTCTGGGGATGACAGTCTTGCCCCAGCTGTGCTGACGTGTGCTCCCCATGGTGCAGTAACCTGTGACTGCTCATTTGTTATTCTTCAAACCTGTCCTCAGTCAGACTAGGTGCCAAGGAAGCAACAGCACGTATAACAGGTATTGTTCAGGCTCTCCTGGGAGTGTCATAAAGAATGACAGGCACACAGATGTGACCCAAACCAAGGTGGTGACCACAGCCCAGGATGCATGCACTCTGCGTTTTGTCTGGGAAGGCGTTTCTGCAGGACAGGAGGGGGGAAGATGGGACTTCTGGGCCAAGGGAACAGGGAGTGCAGAGGTGGTGCTCCCACTCTGCCCACTGCCTCCAGTGCCTCCAGCTCTGAAACTGCATTCTGTGTGACCCCCGCTAAAACCTGCCTCCTTTCTGCCTGTCCCCTGTCCCCATCCCCGGTCTCTGCCACCTTGTGCCCTTTGTATGAATGTCCGTTATAAATATCAGTGGTGGTGGCTTAGTACTAGGATGGCTCCCTTACTCGGAGAGGATGTCAGGATGAGACTTGGGGGTGCGTATTGCCCAGAGAGAAATGAGTTTGAACAGCTTCGAATGGTGTTGCTCCCTTGAGTACAAACCCTGCTGCACTGGTTCCCTGAGGCTGCCATTGTGAACTACCACAAGCTGGTGGCGTAAAGTGACACAGATCTATTCTCTCGCAGCTCTGGAGGCTAAACATCCAAAATCAAGGGGTCAGCGGGGTGGTGCTCTCCTGAAAGCCCCGGGGGAGGACACGTCCTGACCTCAGACAGCTTCTGGTGGCTGTGACAACCCGGACATTCCTTGGCTTATAGATGCTTCACTCCAACCTCTCTCTCTTCCCTCGCATGGCCATCTTGTCATCTGTGTCCTTAGCATGGCTTTCTTGTAAGGACACCTGCCGTTGGGTTAGGACCCACCCTAACCCAGTATGACCTCATCTTAACTAATTATATCTACAAAGACCCTGTGTCCAAATCGGGTCAGATTCTGAAGTTCTGGGTAGACATGAATTTTTGGGGAGGGGGTCTATTCAGTCCGGAGCCTTTGGGGGTGTTGTCACATGCATGTACTTAGCATTTGTATCGTTTACTTTTCTGGAAGAGAAAACTCTTTGGGCAGAAGTTAACGGTGTTTCAGCAGAAGGTCCCTTAGCTTGTGGATGTGAAGGAGCATTTCTTTGGGGAAGGTTTGCCTGGCTGGTCAGGAAGAACATTCTGCACAGTATTACCTCTTCATGTCAGCAGCCGAGTCATTTCAGGGGGGTGAACTCACTCCTACGAGTGGTGCACATTGAGGCCAGCCCAGCGGTCGGCCTGCGTGGGGCACATGGGAGTGTTGTCTTTCACCCCTGCTCAGAAGCAGGAGCGTGGCAGGCCAGCGGGCCCTGCTGGGGAAACCTGTTCTGGGGTCGATTGCTCTCTCCTTTTCAGATTTCCTCCATGAGGATTGAGAAAGGTTTTCCCTTTATGGTTAGTGAAGTCTGCAAAAGTCCAGTTGCTTGAAAAATAAATGTAGGAGACTCATAAAACACAGTGAGACAAATGTTTAAGCCCCTGCTGCTCAGAAATGACCGGGAGTTTGGGTGGAGGACAGGTGCTCATTTTTCACGCTGACTCCTCAGCCTCTGGCAGCAGGTGGCTGTGGTACTTTGAGATACAGCCCTTAGGAGGATCCCAAATTTATGTTCGTGCATTTTTTGTCTCCCTTTGTATGGGTCGTGGGGCTCTAGAAGACGTGTGGGAGGGTACCGAGTGCCTGCCATCTCCTGCCTGGGATGTGGGTGTAGGACTTGCACCTGCAGAGGTGTGCATTGCCCTGGTGTAGATTGTGCAGCCTTCATAGGAGCCACCCTGGCAGCAAGATGCCTAAAGGCTGTTTCGTTTCAATAAAATTCCAGGAGAAACCATGCCTTCCTACCCGTGGCCCCTCTGCCTGCGTGCTTGGTGTGGAAGACTTTGGACACCCTCCTCTTGTGTGAGGTCAGGAAAGGAGCTGGTGGGATGGTGATGTGGTGGCGCCAGCAGCTGCCAATCTCTTTGGAGGGGACTGTGGCAGTGCTGGGAATCCTGACACTATTTGCTCCTGTGTCTGACATGCTCAACATATCACAAGGCGGTGCCAGGCATGTGGTGCTCCTCGTCTTGGTGGAGCCTCAGGCGCTGACAGCCCCATCTCTGGACCAGGCTTAGAAGCCCAGGGCTCTGATGTGCCCTAGGGATCCTGAAAGCAGGGGTGGGCCATCCTTGGATGGCGTGGACTGAATGTTTCTGTCCCCCACATTCCTCTGTGGAAGCCCTAACCCCCAGCATGCTGTTTTTGGAGTCGGGGACCTTGAGGAGGTGGTAAGGTTAAATGAGGTCGTAAGGGGGACCTGCTCCTGTAAGATAGCATCCTTAGAAGAGACTTTCAGTGCTCCCTTTCTCCATGTGAGAAGGCACCGTCTGCAGCCAGAAGAAGGTCCTCACCAGGAGCTGGCCCTGTGGTGCCCTGATCTTGGACATCCAGCCTCCAGACTGTGAGAGAGAATTGTCTGCTGTTCAAGACCCTGGTATTTTGCTCTGCCACCTGATGAGACTAAGACACCGGGCCTCACCCCATGCCAGTTGCAGCAGGATCGCTGGGCAGGTGCTGGGGTCCATTCTGCAGGTGCCCACCCAACGACTGTGCTTCAGGAGGTCCAGTGATGGTCCTGGAGGAAACAGCTGCCTCCTCCTGGCATTCTGAGGCATCCTGGGGCTCAAGCGCCTCTTTAGAAGGCCTTGAATGGTGGCTCTGCTGAGCCCTCTGTGTGCGGAGAGGCCAGCACATCCCTCTAGGCAGGCCCGTCCTAACATTCGGGGGCTGGGCGGGAGCACGAACGAAGGCCACGAGTCATGTACTTCCTGTTTAAAAATTGGAAGTCAAGCTGGCACGCTGTCAGATGAAATGTTTTCTCCTGCTTTCATAAAGACAAACTTTTACAAGTGTCGAGATTTACCATTTTATATGACTGAAAACTGGCAATACACCAAATACGACTGACTTCAATTATCATATTGTGCACTTGGCTAGGGCATCACTGCCCAATATTTCGGTGAGTAATAAAGATAATCGTCATTTGTTAATTATCATGTATTCCACAAAGTACATTTGTCTCTGTTTAGCAAACTACTATACCTGCTGTTATGATCCAGCTTTTCACATAATTTATGTTCCACTGAGGGTAATAATCTAAATAATTAACAATTTACCAGATCCAAAGTGTACAGAATCCTGATGGGAATGTAAAATTAAAATAAATTTAAACAGTTTTCCTGAGATTCTGAAAATGAAAGCTCCTAAAATATTTCAAATTATCCGTTAAAGGGCAAAATGCAAGTTTGATGAACATCATCATTTCAAAACGCAATAATTTAAATGAAATGGAAATGTTTAAATTTAGTTCTCTGAAAATTTAATCTCATTGAATATTTTTATGCACATAAAATGCATCAGTTCTTGGATGTCGGCATGGAGTCGGGACTCATACGTGTCATATGTGGGCTGTGGACACACATTTCAGAGCCTCGTGGATGCTTTAACATCATCAGGTGTTCCTCAGACCCCCTGCCACTGCTGGGATGGCAAGTGCCTCTGGGACTGGGATTGGCAGGTAAAGCCACGCCCCCTAGTACCAGGCCTGTGTGCGGTTTTGCAGGGACATACAGCGTTCGAGCAGTCGAAAGAACCTGGTTGGCCTGCCTCCTACCTAAGCTCCTCCCCTGCTCACATCCTCTGCACGGGGCAGGCGTCCCTCCTGTCCATCTGTCCATCTGTGCGGCACTGAAGAAGGCGGAAGAGTTGTCATCCAGCTGAGGCTGGCAGAGGGTGGATGGTCACGGGATACTCCATGTGGGGCCATGGCTGGGTCCTGAGAACTTGGGGATGTTGGGTTCGTAGGTCGCCAGAGGAAGGCATTCTGGGGGGCTGCTCAGGGCTAAGAGACCTCAGCTCCCAGGGAGAAGCCGGATGACAGTGGAAGAGCTGTCACCAGTTCCAGACCTAGCAGAGCTTCTGTACCACCTGGTGGCCTTTGAAGGTGAGCAGCTCCTGGATCCCAGGGCAGCCGCCTTGCTCGAATCTCAGGTGGCTGGGGTACCCCTGGGACCCCTGGGACCCCTGGGACAGGAGCTCCAAGGAAGATTTCTGGGCTGGGCGGTCTCACTGTGAGTTTGACCCAGCTACACCAAAGTGAGTTGGAACCGGCTTCCGGGCTTGGTGTTGGCACATTACTCTCCACACCGAGGGGCACTGATGGTTGTCGGGCTGAGCTGTGGGCAGTGAGGCATCCTAGGAGTGTGATGCAGAATGGACAGTCCCTTCACATGGGGCATCATCCCTGGGCGCCTGCACATTGGGAGGTTGGCTTGTAGTTTTAAACTTCCCAGAGGGGAAAGGTGTTTCTTTGAGGTCTTAGGAAAAAGAGAGAAATTGAAGTCACGATTGCAGAGGGCAGCCAGGTTCCTGTTGGGATAATAGGAATTAAAGGAAACCGGTTCCCAGCTGAAGCAGTCGTCATGGATGGTGGCCCAGGGTCGGTCAGGGCTGTCCCCGAGTGTGTGACCGCAGTGCTTCCTTTGGACTGGGGACCTGGACCCTGAGCAGGGGGCAGCCCTGGAAGCTGGGAAGAGCCCCATGCAGGATTTTAAAAGTGTTTTCATGACAGACACATCTTAGCTTTAAGATCTTGGTGACAGTTTGTCTCTCCCAGACATCTCTGAACTCTCTAATTTTGTGTGCCGTGTGCCGAGTCCCTAATTGGCCTGAGCTGCTGGTCACGCCTGGCTTAAAAGGTGCCCAGAAGACAGTGCCGTCAAGCCGGAGCTGCATTAGGTAGACGCCCTTCCCACCAGCCCTCAGTGTAGGAACCTGGCCCGTGGTCAGGAGTAGGGCCCAGGCCATGCCCCCCCCACTCCACAGGGGACGGGGCTGCTGGGTCTGTTGACCACCACAGCGCTGCGCCAGACACTGCTGACCTCCAGGATAGGCTGACCTTCAGTATTGGAAGGAAGTCCCCTCCCTCCGCCCCTGGGACCTGGTTCCAGGAGCTTGCATGCTGTTGGAGGCATTTCCTCTGGGCAGGCTCCCCTCCCTGTGGCTGCCCACCCGCCCACCGTGCAGCTGCACCCCCACAGCTGTGCAGTGTGGGGGCCGGGGGTGCGGCCTGGACCCCACACCCCTCGCCTTCACTCACAGCCCTTTGGCCAGCACTCACCAGAAGGACCAAACTAATTGGGGGCTGGGAAGCACCCCAATATCCAGAGCGTGCTTACCACCGGCCATGGGGCGTGCTTTGGTTTCACACCTTGTTATGGATCGGTCAGGTTTATGGGAGTTACCAGCGTGTTTTCCAGCTGAGCGGGCCAGGGGTGGGGGTGGGGACAGTGCGGAGGACGTGCTGTACTATCAACTCAGTTTTCTGTAAACCTAGAACTGCTTTAAAAAATGAGGTCTAATTTGTGAATAGTGAACACACGCACATGTGTATCGATGTTTTGCGTTCTGCCTGTTGTCCTGAGGAGGAGGGTGGCTGACCCCCAGGACAGGCCACTGACCCGAATTTCCCCTCCCGGTACCCCCACCCCTTGGGCTGATTCACGTGGAGCTCCTCTTTGCGAGGGGCTGCTGTCCTTTGCACACGTTCTGCAGTCCGTTCTGCTGGTCAGGAACCTGCCCCGTCCCCTGTGACACAGCTGTGTTGCGCCCCCGGGAGAGGCCTGAAGGGCTGGTGGGCCAGGGCTCTCTGACTCGCTGCCCCTGACCACCAAGTCGGGAGCAAGAGTAACCCTTCCTTCACGGTCTTGTGAAGACTGGAGGTGGGTGATACACAGGGCGCCCCTCGGCCACACCTGCGTTCTTCCAGATTGATGACCAGGGATGTGGCTTACCAGGGGCTTGCACTGGAAAGACCATGTCTAGAGTGTAGTCATTTGATGTTTTTGTTTTTATTTGTAATCAAAAACACTGTACACAAAGATAGAAAAACAATGACGGCTACATGCCCACGTCAGATCGCAATCTGGACCTTGGGAAAGCGGTCTTTGCGGAGGTGAGTAAGTGAAGACCCGGAGGTGACATGTTATGCTAACATTTTAGCACAATCACAGGCAGCCTGCACCCAGTCGAGGGGGTCAGGGTTAGGGTAGGTGCTTAGACATGGGGGAGCCCCAGAGGACAGCACAGCTGAAGGGACGGCAGGAGTGTCCTGCTCGGAGGGAGGAGAGACTGTGTCGGTGGCCTGCGCCTGCCATGGCCCTGTTTCGCCAGTGAGCTGTCACATTTGGCCCGTGGTTGTGTGGAAGGTCGGTTCTGCCCCCCTGCCTGGGTGCTGCGACGGGGCTCCACAGCCTGGGCGGCCCACAGACCTCCTCTCTCACGGTCCTGGAGGCTGGAAGTCTGAGCTAAGGCACTGGCTGCTCCGGCTCCCTGTGAGTGCCTGCGCCCTGCTCCAGTGGCCACGTGGCAGAGAGAGCGAGTTCTGGCGTCTCTCTCTTCCCTTATAAGGCCCCGGCCCTGTGGGATCAGTGCCCTACCCCGAAGACCTCTCTTAACTTGAGTCCTTCCGGGAAGGCCCCACCTCCAGATACATCCACACCGGGGGTTAGGGCTTCGGCACCTTGTGGGGGGCACAGTTAGTCCGCAGCCGTGATCCCCTAAGGCTGCACTCATGGTGCGATGGCACAGCCCCCTGGGAGCCCCTCGGGACACTGCCTTCACGCTGCCCCACTGCACTGGAGGGCTTTCGGGTGGACAGAGAGAGCCGGTCGTGTCTGATTGAGTTTTCACTTTAACACTGAGGAATTCGTCTTTTCCTTTATGCCTTGTGCTTGGCACCTTGTTGAAAGAAAGGCCTTTTCTCCCTGTTTATTCAACAGATAATTTAACATATTTGTGGCAGGCTGATTAATGGCCCCCAAAGATGTCCAGGTTCTAATCCCTAAAACCTATTGCAAAGTGGCTTTGTGGATGTGATGCACGGAAGGATCTCGAGATGGGAAGGTTATTGTGGGGGACTTGGGGTGGCCCTGGGTGTGATCACAGGGTCCCCCTTAGAGGGAGCCCCCCTTACAGGGGGGTTTAACAGACAGAAGGGCGTAAGGCCACGTGATGATGGGGGCAGGGACTGGAGTGGCGCACCTTGACAGCAGAGGAAGGAGCTGCGAGCAGGAATATAGGTTGCCACTGGAATCTGAGAACTACAAAGAAATGGATTATTATTTCGAACGTCTCCAGAGAACTAGCCCTGACAACACCTTGACGTGAGCCCAGCCTGACTCATTCAGGCCTTCTGTCCTCCAGAACTGTAGGAGAGCACATTTCTGTTGTTTTAACCACTTAGTCTGTAATAATTTATGACTGCAGTACAAATTCCTGGCTCTAAGAGATCTTACGTTAAGATATTGTCTCTTACTTTCTTCTAGAGGTTTGAGTTTTGCTTTTCACATTTAAAGTCTGTAGTGCATCTGAAATTGATCTGTGGTCACGGAGTGACATGGGCCCCATTTCTTGGTAGTTTATGTATGAGCAGCCCACTATGTTGGCATCGTGTATTTATTGGTTCTCTTTTCCCCCTGACCACAGTGGACTCCTGTATTGACAAGGCCTGTCCCAGAGCTCTGTTTTTCCACCGATCTGTCCACCTGTCTTTGCAGCAGTATCTCACTGTTTTCATATTGTAACTGTCTAACAAGCCTTGGCATCCGGTGTAACGATTCCTAGTTTCCAAAGTTGCCCTGGTAATCTTTGGTTCTTTCCTCTCTTCTGTGAACTTTCAGATCATCAGAACATTAAATTCTGGGAAAAAATCCTGCCAGGGTTTTCAGTGAAAGTTACATCCAACTTGTATTTTGTGGAGAACTTCTATCTTTAGGGCGGGATAGTAAATCCTAGCATCCATGATCATGGTATATCTCTCCTCTTACTTGGATCTTTCTTCATTTCTTCCTTTTTTTTAAAAAGAAAAATGTTATGTTTTCTCTGTGAAGGTCTGGCACATATTGTTTTAGATGTTTTTCCTTAGGTATTTTTGGTTATTGCTGCTGCTACAATGATATATTTTTAATGTTTTTCAATTATTTATTGCTAAGGCAACAGAATTCTGTGAAAGTTTGTGTGTTAATCTCTTACCTAGTATTTTGCTGGCCTTTTTTTGCTATTTAAATAGTTTATCTCTACATTGTCTTGGCTTTTCCATGCAGAGAAGGATATTATCTAAAAAATGATTATGTTTTTCCCCTTTTAATCCTTAAGCATGTATTCACTTATCTATTTGCTTATTTATTGGTATATATTTGTTTATTATTTGGTGTGTTTATTATATACAGGATTTGTGTACGTACTGTGTTCCAGTTAAGGAAATTCTCTTCTATTTTCAGTTTTCCCATTAGGCGTGTTTCTGGTTCTGTCCCTTGGTGTCCACCCTGGAGCTGTCCAGGGTCTGGGCCACTGGTGCCTGATGGATGTGTGAGCCTGTTGAACACAGAGAAGCCTTAGGAAGGGGCAATACCCCAGAGAGGAGATTTTGACCTGCTGGCCCTATTTTGATTTGTGCCTCTCAAGTTGTCTCCAGAGAGCCTTTTCCTGTGGGTGAATCATTTCTTAGTTCCTGCAAACATGGATGAATGGGCCGAGTGTGTCGTGAAGTCGCTGATTCGGGTGCACACGTGTTGGTGAGAACCTCTTGTGTTATGCTCTAAGCAAACTAAAACATGAATCTCCCATAACCCCAGGGCTTCTGTAGAACTCGTGTGGCCCTGTTTACAGAAGCCTGGACAGTAGCTCCCTGTGGCCCAATTCTAAACCCAGCTGCTCCTGCAGAAGCCGCGGGAGGCAGAGATGGGGGCTGGCTTGTGTCTGGACAACGGAAGACGGTGGAGACCCATTCTGGCTGCACAGCAAGTGCGCACACTGTGCCCAGGGAGTTCCGCAGTGTGGGAGGGAGACACATGCCTTCTTACCTTTCCCCTACTTCACCCAGAACCCTTCTCGTGACCTTGACACTCCAGTATCCAAGGGGAAATACCAGGAAGGCACCGTGACTCTTGTAGGCAGTGATCTTAAATGCAAATACCTTAAATCAGGCATCTGGTTTATCAGCAGCTTGCCTTCTGACTTGGGGATGTTGACTTTGGCGTTAAGAGAAGATAGTGAGTGGCTGCAGTATCTCTGGGGTCCTTTTCTTCTGGGTGGAGGATCGTTTCAGATTTCCTGCCATTCATGTCTTTGCCCAGTAATCGCCCGGGGGATTACGCCTGGCGGGGGCTGGCCTCCACTGCACGGGCACTGCAGCTGTGTGACCTGGCTGCTGTCTTGGTTCTAGCCTGTGGTTGGGGAAGAGGCTTGTCATCTCCCAGGTGGGGAATATGGGGGGAGGCGGGTGCATTTGGGAGATGGTGCGTTTGCCGCTCCCCTTGAGAGAGGGCCAGAGCGGTCCTCTGCTGAATTCTGCAGTAGAGTAACTGGGCATTCTTATTTAATCTAGTTATGTTTCCCAAACTTACTTGATCAGGGGAGGCTTGGAGAGGGAGGGAGAGAGAGGGAGAGAGAAAGTCAACTGTAATTTCAAACAGGTACCCTATGTATTTAGTTGGAAGCAAGATTGTGTGGCTCCTCGTTTATTTTTTGCATTGAGATCTATCAGATTTGCTCATCCTCAGAACAGCAAGAGCCCCGGGAGGCAGCACCAGGACTTGGAAATTCAGGGTCATGGCCGTGGCCAAGGACTGAGCCCCTCCATGGGTCAGAGCAGCGCACAGTGTGTGTGTGATGGGTTCATTCTCCGGACACTGGACGGGAGGTGGCAGCCGGGAGATCTGGGCGTTCATGGGTAAGCGCGGCCTGTGGGCAGGGGAGGAGGGCTCACAGGGTGTGGGCCTTGGGTCTGAGCTGGGCTGGAAGGGGGGTCGATGATACCAGGGCACTGGAAGTGGGGGTATATGAGGACGTCTCATTCTCTGAGTTCATCTAAGGTGCCGGTGGGGTGGAAGTGATGGCGTTTGAGATGGTGGTTACGGCAGTGCCGAGAATGCCAAGATAGAGGTGATCTTCCCCAGATGTGGCTCCTGTACCCATTTACCTGGCACATCAGGAGGGTCTCACCCCGTGGGAGTGTCCCAGGGCGGTTGTGATGAAGCACCGTAGAGCTGGGGGCCTGAACTACACACATTCATTGTCGCCCAGGCCTGGGGCTGGAGGCCGAGACCCAGGGGAGGGCAGGGTGGGCTCCGCCTGAGCCTCCTGGGCGTGTGGACGCCGTCCTCTCCCTGGGTCCTCACGTGGCCGTTCCTCTGCGGATCTGTGTCGTAATCTCCTCTTCTTAGAAGGATGCCATTCCTATCAGATCAAGCCCACCCTGTGACCTCCTTTACCTTAATCACCTCTTCAAAGACCCCATCCCCAAATACAGCCACATTCTGAGGGCCTGGGCTCAGGCCCTGAATTAGGTGAGGACACAGTTCAGCACGCTGGTGGCACTTCTGCAGCCTGTGGCCTGGTAGAGGACCCAGTCCCAACAGCTGGGCTGCAGCTGTGGCCACTCTGCCTGGGGTGGGCGGGGAGGGGCCGCTGGCTTCTGCCCCCTGGAAGGGTGGGTGCTCACCCAGGTCCTGGTGTCTCCTGGCACCCTGTGGTGTGGCTGGTCCCCAGAGCCCCCTACCAGATTCTGATGCAGCTCCTCGGGGGCTGGAGCCTTTCTCCCAGGCAGGGTGGGTGTTTGGGGCCTTGTGTTGGAAGGCCTGGTGTTGCAGAAGCTTCCAGAGCACTTCCCCCATAGTGTCCCACCCCTTCCAGTTCCTTCTTGGGACGAGCTGTGCGGGTTCTGGGAGGAGAAAGACAGATTCAGCACCCAGGAACGAGGTGCGCTTTCTCTCCCCTTCCTGGGCTGCTCCCAGCTTCCGGAACCTACCTCCGACCACACCCGTCACTCAGCCCTTTGTTGGCTGTGGTTTCTTAGCGATTTGGGCAGCAGAACGGAGCCTCCTCCAGTAGTCAGTCCAGTTCTGCCGGTTTCCACGGAGCTGCTCTCAGTCCTTGGTCATGACCTTGACCCTGATTTCCCGGTCTGTACAGAGCCCCAGTGCGGCCCCCTCGGGATGAGCAAATTTGGTAGATTTGAGTGCACACAATAAGCCACAGAATCTTGCTTCCAATGTGTTATATATATAGGGTGTTTGAGATGCCACTTGACTAAAAACCTTTTTGCAAAAAAATCTTAAACATATATGTTATAAACGAGGCCAGTGGTACGTCTGTCTTTTTCAGGTGATCCTCATTGGCCTTACAACCCTAACCTCGATAAAGCCAGCTTCAGCCGCAGGGATTTTTGTTTTTATGGTGCGTCTTCTGCCCTGGTGAGAAGTGCCCTTCACTCTGGTTGAAGAAGTGGCCAGTAGGAAAATCAGTGTGCCTGTCCATCAGAGGCATGAAGGGGTTGATGAGCCGGTTTAAGATGTTTTGTCTCCTTGGAACAGTTTTCTGTTACCTGGGAGCCCATTAGCAGCACATGAGGAGTCTTCAATAAAACCACTTTTATGGCCATTGTTTTCTTCTTTATTAATAAGCTGTGCCCCAGCCAGGTGATGAGAGGAACATGTCCTAAGAGTCATCGCACTTTATCGACCTGTGTTTTTTTATAGCTTGGTATTTTCCCCAGAGGTTAGTTGCAGTACGGACTGTGCTGGCATGGCGAGGAGCCTCCCCCGCCCCCTACCTGACACCATCTCTGACCGTGTCCCTCCCTGCGGGGCCTCCCCTGCTCTGCGGCACCGCGGGGATGAGAATGGACCCAGCCTCTCCGTCCCCCAAGGGCTCACCGATACACGTGGGGAGCTTGGTTATGCTTGAAATTTAGATGAACAACGGATCATTTTTTAGTGTGTGTCTCAGGCAGTATTGGGGAAATATTTAAAATGTATCCGTTGCTTATCTGATATGCAAATGTGACCGTGTGTCCCCTGTACTACCTGGCGGTCCTGCTGGGAAGTTAATAATTAAATTATTATCCCGGGTGTTTGCTTTTCCCATGGACCTGCTGACGTTACTCAAGCCCCTTATTAAGGTCTAGTCTCTCCACTCAGGCCTTCGGCCTTGAGCTCCTGGGAGCCCTGGAGGAACAGAGATGCAGGTAGCCAACCCCTTTTCCCCTGCAGACCCATTTAGGGGAGCCTTGTGCACCGAGCTCTGGTGACAGACATGCCGGCTGTGGCCATCACCCCCAAGCTGATGTGAGGCTCAGTGGCAGGTGCCCTCCTGGTGGGGGCCAAGCGAGGAGGCATGTGGGTAGCAGGAGGGGCAGGGGCTAGAGGACCCCCTTCTTTAGGTTGATGTTTGATCCTGGACTTTGAGTTGATTTTAGCCTGGCATAAATATCCCCAGACCACCTCCACCCTGTTCATTTCTGGAGAGAAGGCCCTGGGGGTTGTGCACACCTTACAGTTCAGACCTGCATGTCCACAGTAGGTCGCCAGCCCAGGGGGTCCTGCTGTAGATGTGTTCTTTGTGGCCTGCAAAGTGACTGAAAGCCACGAGTGCCCAGCCCAAGCAAGGGTTTGCCTAAAATCTCAGTCTGCAGACCTGGTAACGGTGGCTGCGCTCCTGCGCACCAGCGGCAGCCGGAGTTTATAAACACGCTGCCTGGCTGACTTGGGGCACCTGCTTTGGCCCCGTCTGCCTCTGCCCACCTGTCCGCTTCTCCGTGTCCACTGGCTCTCCTGGGCTCGTGCGTTTGGGACACTGGGCTCCTGCTTGGTGCCTGTTGGCTGAGTGTCCCCAGTGCTGGGGACCGCAGTGCATGAACGAAGTCCCTGTGTGCTTGGACACTGACAGATGCACAGACAAGATGGGCATGTGAACCAGCACATGGCAGAAGCTAGGAGGGCTTGAGAGAAAATGAGCCTTTGTGGAAGTAGAGGTGGGGGTGCCATTTGGGAGGCCAGGCCGGGATCACACATGAGGGAGGCTTCCTGTGTGTGTCCCCCACGGAAGTGATCTGGGACTCAGGAGTGTCTCGCCTGCTGGTTCCACTGTGGGCCCTCCAGACGCCCATTATTCTGCAGACGCTGAGGCCCGTGAGCTTTGTGGGGTCAGTGTGGGATGAGTGGTGGGTGGGGTGGGCCTGGGGTCACATCATTAGCAGGTGCCCTGGCTTCCCATCCGCCCGCCCTCCGGCGGTGCTCCTGGCAGCGATCTGCCGGCCGTTGGGTTTGGAAGCAGCACAGTGGGAGGTGAGGCGGGGAAGAGGCAGCCCTCTGCTGGAGCAGAGCTACCCTGAGCTCAGGCCTGTCGGGGCAGAGGGACACCCCTGGGAGCCCAGGGCGACGGGACCCAGCCCCGAGTCTGTCCTGCCTGCCACGCCCCCGCCTGCCAGCGGCTGCTTTGCTTCTCCGCCTGCCTTTGGGCAGCTGCGGTGCGGCTCTCGGAGGGCTGGGGTCTTGCTGCCACCCCCACCCCTGAGCTCTGAGAGACAGCCTCGGCATGTGGCCTCGCAGAGCAGTTCAATCAGGATTTTGGGCACCCGTGTTTTTATAAAGCTCCCCACCCCCCACTGCCCTGAGCAGCCAGCGTGAAGAGCCACCGTTCTCGAGGACCTCTCATCGGAACCTGGGCCATGGTGGGAAATAATTATATGTGCATATGTAATTATATATTCATGCAATTTATGTTTATGCCAAGTTTTATGATGATTACTATAATTATAGTATAGCATACAACTGTTGCTCCTGTAACGGTGTCCCGCATCACACAGCGTATCCCGACCGGTGCCTTGTCGTCACGCCAGGTGCTGCTTCTCGTGCGTAGGGAGTGAGCGCGTCTGCCTTTGCAGCCGGGCCCGCCTGGGCCTCACGCGGCGAGGTGGGGACTCAGAGCCGGTCCCTGGCCACAGCTCTGCCCTTAGATACTCGCCAGCTGTTTCATGGCAGTGGTCGGAAAGCGTCAAGCGTCAAGCTGAAGTTACTAAGGCTGTTAGCGGTGAAGACAGGAACAGCCGTGTGCGCTGAAGTTTCAATTCAGCGTCACACCAGGGTGAACTTCGGAATTTTCAGTTAAAATCTGGGTGATTAGGCTGACCTGCTGCTTGACGCGTTTAAGCAGACCCGTGACCTCTCACGGGGTGGGCTACAGGAGAGCCGGGCAGGAGGCGGAGGAGGAGGCTCGCAGGAATGGATGGACAGAAGGTTCAGTCGGGCCTCAAACTCAGGCCGGAAGGCTGGGAAGGTCGTGCCAATGAATGGGGCCTGTAGGTGGTTCTGGGAAGGCCTGGGGAGGACAGGCCAGGACAGGCACCCCGTGGAGGTCCCCAGAATCGCTGGTTCTCCCGATGGTCACAGTAAGTCAGAAATCTGCGTTTTTGTTTAAAATCTCTAGGTCAGCAAAATTTAAAACCTTGTGCAGGCCAAACAAACAGTGTTTCTGGGCCACGCAGTCTTAACCCCTCCCCCACGTGGATCCTCTTGGTGTTAAGGGTGCCCCTGACCCCAGCCGCGGTCTTGCCGTTCCCTGGGGGAGAAGGTGCATTTCTAGTGGCCCCTTTGCTGGGCTTCGCGTGCACCGGGTGTCGGGTCTGCTCCCTCTGGAAGTCCAGGTGGAGGCTGGAAGCACCCCGGTGGCTGCGTCCCACAGCTGACACCACAGGCCGAGCAGCCGCACCCTTCCAGGGGAGTGTGCTCTCGTTAGGTGAGCTTGAAAGAAATGCTGGGCATCGGCTTTCCCAGATGGGGCACAGGAGGGCACTTGGTGACCATGTCCTACCTGGCGCCCTCCTGAGCACCCCTATCCCCCATGCTGCTTCTGGAAATGCGAGCGCAGGGGCCTCCACCCTCTACCCTTGCCCTGTCTGTCTGCGGTAGGTGGGCAGGGGATTCCTCGTCCTCCCTCTGCGATCTCTGCTCTGTCACCCAGTGTTATGTCCTGCGGTCTCTGTGTGTAGGGGTCTGTTCATCCTCACGGAAGGGTGGTGCATGGGGGGGAGGGACCCCAGCTCAGTGTCAGGGTGGCCTTTGTCTCCCGTGGCTCAGGACAGCCCCATTTTGGCAGGGAACAACCGTGTAGTCTTCCATTGTGTGCGTGGCCTTGACTTCCTGAACAGAGTTCACGTAGAACTGGAATTGCTGGTTTGGCACAGCACGCCCTCCACAAGCTCCCGGGCAGCCCCCGGTCCACGCCGGCTTTGATCCTACCCTTTCTGGATCTCTGCCCGCAGAGATGGGGCTGTCAAAGCGGGCAGCCTGTTCCTAGAGTTACGTCTGTCTTCTCTGTGCTCGCTGACAGCGTGGTCCAGGGGTGCACTGGGCACCCTGACCTTTTACTGCGTCTGATGGTGACAAGCTGCTCTCTCAGCTGCCAGAATCCCGGGGACCCCCAAGTCTCCTGGCGCCAGGCTCCTCATGATCTGTGTTGGGCTGCCCTCCTGCGTCTGGTCCTGCTTTTTGTCCTGTTTCTGCCCAGTGCCTGTCACTGCTCTGTGTTTGAGGCAGAGGGCTTATTACCGCACGAGTTTGGAACCGTTCTCACCTGTTTCCAGGTCTTAGAAAAGCAAACGCTGGCCTTTTTTCTTATCTTGCTCAGTTCCAATGGCACCCGCAGGCCTTTGGCTGCTCCGCGTGCGTCATGGTCATGGCCGCAGCTAGTCAGGGCTCCATTTCAATGCCGGCTTTCCCAGCACCGGGGCAGAGCCCACGTGTCCCCCACCAGGGTCTGCCTCGGGCCATGGAGGAGGTGCGGTGCCACATTACCCACAGAACCAGGACCACAGAACCGAACCTGTGCTCATTCAGGTGCCAGTCCCCATGGTGCCCCTAGGTTTTCTTTGTGAATTTTCATGTTTCTGCATTTTCCTTGTCTCCCTCCTTACAGACGTAGGGCACCATGCCACGCAGCCCGACGTCCAGCGAGGACGAGATGGCCCAGAGCTTCTCTGACTACTCGGTGGGGTCGGAGTCAGACAGCTCCAAAGAGGAGACCATCTATGACACCATCCGGGCCACGGCGGAGAAGCCTGGCACTGCCAGGACAGAGGAGAGCCAGGGCAACACGCTGGTGATCCGCATCCTGATCCCAGACCTGCAGCAGACGGTGAGCCCGCGTCCACTTATCATCAGGCACCCCCGGCAGGGATGGGCAGTGCCCGGTGCAGGAGGTCTCCTGCCTGGCCGTATCACAAGCCCTTTCTGCTACAGGCCCGTGTTGGGTGGGCTCCCTTAGCAGGTGGGACTGGGGGTGCCTGGCAAGCCCCTGGTCACCTGTCGTCTGTGGCCTCTGTTGTTTGTGGTGTGGAGGGCGGACCACCTCACCTTAGGTCTGCATTAAAGGGAGGGGCAGGCAGGGCTGGGGCGGTGACGTGGCTGAGGATGGACAGCCTCCAGAGCCCTAGGGGGTGGGCCGAGTCCACGCCCACCCTTTGTACCGAAGGCAGAGACTGGGAAGTGGGCTGGGGACCGGAGGACAGGCCATCTGGTGCTGGGATGTTACTTGGCTGTGTCACCCACTTTGCACACATCCAGGGCTTTGTCCCCACTACAGTGGGAGTCTGAAGAGTTGGGTCAGAACCCTGATGGCTCCAGCCCCCAGGCCCTGCTCTCTCTGGGGAGGCTGACAGCTGTCATCCAGGAGCAAGGTCTGCCAGGTGGGAAGGCTCCGGGTGACCCAATGCCCCAGAGCTGATCCGGCAGCTTGGCAGCCCCAGGTCCACCCGTTGGCACAGGCATGGCTTCTCAGGAGGGCAGGCATGGTGTGACCGTGTTCTCTGCTGCGTGCTTAACCTCTCTGGTAATGTCAGGTGTTACAAAGACTCCGGTCATACGGGGAAGCAGGTGGCCAGCCCCAGAAGTGGCTGTGGTTAGAGTCTGGCGAACATTCTAGACGTGTCTCCAAAGGATGGCAGCGAGTATGGGTGGAAATACGTGGGTGAATGTAGGCTCAGGCTGCACGTGCTGCTGAAACACGCACATCAGTAGGAGATTTTATTTGGATGTAAAAGGAGCAAAAGTCAGCGAGGGAAATGCTGAACCTTAGTAATTTTTTTGCTCCAAGATGACTGTTTCCAAAGCTGTAAAGTAAACAGACAGTTCAGGACACTGGAAGCTGGAATCTTTGCTTTCACTTTGGTTGCGGTTTTTTCTCTCCTTTTTTCCTGCTGTGGGGAATTTAGCACTTGCTGCTGGTATCCTGGGGGCAGATTAAGCTCATTGTGGTAATGAAAGACCCCGAGCCTCAGCACCTAACACAGATGCTCATCTCTTCCTGTCTTCTCGGACTCCGTGGATGGCAGGGATGGAGCGGGCTTCTGCTCCCTGCAGTCACTCAGGGATCCAGGTTCCTTCCACCTGGGATCTCTGGCATCCTGTATTCACCCAGGGGGTGAGAGGGGGAAGGGAGAGAACTCGTGGACCCCTTCCCCCCATTTCCCTCCATTCTTCTGGAGGCTGCACCTGACTGCCGAGGAGGCTGAGAAAGAGGGTTTAGCTCAGCCCTGAACAGTGTGAACAAGGAGCTGGTTGTATGTGTGCACACGTTTGTGCATGCACATGCCCTCCTCTCCTCCCCCACCCCGAGTCTTGTTGTTGTGGCCCTCTTGGCATATGCTGACCACCCATTCCACTTCCGTCCTGCTTCACAGCACAAGGGTTGCAGTCGCCCTGTGCGAATGCCCACGCTGGGCAGACGGTGCCTTTCTTTTCATGTGCCACCTCTCACTGGTCTGGGGCTGGTGGTGCGGTGGTTTTCCAGGAAGAGCTGAGCCCTCCTTCCTCAGTGACGGTGCAGTTGCTTCTCGACATTTGCTGTCATTTTGACCTGTAATGTCACCTCTACTGGTGAGTAATGAGCTGTTACCTATAGGGGATGTGCAGGGAAGGGTCCTGCGAGCCTCTGGTCACATTTCCCTCAATGATCAATATGTAACCTTGTTTTGTGTGTGTTTCTGTGCAAAGACATGTTGTGTAATACACACGGTTGATCACTAATGTGGAACTCACGCCCGGATGCTTGTCAGTGCAACACAGGTGCTTTTTCCATTGGGCGCATGGCAGCCTTCTTGTGCTTAGGATCACTAGACAGAACCTCCCCACTGTGCCAGGGGGCTGTTCTTAAACAGCAAAATCACCCACAAAGGCACAGATATGCAGAAATGGGGCACCACCTAGACTGCGGTACGGACACTTGTTTATAGTCTGAGTGGAAACAGGAAGGCAGTGTGTTGCTTTGTCTGACCCCAGCCGGGAAGGTGGATGTCGGGCGACTCGAATGCTTTGTCGCTCTTGGGTCTGTCCGTACCACAAACGTGCCGCGAGTATTGGCTTTGGGGTCACAAAGAGATGTGAGTGAGTAAGCAGCTCCCAGCTCAGAGTCCACGAAGAACGAGACTTTGCCGTGTGCCGGAACGTCTGCTTATTCCCTTGGCTGGCACGTCCTTTCCTCTGTGCGCTATTTTTGCGTCAGAATTCCTACCCCACGTCGCCCCACACCCATGGGGATGCTGTTTGACCGTCTTCCTGCCCTGAACATTGCCTTGATGGCTTTGCATACGTCTTGTTGTTGCCGTGATCTTTTTTATTGGCTTCCTAAAGAATTGGCTCCAGTTACAACACTAGGAAGTGTTTGGTGTTGGCCGTTCTGTGTTTCTGGCCTGCAGATCATGTTGGCCCCCCCTTTCAAGGGTTTCTTCTGTTCTCTTGCTTTTTCCGGTGTTCCTGCCGGCACCTCTGTTTCAGGAACAGCAATGACCCTGGTGCTGGCCATTGCTTCTCCGTATCTGCTATCTTTAATTAATTGCTTTAATCCCTTGGTGGTTTCCCTCTTTGTTTTCTGTTATTTTCTTGAGCCTTTCTGTACTGTATTGTTCACTCGGATCCATTCTGTGCTGTTTATTGTGGTTGTATTATTTTGGCTTCCCATGTGTTTTTGTCGCCCTGTGCTTGCTCTTTTTGAAAATTATTCTTTTGAGTTGTTTATTCATTTACTAGGTTTAATGGCTTCTTACTTTCCTGCCTAGCATAAACAGCACTCTGGGAGATCTTTCTTCTTTTAATTGGGGTGTATTTTCACCCAGAATAGGTGAGTCTGGTTCCTGCATGCCATCTTGCGCCCTTTCTCTCATTTCTTTTCCTGCGGTTTGTCTTCATTATTTGCCTCCCGTTTCTCCCCGACTTGTTCCGGCTGTTCGTTAGCCCCATGGCGTCTTTCTGTTTGCCCTGACTGCGCACAAGGGCGTTTTCCTCGGCCCCCTTGTAAAGGTGCCCGTGGTGGTCTGCCCACTGTTTGGATGCAGAGGCCCAGGGGCAGGGAGGGTCCAGTCTCCAAAAGGCCTGGCCTCCTTCCTCCTTTGGAGATGTTCTTGAATGTTCTGCTCTGGAGCATGGTGCAGGGAGCATGTCCTATTCTTGTGGAGGGGCACCCCCAGATCCTGGGCACCCCCCCCCCCATTCAGCAGGGAGGGTCTGTACTGGACAGTCAGCCCTGGCTGTGTCCTTCGTGTCCCCCACCCCTTCCCAGCCAGAAGAGAGAAGGACCCTGTGTTCACATCTGTCCGTATTTGAGTGATTTGGTGTAAACGGCGTTGGGATTTCGCCCCACCTGAGTGTCCACTTTCCCTGGGCTGTCCAAGAGGTGTGCTCTGGCATTAGGTGGTGCCTGTTTCATACTTTTGGGGGTGGCTTTCACTATTTGGGGTCAGTCTGACCTGGCTTCAGACCTTTTCAGCCCCTGGATGCTGCCCAACTTGTTGAAAGCCTGTCTGTGGTGGGGGCCCCAGTGGTCCCTGACCACAAGTGCGGACCCCTGTGTGGCTCATCCTCGTGCTGCGGGGTCGTGACCACGCCGCCCCTTACCACCTGTTGTTGTTAGAGTCAGGAGGGGCTTGGGGCCTGGGCAGGCACTCCTCTGGGACTTCTGACCCCAGCCCTGAATTGGGAAGTGTGTGGGGAGGCAGGGCTCTGGGGATCTATGCCCCCCTTCCGCGCTCACCACCCCGAGGCACCTTCTCAGCCCAGGAGGCACCATCATGGCCTCCGCTGCACCCATCCTGACGAGCCCGTGTCCTGTAACCACCCCAATACATTCTGAACATGTACCGCATGCCAGCCACCATATTAACCTTGTGGGCACCATGTCACTCAGTTCTTGCAAAGGCCCCCAGGAGGCCGGTGTTTCTCAGCATCTTTTTTGTGGGATAACACATCCATAGCTGCATGCACACAAGGCATGGTGTCCAGATGAAGAGACGGGCGTTGCCCATGCCCAGAGACCTCAGTGGCACCCTCTCAGCCATGAGGTTTGTGATTGTCCCTGTTAGCAGACAGGTGGCCTGTGACATGCCGCCTTGAGCCTCCAGGCTGCTGGCACTGGTGTGTGAGGCACACTCACTGCCCCACACCTGGGCCTGATTTGCTTCTGCAGCTCGTGGTCCCTTAGGATGGTGGCCGCTGGGCAGCCTGGAGAGGACGCAGCACGGGGCGGGGCTCATCTGGGATGGCTCAGGGTCATATTGCCCACACTGTGTGCTTTGGGTGCAGCCCTGAAGATCTCTGCATGGGGATGCCTGCAGATGTAAAGGGAGCCGGTGCAGGCTGGGCATGCAGCAGGGGCCAGCGCGTGCCCAGTAGCTGTGTTACCTCCTCCATCTCTTTGGTCAAAGCCAGTTGGTAGCACTGTCCACACCCAGGGGCTGCTCATCAGTCACCATGGAGAAGGGTCATCTTTGCCGTGTTCCTGAGATGCTCTTTGGAGAGCCGGGCGAGGGTGTGGGCATGGGGACAGGTGGACACGGTGCCAGATCTGGAGGGCACAGTGCCGTGGGAGCTGTGCCTGCTGACCTCCTGACAGGCGGCTCAGGCCTCAGTCAGTGTCTGTCCACTTGCATAGCTGCTTTGGGAGCCTGTTGAGAGTTCTAGGGGAGAGACACCTGCTTTTCAGTCCCAGAATTAGGATTCTTCCTGAAAGGAAGGTCCTCTGGGCATCTGGTCTCAACTCCCAGGAGCATAATTGTTTCTGGAACCTTCTGAAGACTACTTCTCATTACTTTGTTCAAGACAGACAAAGGCCCTGGAGGCTGAGACCAGAAACCCCTGGGGGGGCTGAGCTCTTAGCAACAAAGCAGCTGTTGCTCCCAGTGAGGCCCTGGCTGGGCTGATCCTGAGGCCGGGGACGCGGGACAGACCTGGGGTCCCGCCCAGAAGAGCTGTGGGGGCTGCTGAGCAGGTTTGTCGCCCCAGGCCCACCCACCACCTCAGAGAGATGGTGCCCGGAGAAGCTCCTCTGCCCAGGGAGGGCTCACCGCGGGGCAGCTCCTCGCCGAGGCGGCGCAGACAGCTTCTCACTGAGTGACACCAGTTCCAGGGCAGGGGCGTTTTGGATGCTGACGAGGGCCCCCGGCCGTGCTCGCCAGCCTTCCCAGAACGCGTCTCCAGGGCCACCCCACTCTCTGGAAGCCCTGATGAGCAGTCCCGGTGGCTGCACAGGCACGTGGTGGTGCACGTGGCGGGGTGGCCCTGGCGTGTGGCGACCATCCCTTCTCTGGATCACTGCAGATGCACAGAGCGCTAACTGGCATCGAGCACCGCAACCATTAGCAATCCTGGCCTTTTAAGCAAGTGGCATGTGACAACATCCATACAATATACAGTTCTTCTGTTACTTATGTTTGAGGGAAACGGACGAGGAGGTGGGAACAAAGTCGGTGCCAGTGCGTGCGGTGGCCCGGTGTCCAGGCCACACTGAATGTCACAGAGCACAGCACAGAAGAAAATACTGTGGGACTGTGATGCCTTTCGGGCTCTTCTTGGGTGTCTACCACCCTGACATGTGCCTGGGGGTTGGCACCTAGTGGCTCTGCTGAAGCTGTCACCCGTGTGTCCACGCACAGCCCGTCTTAGCGAGCTGGCAAGTGTGCAAGGGCCTGGCCCCGTCCTGGTAGACCTTTGGGAACACGAGTCTTGCCTTTTTGCTGTGATCAGTGCCGCCGTTTATCATCCAGCTTTGATGTTTCGTTAGGGAGAGCATTTCAGCTGCTGTCACGAGCCTCCCAGACGATGAGTCGCCGTCACCCATCTCCCCCACCCCCAGCACCCACACTCAAATTTGGCCGCCACAGCAGCAGCCGCCACATGCCTGCTGCAGCTGCCCCACTTCTGCCACACGCATCAGCTGGTGGACACGCTCCCTCACCCGTCACCGGCTTCCAGCTGGGCAGGCACATACACTGGTTTCGGGGTGACCTTGGCCCTTCTGCTGATCACCGAGGATGGAGATAGAGCCCCGAGGGCCAGAGGTTTGCCTGCCTCCGGTTTTCCTGCCGTGCCTGCTGTTTCTATCCGAGGGTCCTGTGTTCTGACTACTTCGCATGTCCTGCCAGCCCTTGAGCCCATCTCCCGTTCAGTCGCTGAGGATCCAGACCCCGCTGCTGGCCCCTCATCTTGCACAGACCATGAGGTGGTCCTTCACCACGAGAGAGGGTTCTGGGGGGCCGCCCAGGGAGGGCTGGGAGCCTGGGAAAGCCCCACTTCAGCCCACTGCTGGGCACATGTCTGATTCATTCCTCCGGGCTCCTTGGGAGATGAGAGCTGGGTGTCTTCTCCCGGAGGTAAAGGACATGTGTCCAGCCTTCTGGAAATGCATGACTTGAATGTCAGCCTCTTAATTCCACTTCAGGAAGGTTTGTCCTTGATTTGCTAGGATGCATCCTTCCCGACAGGAAGCCGTGGGTTGGGTGTACCTCCTGCCACATCCTCTGTGGCGTCCCAGCCCAGGGTGAACAAGGGACGAGGGGGCTCAGTCTGAGCCGCTCCGGGTCCCCACGGCCAGGGCCTGCAGGCTCGGCTCACATTCAGACGGGAGCCCTTTTTCCGGAGCCCCTCCAGTCCCTCTCAGGATGAGGCTGGGAGGCCTCCCTGACGCTCCAGCCAGCAGGAGGCCCCGGGCTCACTCCAGACTCTGCCCACACGCAGGGCCTCTGTCACCATGTCCCTGGGCACAGCCCCAGCTCTCACCTCCTGCCTGGGCCCAGACCTCGCTTCTCCCTTGACGCTTTGCCGGTTGGACATGCAAGGGCCCCTCTGCTCACGTTCACGAGATGAATGCCTCCTCCCTCCCTGGTGCTGACCCTTTGTACCTGGCCCCGCTGGTGTTCCCTCTCAGCAGGGGTCACCCTTAAAGCAACGTTGTTGGGGTAGAATTTATGAGCTAGAAAATCCACTCATGTTGAGTGCACCATTCAGTGCTTTTCAGTAAACACACTGAGTTGTGTGACCGTCACCCCATCTTCCTGTCACCCCCTTACGCCTGCCTGCAGTTCATCCTGGTCACCACCTCCAGCCCCCAACAGGTACGGGCCAGCGTCTTCCTCCATGGATTTCCTATTCCGGACATCCCACGTGAATGGGGCCACACGCAAGGCCTTGTGTCCATCCACCTGCTCTCACTCAGCACAAGTCTGAGGTCCATCCACACGGTGGCATCTCTTGGTCTTCATTCCTTGGCATGGACCATGTTCTAATCCAGGCTTCAGTCGATGGCTGGCTGAGCTGTTTTGGCATTTTGGCTGTACACCTGCTCTGACTGTCCAGGCTGGAGCTGTCCTAAGCCATCCCTGTCCCCTGCCATAACCAGCCCTCCCAAGCCCTGTCGTCTGACCTCCAGATTGCCCTGAACCTGGGTCATTCCTCCCACCTTTGTCACCACTTCTGGCCCCATTTCTGCCATCTTTCTGGACTGGGTTGGCTTATGGGAAGTTTCCTACATGTTGCCTAAGGTGATGGCCTTTAATGTAAGTACACTTGTCGCTGTGACCTGTGAAACTCCCCGATAGGTCTTACGTTCTTGGGAGAAAGATCGAATGGTTACGTGGCCCTCTGGCAGCAGATTCACGAGATGTCCTCGTGGCCCCTCACCTGCCCTGCACTTGTCCCACCGCTGTGACCCACAGGTCAGCTCTCGGGTGACCGCTCGGTCAGTGTCTCCACGAGGAGGTCCTGTAGCTGTTTGGCCCGTCCTGGACCCCAGTGGCCGGTACACCTGAATGAACAACTAATGTCTCCTAGGAAAGAGACTGAATCCATCCAAACCCTCACTCTCTGCTTCCTGGCCCACAACGCACTCCCTCCCACCTGCTCCTTTGCTGACCAAAGGAAGTTTGTTTGGGATTCTAGACGTAATTAGAAAAGGAGTTGTACAGGACCTGACTTGAGCACATTTTCTGCTCAAGGATTTGATGGGTGGAAGAGGTCACGGTGATGTGCCTGTTGTTCAGGAACCTTGAGATTGTGGAGCGTGGCCCAGGGCTGACCCCAGGGCCTGAGGACAGCCTCAGGTCTTTGTCTGATGCTGCTTTTCTTAATATAGAGAAAATTAAGAATAGAGAAAAACACAAAGAGTAAGATCATAAATCCCAGTGTATGTGTTTTGCCGAATTGACATGTTAACATTTTGTCACTTTTTCATCGTGGATGAAAATTTCACTGATTAAGTCAGAGTCTCCCTTGTCCTCGTGCCCAGTGCCCTCTGCTCAGGGACACACACCGTCATGAATTCCGTGTGAACCCCTCTTGTCTCTTGTTTTTGTTATGCGCACCAGTGATGACTCTATATGTGTTGTGTTTGTTGCATAATGAGGAATAGGTACCCGGTGTCATATTGGGTGTGTCTCTCGTAACTTTCCCCACTTGGCGTTATGTGTTTGAACATTGTTTTCTTTCATGTTATCCACCCATCCCTTCATCCCTTGATCCCTCCGTCTTTCCACCCCCCTTCCCTCCACTTACCCTTCCACCCATCCATCCATCCGTCCACCTGTCCATCTGTCCATCTGTCCACCATCCACCCACCATCCTTTGATATCACAGAAATACATGGATTGGGTCTTTGATCTCTACCTGGTGTGACCTGCTGTCTTTCATGGTATACACATGGATCACCTTTGGTGGGGTGAAGGGCATGGACTCTGGTGTTCTTTGTGGCCTCATTAATTGGTTGCTGGGGCCAACAAGAGCCTCCTTGCCCAGCCTCTGACTCCCCACTGCCTCCATTCCCTCTGGGACGTGGCAATGATAATCAGCTCCCCATCCTTGAGTGGAGTGGCTTAACAATTTTAATCAGCAAGTTGGTGAGTCACAAATTGCTTAAACAAGCGGGCAGGCTCGGGGGCCTCCAGTGAATGGCACTGGAGAGAGTCTGCCCTTGACCACAGTGGACCCTACTCACCTCACACAAAGGCTGAGAGGGGCTGTATTTTTATTTCTATCATTAAAAACCATGAAGACCCTACTTGAGTAGCATCAGTTTTGTGTCTTGGAAGGATTCTGTGCTGCATCTTCCGGTTAGGCGTTAGGTTAATGTTTTATATCTGAGAGAGGCTGGCTCAGCCCGCCAGGTGTCTGCGGCCCGTGTGCTCTCCTGCTTCGCTTCGCCTGATTCCCGCTTACATCTCTTCGAGAAAATAATGTTCACAGTAAGTGACCTTGATCTGGACTTACACCGCAGTCTGTGGAAGAGCTTTGTGAGTCCCGCACTGCGGCGAGAACCCTGCGGTTCCCAGCCCGCGCCTCTGCCCCTTGTGTCCCAGGCCCGTAATAATTTCCCAGAGGGTGGTGGCCCCGGCCTGGACCATCGGCGTTTAGTCTGCATCTGTCCAAGGGCGTGGCGCTCCTCCAGCACCTTCCCCGTGTGGTTGTGTTTCCATGACCCTCACGTCTGGCCTGACTCCTGACCCTCACTCGTTTGGCCTTTCTCTTCACAAACCCGCCCTCTGGCCAGCTACGGGCTCTTGGGACACAGATCGGTGCCACCTCCCTCACCGCCTGGTCGCTGCCACCCCCACTGGCCCCCTGCTCCCCTCTAACCATGTGTGGCCCCTGCCTGGCTTGTCTTCCTGATTCTTGCCTCCATTTGGGACAGGAGGGGACACAGAGTGGCCTGGCCGGTGGGTCTCCCCCGATCCCGGTCGGCCTCTCACAGCTGTGCAGCAGCCCGGGGAGGGGTCCTCTGGGCGTGGGGCGCTGATCCCGCCCTCCAGGACTCCTGAGCCATCCACGGGCACCTGGGCTCTGCTCCGTGTCTGCAGTCGGGACTGTTGAGTCGCTGCCCTTCACTCCACCCCGTCTGCTGTTCCTACACCGACCCGGCTGGCCAGCATCAGGTCCTCTGTTCACGGGGAACCTGAGCTAGCTCCCCTCCGAGAGGGCATGCATCACGGACCGCCCGAGCTGGTGCCTGCCATTCCCTGTCACCTTGGCGATGGCAGAGCACCATTCATTCACCCCCAGAAGTCACGGGTCTGTGCACAGCTTCCCACAGCATCCCGTGGCTGCTGTTGGGTTCTGGGGTTTGAAAAATGTTACTCTGATTGCAAAACGAATCCCCCCCACTCTGTCCTCTATTAGTGTTTAAACGTTCAGGAATGTCCCCTTGACCCCTGGGCAACAGCTTCTGCCGGTCAGGGTCACCTGGCCCTTCCCTATTTCCTTACAAATCCATTGTTTGAAGGGTCATGTGTTACCTGTGACAGTGTTTCAGTGTCTGCTGCTAGGGTCTTTGTCCGCAGCAAAAAGCAAGATTTCATCTGGACAATTACATGTGCAAACACCTTCATCATGGTTGAAGTCGCCCTTGATGCTGCCCGTGTTTTGGAGGTGTGCGTGCACTGTGGGATGGCTCTCCTTATCATGGGTCTTCTGAGATGCATTGTGAATGCGCTGATGACGACCTGGACCGTGACCGCAGAAGAAGTTCTAAATGTACAGTGCGTCTCTGCAAAGGCGTGACATGCTCAGAACTCGGGCTTCTTTCCGTGTAGCCTCAGCCCTTGCTGAATGCTGCTCATCAGCGTGCCCTGAGCGGGGATGTGTGTTCCCACTCACGTCTGTTTCCAGCTCTGCATCCTGAGCGGGTGATGCAGGGAACGTCCCTCCGCGCATTACCCGCAAAGGTGTTGGCAGCTGTCCCCTCCACCCCACTTCCCCTGCTTTTTCTGGCTGGAAGTCAGGAGCGAGGCGAATTAAGTCTCACCTGGGGAGCATGAATGGCCGATACACCGAGGTGGTGGACGTGTCCGTGATCCACGCCTGTGGTGCTGATTGGTTGCTCAGCCTTCACACAGCCCACTGTGACAATCATACGGTACTTACTGTTCTTTGGGGTTTTGTCTAGACGCTTCTCTACCTTTGTAAAAGCTTATAAAACCTTGTCATTGTCTCCGTTTACAGGGCCCAAAACGGATTTGGAAAGCAATTTACTCTCACATGTAAGATTCTTTTGCCACGTTGCTGGAAATCAGAAGAGCGTTGTCCAGCCTCTGCTCCAGCAGCCCAGCCACCCTGGCTCTGGCGGGCACAGGGTTCATGATCCTGCATGGATCACGTGAGGGGCCTGAAAGCACCGACTTGGCCCGCCACGGCCACATGGCCCTCAGTGTGCCACAGACGTGGCTGTGGCCACAGCATGATGGCTGGGTTGTCCCCCCATCCATGGTCCTGTGTTGATATCCTACCCTAGTATGTCTCAGGACGTGGCTATATTTGGAGGCGGGGTCTTTAAAGAGATGAAGGTAAAATGAATGAGGTCATAGGGTGGCCCGGATATCATAGGACTGGTGTCCTATCTCAGAGGAGGAGGAGGTCAGGACACAGACACGCACAGAGGGACGACCACATGAGGACACAGGGAGGGGACGGCGTCCACACGCCCAGGGGACAGGCTCCAGGGCAGCCAGGCCTGCCTACCCCGGGTCTCAGCCTTCCAGCCCCAGGCCCTGGAGAGAGGAAATATCTGTGGTTTAAGTGTCCCCAGTCTGCGATATTTTGCTATGACCCCTCAAAAAACTAGTAGCCACAGTGTTTGTGGCAGACCCAGGCTGGGCGTCTTCTGTCTCACGGCACCGTGTCTGGGTAATCCCAGTTCTTCGTCTCACATCTTGCAGAATAGCGATAGCTCACTGTGACCAAATAGGAGAGTCGGTTTTTCTCCCTTCTTGTAGATTTGAGTTTGACCACGAGCTGCACTGGCAGAAGGGCTGGGGTGCTGTGCAGGTTATCGCCATGGCCGACCTCAGCTCTCCCCTCCGCCTGGGTTGGTGTAGCTGCCCTGTCCGGATTTTTCCGTAATTAGATAGCATGTGCACAGTGCCCTCGTGATGGCAGCTCCCCGTCCTCACGGTGACCAGGACCAGACCTTACCTGCTGTTACCACTGGGTCACGTCACCCAGGAGTGTCCCATTCCTGGGACTCTGAGCTCAGTGTTGTTCAAGTTCGTCGGTAGCTGCCAAGCTTCAGGGGTGCTTATGCCAAGAAAAAGGTGTAAAGCCTGGTCCCCGCAAGCAGCTCATACCAGGAGAAGATAGGGGCTCTGATCAGCTGAGTGCCGGAGGGGTGCCAGGGGTGGCTGGGGGCATTGGGGGATGCGTCTGGAAGGTCGCGCAGATGGCTCACCTGGGCATGAAGGTGCCCCCCACCCCCCATGGTGGAGCAGGGCTGCCAGGTGCTGAGGGAGCTCCAGGAGGCTGACGCTGGCCTGCAGGGGTCCAGCCAGCTCCCCCACGTCGGCCTGCTGTGCACAGCACTGAATCAAGGCTGAGGGTGGCCACCAGCCCTCCTCTCACTGTTAGAGTCTGCAGCGCTCTGCCATGTCAGTGCCCCATCCTGTCCCTGAAGCAACCGGATGCCAGGATGCTGTGCTGCTTGTCAGGAGACGTGGGAGAGGCCGCTGTGATTTGGGTCTTGGAGGTACCGTTACATCCACTCACAAGGTTTCTGTGTCTTCAGCCTCCCAGATGGGTCTGGAGGTTCGGCATTTGGGGTGTAGCACCAGGAGGTCAATGAGCCACAGTCACAGGCTCTAACCTGTCCTACCTGCCCCTTAGGGAGATGACGAGAAATGTCCTAAGGCAGAAAACACACTGGGCCCATCCTCCCCCAGCAAGGAGTGCAGAGGGAGAAGCCGGGCCTGCAGTCCGGCCAGCAGGGGCTAGGGCAGCCTGATGGGCTTGGACTGTGCTCCGTGGGCAGTCAGACCAGCTCCCTGGGCCCAGCCTGTGGAGGGGGCCGAGGGAGCGAGTCCTGGGCCCTTTTGGGAAGTGTGAGTGCGATTTCAGTGGCAAACGAGGCAGAGGGGATGGTGGGCTGGAGGCACAAGTGCACAGGGTACACGCAGCTTGGCATTTCAGAGAATTCCAGAGAGTTGCCAGGGACTGGCTTGGCATTGCTGGAGTGTGTGTGTGTGTGTATGGGGCTACGGCAAGGGGTCGAGGGGAGGTACTGACAGGCAGGACTTGTCCTGAGAAGGAGGCAGGGCCAGACCACGCTCAGCCCTTCCCTGTGTCCCCTGCAGCAGGGCGCCGGCCCTGAGCCCCCGGCACCGGAGTTGTCATACGGAGCAGGGACCCAAGAGCCCGGCCTGGAGTGAAGCCATGTGGGTCTGAGAGGCACGTGAGCTCCATGCGGGGCTGCTGGAGTAACCCTGGTGGGGAGGGATGGGGGCCCTCAGGCAGTGGGTTGGGACACATGAGGACTCCAGCTATAGATTATTCTAGACTGAGCTAGAAGGTGCAGGACCAGGAGGAGTCAAGGGCATCTGGATCCTGGAATGGGAGGCGGTGCTGCCACTGAGATTGGAAGGGGGGCCCCGAGGGAAGCAGGCAGAGGTGGACGGGTGGGGGTCGGGCTGGGAGGGGCTGAGTTGTTAGATGGGGTGTCAGCGGCAAGCAGGCCACCCCGAGCGACTCCTTAGTTCAGTTCCCTGTGTGTTTACCTGCTCTGTGTACTCAAGCTTGTTAACCTTAAAATTAAAAGTTATTTTACCAGCAAAAACAGGTTTATTCGGAAACAGCAGAGAATTGCAATCTGGGACACGTGAGCTACAGGAGAGCCGTGGGCAAGTCTGGAGAACCAAGGAGAGGGGCGCCCTTCTGCAGAGGAAGGGGCTGAGGTGGGAGGGGCTGTTTCCCAGCAAAAAGTCTGCTGGAGGAAACTGGGGGTCCCACGCGTCGTGGCTTCTCATTGGCTGGGCCTCCTGCTGGGTGGTGAGACGTCAGATCCCCGTGGTGTCCGTCCTGTCTGGCGGCGTCTGAGGTTTGCAAGGAGTGGTGGGCACGAGAGCTGCTCCTGCAGGCCTCCCGACCCCCGTGAGGTTCCCCTTAACCAGTTTTCACAGGTTCAAGGGCAGCACGTTCCCTCTATTGAACAACCACAAGAGTGTCAGGCTGAGGACCTGGTCCCAAGTTTGTGTTTATTTATTCTCGTGAATTCAAAGGGGAAAGTCTTTGTTTGCAGTGCCCTGCTGTTCCTCCAAAGGTTTTCTTCTTTGCATCTCTCCCCCTCCCCACAAGCCCAGCCCTTAGGCCGAAGGATCCAAGCTCATGCCTCAGACGCAGCCGTGGCCAGCCTCCGCCCCGCGGGCACCCCAGAGGCTACACCTTTACCTCTTCATAAAAAGTTATTGAGACTATCCCATATTGGAGATAAAACAGTTTCTCCCTTGTAATTAGCAACGACAACACTGGGATAAACTGACAAATAATCGGAACATCTCAACAAAGGCTGTATCTCCCTGACGGTGGAACTGAACACAAATGTGTCTTCTGTTTTGTCAGCCAGTGTCAAATGTTTTATAACTTCCTGCACTGCAGGCGGCCATGTGTGCAGAGAGGAAGTGGTGTGTCAGTGACACAGCAGGGACCTGGGAGCCGGGCCCACCTGGGCTCAGACGGAACCTCCACCTCTTCTAGACGCGTGGTCTTGGGGAACTTACTTGAGTCTCTGAGGCTGTTTATTCATCTGCATATGGCAATAATAATGATGATGATTTATAATTATTTTATCATGAGTATATCATAGTAATATAATACTACTACTACAAATGTCCACTCATGGTTGTGGTGAAGGTAAACACCATTAGCTCAGTCTCTGGCATGTTAGGATTCTAAATGTTAACCACAAACACGCCACCATCACCACCACCGCCATCTCTCGCTGGGCCCTGAGATCCTTAGGGGGCGAGATCCCTGTCTCGGTCGTGTCCCCGCCCTTCTGGGCCCTGTGGTGACGCAGCGAAGGTCAGGACCTTCCTGCTGAAGGTGGACAGCAGGCAGACGGGCAGCGTCTCCTCAGGCAGCCCTAGGTGGGAGGGCCGGGCCCTGGGATTCCCGGCGGCCTGTCTGCACCCCTCCCCGTGCTTGAGAGCCTCCTCAGCCCCGGAGGGCACCAGGGACAGGTAGGCCGCAGGGCGGCCGCGGGAACTGCCCAGGATTCCCCAGGCGGGCCTCACGGCGTCAGGCTGCACACCAGGAGCACTGGGACGGGGCGGCCCTTACACAGCCGCTGTCCAGGGCTCCATGGCCCCCTTCCCCCGCCCCCAGATGCCCCTGCCGTTTCCTGTGCTCAGCCCTCTCCCTGAAATCCTACCCGAAACACTCACGCTCCTTTCCATTCCTGGGCTCTGCCCATGGTGTGTGTGGCTTCCCACAGGGCTATTCGAGCGTTTATCTTTGCCTTTTCCATAGCGATCGAAGCTGAGTCTGTCGCCACGAGCCACAGGGCCTGTGGCTGCCTTGTCACGGATCTCGTGCACCGGCCGTAACTCACTCATTCGTCCAGCAAGGGTGGTCACCTGTGCCGGGTGAGGACTGTCCTTGCAGCCGGGGTGGCTGGAAGGGGTGCTTGGTGAGCAAGGGCGCACTTCAGTGGGGGGTCAGTGAGGGGTGGGTGTAGCCAAATCTGCCCAGTGTCTTCTGAACGGGTTGCACCAGGGCCTGCCTTGAGCTGGTGTGAACACGTAGGCAGCACCCATCAGGTGTGAAAGGAAAAGACAGCATGGGGTGTGGTGCTCTGCGCCCTGAGCTATTGTCTGGGGACGAGAGCGGTGGGTGCTTTGCACAGGTGTTAGTTACTGGGGCCGCTGTAACCAGGCCCACAGTCTGGGTGGCTTAGTAAATTAATAAATTGAATAAACTTACTGCCTCCCAGTCTGGAGGCTGCGAGTTCAAGATCAAGGTGTCGGCAGGGTGAGCCAAGGGCGAAACTGGTCCAGGCCTCTCCCTGGCTTCTGGGGCTTTGCTGGCCATCTGTGGGGCCCCTTGGCTTGTGGAAACATCACCCCGATCTCTGCCTCCGCCTTCACACGGCCTTCCTGTGTGTGAGCTGGGGGCCAGATTTCCCTTTTCTGTAATGACATAGTCCTCTTGAGCTGGGGGCCACCCTGCTCCACTGCGACCTCATCTTAGCCTGATCACACCTGCCCACACACAGTTTCCAGACCAGCCACATTCCCAGGGAAGGGGAAGGACTTCAGCATCTTTGGGGGACACACTCAGCCCGTAGTGGCGCCCTGTCCTTCTGATCCTTGTGGCAGCCCTGCCAGCTCTGCAGCCCCCTGACTCCATCACAGAGACAAGGCCACGGGGTTGGCAGCTCAGCCTGGGACCGTAAGGTCAGCGTAGGCAGCCGGGCTGCAGACCCGAGGCTTTCTGACCTGAGCTGCCGCTCCTTGAGGTCTCTCGGGGAGCCTCTGGGGCAGGACATTTATTCATTTTGCAGGGCTGGGTGCGCATGACAAAGGCGGCCTCCCTGGCCCACCGTGGAGTGGCAGCAGACACATCTCTGTGGTCACCTGCAGTGCCGCCCGGGTCCCCTGGGCAGTGATTCCCAGCCTTGGCCCACCCAGCATGCACCTGCTGGCGGGTCTCACCTGCCGGATCCAGTGTGGGAGCTCCGGCCTGCCGCGGGTGTGGATGTCTAAGGGAACTGGAGTCTCTGTTTTGGAACTAGGGGGCCTACAACAATCCCCCAAACAGGAATCGCCGAGTCATCTGCAGCCCCATGGGGTCACGTGATAGAGCTTGTCCATATTTCCAGTTTCCACCTTCTAATTCAGCCGAGGATGGGCCAGGGGTGCCAGGGGTGCGGCTGAAGTCACTGGCGTGTCGCTGAGGTGAATAGCCAGCCCCGCCCAGCCTCGTAGCCCCTTGCGGAGCTCTGAGCGTTACCTCGAGTTCGGCCTTTGACATTGGAGAGGGACGGACAGAGTGCTCATGACCCCGGGTCGGGTGTCCTGGGCGGTGGGATTCTGGGCTGCCTGCTGAAACGGCCTCATTGTCAGCACTACTGGGTGAGGAGGAGCCTACCCGAGACCCGTGGCTCAGGGGGCCTCTAATCCTTGGGTGCTCGGAACCCCGTGCAGAGAGCTGGGTCCAGCCTCATCTTCAGTCAGACCTCGTTCTTTCTGAATGCTTTTACAGTGATACGGCAAATTCCTGAGCCCCTGCTGGTGGCTATATGGAATGCTGATGGCAGTATTGAATTTTAATTCAATAAAAATGAGATGTCACAGTTAGAAGGGGAGTTGGCCTGGCCCTTGTTTGTCCCGGCTTGTCAGTGAGTCTCCGAGAAGGGCACTGGGAGTGCGGCCAAGCTGCGCCATTTGATTCTTGGAGGCGCCGTTCTGTTTCAGAACAGTGTTCTTGATTGCTTTGCAGGCACTGTCTACACCGTGCAGCTTTTAAAAAATGAGCTCTCATGGCTTCTGATACGATTTCTAAATCAAAGCACTTTTCATCAGTGCCTGCCTTTGTGGTCCGGGAGGGTGGTGTCTGTGCTTCGCTGTTGGGTTCGGAGCCAGAGTGGGCGGCACATAGGCGCCGGGCCATGGGCTTTCCCAATGGGGAGGTTGGGGGCAGAGATGCCCGCTGTGTCTGGGACGCGAAAGAGCAGTGGATGTCAGATTTAAGTCATGCTATGGTTTGCTCAAGCCATGGTCCTCAAAGTGTGTTCCCCTGACCAAGTGGAACAGCGTCACCTGGAAACTTGTGAGAAATGCAGGTTCTGGGGCCTGAACCTGTTGGCGGAGGAGGGGGCCAGGTTTTAGGGAGTACTGAAGGTGGAGAAGCTCCATACACATGAGGGAACCTCCACGGCAATAGGCGGTATCGATTACGGGAAATGCACGCCACGGCCAGGGGAGAGTTGGGTCACTAGTTAGTGCGTCCAGGCCACAGACCGGCCGCTCAACCGTAGCTTCTCACCTTTTGCATTCACAGTGTCTCCCTCCCAGTGACTCAGGTCTTAACGTTTCACGCGGAAGAGCCAGGGGCCTGCAGCTCAGACACTGTTAGGATGCAGGGGCGACAGCGTGGCCTCTGCCCCGTGCTGCCCCCCACACCCCCCGGCCTTCCGCACCTAATCAGACGGCTTTCCTTCCCCACAGAAATGCATTCGGTTTAACCCAGAAGCCACTGTGTGGATTGCGAAGCAGCGGATTCTGTGCTCGCTGAACCAGAGCCTGCGGGACGCCCTGAACTACGGGCTGTTCCAGCCGGCCAGCGGCGGGCGCGACGGCAAGTTCCTGGACGAGGAGCGGCTGCTGCGGGAGTACCCGCAGCCTGTGGGCAAGGGCGTGCCCTCCCTGGAGGTACGCACTGCACCCGCGGTGGAGCGGCACCTTCTCCAAACTCCAGATTAGGTTGAACTGGGGGGGTGAGCCCCAGATTTAAGAGTCAGTTTGGGGTCTTGAGGGTGCACCTAATTTTGTGAATTACAGATGGTTGTGCGATTTTAATCCATTTGTTTCTGACGGCAGAGTGGATGAGTGTGTTAGGGCAGAATCTTGATATGAGGGAACCACGGCTCTCTGTCAGGCTCAGGAGCAGGTCCTGTGAGTCGTGGGGTGCAGACCTACAGTCGGGTGCCTCTCTGAGTCAGCCTTCCTGCCGCTGGGCATACGGTGGGCCGGGCGCCATCTGGCTGCAATCAGCTTCCCCTCTGCTTCTTGCAGGAATGACCCCGGGAGTGACTAAGCTTTGAGCTGCTATAGCCAACCTGCTGTCGGGCCTGCCTTGTGCACGGGTTGATGCGCATGCACGTCAGGCAGCCTAGCACATTCCCACAGGAAGTGAGCCCGGTCCTGCCTCTCTGACGCCCGGCAGGCTGCTCCTGAGTGTGTGTACCACAGTTCCACATGAAGTGTCAGGACAGGCACACAAGTAGCTGGAAATGTCATTTCTACCTTGTACAACACGGCGATGTGTTGCTACCTGATCGTATTCATTCCAGCGAGGTCTCGTGGCAGGAGGCTGAGTGTGGAATTGTACTGGCGTTGGAGCCACTGGCGTGGGTTCCGCAATATTCTCAGCAGCTGGAGGGCACTCTGAAGCCAGGTGGCATGGACAAACCTCGTCTGCCCATATCTAGGTCCGGTAGCGACTCGGAGGCTGTGGTTATAGGTCCCCATTTAGGTGGAACGTGTCCGGCCAGGGGAACATGGGAGCCACGTGGCAGCTGTGTGGTTCACTGGTCCGGCCTCAGTTGGCTCATCTGTAAAATGGGTATCCATTGAAAAATCTCTTGCTGGGAGCCTAAGTACCAGTCCCTTTCTAGGCATGTCTCACATGCATGAGTCAAAGTTCTGTCTAACAGCGCTTACACTCCAGTGGGACAGTAAATAACCAGTTCATTTCAGGGACTGGTAATTTCTATAGTAACAGTGAAATGGGGCAGGAGACCAGAAGTCCTGAGAACAGCCCATCCCTTACCCCTGAGAACCGAACAAGGGCAGACATGGGAAAGGACAGGGCTGTGCTGTGGCATTTAGAGCAGTGGGTGGGCGTGTCCTCCTCCCTGTGCCTTTCCAAGGACTCACAGGAGCTGAGGGGAGAGGTTTCCCGTCCTATGTCCCTGTGCCCATCGCCCCTTGTGGACATGTGGGCTGCGGTGTCAGACACCCTTGGTCTCATTCTTGGTAGCTATGTGACCTTGAGTGCACCACCCAGCCTCTCTGGGCCCAAATGGCCAGCTTGGAAATTGGGCAAACATTAGTACCACCTTCTTGGGTGGCTGTGAGGCTCAAACGAGATATTTCACAGAACAGGACTCTCAGTGTAAGGCCTGGGGGTTGGCAAGCACCCCGAGTTGGTGCTGTCATCTGCTCTCTTTGGCAAGAGAGAGCTGTTTGTATTTACATTCATCCCCTTGGGCCACCGTCCTGCCAGGCGACCCACCGTGCGGGAAGGGCCTGGAGGGGGACACCTTAGGGGAAGGCAAGGATCTGAGCTCCTTGCCTTGGATAATTTGAGTAAAATATTGTTGACTTCTTAGGAAACACTGACAAACTAGCAGGAAAGGAGTTTGTGGTTCTGAGCCACATTCCTCTGGAGCAGGGGCGGTGAATGTGTATGGCTCTGGAGAGTCTGCTCCTCAGTACGTCCCTCCTGCCTGGACATGTCCTCAGTCCTGGGGTACTTTTTTTATGACCAGTAAAAGTGCCCACTGACCTGAATTCCTGCAAACTTGTCAAGTTAGTGACAAGTCACACCGTCTGTTACGCCCCTGCTGTCCCCCTCTGGCTTCTGAAGTCACAGAGGTGTGGTGAGGCCAGGAGAGTTTCATCCTGGTCCTGGGGTGTGGGGCATGCGGAACGAACTGCCCTGGTGGGCTCTGGGGTCGGGGCGGAGGCCCTGGAGCAGGCCTGGATCTCCGCCTGCCGGTTCAGTTCGGGAAGGCGGACCTGCAGTTTGAGATCAGCACACGTCAGCCAGAAACTGTGCACAGCTGGAGCCAGGAGTAGAACTCTGATTTCACAACGAGTTTATTTTGGCACTTAAAAAAAAAAAAATCACCTTTTGGTCTGTGTGACAAAGCAATCTGGCCGGTTTGCAGCTCTCTTTGCAGCAACGGGGAAGGAGGATAAGGCTGTGGCTTTGGGAACTTTATATGGGATTAGACGCTCGGTTTCGGGATTAGCTCTCCCACTGCCCTGCACCTCCGTTTCACAAAGGGTGTTTTCACTCGTGGGCTTGTTTAAATTCCTTGGGGTACAACGCAGTCAGGTGAGGGGGGAGGAGGGGTGAAGCAGCACTCGTCCAGCCCCGGCACTGTGCCAGGGAGCTTGCATCCAGTCCCTGGGCCACCCTGGGAGTTCTGTGCTGTTATCTCCCCGCCGCAGATAAGGAGACAGGGTCTGAGATGGGGAAAACGGCGAGCACGGAAACCTCAGCTCAGGATCCTCGTGACTGTCGGCATCCCTCCCAAGCCTGGTGTAGTGTCTGCAGCACAGTTTGCTGCAAAGGGGTCCGGGCCCTGGGGGAGGCACCAGAGAAGGGTGCCGGGATGGTGCAGCAGACAAACCGGGGCATTCTCGGGCACAGCTGCTGCATGGGGACAGGACGCACTCGGTTCCTACTGTGTTCTTCAGCTCAAAGGAGGCACTGCCGTCTGGGGGAAGGAATTGCAGCTCCGAAGCCCCAGGCAGAGGCTGCAGGTGTAAGAGGAGGCGGCTTCCCGGGGCCGGGGCTTGTACACATGGACTAGGTCACAGAGTCCCGCCGCTTGAAGCCGTGCCCTGGTGTATTGGCAGTGCCGCACTAATGGTGGTCAGACAGTGGTCACTAATAACGCGGAGGACAGGTGGGCACTGCAGACGGCTGCTCCTCTACCCCAGGACCTTGACCCTTCCGTCCCTTTGAGTTGCTCTTGTCAGGGCTTTTGAACTAGATCGCTGCAGAATTCCTCTTCCATGTCGTGGGCTCCACGGCTCAAATGCCAGTAGTTTATTTAACACCCGGAGGGTTTGCTCTGGAGCCCTACCTGTGGTGAGATAGTCAAAGCCAAGGTTGGTTTTCCCCTTGAACAGCTATGTGCTATATTAACCCTTCTTTTTCCTGTTTCTGCATCTGTGCCAGTTTCGATACAAGAAGCGGGTGTATAAACAATCCAGTCTGGACGAGAAACAGTTGGCCAAGCTGCACACAAAGGTAAGTGGGCTCGGCTGTCACTCACGCTCTTTTATTTTGCGTTATCTTTGGGGATCGGGAGCTCTTTCGGCAGAGGGCTCCTTCTCCTGTGAGTTGGTGCTGAGGCACCTGCTGCATACCTGTCACGAGAGGCAGGGCAGGATGTGCAGGTGGCCTGGGTTTGCTGGGCTGCCCAGGGGGTGGTGGGGTTGCTCCGTGAACCCCAGGGGAGGAGGCTTCAGGCTGGGGAGCAGACCCCACTGGGTGGTCCAGAAGAGCTCCTCAAAGACAGGGCCCTCCTGTTACCACCATCACCTCATCCTGGGTAATGAAAACACATTAGACGACAACTTGTAAATGAAAAACTATCCGTGTGGAACCTGCTGTATGCTCTCCTCTTCCTGGTGTTCCTGGGAGGGGGGGTAACTCTTGACTTTGAGTTGTCACTGCTGAAATACAAGACAGCGTGGGGGTGGTTTTCCTCTGCCGTCCCTCAAGTACAGAGCCGATTAAGAGCTGTGTACATAAACCGCACAGAGGGAAGACACGCAGGCGGGCAGCCGGGCCGTGAGCCTGGTAGGGCAGAGTGCCCTGGGCTATGTTCCACAGAGCGCTCAGCCCCTGGCTGCACACACAGCAGGCACTCCTGCCCAGGGTGTCTGGTGTCTGTGCAGCCAGGCCAGTATGCCGTGGGTGCACCTGCTCTTTCTCAGCATACTGTGGGTGTCCAGGGGGAGCTGGGGCCCAAGTGTGTGGTGGGGACCTCACTTAATGCCAGAGGGACGCTCTCCCCAGCCATCCTGAGAGCACAGCTGAAGCCAGGGTTGGGACGCTGCCTGGATGCCTTCCCTTAGCCCAATGCTGCCCAGGGCAGCTCTCCGAGCTCTGAGCTCACAGAGGGCATTCTTGGCCAGCAGGGACCCTTTGATTTTGCTTTGTCCCCTGTTTGTATCAGGATAGATGCCTGGATTTCTGTTGTGCTCCCGGGATGCACATTTTTTTGCATTTATTGTTACTCATTTTTGTGCTCAGAGTGTCTGGGTGCAGCTGGTGGCTGCCCTTTGCTGGGCTCGGCTCTCCGGCGTGTCCCACTGCCCTTTGAGTGCTGACGAGGTTCTGACACAAGACGCTGGGGCCCCTCCTGCACCGTCCCTGTCCAGCCCTCGAATCTGCCTGGATGGAGGTGTTCAGACCCCACGATCTGGGCACTTCTGGTTTTTTTTTATTACCTCTGTTGTGTAGTTAAAAATGTGTGTGTGAATTTAAAAAAAATGTCAATTACTAAATAGAAATGAAAGTGTTAAGTGGAACTAAGTGTATCTTGTATCTGTGCATTTGCTAATTTTTAGCCCCAGAATGTCTGGAAGGCATTTGGATGGAGATCTGCCCTCCAGAGGGCTGAAGGCTTCAGTCTGGAAGCCGCCGTTGCTCCCTGTCCTGTGTGTTTGGGGAGAGGTGTGGAGTAGGGATGGAGAGTGAGGGAGTGGCCGGTTAGATTCATCAGGTGAAGGCGTCGGATCCCGGGACAGTGATCAGAGAGCCCAGGCTGTCCGCTTGATGGACAGGAAGTCATACATCTTCTTACAGATGAACCTGGGCAGAGCTGGGGAAGTGTCCCCGCACCGAGGTCGACTCTCTGATCCTTTTCGTCTCATGGGAGCACATGTCTCCCTTCAGCTGGAGTCACCTGGTGGCCGGGCGCCCCGTTCCTGCCCACGTGGGCGTGGGGTTAACCAAAGAGTGGATTAACCTGAGTGAGCGGCTGCCCTGTTTGACCTCCACCGCTGCTGCCCCCTAGAGATTAGAAAACATCAGTACCAGTCCTTGGACATCACTGGCCAGACTGTCGGGGGTGGATTCTGGAAACTGGTTTTTCAGCGCAGTTCCATGTGGCCTCCTTCAAAACAGGGATGTCCATGGCCTTCAGCAAGGACGGTGGGCAGTGAGCGGTTTCTGAGATCCACCCAGGACAGGATGACTGCGCCCACTGCGTGCGGACTCTGCTCGGCCCTGGGCCTCCAGGTGCTTGGTGCGCCGTGGGGTGGACAGAGGCCCCGTGGAGGCTCAGCTCCCTCTCGGTGGAGGAGGCCGGTCTGCGCTCTGTGAGGCCCCTTCTTGCGGCTGCCAGACGTTTCTCGTGAAGACATTTCTGTTTCATCATTTTTTTGCAGACCAATCTGAAGAAATGCATGGATCACATACAGCGCTGCTCAGTGGAGAAGATCGTGAAGATGCTGGAGCGAGGCTTGGACCCGAACTTCCACGACCTGGAGACGGGAGGTAGGGGCCGGGCAGAGGGCACGCTGCGCAAGTGCGGGTTAGTTGGAGAAAGTGCGGTTCTGTTACTCACGTCACGCGCATGCGCATATGCAGCACTGAAGCCTTACCTGGTCTTTAGAAGCACTTTCTCGCTCCCCTGGGAGCTCTGAATGAAAAAGGGTGGAGCCCGTGCGCCCCCGCGGTGCCCCTCACGGCCAGCGTGTGCCAAGTAAATAAATGAACAATGACCGGGATGAAGGAAGGGACGGCCGCGCGCGGGGCTCTGTGCCCGCCTCGGGAGACACGCAGACGCGCTGTGTTCTTGCGCCCTCTGCTGGAAGCTGACTTCCGCCTGCGTGTGGGCCTCTGGTCGTTCGTGGGACAAAATGACACGGTTCTGTCTCAGCACTTCTGACATTTGGGGCTGGACATTTCTTTTTTTTAACTCCACGATTCTGCACAAGCATTAACTTCTATTTAATCTTATCTTTTGCCTTTTTCCCTCAGTTTTATTGAGATATGACGGATGACATTGCATTAGTTTCAGTTTCACGAATTGACTTGATACAGTATCTTTTTGTAAATGATCATCACAGTAAGCGTAGGTACCACCCACCACCACGCTTAGTTGCAAACCTTATTTTCTTGTAATGAGAACTTTCATGATCTATGGTTTTTAGTGGCTTTCAAATTTGCACCACAGTGTTGTTAACTATAGTCGGCATGCTGTGCATGACTTCCCTAGGACTCATTTATCTTACAGTAACCAGAAATGTATACCTTTTGGCCCCTGTGCCCCCTCCCCTGCCTCTGGCAACTACCACCCCATTTCTGTGCACTAGGCAGGAGGCTGAGCGCACGTCGGGGAATGTGCTGGAGGCCTGGCTGAACATGAGTGGGGAGCCAGCCCAGGTGGGGGCTCTGTGAGTTAGGGGAGTGGGGTCTGTGTGCAGAATGCCTCGCCACAGGCCCGGGCAGTCCCAGTCGGGTGGTGTGGCACAGAGGCCCGGGGGTCCCCTGCCGGTGGGGACATCTAGCAGGGGAGGAGCAGCGTGGTGCCTGCAGGGGCCCTGACATTGCAAGGTCAGGGAGTGGTGGGTGGTGATGGGCTCTGCTGCGTGTCAGGGCAGAGCGGACAGCTGCAGGGGTGCTCTTCTGGAAGCAGGTGGGACAGATGTGGGGTAGGTGGGGCAGATGAAAGCAGCGGGTGGAGGATGTTCAGCTGAGCTGACGGGGAGCAAAAGGTTCGGGTGCTGGGGGTGGGGTGGGCAGGCAGTGAGCCTGCATGGCTGTGCCTCTGGCGCCACGCTGAGCTGCTCTTCTTCTGTCTTGTCACCCAGACTGGCTCCCTGCCCACGAGGGCTGGGTCCCCTCTGCCCGTCCTGTGACATAGCTCCCAGTACTTAAGCTCTACCTGTGAATGGACCAGTGGACTCCCAGGCACGTCCTTGAGCCCTCAGCCAGGCCTGGGTGTTATGGGTCCCTGACCTGGATTCTCTCCTTCGGCCCTGGGCCTGGCCCACTCCGTGGCTGTTTCTGGATGGTTCCCGGGGCCCAGGCCCACCTGTCTCGCCTGCCCAGGCCGGCTGTAGGAGGAGGTTGGCGTGTTCACTGCGGGCTGCGCTTCTTGTTCTAGTCGGTTCCTTCCCTCCCCGGGCCAGTGCCTCTGCCACTTCCTCCCCAGAGCCGGTGTCTTCTGGATTCTATGGGTTTGAAATGCCTGTTATTCTAGGGCAAAACCCTAACTTTTCTTCTAAATACCTAGCATAGACCCCGAATATTTCAGAATGGAGGTCCACGGCCATTTCTCTTGGCCGTGCCTGGAGTTAAACATCATCAGACAAACAGAGAAGAATCAGAACCCCGGTGGCCCCTCGGATCCACACAAAGCAGCTCTGACAAAGAGTCCAGTGTGGGGCAGGTGGCCCAGCGCTACAGGGAAGGCTGAGACCAGCGGGCCCGGGAGAGAGGGCACCTGCCACCCGGGCATGGGGGCTCTGCGGGGCTTTGTCCACGTCACTGCATTGTGCTTTAGTTGGGGCTTTTTGGGGTTTTTGGCCTGGACAGGTGAATTAGAAATTATTTATTTTCAATTTGAACGTTTAAAACAATTATTGAACAGTTCCCATGGTGGTTGCCAAATGGCAGTTTTCTACATCACATTGCTTCTCCTCACAGTTTATGTTCCTCTATAAGGCAGAGCTTTCCCTTTATGGCACCCCCCCCACCCCCCAGTTTTTGGAATTGGTAAACTCTTTTAGTTAGAGCAGTTTCAGGTTTACAGAAAATTAAGCAGAAGAACAGGAAGCTCACAAACCTCCCCCCACCCTGCTACCAGTTTCCTCCTTAAAAGGAATTCTTGAGCCAAGTATTCCTAACTGGAGTCCACAGCTCCCCCAGGCTCACTCTGGGTGGTGTCACTCTGTGGGTCTGGACAGATGCATCATGTCCTGTGCTCCCCATGTAGTCTTGTCACTGCCCTACAAACCCTCCGTGCGCCGCTGTCCGTCCCCTCCCCCAGCCCCTGGCCACCACGATCCATCACTGTCTCCACAGCTTTGCCTTTTCCAGAATGTCCTGGGGTTGGGATCACACAGTGTGTGGCCCTTCCAGTCTGGCTCCATCCACTTTGTCCTGTGACCAATGGTCCCTCCGTATCTCTTGGCCCGATGGCACGTTTCTCCTTAGTGCCGAATGACACCCATTGTGGGACTGGCCCACAGTCCGTCCGTCACCTGTGAAGGACACCTTGGTTGCTTCCAGGTTTGGGCTGTTACGGATAAATCTGCTGTAAACATCCAGGCATGGACTAAGTGATCAAACATGGTGGGTTTTTTTTTTTCTCTTTTAAGGCAAAACTAGAATGTTGACAGCAGGACAGAAGAGAAGGGACGCGTCCAGACAGGTCTGACCAGAGGCCAGTGCAGCCCCAGGTCTGCTGCCAGCCACACGGTCTCACGCTCGCTCATCCCAGCTCCCGGCTTGGGAATTTTCACTCAAGTCCGCAGACTGGGAGAGAAGAAGCCGCGCTGATGGGGGCTGGGAGTGCGGGGACCGAGGGCGATGCGTGAAAGGAGGAAGCCCACAGGGGGCGGAGGTTCTGCCCACCAGCCAGCTGTGGGTGATTCCCGGACAGCGGCTGGGTGCAGAGTGAGTGTGAGGGAGAAAACTGCATCGGCACAGGCTCTGCGAGAGGCCCGCGCAGGCGCCGTCCTGAGGATGGCACCCGTCTGCACCCGCCTGTGTCCAAGGTAGTGTGTCGGGGGCCGCATCACACTCCCGCCTCAGACAAGCACGCTGAGCCCCTGGCAACACATATGAAACCACAGTCCATGTGGGATGGTGACCCTGAGAGGTGAGCCCTGCCGAGTTGCAGCCCTGGGAGCTGGCCTCGGGGACCCTGGGGAGACCACATTTCACCCCACGTGTCCGAGGCTACCTGTGCGAAGCGTGGTTGAATGAACCCCGCTGAACCCGTTTCTTCATCTCCTCGGCCGGATGACAGTACCTCCCGAGAGGGAGCGTCGGAGTGCCAGAGGGGCAGCGTGTATGGCGGGTTTCAGGTGTGGAGTGCCATCCATGGTAGGGCCTCTGGAAAGTTATGCCATCTGGCACCACAGGGGCACAAGAGGTGTTCCTCCCCTTGTATTGGGCCCAGAGGGCAAATGGGCCGGGCTCTGGGACACCGCCTCCAGGCAGCAGGCAGCAGACTGACTCGTCCTGATTCCCCAGGAGAGCCTGATTGTCGCACCGGAAGTCCCACGTCCAGAAAGCCCCTGGTCTCAGGTGAGCTGGCATGGTCCGTCAGCCTAGAAGTGACCAGGGCACTGGGTAATTATAGCTGCAGTTACATGAGGCCTGCTGGGGCCCGGCGACGTGTCAAGGGCGTGAGGAGCCTCCGGCCTCTCAGTCCTCACGCATTCCACGAAGCAGCCCCCTTTGTGGGGCGGGCGTCCGTGGAGGAGCCGGTGGCCCTGAGAGCGGAGGGCGGTCGCCAGGGCACCGGCGAGGCAGGAGGCAGGGCCTGCGGGCTGGCTGGCTCCTGGACCCCAGGGTCCGTGCTCCCCCCACCCACCCAGGTGGACAGGAGTTGGGGCTGTGGGTGGGCTCTCTCTGCGCATGCCCATCTGGGCGGGCACTGGCTTGGGCAGAGTCCAGGACTAGAGGGCCTGTGGCCACTGAGCAGGTGTAGCTCCTGATCCTGGGATGGGCTCTCGGCTGCAGCACCAGGTGGTCCAGGTGGGACTGGGGCTCACGTCCCCTTTTATTCCACCTTGCTGTGCTGTCATCCTCAATGGCTCTGATAGTGTAGGACCTTTTCGTGTGTTTTAGTGGCTCCACACCAAGTTTGGTGACTTCTTCAAAGCCACCCCTCATGGAGCAGGATTTGACTGAAAAGCAGATGCCTTTACCTGCCATGCGGAGAGTTGAAAGCAGCCGGCTTCCGAGTGCAGGAAACACGATGCTCAGACCTGACCGTGTCCCTGCACCGCATGGTTCTCAGGCGCTGCTGGGCTGCGTGCAGGGGCCTGAGTGGAGGAAACAGCCCTTCCAGATTGAGGGATGCACCAAAGAGAATTAAATCCCAGTGGAATGACCTGCCAGTTAAAACAGAGCAGCCTCTATGATTGCACCTGACTGTCTGGTACCTGTTCTAATGGAAATTTATTTAGTGACACTCAAAGCAGTATAGAGAAATAAAGGCTCGCCCACCAGGGCCTCTGGGCTGGTCCCTGCTTTGGCTGGAGGTTTTGAGATGAGACGAATGGTGTTTTGAGCCCCAGGAAGGAAACATGAGTGGAAATTAGCACACTGTGTTTATTTCACACTGTGTTCTCGAACTTGGAGGTGACCCTGTCACCACAAGGCAGGGGTATTTGTGAAGCTGGAAATGTCTTTCAAACCGTGAAATGTCTTGAGGGATAAAATACAGAAATTTTCATTGAGTGGATTTCACAGAAGATGTGTCTGGACCCCATTTGTGAGATGTAATTACTAAATTAGTTTCCAGGGCAGCAGAAACTCCTCAGCTTGTTGCCGGTGCTGTTGGTCATCTGTGCCACGATGGGTCAGGTTCCGCCACATGTCACTGCAGCCCAGCTCCAGGGAGCGCCTTCCCTGCCCCCATGTGGCACAGTTAGAAGGTTTTGTGGACACTCCAGATCCCTGGGCACCGAGCAGGGCTTCCTCTGTGCTCTGGCTATGAGAAGAATAGGGCTTGTTTTGTGCATGAGGACAGATGGTCCGTATCTGGTGCCTCGTGGTAGATTCCTAATGAATCCCGGTGAGACATTCTACAGAAACGATAGCAGCAGGGAATGGGTGGTGATTTGAGGGGATGTGATTCTGGGACCCTGTACACGTTGGTCTGCAGAGAGTCAGGGCCGCACGAGTTACCCAATGTGAAGAGGTCACCTTGAAGACTGCAGGGTCTACACCTCCCTGCCCCTACATCTGGCTGCCTTAGGCTTGTCGGGCACAGTCCCTGGTACAAATAGACTTGTTTGTGCACGAGGGCTCCAGTGGGACATCCGGTCGCAGAATTCTTCACCCATGTGCCCACCACGTGTAAGGACGGATTCCAGGGACATGGGGTAGGACAAGGTGCCGCATGTTCAGGAACGGAGGAGCCACGTTGTGAGGGGTGTGGATGCGGGGACGGGGGCTGGAGTGAGCCTTTGGGACGTCCGCCAGAGCGGGCCAGGGGAGAGGCCAGTCTGAGACCTCCTTACGGTGACCCGTGTCATGCACACAGCCCTGGGCAAAGGGTCTGTGTCTCCTTGGCAGCCGCGTGGTGATAGCCAGACACAACATTTCCACGTTAACCATAACCTGTAGTGTGAGCCCTGAGCCTGTTTTTTTGATACATTAAAAAAACAAAAACAGCAGTTTTCAATCTGCAGAATTATTATCAAGATAGTAACAAATGCCCCCATACCCCAAACCCACTTCCCCATCACTACCATCTTACACGAGTAGGGAGCATTTTTATAATTAACAAACTGGTATTAATATTAATAAAGCCCATCCTCACTTCTGATTTCATTAGTAGTTACTTAAAGTCCTTTGGTTCCAGGATCCCTGGTGACAAGTATCATGTCTCCAGAGGCCCCTCTGGGCTGTGATGGTTTCTGGGGCTTCCCCGCTTTGCTGGCCCTGGCAGTGGTGAGGGGCACCCCTCTGGGGGTTTTTCTGATGTTCAGTCACACACTTAGCCTGGTGTGTGTGCCCGGGAGGACGACACAGGAGCCTGCTCCTCCTGTCGCACTAGAGTCCCACTACCTACACAGCCTCTCCCTGTGACATCAGCCATGCTCACCTGGTGCAAGTATGCTTGCCAGGTGTCTCAACTCTACAGTGTATTCTCTTTTCCCCTTTAGGGACTGTCCCCTTTGGAGGGAAGGCACTAAGCCCAGCCCACGCTTGCAGTGGGGAGTTCTGCTCCACCTCCTTGAGGGCAGTGTATCTGCGCACAGATTTGTCCCTTTGTCCTCATCATTCACTTATTTGTTCAACCAGCTGTTTGTATCAGTATGGACTCATGGACATTCAGTTTATAGTTTGGGTTATAACCCAATCCCACCTGTATTTTGTTGCTCAAATTGTCCCAGCTTTGGCCACTGGGTGCTCTTCTGCCGGCTCCTGTGTCTCTTTGACACGCCCCTATCCAGGTGGGTTATTATTACCACTTTTGGGCCACTCTCTTAGGTTCTGGCACTAGAAGGTGCTCCAGGCCCATCTTGTCTAAAATTAGCTGTTCTATCCAGGAACCCTGGTTTCTTTCGATGGAGAATGGTCTTAGAAACCAATATCTGGGTGACAGGTGTGCTCGGTGCTGTGGGATGTCCTTGCTCTGGGCCCTGTCAGCTGACAGAGCAACAGATATAAGTGTGTGTGCTAACCCGTGAATATATACATATCTATAAGTATTTTTGAATGTAACCATCCGTATCTATATTAAGCTCAACATGAGTTCACCCTGACATCTCCATCTCTGATCGATTGCCACATTGATCATTCTAGTCCCCTGCCTTGTTTACCCATAATCTCTCTCACTGGCTACCACATTCTGTGTTCCTTTATTTAATTGTTCTGTTCTAGTATCCATGTTTAGTGGCTTCAGAATTACTCACCTGCACTCCACAGTGGAATGCAACTTGATCAACTAGAGAACAGGACATAGTTTATTTCAGAATGGCTTCTTTCATTTAGTAATATGCATTTATGGTTTAGCTGTATCTTTTCATGGCTCAACAGCACTTTTCTTTTTATCACTAAATAAGAATCCACTGTATGGATGTCATAGTTTTGTTTATCTGTCATCCGTTGAAGGGTATGTTGGTTGCTTCTGGTTTGGGGTTTATTATGAATAAAGCTGCTGCAAATATTTGTGTGTAGGGTGTGATGTGGACATAAGTTTTCAGAAGAGTTGGGTGAATACTGAAGAATTCACTGTTGGGTCGGATGGTAAACCATTTTTCCTTTTTGTAAGAAACTGCCAACTGCACCACTTTGCATCCCTACTGACAGTGACAGAGACTGTGTTGCTCCACATCTTTGCCAGAAGTTTGTGTTGTCGGTATTTTGGATTTTATCCATTCTCATAGTGTACGATGGGATCTTATTTTGATGCTTGAGTTTTTGCTTGCTCGAAATGGCCTCTACTTTCCAAACTCCTGGTCAGCGAGGTCCTGTTTGTCTGCTTTAAACCACATTAGTACCTGCGTGGAGGTGTGTGTTTTATTGTCCAAGGCTTTAGGTGTGAGAGAATCATGGACCACAGACCAATTCTTGGACACTGTCCTCCTTGATTTTGCTACTGGAAAGACTAAAACCACAACCCCTTCCCTGTGCCTTCCCCCCGAATTTGGTTGAAACAGGCCCATAGTCCATCCCCCACATGGTCCTTGTCAGTGGGAGCAGCACCCTCCAGGACGCCTGTGTGGGAGCGAGAACCAAACCAACTGCCTGACCTAGAAGCGATCGCTGAGTGCCTGCTGCCTTCCCGGGCCCCTGTGAATGGCGTGATTCTATCAGAAACAAAGCTTCACCCGGGACTGTTGGAAATTCTGCCTGTGCGCTTCCAGCAAGGCCAGATGCCATAATGCTCTGTGAAACCAGCCAAACCTCCTTTGGTAACAGACTTTTATCTGGAATCTGAGGCCCCATTTCTTTTTCACTAAAATCTTTCACCTTGCCTTCATCCTGTTGGTTCTCCAGTGGCAGATTTCACTACAGAAAAGTCATCTGTGCCGATTCCCTCGTATCAGTTTCTGATCACAGATCACGGCCAGTGCCCGTTTGGGGCTGCTTCCTCTTCGGCCCACCTGCTCACAGAAGCCAGAGGTGGGGAGCACGTGAGGAGGGGGGTGATGGCTCCATTTGGGGCAAACGGTGGGAAACACCAGGGTTGCCAACCCCCCACTTGTGGGCTAGTGTGAGAAGCAGGTTCCAGAATGCTCAGCAGCACAGACAGTTTGGGGAAGACCCGCCATCGCCCTCTGTACTTGCTCGATGGCATCGAAGGCCCGCAGGTCTTTTGGACGAGCCTCAGGTGCTCGCCTGGGAACTCTGCACAGGCAACTGTCCTCTTCGAGGGCTGTGACTGTGCATCTCATTCTCATTCGTGGCCGGGGTGGGGATTAACCAAATATTCTAGTGGATAGTGAGTCCTTATTTTAACTTCTGGAGTTAGATATCGTATGATCGGATCCTGTGATTACGACCAGATAGCCCAGGCCGTCTGTTTCATGCACAGGAAATCATCATTTTACACACAGACAAACCCAGGCAAAGCTGTGGAAGTCCTGGGAATCTTGTTAATGTCGATTCTGATGCTGTAAATCTGGGGTGGGACCATTGCTGGCATTTCTAACCAGTTCTCACGTCATGCCCTTGCTGCCGCTCCATGGAGCTCATTGCAGTTAGCACGTGTTTAGAGCAGTGGTTCTCAAGTCCTGCTGCAGATTAAAAACTGTAGGGGAACTTTCCCAGACCTAATACTTGGGTCATACTCCACACTGGGGAAGTTAGGAACTGGGGGTAGGGCCTGGTGATGTCACTGTGCAGTCAAGTTTGTGAAGCCCCATTCTCTAGAGAAGCCCCATTCTCTAGGGAAGCATGCCCCTTGGTCCACCAGGGCCACTGGGAAGCCTGTTGTAGGTACAGATTCTTAGCCACTCCAGTCCTGTTGAATCATTTCTGGGAATGGAGCCAATATCCTTCACAGTCATCATCTCTTTGGGTGATTCTTAATGCCAGCATCTGAGAACCACTGATCTTGGTAATGAGGAAGGACTCCCCAAGTCCCACATTTCCTCTTGCTGGTCCTGGGAGCTCTGAGGTGTGGTTGAGGATACTACATTTGTCACAGAAATGTGGACATCACACCGTGGGATGGCAGGTAGGCTCCTTGCTATGGAGGCTGTGATGTTTGGTGACATGTCAGATTTCTGTGACACAGAGATAAGGGCAGAAGGGCAAGGAGTGTAACCCACCTCTCTAAGTTTGCTTGTTGGAAACATCTTGGGTCTCCTACTGCAAGGAGACCATTTTGTGGACTTCTAGAATATTCTGGCTGGAGGCCACATCTCCTATAGAGGTTTGGCGACCACAGTCACAAATGGCTTTTTTTCTGCAACTCCCAGTCAGGAAGGATTCTTGGGTCATTGTCCACAGTTTCACATTTTGATGGCAAATTGTCCGTCTGACTTAAAGGGATGGATCCTGTTTTAGAGATGCACATTTGCATAAAGTGGATTGTTTTAGGAAGTAAGATCATACAAATGTGAGCAAAGGCCAAGCCCTGATTCCACTGTGTTGTTCTCCCTTCTAGGAGTCTTCTGGGAATGTATTTGCGGTAAGCTGGTGCAGTGAGTCATACCTGTGCTGTGGATCAGGAGGGTTTCGGGGACCTTCAGGAACCTGCTATGTGTATAAAATGGCCCTGGATATCATCTAAGGGCTGGTAGTTCCCATTTGTGCATAAGACACACCACCATTAGCAGGCTGTCTGGTACTCGCCACCATCTATTTACCCAGTGGCACATATGTTCCCAGCACCACCCACCAGGGCGTGGCTCAGCCCAAGGGGGCTATAGTTTGGAGCTGGAGGTCGTGATCCAAGCCTCCTGGTTTTTCCATTTGCTGCCATCTCTTCCCGAGAGTGGTTCTTGTTGTAATGAGTATTTGCATTATAAGGTGTTGTTGAGAGAGTCAGCTATGAAAATAGTGTGGAATAAACTGTTAACCTTAAAAATAAAACTGTCAGTTATTTTGTCAGCAAAAAGGGGTTTATTTGGAAACATCAGAGAATTGCAGCTTGGGACATAAGCTACAGCAGAGCCACCGGCAAGTCCAGAGAGCAAAGCACAGGAGGCTGTTTTACAGACGGGAGGGGGTTGGGGACTGTTCTAAGCAGGAAGCCCATTGGAGGAAACTGGGAGTCCAGTGTGTCATGGCTTCTCATTGGCTGAGTTGTGATACTCTTTCATTGGCTGGACTGTTGCTGGGGTAGATGGAAACTTTTTCCTGCTGGGAGTAAAGTAGCCAAAATAAGAGTTTCAGGGTATCTCTTCCTGGGGGGTTCTGCAGTTGGCCTGGAGCGTAGGTGTTGGTGCCCCCCGCCTGCAGGCCTCCTGGTACCATGTCAGTGAGGTTTCCCTTCACTCATTTTCACAAAACAACATCTCCTTTGGACCACCTAGCTTCTGCATTGGCCGTGTGCGGACAGCCAGATAGGAAAAAAGCATCCTAATTGGAAGGTTGGCCCGGCCCTGACGGGCGCTGCCCCTAAAGGGGCACTGACATTGAGCATGAGGAGTCCCCCTCGCTGTAAGAGGTTTGCTTGGAAACTTGGTGCTGGTGGCCCCCGAGTCCTTGACCTTTCACTCCCCTGAAGAAAGACCTTCACCCACACCCTGGTCCTTTCACTCCAGGGACCCAAGGCCTTGCCAGTACCTCTGGGTACCTGTGGCCGGGCACTGCTGGGGACGAGGCACGGAAGGCCCGACATCCTTCCCCTCCTCCTGGCTGGGCAGGGGTTCTCTCCGAAGTCCGTGACATGTGGAGCTTCAGCTGTGCCCCAAGCCAGTTGTGAGGCCCAAACCTCTGTGTGCGTCCTGCCTGCCTTGTCTCGTTGCTGTTTTCTGTGCAGAAAACATCCCTGTTGTCACCACAGTCCATTATTATCCCATAAATCTCCTATTTAAAAAAAAAATCCCTGCATGAGAAGGTCCCTATAGTAGGTGCACAACAGAGATGCGTGGGGCGCATCCATGAGCTGTTTGTGACTGGGGAGGATGGGAGGTGTAGCCTTCCCGTCAGGAGAGAATGTACAAACCACACATCACACACGCACTGGCGTCTGCAAACCGCATGCTGGTTACAAGGAGTCGGGTAAGCCGTGCCCTGTGCCTCGGAGACTCACAGTGCAGAGTGGGTCCTGCAGCGAGTTTGACCAGCACTGAGAACTTACGGATAAATAAGCGTAGGAACTAAAAATAGATGGTGTGGGAGCAGTTGATCTAAATTCATGATGAAGTGGCCTTTTCTGGGGAGAGAATGTGACTGAGATGGGTGGTCAGAAGGGAATTCAGCACCTGGTAAGCTGCCCCAGTTCTTTTATTGTCAGGATGTGAAGCCGGAGCGGCCCACTACCAACTCACTGGGTTTCTGGGTCACGGGAACCTGCATGTAGCCATATCACTTACTGCAGTTTTCTGTAATGTAAAAGCCTCCCAAATTAACCACATCAGAATAATGCACCTTGCTCAACAGTGTGAAGGTGGGCACACGAGGGAGATTCCTGGAAGGAAAGGTGTCTCCTCTGCGGCAGCCAGCTAACTGGTCAGGGCCATGTGCACAGGACAGGGGCACCTTTCATAACCCCCGTCCCACGTCTGCAGCCCCGCATCCCGGTTCCTGGCATCTACCACGGCACCCATAAATGCCGTGAACCTGAGCTGAAGAAAGGTGGGCATCTGCCTTCCAACTCTATAAACTCAGCACTAACCAATGTCTCCTCCCGTAAGGGGGCATCCGGGAGGCCCTGCAGGCTTCTGTGTATTGCGGGTGAAGGCAGCGGGCGGTTTCTTAGGCCTGTACTGCATAAAGGGATAACGCGAAACTCTGCCTCTGTCCTCATATTGTGCCTTGCACATGACCTCGAGCCGTGCTGTGTGGACTGCAGGGTTCACAGGTGGGAGGGGGCCGTGCCTGCTCCGGGGGTCTGTTCAAACACACGGTCGGACGTTTGGACTTGACCGAGTGAGCCGTGTGGCTGGGCCGCTGGGCCCAAGCGCTCTTTCTAAAGTGCGTGTGTTTGGGTCCCTTAGAAACTCCCCTGACCTTGGCCGCTCAGCTGGACGACCCTGTGGAGGTGATCAAAGCTCTCAGGAATGGCGGGGCCCACCTGGACTTCCGCGCCAGAGATGGGATGACAGCCCTGCACAGAGCCGCCCGAGCCAGGAACCAGGTGGCCCTGCAGGTGCGCCCTAGAGCCCACCGCATGCGGGGGGCTCCCCTCCCCGATTGACCCCCGTGCCCACCCCCGGCTTTCCCCATCCAGCAGCCCCCGGAGGCGCCCCACATTGGGTTCCGACTTGGAGGTGTGGCCTGCCCGCCCACCCTCTCCTTGGTGGAATTTAGCGTTTGCACGGAACAGCGTTCTGCCACTGTCAGAGGGGCTGTGCTTTTGTCCAGGAAGGTCCGTGCTGGAACCTTCACGCCCAGTCTGGGAGCATGGAGCCGACCTTGCTGCCGCCCCCGGGTGTTTGGGAGCCGATGCGGGGGGTGGGTTCCTCTCCTCAGCTCCCTCCCACGCGGTCCTGAGCGCCTTGCTCCCTGGCACTGTGTGTGCAGAGTGTCCGGGTGGGAGGGCCAGTGCCCCACGCCCACTCTGCCAGAGCCTTGTGGGGAGGAAGAGGCAGCCCACTCTGGGGCCGACCCCAGGTTGGTGCGTCTCTCTGAAGTCGTGGTTTCCACAGCTTCCTGTCAGCAGCTCCTTGTCGGCTGGCTTCCTCACAAATCCCGTGTTCCTGACCCACCCTGACCAGTTTCACCACCCTCAGGGTGCACCTGAGACCATTCTATGCTGCATTTTTAGGTTACATGATACACTTCTTTTTTGGCAAATGCTGCCTTCACCTTACTGTCCTCCACTGGCACGGAGGGGTTAGCAGGCCACGGGCAGCTGCCATGTGCCGCAGGCCCCCATCTGCAGTGTCCCCCCACCCCTCTCACCCGACAGGCACACCCTGCATGCCCAGGCACCGTGTGCTCTTTCAGGGCCAGAAACTTGGTTGTTCTAAGGTGGGGCCTCCTGACTCTGGGAGAGCCCAGAGAAGCCCTGGGAACCAAGGGCCTAGTCAGCCTTGGCTGGGAGGTGAGTGACCCCCACCCATGCTGCTTTCTTGATGGATGGACCCTGCGAAAGGGGTCATGACCAGTCACCACAGTGTTTGGTGTTTTTCCTAGACCCTGTTGGAGCTTGGAGCATCTCCGGATTATAAAGACAGTTACGGCCTCACACCCTTGTACCACACTGCGATCGTGGGGGGCGACCCCTACTGCTGTGAGCTCCTCCTCCACGAGCATGCCTCCGTGTGCTGCAAAGATGAGAATGGCTGGCACGAGATCCACCAGGTACGTGCGTCTTGTTCTCCACCCTGTTCCCTGCAACAGGCCACCCTCTATCCTTTCATGCCCTAGACTGGGCAGGGCAGCCCGCAGGGCAGACCCAGCCTCCCTTGAAGTACACATTTCTGACTTCCCTGGAGTGATTGGAAGATTAGGCAAGCCTGCTGCATTTCTGCACTGTAACAGTCCCCTGAAGTTGTGGGGTGAACGTCCCCCTTTGCAGGAGCCATGAGCTCTCCAGGTGCCCACCATCCTGGGTACCCCCGTGGTCACCAGCTGCTTTGTGAGCATGGGTGACCAACTGCGATACTTGATTTCCAGGCACAGCCTCCTCTCAGATCCCATCAGGCAGCAAGGGGCTCAAGGGGTATTAGCTGCAGTCTTGGCGAGAAACAGTCCACCTGGTGGCTCAGGTGAAAGTCTTTAACGAACCAGGGTGAGGAGAGGGAACTGTTCCTGGACCCTGGGAGCCCCGGGGCTGGCCTCTGGGGAGGAGGGAGTCCAGCAGGAGCTGTGTCCTGAGGATATGCAGGAAGAACCACCCCGGCCTCTGCCTTCTCCTGCCCTCCTATTGGCTGAGCCTTGCCAGAGCTGGCCAGCCAGGGAGCCCAGTGGGTGGGCGTCGAGGTCAGGGTCTCTGGGTGGAGGAAGATGGAAGTGGGCCCTGGAGACCTGTGAGCACAGGGGTGGTTTGGGGGGCAGGAACAGGAAGACGCTCTGAGCCACTCTCTTGATCAGCAAAGACTTGCCTTGCTTCTCAGGTTACGTGTCCATTTCCCTCATCCAGCACTGCCTTGCACGCCTGCCCCATCTGGGTGGGTCTGGGCTCCGTGGTGCTGAGGTGTGGCAGGTGGGCCATGGAGCACAGGCAGGCCCACACCTTGGCCTTTCTCGTGCTTGGTCAGCTCTGGTTCATCAGTACCTGCAGCCTGTAGAGGCAGGCACCCAGCTCTCTCCTGTGGGGTGAGCAGGGGCTCTGCGAAGCTGCTGAGGGCAGCCCCGGCCCACACCAGGGGCCCCTCGGGGTGAGTGGTGATGACTGCCCTCTGGTCTCAGTCCTCCCAGCTGCTGGCACTGCGTCCTGGCGCCACGAGCATTGGAGCGTGGAGCCCTGAACTCCCAGGGTCCTGTGTCCTGCGTTCTGCTCACCCACCGGGGTTGTCAGCCGCCCTTTGGTCTCTTGCCTTTTCACACAAGTCTGGGGAAGCCACTCCCCTGCTCTGGGCTCTCCATGTGCAGTGACAGAGGCAAGTCCCTGTCTCCTGGCCTTGCTGCCTGCATATGCTGTGACCTTTGAGGTGGTGGCTGTGCAAGGTGCTTGGCAAAGAATGGGAGACGGTGCTGTCCTGACTTACAGCCTCCCCGTCAAGAGTGCAAACCCTGTCCTGATCCCCTTTATCTGCACCATCTTACAGACCTCTAGCATAAACCTGCATTTCTCCAGTTAGTTTGCAGGTGCAGGGAGGGTGAGGAAGTCACCCAGGGCTGCCGGGTGGCTAGTGGCCTCCTCACATGGAAGCCTGCTTCTTTGCCCTGCCTCTAGGCTTTCACACAGAAGCGCTTGGTGGCAGGAGGAAGTACAGGGCGGGCAGGTTTCCTGCGCAGCCAGCCGGGCCATTCTGGCTCTGCCTGCCCAGGAGCAGCACCCCCGCTGTGGGGCTTACTGGCTCTGCCTTTACAGTCTGCCCTTCTGTTGCACTTGGAATGCGGAAGCTCCTTTGCAGCCGCCTGGCTCCCCATTTTTCTAGGCATCCCGAGCGCCCCAGCCGGGTTGGCTGGCAGATCGCAGGAGGGTTGGGTCTACTTTGCTGGTGTCGCAGGGCCAGGTGTTTAATTGCAAAGGGATCCAGCCCCTCAGGCCTTGCGAGCGATCCGGGATGCCCGCCCCCTGCAGGCCAACTTGGGAATAGCACTGTTTTGAAATGTCTGCAAGCTGTCTTTAAACTTGCTAACTCAGATTCCTTACCCAGCTCTGCACAGAGATAGTTGAAAATACAAACAATCATAGAGAAGAAAGTAAAAAAACACCCAAATGCATTCCTACAACCCAAGAGCATTGTGGGCCAGGTTAGGGGGGATTTGGTGAAGTTCTAATTGCAGGGTACATCCTGCCCGCCTGTGCACCTTCCCTGCTCCCTGGCTCCAGTCTCAGGCGTGATGGGTTTGGCCTTCTCGGGACTCCAGGGTATTCCTGGGGAGGTCGAAGACTTTAGAGGGCAGCTGTCCCCAGCAGGAGGGCAGCTGCTTGGTAAAGGAGCCGGGTCCCCATTTCCATGCGCCCTTGTGGACAGCTGTGCCCAGGTGTGGCCCCCATGTGGGCCTTGCTGCCTGCTTCCCTGGGTGCCTGACTGTGTTTGGGGCGAATGAGAATCCCTTCTCATGAAGCGGCCGGAGCGTGTTCTGGTCTTGGTGTTAGCAGCCCGGTCCACATTGCCTGGCTCACTGGAGCCAGTGACTTAGCCCTGAGCTCTCCTCGTCCCCAGCACTGGCTGAGTAAAGGGTGCATACAGCACGCGAGACAGTAACTGCAAGTACTCATGTAAAGCATTTACTCCAGCACTTGGCATCTAGGAAGGGCTCAATAAATGCTGGCCACGCCCATCACTGTCATGGGAGTCGCTAGGCCACGCCCCATCACTCATTTGAGTCACAGGCCACGCCCATCACTGTCATGGGAGTCATCAGCCACGCCCATCACTGTCATGGGAGTCAACTGGCCACGCCCCATCACTGTCATGGGAGTCACCTGGCCACGCCCCATCACTGTCATGGGAGTCACAGGCCACGCCCCATCACTCATTTGAGTCACAGGCCACGCCCATCACTGTCATGGGAGTCACAGGCCACGCCCCATCACTCATTTGAGTCACAGGCCACGCCCATCACTGTCATGGGAGTCAACTGGCCATGCCCCATCACTGTCATGGGAGTCACCTGGCCACACCCCATCACTGTCATCGGAGTCACAGGCCAGGCCCCATCACTGTCATGGGAGTCACCTGGCCACACCCCATCACTGTCATGGGAGTCACCTGGCCACACCCCCTCATCACTCATTTGAGTCACAGGCCACGCCCATCACTGTCATGGGAGTCACAGGCCAGGCCCCATCACTGTCATCAGAGTCACCTGGCCACACCCCATCACTGTCATCAGAGTCACTGGCCACACCCTGTCACTGTCATCAGAGTCACTGGCCACACCCCGTCACTGTCATCAGAGTCACTGGCCACACCCCGTCACTGTCATGGGAGTCACCAGGCCATGCCCCATCACTGTCATCAGAGTCACAGGCCAGGCCCCATCACTGTCATGGGAGTCACAGGCCATGCACCCTGTCAGCGTCATGGGAGTCACAGGCCACACCCCATCACTCATGGAGTCACTGGCCACTCCCCCATCGCTGTCATTGCTGTTATCCAGTGGCCATGCCTGGTATTGTCACTAAGAAGTGATAGGTGCCAGCGGTTAACCAGGTGGTTCACAGGCCTGCATGCATTTGATCTCCGCCTGGATTCCGTGAAAGACTTTTTGTCACTCTCTAATTTCTTTATTGGTTACTGTTTGTAACTGTTACCAATTTTAAATCAGGAGATAAAGCTGTTTTTGGCTACACCCCTCCCTTCGTTCTTCCCCACCAGAGTCCTTGGCCTGGGCCCTCGGCTCCTAGTCCTTGGCAGGTTCCGCCAGCCCCTCAGTGAGGGGGTGTCCCCAAGGGCGCTCACCATAGGCTGGTGTAGCCCTGGTGTCTGCCCTGCACGGCGTACGTGCTTCTGAGCACCGGCTGCCTGAATGAGCGAGCCTGGATGGTGCCGGCTCTGGCCTTCTTCATCACACTGGGGTTCCCCTAGTGCACTGGGACTGCCCCGTGGTGGCTGTGGTGCCCATGCTGAGGAAGCACCCTGGGCTCTGAGAGCCCCCACAGGGGGTGGCCAGTGCTAGCTAAGCAAGTGGGAGGGCTTTGTGTGGAGCTGGGCGCCGGAGCCGTCTGCAGTGCTGGGCAGGCATCCTGTCAGGTCAGGGAAGGTGCCTTTGCTGGCCTCCCAGGGTGGCAGCCTCAGGATGAGCCTGGTGATGGCACTTCATGGCACCTGTGTGGGCTCAGCACCGCAGTCTCGGCCATCAGCACAGGGACCTCAGAACCTCAGCCAAAGCCTCGCGGAGGGCATGAGGCATCTTCCTGGCCATCCACTCCTTTACGGATGAGAGCCCCAGGCCCTGAGAGCCAGGCCCCCTGGCCACTGGGTGGATGGCCTGGAGCCTGGGAGCTCCCGTCCCTGGCCTTTGCTGCCGCTCTGGCTCCCAGCCCCACAGCGAGCCGCCCGGCCCCCAGGACCCCAGCGGTGGCAGCCGCAGGAAGGTGCCCACCCTACCTTGGGGGTCGACTCCCTACTGACCTGAGAGGTCAGATCCGTATCGTGCCCCTCCCGCCCCCTGCCAGATGGGCGAGGATCCCTCTGGGGAAATAAGCTAGGTGTCCTTCCCGAGGGCCTCCAGAGGGGTCGAGGACCACCAAGTCACTGTCTCCAATGAGCCCGACTCTTGACGCTGTGGGGAGAGGAGAGGGGGCGGCAGAGACCCCAGGACCAAGGCGGCATAGACGCCACTTCCTGCTCTTCGTCGGGCCTGTGTCCTGCTGTGATGGTGGCAGTGAAGTCTCGGTGAAACCTCTCATTTTCAGAGTTTACGCTGTAGAAGCAGTGGGCTCCGCCGGGCAGGTGGCAGGCACCATGGCTTTAGATGTCAGAATACGGCTGTCTTTCCTTTTAGAATGCTTAGCCTGACATCTTGTGTTTATCATCACTTCGGGCTGAAACTCACAAAGTGGTTGACCCAGACTGATCACGATGGTCTGTTAGGGCTGCCGTAACAGAGTCCCGCACACCGGGGGCTTACACACCAGGATTTCTCATCTCCCAGTCCTGGGGGCTGGAATAGGGAGACTCAGCGGTGGGCAGAGCCGGCTCCCCTCCCTGGGTCCTCCCGAGGCCGTCCCTCTGTGTGTGTTGGCGTCCTGACCTCCTCTTCCCTTAAGGATGCCAGCCCTGTGGGGTTAGGACCCTCTCTCTCTAGCATCCTCCTTTTACCTTAATCACCTCCATCGCCAAAAACAGTCACATTCGGGGGTTGAAGGCCGGTCACGCCTCCTACATGTGACTTTGGGAGGATACAGCCGAGCCTGTAACACTGATCAAAACAGAATGAGCCACTGTCTGGTTTGCACTGCTGTCCACACGCTCATCCACACGTCTCCCCTATGCCTCGTTGGGCCAGCAGCAGGACCACAACTGGCCTTTGAAAACATGGAGTGCAGGGCCCTGGGGCAGCCAGGGGCTTGGGTCGAGTAAGGTGTGTGTGTGCATGCGTCTGGGCAAGAGAGTGTCTCTGGACTGACGGGCAACTCACTCCCTGACCAAGTCAGAGCTGAAATTACGTGAATATTGCTTTCTAGCTGTTCGGCCGTGCCATCTCCAGCTCACATTGTAAACACACGCTGTAGGGGAAACGCCTAAGCATGGAGTGGATTTAAACCATTGTGTCTGGGGCGCAGAACCAAGTGGATGCCCTTGCCGTCCACCTGCAGTGCAGTGGACTCCGCACTATTTGACAGCGCTGCACAACCCCAGGGGGTGCTGTCCCATGTGCTGTGAACTTAGGCTTGTAGATTTGTCAGAGCAGGTGTCCAGCAGGTGGCAGTAAAGTGTTTGAAGAGAGGAATGCCCTTTTCTCTAATTTACACCAAAGTATGGGGTGATAAAAGCTGGGCCCTAGCTGGGGTGAACCCCATATTTTGTGGGGTGACTTCTTCAAATACACATGTCCAGGAGAATCACAGGCAGTGGGTGGAGGGTGGAGCCTCACACACGTGCATTTTCCAAAAAGCAACTCAGGAAAATGCTTCAGATACTTGAGTTTGCGGGGTGCTGTTTTGTCTTAAATTTCGGTTATTCTGTGACCCCTGTCAACCCTTTTAAGCTGCCAGAAATCACAACACCCTTTTTGTAAAAAGGAAAAAGGGTTAGTATGGCTTATGAGGGAGAGAATCATTCTTACCTTGATGAGCTTTGAGGTCTTTGTGTCAAGCAAGTACTAATTTCTTTTTTTAATTGTCAATGACTGTTTCAATTTCAAGCTTACAGAGGGTGGCAAGAATCGACAAAGAACTCCCACATGCTTGTTCCTCAGAGGCCACTTTGCATTTTGCCAATTGTCCTGATAATGTCCCTCATAGTAAAGGATCCAATCTGGGATCCCACCATCAAAGCCTTCCACCTGGGAGCGGTCCCCAGCCTTCCCTCGGTCCGCGTGGTCTCTTTAGGAAAGGACAGGGTTGTCATTTCTGGAGGTTGTCTCTCAAGTCGGCCTTGTTCAGTGTTTCCTCATGGTGAGATCCGTGATGTACATTTTGGCATGACTGTCATAGAAATGATGCTGTGTTCCTGGCATGGCATCCCGTCCAACGGCATGTTGCTCCTGATACTAACTCTGAGCAGCCGATCAGGTGGAGGGCACAGGTTTCTCCACCGTAGTTTCTCCTTCTGTAGTTAGTAAATATTTTGTGGGATCTTTGAGACTGTGGAAAATCCCTTTCCTTAGGCCGCATTTACCTGCTCGTTGCAGCGTCCTTTGGTACTTGGTGCCTGAGCAGCCGTCACTACTGCTCTTGCTGAACAGGGAGGGACTTTGCACTCCCACACTTGCTCCTACACTTGCTGGGTGGCTCCATGTGATCAGGAAGAGCATTCTCCTCTTATTTGTTCATCAATATATTTATGGCACTGAGGCCTCATGGATTTCCATGTACCCAGCAGGTAGTCCTCTGTCCCTCTTTTGCCAACGGGAGCCCCTTCAGGAGGGCTCCTTTGTCCTTTAGAGGTGTCCCCTTCATCTTTGCTCATGTCCTGTCCTTCTAGCTCGACAGGTATCCAGGATCATCTTGTTCTTCTCCTGCCTTGGCCCTGGAATCAGCCATTTCTCCAAGGAGCCCTGGCTCTTTTTGAGTACAGAGTGGGATTTAGAGCCCAAAATCCGGGTATCAGGTGTGCTCACTGCTGATGAGCTATTGCTGGTCCCAGTCCCTCCTAGGAGGGAGAGCTAGGGATGTGCATGCATGGGTATGTGCGTATGCGCACACATTTTCATCTTTACTTCTCTGTATACCGAAAACCATGTGTTCACACTGAGACCTTCCAATCCAGTCCAGTGCCAGCCCTTCTCCTGCACCATGTAGGAACTCCCTTCTTTGACAGTGAGAGGCTGAATCCCATTTTCCTTCATTTACTTACTTGTTGCTCAGCCCCCTGAGTGCAGCCTGTCTGCTGACCCATCGGCCCCCACTGGTTCCCCCTCCACCCACCGGGCTGCCTGTCCCTTAGCAAGCGTGGCCTCCATTACGCAACAACCAGCAGTTTGAGAGAAAAGACTAGCAGAGAGATGACCCTTTAAAAAAGTCAATGGTAGAATTTAAGATTGTAGGATGGTGGGAGATTTTATTTTTTGTTTTAGCATTTATACAGATTTTCTAGTCTTGTTTGTGTTAACACAATAGGCGTACAGAAGGAAGGATAGAATGGGAACAAAGCCCTTAAGGTGATTCTTTCTCAAACACTCTGCTCAGAGCTAAGGGCCCTATTTCGTCTCTCAGTGTTGATCGTATTTTGATCTTTGGTGAGGAGAGAGTGATGCCATCCTACTGAGGAAACTTAAAGCCTCATACACTCAGGTTTACTGGGGCAGGGGCATAATGAGTCTGGACCAATTGTTAAATGCTTTTCTGCTGCTCAGGCTCTCTTTATTGCCTGTAGAGCAATTACATTAAACCATAACAGCGTCCTGCCTCCTGGAAGTCCTTTAGGGATTGCTGATCAGCCAGGGCTCCTACAATTTAAGGAACCAAAGTTCCAACTCAGACTGGTTTAAGGGGAAAATGAAAATTATGTATAGACTTGACATCCTGAAAAGTCCAGGCCGAGTCGTAGCTCAGAAGGGCTGCAATGATGCCGCTTGTCTCTGTGAGGTTTTTGCCCCCGCCTCTGGCCCTCTCTTGTTCTCTCTCTCCAGCCTGCCTTCTTTTTGCCCCCCGTGACCCTTTCAGCTGTGTGGGTGGGCCCCAGCAGCTGTGGGGTTCTGTAGTTTTTTTCTGTGGTAGGAGAGAACTTTGTTTTCCCAGTATTTCTGACAAATGTTGCAGTGTTGGGCCCTCAAATGTCACCTGGGCGTCCCCACCCGTGATGGGAGATGGAATATGCTGATTGCTCGGGCCTGTGTCCTGGACCCACTGCAGGTGGAGTGGGGCAGGCCCCCCCCGACCTCTGAGAGTGGGGTCAGGGTGCCCCAGAAGGAAAACGCAGGCACCCTTGCCCAAGAGGAGGATGTGGGAGATGGGCAGCGACAGCAGCCACACCTACAATGACAGTGTACTTCATCAACGAGGTCATTTTGCAGGAGGCACAGCAGTTGTGAGTGGTGTTTCCCAGGGTTTTTTTAAAGCTCATCCAATTAATAGTCTCGATATCTTTCCCGTCACCTTTCCTTACTGTGAACTGGTGGAGGGCTGTGCTTTCACACGGACTGTGCGAAGATGGAGTCCCCTCCGTCCATGTCACTTAGCAGGAATGCACGCTGAGTGACAGCTCCTGACTGCCCCACAGTGCCTGCCCTGGCAGCTGACCTTTCTGCTCCCTCTGGGTGCCTCCCACCCGCGGTGTGAGAAGTGTGGGGTCAGGACCACCATCTCCTGGCCTTTTGGGTCTTCCTGTCCAGGTTGTTACCACGTCACGGGGCAGCTGGCCGCTCAGCAGCCCTTCCCAAGGTGCCCAGGAAGTGTGGGCGGGTTGGGGTGTGTCAGACCTGACTTCTGCCTGGGGAAGAGGGCCGGCCCAGTGCACAGCAGTGTGCACCAGACCCCGGGGGGCTTCCCTATGAGCAGGTGTGGGGAGGCACCGGCCTGTGCCATGCATCCTCGAGGCGCGGAGGGGCCCCTCATCCACGTGATCACCCAGGAACTACGCGAGGAACTGGGTTTGTGGTTCCATGTGGGTACATAGGCTCAGAGGTGAAAGTTCTGGAAGATGGAAGGTCTGGGGGGCAGGTCCAGATCTGTTTGACCCTGGAGCCCTCTTGGCTACTGCATCATACACGGCTCTCCTGGAAGGGCTCTGGGGTGGGTCCCACTATAGGGTTGCCCGCCGCCGGCCTCCTGCAGCCTCCTAAGGGTGGGTTGCATTTTGAAGCTGTAGCTAGGGGTCCCCTGGGAGGAGGACAGGCAGGGCGCACGTCCCTCTCCACAGCGGGGGCTGTATTCGCCCCGCCTGGCTCTTCTCAGGCCTCCTCCTGGGGCTCGGGGAGCCGCCGGCTGTGCATGCTGTGGGGCGGGCCGCTGAGGCCAGGGGGAGGACATCCCACGTGGCTCTGGGCTCCGAGGCCCCCGGTCTGAACGGAAGGACCCTCAGGACCCCTTTGCCGACCCCCTGTTGGCAGCGCAGCCCAAGTCCTCAGGCTGGTCGTGAGCATCCTCCTGCCCAGCCCCCAGCCAGGGCGCTGTGGGGTTGGTGTGGTGGGGGCCCTGGTCCGGCATCGGGGCGGGCTGTGGTTGGGCTTGGGGTGTCCGCCGTGGGCCCTGATTCACAGCATGGACTCTGCTTCAGGCCTGCAGGTATGGACACGTGCAGCACCTGGAGCACCTGCTCTTCTACGGGGCCGACATGGGGGCCCAGAACGCCTCGGGGAACACGGCCCTGCACATCTGTGCCCTCTACAACCAGGTCAGCGGGGGCAGCGGGGCAGGGTGTGTGTCTGGGCCGCCTTGGGCTGTGGTGACAGTACCCACAGCCGGGGCCCTAAAAAGCAGGCATTTACTGTCACAGTCCTAGAGGCTGGAAGGCAGAGGTCAAGGGGCTGGTCGATTCAGCTCCTGGTGAGGGCTCTCCTGGCTTGTGCATGGCCACCCGCTTGCCGTCCCCCCTCCTGGCTTGCACACCGCTGCCTGCTCGCCATCCCTCTTCCTGGCTTGCGCACGGCCTCCTGCTCACCATGTGCCCGTGTGGCAGAGAGTGAGGGAGCTCTGGTATTCTTTTTATAAGGCCCCTCATCCCTTCCTGTGGGGTCAGCCTCATGACGCACTTAACCTCAGTCCTCCCTGGGCCCTACCTCCTTTCGCCCTGGAGTTGGGGCTCTGGCATGGGACTCTGGGGGCACACAGTTCAGTCCAGAGCTGCGGGTGACCTTCATCTGCCTCTTTGAGAACGGTTATCCCTATTAGAGAAAAGAAGAAACCAAGTCAAGGGGAGAAAAGGGAGTGGCCCCAGGGCACAGCTGGTACGGGCCCCAGCTGGACTTGGGATGCAGGTCTGTTCAGCAGCAAGGCCGTTGCCTCACAGTCCCCTTTCTGGGAAAGACACAGAGGGGTGGTTGGAGCTGTGGCACGTGGATGGTGTGGCCGACGGAGCCCCCTGCGTAGTTCAGGTGCCGTCAGACCTCTGTGGGGCCACCGCGCAGCCTGCACCCAAGTCCGTTCCCTGCCCCGTCCGTGGACCTCCCAGCCCGAGCCCCTCCAGCCACTCTGAAGTCCCCCTTTGCTTTCATCTGTGAAACCCTCCTGAGTTCTTTGCCCTGGAAAACTGTGCGTCCTTTAAGACCCAGCTCAGACATCCAGCCCTCCGTGAAGCATTTGCCCCCAGGGGCCCTGACGGTTGTATTTTTTGCTAACAGCCTTTGTTAACCAAACAACTTCTGCAACACCGCCCCGGTCACCCGCCCACGGCCAGGCCATTAGTATGCCCTCCCTGGTGGCCCTCTTTCCCTCTGCCTTGGGGACCCACCTCCGCAGGGGTGTAAGCCCCCATCTTTGAGGGTCTCCCCTGCGCCTGGCGTAGGAGAGCGACTCAGCCTGGTAGGTTTGGGGTAGTGTTTCGGCCGCGCTTCCCAGAGTTCTCTGCGGTACTCTCCCAGAGTCCTCCTTCCTGACAGCGACCCTGTGGGGTCTGCTCGCAGCTGGCGCCCCGCGCCCTCCGCCGCGCTGGGCCCCGGGGCGGCTGTGTGAGCCCGGAGGTACCGTGCTCAGCTGCGTTAGAAAAACATCTATCACGAGGCCTGGCTTGGGCTGGGAAGGCATCTGTGCCGACATGTGCTTCTTAATGACTGCTTCAGAGGGGAAAGACGTTCCTTAATTTTTCCCCAGTAGATTTCAAGCATATTTTTATCATTGAGAAACAAAAATGCAGAAACAGGAAAAACATGTTTTTTGTCACTTGAAATAATTGTGGGCAAGATAGTCTTTGAAAGCGTTGGTGTTTTTCTATTAGAAAAGGTTGGAACATTTTGGAGGTGTGTATTCTGAGTGTGTAGTGAGGCTGGGTCTGGCTGGTGTCCCTGTGCGCACGCGCCTCCGTCCCCGCCCCGCGGCCAGGCCCCGAGCTGGGTCTCAGGAGCCCCTGCTGCCTTGTGCCTTTGGAGGACTTCTCCTGAGCGTTTTCTCCTAAGTTTTTCTTAGCAGCAAGCTTTGTCTGTAAGGGGCCACTTGGGAAATGGTTTTGGCTTCACAGGCCACATGGACTTTATCGCAGCTACTCAACTCTGCCACAAAAGATGCACAGATGTGTGGCTGTGCCAGTAAAACTCTACGCAGGCAGTGGGCCGGTTTAGGCTGTGGGCCATAGTTTGCCAAGCCTGGGCATGGAAAGCTACACCCGCACCCTCTCTGGCCTTCCTGTGGACAGACTCCCCCGCCCCAGGGCTGAGTGACTTCCTCCTGGCAAGCAGGGAGCCCCTGTGGGTGGTACCCCCTCCAGGGCCCTGGGATCCCTAAGGCTGCCCTGCTCCAGCCCCACTCCCACCCCCAGCCCCCACAGCCCTCGGCAGCATGGGTAGCAATGTGCAGGTGGCCCCACCTGTTTGGAGTTCCTGCCTTACATTACTTCTCGGGCCATTGGAGGCACAGGCTTGGGGGCCCCATGGTCCCTGAATGCCTGGGATGGAGCCTTGTGAACCCCTCGCAGTCCCCCCTGGGATGCTGCGCAGTCTTCAGGCCTCCCTGGCACTGTCAGAGTGTCAAGCTCACGCAGTGAGCGGAGCCTATCCAGATGGCAGCCCAGTGCGGGCCTGAGCACAGCTGCACACACAGCCCCTGGGTGCTTGCCCGAGCCGTCCGTGAGGCGTGAGGTGCCCAGCCTTCATCCAGCCTGCGCGGTGTGCTGCACATGATCCCTAGCACCCCCGTCTTGCCATGTCACCCGCATGCCAGGCTCCTCCTGTGCCAGTCCCCCCTTCCTGCACACGTGATGCATGTGGCCCATTGGGCGGACTCAGTGCAGATGCAAGAAATGACTCTGCGCCTCTAGGCAGAAGAGGGTGGCGTGCAGGGCACACATCCAGGGCACTCTGGGAAAAATGGGGAGGGGGAGACTGTTCCGGGGTGTGGACGCAGGGTCCGCGAGTCAGGGCAGGATTCAGCGAAGGAATAAGATGCAGCCTCAGTGGCCTCAGGGCAGTGGCATTGTGCCGGGAGCTGTGGCGGTCTGGGTTCCATTTGGTCCAAACCATTACCCTGCTGGTTTCTTGGGCAAATCCCTCCTCTGTAATGTGCGGATAATTATACCCAACTCTCAGGGTTGCTAAGAGGCTTAGAATAGAAAGCAGACATATGGTATGCCTGGCACACAGTAGATGCTCAGCAAAGAGTGGCTTTGACGATGATGACGGTGGTAGTGCTGATGAGGTCGTCATGTGATGCGACGATGAAGGGGATGGTCATGGGGGTGGCGACGGTGGGGGTGAAGGCGGTCATGGTAATGGTGCTGCTGCTCGTTTGCCTTGCCAGCCCTCTTTATTAAATTTAAAAGCACCCAGGTTTATAGATTGATGTGTATGTTTTATCAATTTCAGGCAGGCCTCATCTGCACACTCCTAATTTAAACACACTGTGATCAGAATATTCTCTCTTCTCTTATGAAATCAACTAATTAGGGCTTTGATTGTAAGCAGCAAATTGTGTCTAATCTGCCAACTCCCTCAGCCGCCTGCCGGCTTTCCAGGAGCCCCAGAGGGGGTGCAGCCTAGTGTTTGATTTTCTGCCTGGATAATGAAGGGAGGGAGGGAGTTTTAGGTATCAAGGGTCACCAGGCCAGGCCAGTTTGTCTGGAAGATAAAAAATACGCCCTGCGTCTCTGGAGCAGGCCTCAGTTCTAGTGAGGGCTGATGGAGGGGGTGGGCTGTGCTCTGTTGGTGTCCCGCACCCTGTGCTCGGCGTCATCAGCACCGCGGGGCCATCCCAGGGCAAATGTGCTCCTGAGCGTCGAGGTGTGCATCCTGCTCGGCGTCCACATGGTCTTGTCCCTTATGTCTCCTTGGGGGTCTTTAGTGGCTCCTGTCGGTTGTCATCCTGGATCCGGATCAGGAAGTCAGGGTTTGGGCCAAAATAGCTAATAAACAGCAAAGCCGGGTTTGTTTCCCTGCCCTGTATTTCTTCCCCACCAGGCTGCAGTGATGCAGTCCAGAAACCCCGAGGGGGGCGGGGATGGGCTCCCCTGGGTGTAAGTCAGAGAAGGGTGCGTGTGTGCCCCAGCATGTGTGGGCCGTGGTCTTGGGGGTGTTCTGTGCATGCAGCCAGGCTTCCAGCCCATTCTGGTGCCATCAGCGTCCCGACTCTTTCGACCTTACCTTTTCCCAATCTTGCTCATTTCAGCTCTTCCTCGATTTCTGTCTGCCCAGACAGGCTCGTTTCCAAGGATATGCAAACTGGGACCGAGCCTCTGCGTTGCAGTGTGGAGGACTTAGTGAGTCACGTCTGTGACATTTAAGTGGGGACTGCCTGAGTGCGGCGGGGATGAAAGGCCTGGGCGGGAACTGGGAATCCGGCGTTAAGTCCCCCTGGACGTCGATGGCGGTGTTGGGCACACCCATCACCAGCGCGTGTCTGACGCCCTCTCTGCTCCCGCGGCCAAGCCTGTCTGCGTGGGTGGAGCCCACTGCCGCCTCCTCTGGGAGCGCTGTCCACGGCACATGCCCCCCGCACCTCCTGCGGCCCTCAGCTGTCCCTCCCCTAACCCCTGCCGAGGTGTCCGGGCCCGCGGCAGCACACTTCTGTCTGTGGCTCCCAAAGCAAGGCTGCCCTCCTGCCCCTCACCGTCCCTCTGTCCCAGGTCTTATCCCCTCCCTGCTGTCCCCTCTCCACTCATCCTTGCCCAGGCCACTGACGTCTCCCCCTTGATGGCTGCTTTGGGGAGGGAGGCGAGGGAGCAGACCCCACAACCCCTCCTCCTCCTGGCCTTTCTTCCCCCTGAGCCACGTCCTCCAGACCCCTGGGCTTCATGCCTGCAGTTAGTTTGTGTCCCTGTGATGGGAACCCCGTCCACGCAGACGCGAAGGCCCTCTGCCCCTCGGCCTGGCTTCCTGAGCCCAGCCCTGAGGCCCCTGAACTTGCCCTGCTGATTGTCACATAGCGCTTTTCTTGACTTTTAGGTCTCAGCTGAGAGACTGCCTCCTCCGAGGGGCCTCCCCTGACCACCTGCCCTCACTCTCTGTTACATGGCCCTTTCTTATCACTGGTTCAGTGCTCTGTGTCCCCAGGGGCCATCACGACACCTGGCGTGGCAGAGCTCAGTGTCAACTCCTTGTGTGCACAAATGACCACTCTCTGGGTCTGCCTCTTCATGCTGAAATGAAACTGTTGGCATTTGTGCCTCAGGAGGTGGTGCGTGGAGAGGGTGAGCCTCAGAGGTGCCTGGTGAGCAGAGGAGGGCACATCTGTTCAGGGAAGTGTCTCTGAAGAGCCATGTCAAGAAGGCAACGGGCAGTGGAAACATACTCTGCCCCATGCTTTGCGCTCAAAAAATATACTGACCGCTGCTCTGTCTGTGCTCCACAGACTGGTGTGGAGGGGCGAGGACGCACCTCAGTGCATCGCACCAGATGCACTCGGAAGGGCACCGGGCAGCCCGCAGCCATGCGAGCAGCACCGACGCTCCCCTAGCTATCGCACAGCTTCTCCCTTGTCTCTGTTACCAAAGCTGTGGCTTTCACACCCCTTCCAGGCCACTGCTGCCGTGTCTGTGCAGTGGGCCTGCTCTTAGCCTCCAGCAGGGATGCAGCACTGCAGAGCACATGTGTGCACACTCACCAACACACGTGTGCATGCTAGCACACATGCACCTACACACATGCCAGCTCACATATCCCTGTGCGCACACATGCATGTGCATGCTGACACGCATCCTGCACACATGCATGCATACGGTGTAACTGTTACTAAACCAAAAGAACCGCTTGCCCTCTGATGCTGAGTAGCTGTTGGGATGTGGTCTCGCTTGAAGGTCTGGGACTATCACAGTGAGGATCGTGTCCCCAGAGGTGGGGTAATATGACTCAAGGTCATCCCTCTGTGAGTGTGTGAAGGATTCTCCTGGGGTCCTGGCTGGGTTCTGCCTGGGAGGGTGTGAGTGGCAGTGCCCAGTGGGGGTTCACTCTCAGCTTTTCTGTAGGTGAACATCCTTGTTGATGGCAATTTAGTTGGACGTCGGGGGCTCCAGGACTGCCCCAACAGGGCCTTGTGTTCTGGGTTTTGATGGGCCAGGAAATTGCCAGCAGGATGGTCCCCCCAGGCTGCTCGCTCAGGGCCCCATCCAGTTCAGTTCAGGGGAGACCCTGGGGCAGCCTGCAGGTCCTGGAGCCTCTGGTGGGGTCCCCTGCTTGCTGCCCTGGGGGTTTTGCTCTCTTACCTGCCCACTGCCCCATACACATCCCCAAAATGGCAGCCTGCTGAAATTCCCCCCGGCCTCCCACCCTGCCTCCTGTGGGTTCTAATAGCCCCCCTCCCACCACCACCTTGTCCCTCGCTGTGGCATCATAATGCTGCTGTGATTAACCTACTCTGGGTTGTCAGTAACAGAACCCAGCTAGGGGTAGTTCAGGGGGGAGGGAGGGTGCTGGGGTGGCCTCTAGGAGCTGGGCAGGGGCAGGGAGGGCAGCACACAAGAAATGAATGCCAGTTGCCTTTTAGAAACATTAAGCAATGTAAGTGTAGAAAATAATAACAGGAGATTCCTCCTGCTCACTTTGTGGTCGTTTCCTTCCTGGGATAGTGAATCCTGGTAACTGGTACGTACCTTTCCAGACATATTCTTTACTTTCCTACAATAAAGACTTCAAGTCTTAAAACATAATAGAAATTAAGCTGTGTGTTGTTCCAAGACTTGTTTCCTACTTAGAAGTTCCTGGATATATTTCTTGTCAGTTTTTATCGATCTGCTCTGTTTTTTCCTACAACCACCAAGGCAAAGAATGTTCTAGAATACATACTCACTTTCTCTTATTTTAGGACATTTATGCCATCTCCAGGTTTTCTCTTCCTGTATTTTTTTTTTTGCATTTTTTACTTATGGTATTTCACTTATATTTATACACATGTGCAAGACCTCCTGTACAATAGTCTTAAAAAGTGGAGTTGTTTGGCCATGGGGTGTGCATATTTTAAATTTTTATGGAGTCTGCCCAGTTGCTGTGCAAAGTGTATGCAGCAGTTCGTCATCAACCGATAGTGTACAAGGCTGTTTTCCTGCATCCTTGCTACCCTGATGAATGAAAAATACCCTCCCTTTTCACTTTGCATTTACATTTCCCCAATTTCTTGTGAGCTGAGCCTCTGGAGAAGATTTGGACCCTTTACGTGCCCCTGTGTTACAAACACATTTCTTGTTTTCCATTTACAGGACAGCTGTGCACGGGTCCTGCTGTTTCGAGGTGGAAATAAGGAATTGAAAAACTACAACAGCCAGACCCCATTTCAGGTAAAGGGAGGAGATCTCAAAAACAGGGGACGCCTGTGTGTGAGTTGTTGCTAGGCGGTGCTGTGTCTGTAGGTCAAATCTGCGTGCTCGACGTGAGGTTGGCACGTCTCACTGGGATGGCATCTGCGTGTGGCGGCTGTGTCCCTGCACCTCCATCTCTCAGTGCTGGAGCTGCTGACATATTTCAGTTCCCTGCGCACCGCAGGCTTTTCCTCCCGTAGACCGAAAGCATGAATAATGCAGCGACTCATCTGTGTGGAGTGCTCAGGAAGGCGGCCTCGGAAAGGCTGCCATCGTGCAGCTGGTGGAATGTGCTCGCTCCCTGCCCGCCCTGGAAGCAGGGAGCTTTATGAGAACCTCATGGGGAGGTGGCTCGTCACCCATCTGGTGCTCCCACTGGGCCTGCTGTCCCAGCGCAGAGGGGGAGCGGCCCCTACCCAGCTTGGTCATGGGCTTCCACGGTGGGGTGCATGGTAAAATAGGTGTCCCACAAAATTCATTCACTATTTTGACCGGTTCAAAGTGTGCCATTCAGTGGCATTAAGTATATTCACGATGTGGGGCGACATCACCACTGTGTAGTTAAGACTGTGTTTGTCCCCCAAAAGAAAAGCCTGTGCCCAGTGGGCCGTCCCTCCATCCCTCTGCTCTGCCCCTGGACAGCCACTTCTTTGCTTTCTGTCTCCATGGCTGTGCCTGTTCTGGACATAAATGGCATCAACACAAAACGTGGCCTTTCATGTCTGGCTTCTTGCACTCGGCTTAGTGTCATCCAGGCTCCTCCACGTGGTGGCCTGTGGCACTGCCTCACTCCTCAGGCCACTGTCCCCTGGTGCGGGTAAGGGGCTCACCTGGTTTTGATGCAGCTGAGCAGGTGGTTCAGGGAGAAAAGCCTGTTCTTTGGTTAAATGCTCTAATATTATACAGATGCTTTTCGATCCTCAACATAGTCAGAAATCTCCACTTGACTGAAAATTGACCGTGATTTTTCTTTAGAAATAATTTTTACGTCTCACTGAGCTGAGAGAGGCCTTGAATTTAGAGCCACTTCCATGGCTGATTTTACTAACACTCATCTCAGACACTGCTAATGTATCTGGGCTTGATGCGGAAGATGAGCCACTTCAACCCAGAAACTGGGCTTGACGTTCGTGGCTACCATTCAGAAGGTTCCAGGTTCATTAACAGCAGAGGGCCTGTATTTCAGTCCTGAATCTTGCGGCTTGCAGATGTTGAAGGGATTGTAAAAGTGAGTTCTTGGTTTGCTGGTAAAGTTACTGTCTGAGAAATGTGCTCTTCCCGGTGGTGATCAGGAGGGAACTGTGGGCTCCTTACATTTCACCATGAGCTGCCTCTGCTCCTTTGGGCTTAGCTGTGGGTTGGTGATCTTGGTTTAAAGATTTTTTTTGCCATTAAATAATATATTTCCTTGGTCCTTTTTTTTTTAAAGTCATAACTTTGTTCAGATTGCTTAGGAACCAGCAGCTAATGGTCTTTGGTTCGCGGTAAACACTCAGATAATGAAACAAGCTGTTTCTGACTCGGCTGTGCTGTGCTTTGTAACTGCCAGGCGGTTGCTCCAGGGCTCCAGGTCACTGTGGGTGGCCTCCCTGCCACCATGGGCAGTGGCCACGTGGAATGGGGAACCCATTCTTGTGGGAGTCCTGGCAGGATGCTTGGTGCACCCTCCCGTCAGCAATACTGTACCAGCCGAAACCCAAGCCCGTCTGCCTCTATTTTGCTAACGGTAATCAATCAAGTGCTGTAACGGTTCTGGAAGACAATTTGCAGAAGACCCTTGAGTGATAGGACTCTGCACCCTGCGAGCGTTGCTCACCTAAGCCGTGGAATCAGTGCCTGGTCGCTTGCTCCACATGCCCAGGTCAGGCTCTGCGCACGCATCAGGGTCTGGTCTCCCCACTCCCCCCTCTTGTCCCAGCAGTACAGAGAGAGTGAATTCAGTCTACGGATCCTTGCCTGTGAAGGGCACCCAGCTTCCCTTTCTATTCACTGCTCTTCCCCTCCCAGTGATGAGCGCTGAACCACTGGCTGCTGAGCTCGCGGGGGGATGGTGGCTGCGCTGCGTCATTTAACAGGGATCAAACATGCTCACCTGGAAAACGATGTGATACGCAGCTGCTGTTGTGAACGCGGGCTTTTCTCAGAAATCCTGGTGTATTTGACAGTACTCATCTGGCCAGGCTTTTGCTTAATGATTTAATGCAAATGTCAGACCAGCAGCGCCAGCAAGGCTTAGGAACTTGAGACAAATGCAGAAATCTCAGGTTTCCCCCATTGTCGCTGAATCAGAGGCTTTGGGGCCAAGGTACGGTTCTCCATGTTCAAATCAAGGCCTCTAGACACTCTGATGCCTGCTTGGGTTTGAGAATCTAAAGAGGCATGGGTGACTTTTTTTTGCCCAAGGAGAAGAAGGAAGAAGAGGAGCAGCACTTAGAACGTTACTTGGGTGGGCATCCCAGTGACGACGGCGGCTGCCCTGGTCGGCGTGGGCCACCACAGCAGCGCACAGCCCGGGGGCTGAGCAACGGGCATCTGTTTCCCACAGTTCTAGAGGCGGGAGGTCCGAGGTGGAGGGGCAGCAGGTCTAGTTTCTGGTGGAGGCTTTCCTCCTGGCTTACGGATGGTCCCTGTCTCACTGCCTCTCCTCTGCGTCTGTGGACAGCGAGGGGACTTTCTGGGGTCTCTTCTTCCTCTTGTAGGAACAGTTCTTTCTGGGTAGGGTCCCACACTTTAGCCTCATTTAACCCTAATTACTTCCCTAAAGGCTCTGTCTCTGAGTACAAACACACTGGGGTTTAGGCTTCAATGTAGGGATGATAAAGGAACAAAATTCAGTCTATAATGGTGATGGTGATGATGGGGTGATGGGGGTGGGGTGGTAATGGGTGGTTTGGTGGTGATTAGGGCAGTGGTGGTGGTGGTGATGAATCTTCCCAGTTGCACAGAATTTCAAAACTCACTGATGCTTTTCTAAATGTTATTTAATGTTCATCAACCCAGTGAGGTGGGCATTTTTATCCCTGCTTATAGGGGAAGTGGGATGACAGAGAGGTGGGCACCTGGGATTCCAAGCTGAGTGCCGAGTCTGTGGTCTCTGGGGCTCCCGGCTTCCAGTCCAGGGCTCTGGGGTCTGGTGTGAGGAAGACACGTCCCTCTGGTGTGTGACTTACCGCGCATCCCGGCAGGGCACAAACATCAGGGATCTTTAGCTTTTCAGGTAGCTCAGTCCAAGGGACCAAAAAAATAAAAAATCTTCTGATTCTGAAGATAAAGAGACATACAAGGGAAAGAAGCCCGAAGAGGTGGGAGGTCTAACTGAAGGGCAGGGGGCAGCGAGGGAGAGGTGGGAATGGCTGCTGCGTGTGACCCACAAGGCGCCGGTACCCCGTCGGTACCCCGTCACCCAGTGAGGCACTGCGGGCTGAAGGCATTTTGTAGATGTGGTTTGTGTCCGTCATGAGTTCACTATAATCAAAGTGCATGGCCCTCCATGCGGTGGGTGGGCTTCACCTGATCAGCTGGAGACCTTCAGATCAAAACCTGAAGCTTCCCAGGGAAGGAATCCTCCCTCAGGACTCTGACACCCTGCCTGAGGCTCTAGCCTGCCGGCCTCGGGGCAGCGCTCAGCTCCTGAACGTGACCTTCCTGCTGTCCTGAAAAGTCAGGTCCTGGCGCTCATCCTTCAGACCCCGTGGGCATCTTGTTTACTTTTGCCTGGGGCTCCAAACTGAGTTCCTCATGTGGTGATTAGAAGGAGGGCAACGAACAAGTCCTCCCGAGCCAGGCACGCTGCCCAACGGGGAGGCGAGCACCTCGCAGACGGCCGCGTGCTCCATGGCCTCGCTGGGCTCCTGACCAAAGAGCTGCCTCTGAGTTGGGAAGGGCCAGTGACAAAGGCAGCCTGACATTTTGGGGATGTCTGCTTCGGTGTGTTGCACGTTCCCTGGGCCCCCGATGACGTCTGCTCACCAGGAACTTCTGTTCCGTGTTCCCTCCAGGCACCTCTCTACATTTCTCGCCTCATTTAGCGCCTCACACGCAAAGCCCTTTGGTGGTGCCTCCTTCCCTCGAAAGCCCCTAGAGCAGGACTGAGGCGGTTTTGTTTGCTGCTGTGACCTTACAGTCTGTGTTACTGTTGTGAGCAGTCCCAGCGTCTCTCCCGTTGTGCTGTCTTCTGTTACAAATGGTTTCCGTTGACATTGGGAAATTGCAAAGTTAATGTAAGATTGTGCATTAAACACATCTGTGAACACACACCCGCAGACCCATGCTCACCCATGCACACACGCCCATCATGCGCAGACGCACACTGCTTCTCTGAAAGAACTTACCTAACGTAGGGTTTGCCTGCACACCCACCCATGCAGGCATCTGTGCCGCATCGGTCCCCCGGGCACACTGTGACTCCTTCCCCTCTTTCCTGGAGGGACGGTCACAGGGCCTCCTTACCACCTCTCTTGCTCAGGGAGACCTGCCCGTCAGACCCCCGCGCCACTGCCCATTATGGATCCTCACTCAGAAGATCACAGCTCGCCCTTTAGCTCACCTGGACCCGTCACACCTGAGCTAGGTGGATGACTGTGTCTTGGTGGGCAGGGCAGCCAAAGAGGAGGGGCAGGAACTGCAGTGAGGTGGGAGCGGTTAGACCCAAGAGGGGGCTGCGTCCTGCTAGAGGACAGGAGCAGAGCCAAGATCCGGCCCCCAGGAAGCTGGCTGTGAGCAAGGAGGCAGCCCCCTGCTCTCTGGGTGCAGGCAGTGCACACGGCCTCAGCCAAGTGAAAAGGTGCCCCGTGTGGGTGACCAGGAGAGTGAGGAAGGCAGAGAAAGAGGCCAGAGGGCCTGGCGTGAGGCTGTGACGCACCCACGGGGCCTGGCGTGAGGAACTGGGTGCAGCACTCCAAGGAGAGGGTCCACGAGCAAAGGCCTGAGGTCTGGAAAGAAGGGCCGCGTTCAGGGAGGGAGGCAGCCCCGTACGGGCACGGATTAAGGCCTGTGTTTGGGCTCTGCCTGGCAGGGCCATGGAGGAGTGTGATGGAGGGGCGTCAGGCTAACAGATGTCCCCCCAAGGACGCAGCCTCCAGCCCTTAGAACCCAGGAATGTGACCATATGTGGCAAGGACTCTGTAGAATGCCAGTGTGATCACAGGGTCCTATAAAAGGACACCCGCGGGAGGCCCCGTGGAGACCAAGGCAGAGGCTACAGGGACGTGTCCACAGCCCGGGGTGCCTGGGGTCCCCATCAGCTGGGAGAGGCAGGAAGGACCCTCCCCTGGTGCCTCTGGAGGGAGCCCAGGCCTGCTCACACGTTGGTTTCAGCCCAGGGTTACTGGCTTGGGGCTTCTGGCATCCAGGATTGGGAGAGGGTAAAGTCCCATCACCTGAAGCCACCCAGCTTGTGGTCGTTTGTGGCAGCCCCACGACACCCCCACCAGAGCCCAGTCGTGGTCCACTGGGCCACAGAGGCCTCTGCTTGGGTCCCTGGGGCCACCCTCCCAGCCCGCCCTGTGCCAGGCTCGTTCCTGGGGTACGTGAAGAACATTCTCAGTGCCCGGGGTGGCACCAGGCCTTGCAGTCACTTGGCCATGGCGCCCTGCACTTACACGGTGTGTTCTAGCTGCTGCCCACCTCCGAATGCCATCCGTCGGGGCAGGGCTTTAACGGGTGAATTTGGGGGAGGGGGTCGCGGGCATTCCATTATAACAGTGTGGTTTGCTAAAGATGCATTTCTCTGAGCACCGCAGCTGAGTAACAGACGGCTTGAACGCACCCACTTGGAAGGAGTCTGTGAGCCGGCCTTCCCCCAGCACAGCCCCGGGAGGGGTTTGTGTCGCTGCCAAAGCCCTTTCTGGAAATGAGGCGGAAATGCTCTCCGGGATTCTCGTCCTGGCCTCCCATCACCTATGGAGATGGCTCATGGGGGCCAGGTTTGCTGAGATGCAAGGCCCGAGGGGCTGGCCCAGATGTGCCCAGAGGCCCCACAGGAGTGGCTGGCACCCACTCTGCACCGCAGGGCCTAAGTCCTGCCTTCTTGCTCCTCCTGGGCTGTGTGACCCTGAGCAGGCCACTGGGATTTACCTGGAGGTCCCTGAATGCCTCTGTTCTGGGTTGAATAGTGTCTCCCAATATCATGTCCACCCACGACCTGTGAATGGGACCCTCTTTGGAAAGAGGGTCTTTGTAGATGAACTGAGGGTAAGATGAGGTCACCCTGGAGTGGTGTGGACTGGTTCTTAATGAGAGGATGGACATGTGGAAACAGGCAGGTGTGTGATAACTGAGGCAGAGTTTGCAGAGACGTGGCCTCAGCCCTGGGATGTCTGGAGCCCCCAGGAAGGGCCGGCCTGGAGCCGCCAGGCGGGGACAGGCCCCGCCTGGAGTGTGGCTTCCAGACTAGGAGGGAGTCAGTGTGTATGGGTTTAAGCCTCCCAGTTTGTGGTCATTTGTTACAGTGGCTCCAGCCCCTTCCTGCCCCCCCTTGAAATGGGGGTAATGACAGTGAGGAGGCCCCCTAACACTGGCTGCTGTCATCAGTCACCCAGCACAGGAGTGGGCTGGCCTCAGGACCCCGGGGTGCAGGCCAGGGCTGCCCCGGGGGAGACACGGTGCCTCCTGGTAGACAGCCACTCATGGGGACGTCAAGTATACGAGGCTTTCTTTCCACTCTGAGCCCTGACGTGTGTGAGAACACAGCCTGCTGAGGTGGGGCTGGGAGCCACTCATACCTGCTCAGGTCCCGTGACCCCTGACCTTCCCAAGGGCAGGTAGCATGCCACAGGGTGGGGCACCCAGCCCCCACTTACTCTGGTGCTGGAATAAGCCGCAGCCTGCCATTGAGCACCTGCCATCTGGAGGGTGCATCTGCCCCCAAGAGTTAGATTTAGAGCATGGCCAGCCTAGGTTTTAAAAAATCATGTCTTTGCCAACTTTTACATATCCAGGAATTTCATATGAAAATTCAGTTTCTAGCTTCTCTTGAAAAATTAGGCAAGGTGGCCACACCCAGGCAGTCTGTGTGTGCTGGCCTCTGCCGGGCGGGGAGCGCTGCCCCTCTGGGAAGGTTGTGCATGTGCCAGCAGGCCACTGTCCCCACCACCCCTCCCGCTCGATGCCCCTGGGCCGCCCCCTCCACCCTGTAGCCTGGCGGGTCCCGGTAAGCACTTCTGCCTCTGAGTCCTGCGCGGGCCCAGCTTCGGAGAAGCCATTCATTTACACGCAGCTGCTTTTAAAAGTTCTGTCGGTCTTAATTCAGGATTCAGACTATGTTCCCATAGAGATGGGAAGTCGAAGTCACTTTTCTAGATCAGGGCATAGAAACCTGGCCAACCCAAAATGTTTGGCTGATATACTGTGTATATTCGTGATGGAAATAATCAGGTTTGGAATTCGTTATTTCAGCCAACACAGATCCCGACCCCAGTAAGAGCCACACCCTCTCCAGGTGCTGGGGAATAGGTCGTGAGCAGAGGATGGCCCTGCTGTGCCGGAGCGCCCATCAGACTGAGGCTTAACCCGTCAACAGATCAGCATACAGCACAGGGGGTGCTGGGGGAGAGAACCGGGTGCCACTGTGGGGGGGGGGCCTGTTGGTGGCGAGAGCCTAGCGGGGCCTCAGACCTCTGAGCAGGCACCAGGGAGGGAGGAGGGCCAAGCAGACACCCGGGAAAGCACCAGGGGTAGGTAGGCACAGTGCAAAGGCACTGGGGTCAGGGCGTGCCTGGTGTGTTTGAGAAGCGCTGAGGAGGCCCCACAGGCTGGGGAGGCAGGAGTGGGCGGAGGCCAGACAGCAGCAGAGCCTGAATGGCAGGATGTTTGGATTTTGCTCTGGTAAGGTGAGCGGTTCAGATGGGACAGAAGAAAACCCCCAAAGGGAAACCAGGCCACCCATCTGCCAGCCGCCGTCCAGTATGCAAGGTGGACGTCACTGTGGGAGGTGGAATCCCGCGGCAACTGTGAGTGCGGCTTCTGGATCCAGCAGAAGGCCCCAGGGCTGCGCCCAGAGTCTGGCAGCCACAGGACGCACGTAGCTACTTGGCCTTAGTTTTAATTAACAGTGTAAAAGTTCAGCTCTCGGGTAACGTCACCTGCGCTGTGAGTGCGCAGTCCCCGCCCTGGCAGGCGGTGCTGTTCCCTGACGGCCCCTCAGAGCAGAAGGCCAGTGTCCTCTGCCCACACACCCTGTAAATGGCAAGAGGGGCATGTCTGCAGGAAGGGGTGCTGTGTTGACCAAACCAGGGCTCTGGACAGGGAGCTTTTCCTAATTAATTAAATTAAGTATGACTGGGGGAGGGGCCCCGACTTGGCAGGGCTGTGAGGGGCCAGCTTGAGGTCAGAGTCGTTGAACCCCGAGGACCAAAGGCCCCACAGAACGCAGGTCGGGTATCCGGGGGGTGGGGAAGTGGCTCTTCCCCTGCGCCCCACCTCAGGGTGCGCCAACCTCCTGCACCCGAGCTTAGGACCAAAGCTTAACGTGTAGTTATTCAGTGTGTCCTCCTAGGCAAAAACAGGCAGCCAGCCCTGAGACTGGCCCCGGCCCCCACCCCGGGGCTTGTGGGCCCAGAGGTCTGTTGGCAGGCACCGTTGTCCACGTTCCTGTCAGGCGTGCTCATTCCCCAGCCTGATGTGAGTAAAGATCAGGCGGGGCCGTGAGCACTGTACCCCCTGAGGTAAACATGAAGGCGAGGTGGCCGCCAGGAAGCAGAGAAGAATGAAACCGGAAAGCAGGTGGACACATGACTGCCCGAGAGCCTGGAGAAAGTCAGCCCCCTGCCTGCCATCAGTGGGAAGAGCTGGGAGTGGCCAGGACTCATGTCAGGACCCTGAAAGCCAGGCTGTCTCGGGATGCAGGCAGGGCTGGGAACAGGAGTGTTTGTTGAGCACGCCAGCGTGAGCAGGCTCCTGGGGACCCCACTGGCCGCTCACCTCCCAACTCCTCTTGCTCACTCGCTCTGCTCAGACACCCGGGCCTCCTGCTTTTCCTCAAGCTCAGGGAGAACACTCTTGCCCCAGGGCCTTTGCACTTGCCTTTGCCTCTATGAATAAAACCTCCCCCAAAGAAAGCACCCGTGGCAGTCCTCCTGGCGACAGGGCAGCCTGCATCCAGGGTCTCCATTCTGTGCAGGGACTCCAGACCCAAAACGGGACCGGTCAGCTGGGAAGGACCAGGTGCTACGGGGAAACTGCAATGTGAAAGGCAGATGTTCAGCAGAGGTGATAAAGCCAGAGAAACCAGCTCATTTGGAGAACAGAGAGGGAACTTCAAAAACACAAACCCTATATCCTCTGCATGATAAGCAGGTAGAGCAGGTGCAAATGGGCATCCAAGGGCTGCTGAACATGAGCAATGACAGCAAAGGTGCCGGCAGCGGCGCGCACGAGGACCCCAGGAGATGGGCCGGAGAACTGGACGTAAGGCTCCGAGGAGGCGGCAGGCGTGCGACGTCTGCGTTACAGGGTTTCCAGGGGGAGCAGGAAAAAGGTACCGAGCTCAGTCTCATGACACAAGGTTCCCTGCGGAAAAGGCCCCCGAATTTCCAACATAACATGGGAGCAGGTGCCCACGGCAAGGGTGGGGTGCCTGTGAGCTCAGGACTTGGGGAACAAAAATAAAAACTCTGAAGTTTCAGAGAAAAACTGATATCCATGTGGATGGAAGACAGTGGACAAGCATTTCAGCAGTGGTGCAGGAAACTTGCTTGACCGCAAACTCAGTCCTTCCTTCGAAACTGAGCTCAGGGCCCCCTGAGCCGGCATTGTAGTAAATCAGCGCGGAGGTGTCCGAAGGCATCCCAGACGTGCACGTTACCAGGAAGACCCTGGCGGGGGGTGGGCACCAGCCTGCTGGGTGCAGGAGGGTGGGCGGAAACGAAGCAGTGAGGTCACCGACGCGCTTGCCCCTGGGGAGCAGGCCTGCGCTCTACGGCTTACACCTCTGTCAGAACCTCTGTCAGAACTTGGTGATGAGTTAATTACAGTAAGCGGTAAAGCAGGTTTTAAAATGTGACTATTATTCACTCCAAAGAAATACAGTCGTAGCCCACTGGCTCTCGGCTGCAGACACGATGTGGATCGCTTAGCCGTAGTGACCGTTTAACCAAAGCCTGGGGTGCGGCCGTGTTCAAGCATGCCGAACCCTCGCCGTGGCCGGGCGGCAGTAACTAATATTTACAAAAAAAAGAAATCAGTTCGCCAGGAGTGTGCTATTTGGAAACAGGAGGTAAAGACCTGAGAAAGCAGCTAAGCCTGGCATGGGGTTGGGGGTGGGGTGGGGGGTGAGGGCTTCAGGTTAGAACCTGAGTTGGGGGTTTGACTTCTCAACCTGCCCACCCCAATGTATGGCATCAAAAATAAAATTTGATCTTATTTTTTTAAAGAAAATCTTTAATATTACCCCCTCCCCTTCCCCACCAGGACCTCATCTTTGTCTGATGAACTCCTATTCACCCTTCAGAACCTGAGCCCTTCCTTGAAGGGCGCTTTCCTGACTAGCTTCGGTTCCCATGCTCCTTGATCCGCACTTACGTGTGGTATAATGGATGGCTTCTGCATCAGCCCCCCGCTCCTGCAGCTAAACTGTGAAGCTCCTTGCAGGAAAAGGTGCTCTTTTTCTTCCATCTTTGTAGCCCCAGTGCCCAGCACCAGACCTGCAACACTCAAAGCAGTTTGAAATGAGCCGTGGCTGGGCAGAGGCCCTCGGCCACGTGATTTCACATAAGCCTTATAATTAACTCGTTCTGCCCCCGGCAGTATTAGCGTGGGACAACCTGGGTCAGGTGTGTAAAAGGTCACGAAGCCAGCGCGCTGGTATTCAATCACAAATCCGCTGCTGTTTGGGTGAATATCTGTCCCTGAATGTAAGTGAAGTAGCAACAGCCTGTGTCAGCTACTTGGGCTGTGTGATGGAATAGCAGAGACCAGGTGGCTTGGCCTTTATTCCTGGCAGCTTGGAGGCTGGACGTCTGAGGTCAAGATGCTGGTCCGCTCAGTTCCTGGCGAGGGCTCTCCTGGCCCCAGGCTGCTGCCTGCTCACTGCCCTCACGTGGGCCCCCCCCAGTGTGTGCGTGGGGAGTGAGCCTGGTCTCTTCCCCTTCTGAGGAGGACCCTGGTGCCATCACAGGGCCCACCCCCATGACCTCATTTGTCCTCCTGCCTCTAAGAGGCCCACCTCTAAATACCATCCCACTGGGACTTAGACTTCGGCACAGGAATTGGGGGTGTGGGGGGCACACAAACATTCCGTCCTTAACAGACCCGAGCCCAGGTTCAGCTGTCTCAGATTGCTGGGACGCTCGTTACCTGTGGTTTCCCGACACTTGCCTTCTGTGGACGCCGCTGTCGTTCGTCAGACCTGACTCTGGGAGCGGCCGTACGCACACACGTGTGTCAGGCGCTGGGCTCCTGCAGCGCATCTGCTTGTCATCTATGTGGTTCACCAGGAAACTTCCTAAAAAGAGGGATCAGGATGGAGAGAGCTGGCACTCCCTGCGTGTCCTCCGCGGGCCGTGGGAGGGCCTGAGTGCGCTCGGTCTGATACTGAAATACGAGTCCGTTTCACAGACCAGCCACTAAGGCAGAGTGGAAATTGGGGACCACAGGACAGCAAATATGCATCCCGTCTCGGCCCCCCTGCCTCCCAGAACGAACTGGGAACACCATTAGCGGGGCTGCCTGCCGGAATGGACGCAGCTCTGTGGGGACAGAGGTCCCGCTGCTGCTGGGGACAGACGACACGCCTCTGTGGGCCCTGCTTGGCGCCCGTCCGTCTGCACTGGCGACCCCATCCTCCCTGCCTCCCCGCCTCCTATGGAGTTCCAGCACCCCAGGTGCCCTGTTCATCCTTTTGGGCACTGTCTGCATGGCTGTGCTTTATGCATAAGAAGAGTAAAATATGCTCACCTGCCGAGAACCGGTTTTCATCCTTTTGAGGGGTGACATTGCCCCTTTGAAAATGGCTTACGTGTTTGAGCTTTCTGTTTTTGAGAAAAACGCCAGTTTTTGTGTGATTGAGTCAGCTCCACTGGGGGTCATCAGGGAGGAAAACCGAAAATAGAAGAACAGAAGAGAGGAGCTTCCTGGGGCCGCGCCAGCAAATTGCCACTGCGTCGGTGACAGCGCAGGTGTGTTCTCTCGCTGGAGGAGGCCGGAGCGTGCACCCAGAGGGCAGGGCTGGGCTCCCTCGCTGACCCCGGGAGGCCCTTCCTGCCCGCGTCCCTCGGCTTCGTCTTCCCGTGGCCTGTCCTCTTCTGTATGCAAATGTCACTTGGCCTTTCTCTACAAGGACCTGGGATAACATGTAGGGCCACCCAGATGATCTCGGACACTGTCCCCATCCCTAGCTCCGTACCTTCATCCCAGCTGCAAAGGCCCTCTTTTGCCAGGTCGGGGGAGTTTCCCCATGTCCTCAGGACTGGCCCGAGTCCCAGTGAGCTGGCCGTCCGTGCTCAGAGTTCTGTGAGAGCTCTTGGGGCCTCTGTTCTCCTGGCCTTTTGTCCCCATCACCCCTTGAGTTACTCGAGTGTTAGTTTAGGAAAATGCCCTTCCCGGTGGTGGGGGATCCGCGTTCCCACCAAGTCCCAGTGCATGAGTTCAGTGGGGAACATTCACGGCCCTGCCTGCCTCCCCTCAGTGCCAGTCAGTCCTCAGAATGTCCCTTCCAGGTGTGCGGGGGTTGACGACAGGCCTGCTCCCCCACCGCGGGAGTCCCCTGGGAGCCCTGAGGGTCCCATCCTGACTGGCCCACAGGCGGTTGCCTTGCCCGTCCTCAGCCCGTTGAGCTGCCAGACCAACCAGCTCATGTCTCCGGGAGCTGGAGGTTGGCGACCCGGTGGGGTCACAGAGGATCCCCTGGAGGCCCAGACCCAGGGGTGGGGGTGGGGTAGGGGTCTGGGGGGACACATCGAATGGAGGAAAGCAGAGCAAGGAGGTGACAAGACTCGGGAGAGAAAGAGAGGGACAGACACGTGCACGCACGGGCTCATGCGTGAAGGCGTGCACGTGCCCAGGAGGAGAGCGTGGGCATTCCTCAGATGTCGGTGATGCCCGAGCTAACCAGGGCGACACCACGACACGACCGGGGCCTGCTCTCTCCCAGCCCTGCCTGCCCTCTGCCACGCCTACCAGCCTCCGTGCCGCGCGTCTGGACTGCTCACAGGTAGCTGCCCCCACCAGCCTCTGGGCGCCTGCCTGTGCTGGGCTCGCTGAGCGCATCTGGTCACGTTTGGTCACCGTCAATGAAAGGAGAAGCTGTCCCCATTCACGGAACAGGAAGTGAGACTTTGGTTATGGGACAGGGACTCCCCCACACCAGCTGCAGCGCCAGGTCCGTGCGGCCACGAGGAAGCTCCTTTCAAGAACGTGCTAACGCCTGGGTCATCCACGACACGCAGGGCTGACCCTGCGCCGTAGGGCCTGAGGAGGTTGTAGGGCCTGGGGATACCAAGTGACTGACAAGGACATGGCCGTGGCCCCATGGAAGCTTGTCTCAGTGGGGACTCCATTCAGGCGCTGGGGCACCAAGCAGGGTCTGCCCAGTGGGTCGGTCCTCGGTAGAGCCGATCAGCACATCTCAGCGAAAGGCCTGGAAGTTTCTGTTTGGTTTGTTTTGGGGGACATTTTCCTGACACAGCGACATGACTCGGGGACTTTTATAAGATGTCTGTGTTCTCTATCCAGGGACGCTTCTCCTCAAGGGACATTTTCTTCCATCTCCTCCCAGTTTGAAAGCGTCTGAGAATCTGCTGTTGCGTGACTTTAAACTTTTCTTCGAGACATAAGCAACATTGATCCTCCCTGTTACTTAAAGCCCAGTGTCCTTCGGCAAGGTGCCACGGCTGATCTGGGGCTGCCGAGTGTCCTGTTCTAAGGCCAGGTAGAGAGCAGGGTTTTGCAGGCCAGAAGTGCCTAATGCTACAAATCCCAGGTTTCCAGGTTAAGAGCTGTGGCAGCACTCTGGGAAAGGTCAGGGCAAGCGAGAGATCCCAGGGGAGGAAAGGGGCACCGAGGGGCTGCTTCCCAGGAAGAACAATGTTTGTGCCGGGAAGTTCAGCGGCGATGAAGTCTGTCCAGGACCCGCGGTGGGTAGCATTGTGATTCCCCCACCACTCGGGTTTCACTTGCCCCTCCCAGTCTCTGGCCTCACTTCTTTAGGGGGGGATGTGGGGGCAGCTGCCCCGGGAAGGTGAGGGTGGAGGCTGCCCTGCCACAGCTCGCCTGGCCAGCACCATCTCCCGGGGAGCCGGTTCTCACGGGTTAGAACCGTGTCTGCTGCGGCTTCTATCTGCTACCACGGTCACCAGGGACCCGAAGGATTGCCCTCAAAACAGAGGCTGAAGGGCAGAGGCAGAGCTGCGGTCGCCCCCGCCTGTGGCTCTCAGTGTGGCCGTGAGCTCACAACTTGGGTCTGGTCCTGGGGTTTCTCTTCATCGCTTCTTTGATGGCTTCAGAATCAGCTCCAGAGAGCTGGTGGTTAAGGAATAATTATTCGTTCAGGAGAGTGTCAGCCAGCTGTGACATTAATAAGGCCAAAGTGATCTCAACTAGTGTAGACTTCAGCTGCCGGGATTCAGGCGTGGTTCCCACTCGTGGTGCAGCTGGCGCTGTTGGGAGGGGGCCGCGGGCTTGAGTCGGGCCCTGTTGGAAGCAGACCCCAAGCTGGCTTGGGATGGATGCTTTTGGGTCTGTGCTCTATTAGGAACAAGTCACAGCACAGGGCCCAGCTGAAGGCGCCTGTTGGCATTGCGGAGAGAGAACTCGGTACAAAGATTCCCCTGCTTTCCAGAACCTGGACCTTGAAAGGCATTCTCAAGCCGCCTTCTCTCGGAGGGCTTTCCTGTCTCGGAACAGCAGGCTTTTGGGCAGAGTCTGCGTTTATGCCTTAGTTCAAGCGAAGTACTCAGCTCAGGGCCCACTCAGAGTAGGTGTGTTTGTGGACTAAATAAATGAATAAAAAGTAAGTTAGCATTCTTGTGCCCAGATAGACCAGAATCCATTGTGCCTTTAGATTCAGGGTGTTGGGAAGATCAGCGTGACCCGCAGTGGCCTCCTGAGGTGGATCCTGGATGGCTCGGGGCCGTCGTTCTGTCCACGGGCCTGGCTCCCATTCTGGCTTAGCCCTCAGCTCACCTCGTAACCGGGGCTAGTTACTAATTTAAGACGCCGCTCCTCTGTCTGCAAAAATGAGACTGGTAAGCACAGCCATTCATGGAGAAGGTGTAGGGTAAAGGTCATGGTGGCTAGCACAGGCCATGCCACCCTCCTCACGTGCCCCCCCATATCTCATTGCTCAGTCCTGGCAAGATGCAGACAGCTTAAGAAAGGAAAGCTCTAGAAGTTAAGCCCAGTTATTAAATGACTGGTCCTGGTAAGCCGGACCAGCTTGTCTCCTTAATAACTTCTCTCTGAGCTTTGGTGTTTAGGTGTGATAATCGGCTCGGCCCATGGCTGGGGGAAGACTTTAGGGCCCCCACATTCTCCCTGTTCTCTAAGGCCATCATTGCACGCACCCCCATTGGTGGTCTGGAATGCCCGGTGCTCACCTCTGCAAGAAGACTTCCTGCAAACGTGCTGGGTCCCAGGGCAGGAGGCCCCACTTTGAGATGCTTGGGGGACCAACCCTTTATCTGGGGGTACACCTGTGGGGTTCCACCTTCTGGCCTGCTAGCTCCCTGGCAGTCAAATCCTTCCTGGAACCTGATGTGTGTCTGTGAGTCCAGACAACGGGATGCACAGCGTCCTGGCCCTGCTCTCAGCAAGTGCCCATGCCGGGCGCCGTCCAGAGGGTCACTCCTCAGCTTTGTGCCTCCCACATCACGTTACCATCAGGGGCATCTGAAAGGTTTATCGGCCGCCACCTCCTGTTCATTGGGTGCATAAAATAACGAGCATTATGCACTCAGTGGTGTCTTAATTTGATGAAACGGGGTCATCACAGTGATGATGAGTGGCAGGAGAGGATATTTAGAGGTGACAGTCTGGGGCCCAGCAGGCTTCCCTGGGAGCAGTGTTTCATCTGACATCCGAAAGCCGAATAACTCAGCTCAGAAGCGAGGAGTGGGTGGAGCAGGGCTGCTTCTCAAGCTGTATCTACGGCGTGCAGGTGCTGCGCGGGTGGGGAACGGCAGAGGCCAGTGCCTGCAGGGCCGCAAGACGGGAGGCCGTGCGGGCCATGTGTGGAGTCTAGGTTTGGAGTTAGGCGTGGACACCTGGCTTTAATGTGTTACATGTTTGCTGCTAAGTTTCCTTTTTTTAAATTGTGGTTAAATACACTGATCCACTGTTGCTAGATCTTCCTGCTCTTCAAGAGTATTTAGAAATTCAGATTCGTTAAATCATGGTAAAATATATATAATGTAGAAGTTGCCAATTTAACCATTTTTAGGTGCACACTCGGCAGCATGAAGCTGTTGTGCAGCCATCTGCAACACCATGTCCAGAACTTTCCGTCTCCCCGAACTGAAGCTCTACCTGCACTAAACACCACCCTACCTCCCTTTCCCCAGCCCGGGCGCCCATCCTCCACCTTCTGTGTCTACAGACCTGATGCCTCCAGGTCCCCAGGGTCCCTCCACACAGCAGCAGGTGTTGGGATTCCCTTCTTTTGAAGGCTGAGTAATAGTCCATCATATGGATGGGCCCACATTGCGTTTTCCGTATGTCTGTGGGTGGACACTCGGCTGCTTACCCCCACCAGCTGTTGTGGATCATGTGCAAGTGTTTCAAGTCAGTTCTTTGGGGTTCATACCCAGACGTGGACTCGCTGGATCATATGGTAATTCTTTGATTTGAGGAACCGCCACACTGTTACTCCTGCTTTTGTTCTGTTTACATAGCAGCCACCCTACTTGCTGTGACCTGGTGTGCTGTGTGTTTTTAAATAGCTGTTTCTGTGGCAGCCACCAGGACAGTGTTGGAAGGAGGGCGTGAGCCTGAGCAGGGGGGTGGCTAGGAGACCCCACCCCTCCGTGTGATGTCCTTGAGGGCCTGGGGAGCTCTTGGCTGCCGCTGGCCCTCGGAGGCTCTGGAGTAACAGAAGACTGGACATGCACGGGAGGACACCTGCTCACAGCCGGGGAGGTGCGGCTCTAAGTCATGGAAGACAAAGCTGGTTTCCTGGGAATTGCCCCAAAGCCAGTGAGGCAGATCCTGCCTGCTCTGCAGCCGATTTCTGTGCAGCCGCTGCCCCCGTGGCTGGGACAGCAGAGGTGTGGGTCCCAGCCGAGCTTCGTCACCTCCGCTGCCCGTATGTTTGAGGGTGCCTGTTCACCCCGTTCTTGGAATGTCTACGGCAAGGCCTTGCTTTGTATAGGCTGGGGTTTAAGATAAAAACCAGTGCACCTGAAAGTAGGTGTTTCCTGTGGCTCTTGGGACAGCCAGTGGCTTTGTTTCCTCAAAGGAACTTTGTTTTCATCACTAAGGTTTCCGCAGCCAGGTGGGAGCAGCGCTTCTGTCCAGAACCAGGGTCCCCAACATGTTCCCATTTCTTCCAAGAACACTACAGTTGCAGCTTGAAAAAGGCAGTCCCAGCAGAAGATACGGAGTCCCAGAGCCTACGGTAATCGTAAGGGGTTTAGAGTAGGCTTACGGAAATGGGTGATAAATACTGCATATAGAGACTCAGAGGTTTTTTTTTTAAGAAAATATTTGTTATGCTAATTTTAAATTACCAGAATTTCTGCCGGCTTGAAAATGGATGATGTTTTTTATTTTTTTTTAAATGTCAGGAGATGGTTTTCAGTTTGGAACGATAATCAGGGTGGTTGAGAGCACGTATTTGTACGAAGGAGGGGGGCCCCGTGAAGCAGGCAGCGGCTTTCACGCCACAGGGGCTGGGGCAGTGTGAGGTCACCTGGTGCCTGCCGTCACCCTGTGGGCCAGCACATGACCTTTGACTCAGAGGCATGGCGGGACCCCTTCTCTTCTTCCTTTGAAAGGGATAGGCGAGGCCTTAAAGATGACCCAGAAAATACCGACCCTGGTGACCGGATGGCAGTGTCACCACCCGGAAAAGGCCCACAAAGCCAGATGATCACTCGGCACCTTCAGCTCCCCCTGTAGCCAAGCCAGCAGCTCTGATTGGGGTCCGAGGGCCCTTAATGCTCCCACCTGAGGAGTGGGGGACTGGGGGGGGTGGACAGTGATCTCTCTGTTTGCCTTCCCGGCGCTCGCTGCTTAATTAGATTTTGAAAGACAACTTCATTGAGATGGAATTTGCACGCCATCCGATCACCCATTGAGTGAGGATGATGCGGTCCTTAGTCCGCCTGCAGGTGCGCCCAGCCTTCACCACGGGAGACGTCAGAGCGCTCCCAGCAGGCCCCAAAGGAGCCCTTTGATTCGCATTCCCTGCTGCCGGCTCCCAGCCCCGGAGCCCCCCAGCCACGTTTTGTCCCCGTTTTGGACATTGCACATAAACGGCGTCACACAGCATGGCCCTCTCGGTCGGCCCCTCTCACTCACGGAATGCGTCCGCGGTTCTTCCACACTGGGGCGTGTGTCACAGCTTCACCCCTTTTTATGGCAGAGTGATACTCTGCTGTGTGGATAGACCACAGTTGGTACATCAGCTGATGGCTTCTATGCTTTCTTGCCATTACAAAATGCACTTGGCTTTGCAAGGTCAGGCCCCAGGGCCAGTTGCCCCTTCCAGACCTGGTGGTGACTCGCGAGCGGTTCTGGCTCAGCATCTCACACTGGTCGAGTGGGTGACTGAAGAAAGAGCCAGAGTCACCTGAAATCAGTAAAGAGGGTGGTGATGTCTAGCCCTCGCTGTTTGCATGGGTCAGCTCAGACTTGGTTATAGGCAGTAACCAACATCCCCAAATTCTCAGTGGCTTCTAACCGTTTGGTGACTGTGTTCCGTCTGTGTCCCTGGATCCCGGCTGGGGGAGACATTGCTGCTCTCTGGGCAGAGCGAGTGAGGACGGGGCTCTTTACTTCCACACGGGCCCCTGCTGGTCACAGGGCAGTGGGCAGGGCCGTCTGTGCCCCGCCCAGGAACAGGTAGAGTGACTGGAACCAAGAAAACTCCACATCAGGGGCTGGTAAACTAGGACCACATTTGGCCATTGCCTTATCTTTGTAAATAAAGTTTTATAGGAACACAAGCACAGCCGTTTGTTTACATGGCATCTGTGGTTGCCTTCCCACTATGACAGAGACCTCATGGCCCACAGAGCTGAGAGTATTTCCTCCCTGGTGCTCTTCTCTGCCCCCCATCCTCAGGACTGGCATCCTCACAGTGCCTGCCTGGGGCACAGACAGCTCACGTTCCTGTAGCTAGCCAGGGTCCTGCTGCTTTGTACTCTGTGGTCAGCTGAGCAGTGGCCCCCGATGAGTCTACACCCTGATCCCCTGCATGGGTGAGGGACGTCACAGAGGTGAGGGAGTTGAGCATCTGGACTCTGGGGGGCCCAGGATGGTCATAAGGGCCCTTAAAAGAGGGAGGTGGGGGGTCAGATGAGAGAAGGTGACATGAGGACAGAAACCTAGGTGAGAGAGAAAAGGGACGTGAAGATGTGTCCCCACTGGCCTTGTGGAGGGAGGAGCGGCCAGGGTCAGCCCGCAGGCGGCCTCCCCGAGCCGGAAGAGGTGAGGTGCCTGCTTCAGCCATTGAGCTTTCCAAGGAGCCGGCCTCGAGCACACCAACTGGTAGAGTAACAGTCCCGATTTTAGGATTTCTGCCTCAGAACCATAAGGTAACTGGGTGGGTGGTCATTTGCTATGGCAGCCAGAAGACACTCATGCACCTGTCCAGGGATCCCTGCGGCAGCCCTTTGAGGCAGGCCCTGTGGTCGCCCCACGAGCCGCTGGTCACAAACATGCTCACCACTGATCAGTAAGCACCTGGCTTTATCTGCGTTTCCATTTAAAGACGCCTGATTCACTAACACCGACGCCTCACCAACGGCACCCTAACTCCCGCCTGACGAAGCTCATCTGACACATGTATGTTCTCCGTGAGGCACGTCGCAGCCTTCCTGTGCTTAGGATACCAGACAGCCCTTCAGCACCACGCCTGGGGGCCGTTTAAGCAGTGAAATCACTGACAAAAAGCACAGAACTGTGAAAACACAGCAAGTTTTCATTTTGGGGTTATAAGTAAATTTTAGAGAGCAGGCGGGTTTGCAGATAGAGCATCTGAAAGAGTGAGACGGGCTGCGGAGAGGTTTTCAGAGTCCCTGGTCTGACCCATTCTACCCAGAGGCGGCATCAGTCCTTATTTTCTCCCTCTGTCCCCTGGTCGGCTCCTCCCCAGATGCTGGAAACAAAAGCACAAGCTTGTGATGAGAATCGTGGGCGGCCTTGTACGGCAGGAAAGCGGAACCCCAGGCAGGCACACGCTCTATGCTTTTCAGGGTATCTCAATACGTTAGTTTCTTTGTTTAAGAAAAGGAAGGGCCCACACTAAGAAATAGATTCACAAGAAACACATGGAGACAGGTGATTCTCTGCATCTATTTTATAAACAGCAATCATTCCCATAGTGTTAAAATGAATAAGACTCCCTCAGCACTGACTCTGAATTCCATTCAAATATGCATGAGGATTGTGAACTCTTATCTCCAGAAAAGACTTCTCGGTGAGGTACTCCGGTTGCTCTGTGCCCCGGGTCATTCTGCTGCCTGGCGATACTAGCTGAGGAGCTGAGGGCAGTGGGCTTGCCCTGCAGGACTGACGGATTTGGGCCGAGGTGGGAGTGGCGGTGGGAGTGTGCAAATCAGTGCAAGGAAGAGAACCCAAGCCGGCAGGCCGCTCCGGGAAGTGGTGAGTCCCCTGTCCCTGAAGGGGTTCAAGCAGGGAAGGCAAGACCTTAAGAACATGATCATCGCCATTAAGACGCAGGCAGGCCCCAGGTGGCCTTTGAAGCACGCAGCTCTGTGAATCACGCACACCCGGATTCTCAGACGAATGGGGGTGTTAGCATTCTGTTCCCACGCATGGAGGTGGCCCGGCATCCACAGCTCCTTAGTCCTTAGTAGAGACTCCAGCAGTCATGAGCCCTTTCCATGCTGTGCTGCAACGATGTCCAGAAGGAAGGCTCGTCCACTGAAAGGAAGGGCGGTGAGGCCAGAGGTGTGAGATAGCTGGTCCACCAGCCGGAAAGCCTAGGTCAACCCAGCTCTTGGGGGTATGGACCAGACCTTGATTGGGGCCCACCCTGGGGAAGTGTAAGGTGCGTGTGGAGATGGGAAGCAGAGCGCAGTTGCTGGGTGGGCGACCTCCCCCCAGGAAGGACCTTGCTGGGTGACCATGCTGCGGGGGTCTCCTGCTGCCTCAGCTGGAGCATAAGACGGGACCCCAGGGGTCCCCTCAGAGCATCAGTTCTGTAATCTGTCAGGGTTCCAGCGACCACCACATAACAAGAATCAGCTGTGTGTGCCCACTGGGGCGGCCAAAGGATGGCACTGCCTTTGCTGGGTAGGCAGGGAGAGCCAGGTGCCCCTAGGTTCATGCTTTTATCATCCCGTAGGCTCACCTGGGGGTCTGGTCCAGTGTGTGCCCGCTTGACTAGACCTGCTGGCATGTAGGGAGGTTTGCCTTTCCATCTAAACCCTAGCACAGGCATGAAGCTCTGGGGGAAGAGTGAGGTGTCAGGGAGTGTGTGTCTGGCAGGGGCACACTTCACGGTTTCTGCTTTGTGAGTGTTGCAGGTTCACGGGGTGGGCCTCCTCCTGGGAGAGACAACAGGGCACATCTGTGGACACGCTCTTTCCTGATCAAGCAGCCAGGAGAGTTCCAGGTTGTACCTACCACAATCCGCACCTCATCTGTAAGCAGGAAGAGGGTTTTCTTTACCTTGGCAGACCGTCTGTAATAAAATGCATGTGAGTCTTAGCTCAGAGCCATCGTAGCTGGGTACCTTTGAAAGCTTAAGGCTGCCGGATCATGCAGGTAAGTAGCGGTCCACTGTGAGACCCCACACACCTTCCCTCTGTGTTGCAGACCGTCTTACTCTAGCTGGCCTTGAGCGTTTCCTTACCAACTGGGAGAGTAACCGTCTGGAGCAGACAAGGATGTGCGTTCCGTTTGCTGAGAATCTGCACCCTATGCCAGAGTGGTGGTGGAGGTCCCACTGAACTTGTGGGACTGGGGTGGGTGATGGCCGGAGAACAGAAACCAAAGAGCACACTGCCTGTGACCTCGGAGTGTTGAGTGTTTGGGGAGACATAGCCAGACTCCAGAACTGCTTGTTATGGGTGCCATTTTCCCAAGGAGACGAAGGCCTGCCCGCACGGCACTCCTGCATGAAGGCTCATGCTAGGAAGAAGAGAGGAGCACAAATGAGGGGGGCTGTCCAGCCTACAGGCCAGAACCTCAAGTGAGGAAGAGGTGGCCTTATAGAATCATGAGCCGTCTGTGCTGACATCTGCCTGGCTTGGCTTCCTGCTGAACCCACTCGATGCATAGAAAATGCATCAGGCGTGAACTGAAGTCAGGGGTCTTCGCCGTGTCCTGCTCCAGGAGTGAGGGTGGGAGCGATGCTAACCACCCCGGCACAGTTCACGGCGGCGCCCCAGGCCTCGTATTCCCTCTCGGTGATGACGTTGGCATGGACCGTCAGCCAGCCGTGTGTCTCCTGACCGGCCGTGGGTGGGTGCAGGGTACGTCGCCATGCCTCATGGCGCTGGGTGGTGACAGCGGGTCTGCCTTCTCGTGGGTTCCGTGCCAAGGGCTGAAGGGAAGAGGAGCTGCTGAGTTAAGCTGGGCAGGCTTCAAACAGAATGATTCCAAAGCTCAGGGATGCAGGGAGAGCCGAGGACACACTTCCCTACCTGTCCCGTCCTCCGCTGGACACACAGCCCCTGTCCAGGACCACCGGGGGCCTTGTCTCGGTGCTGCCCGCCAGTTGATGTGGAATTTTTCCTTCCTCCCAGTGTTTAGTGGTTCATACCATCCATTTGGTACCTGTTGACTCTCTGGTCAGAAAGCTGTCCTTTTGGGTTTGGGCCTTATAATAATGCAGTTGGTTTCATAACTCTTACCAGCTCTAGGTTACAGACTCTTTTTTTTCCAAGTTCATCCTTTCTTATAGTTTTTTAAAACAGAGAAAGTTTTGTTTTCTATTTATTTTTATGTCACCAAGTCAGCTTTCTGCTTTCTGTCTCCCTACTTGGATGGCATATTTAGAAATGTACCACTCATGTATTTAGTCCTCTTTATCACTTGCTCTTTTATTTTCCATTTCTTTCTCTTTCCTCCCTGGATTTCCATGTTTTTTGTGTGTGATCATTTTTCTTTTTTCCAGAAGAAGTCCCTTTTAGATTTCATGCTGGTGATAAATTCTCTACTTTGACTTTCCTGAAGGCAGTATAGTTCAACATCATTGTTAGGAGGATATTTTTGTTAGGTACAGATTCTAGATTGGCCAGTTACCTCCTTTTAGTGTTTCCTTGTCACGTGAGTGCCTCTAGTTTCTTTTACCTCTGTCAGTGTAATTGCAGAAAACAGCCATTTGCTATGGCTGCTTCACAGATGTTCCCTTTGTGCCCAGTGTTCAGCATTTGTGCGCCTATATGAGGTTCTTCCTCACTTGAGATTCATATGTAGTGTGTTGCTTGAATTTCATACCACTCTGAAGCTTTGGATTCATGTGTTTTGTGAGTTTGGGCTTAATGTAAACTTCTGCTCTGTTATCCATCCCCTCCCCTTGGTGTCCGGTCACACATACGTCAGAGCTTTTCAGCATGTTTTATATCTCCTTTCTCTATTTTCCATTCCTTCTTCTCTCTGTGGTTTGGTTTGTGAATTTTCTGTTGACCGAGTTTCCAGTTTCTTTATCCGTCATCTGTGAGTAATCTGATCCTAAACCCACCTTTGAGGTCCTTAGTTGCAGATACTGTATTTTCATGTCTGAAGTTTATAACTGATTTGTTTTTAATGGATCCCAAGTCTGTGGTGGAATTATCCACCTTTTCAACCATTTTCTCCAGTTTCTCCTTTATTTTCTGGAAGATGTAAATTACATAAAAGTTCTGGGCTGCTCACACTAGTGACTGGATGGCCTGTGGGTCTGTTTCTACTGACTAGTTTTCCTCTTTGTCTTCTAACAGGCGGTACTGTCTCTGGGAATGACTAGTAATTGTTTACAGAATGCTGAGCATTGCGTATGTTTTTAGAAGTTACAGAGACTACAGATGATGTTATTTTCTTTCAGGGGGTGTCATCCTTTCTTGTACTGCACAGATATAGGGAGGGCTTTTCCCCTTCCTCTGGCCGGAGTCTGAGCTGGGCCGAGGCTGGGTGGAGGTTCTGTGAGGACTCATTCTGCTCCAGCCTGTCCTTTCCTCTGAAGCGTGGCCCTAAGAGGCCTGCAAGCAGAGCCTTACGTGCTTGCCGTGTCCCTCACCCCGGCGGGCGTGCACTCCAGTTCAGGCCCAGCCCTGGTAGTCTTCCCCTCTGCCCAGTTTCACTAAAGCCTTGAAAGGCAAAGCAGCCGGGTGTCTCACGCTCCTCTCCTCCTTCCCCTCTGGACTTCGGCCCTGTGGGTCTGCAGTTGTCACTGCCCATTAGCCCTGCTTGACTGCAGAAAACTGGGCTGATGTTTCTGCCCCCAGCAAGGACAGGCTCTTGGATTCTCAGCCCTCTCCCTGAGGGTGGAACATGCAGATGGTCTCAGGGGAAAAGCAGCTGTGGAGAGCTAGCACACCTCTTCATGCGGCCCTTCTCAGAACCTCGGCCCCTCCGGTCTCTCTCTGATGCTTTAAAGAGACGGCCTCTGTGCTGTGCTTGTTTACTCTGCTCTGTTCTTGGAGCATTCACCTGCCTCCAGCTGCTTTGTCACACCCATCTGTGCTGGGGGAGGCTCTTTCGGGTCACTGTTACATGGGATTATTTCCTGCCTCTCTCTGACATGGCCTCACAGTCACGGTCACGGATAGCTTCCTTCCTTTCTGGCAGGACGGGATGTTTTGTGCTCCCCTTGTAAATTTCTTGTCTCAGACATGGAATCAGCTATTTGTCCAGGGAAGCCTTGTTTCTTTTACTGCCAGTTGGTATTTAGGGGTGACCTTCCTGCCCACATTCTAAGTGTGTGGGGGTGCTTATTTTAAAGAAGACACGTACTATGAATTGTCTTGATGTTGCCTGTCATAGTTCAGGGCAACTGTTTTGCTTAACTTCCTCGATCCTATGTCTGGGTCTTCTTTCATTTATGCTAAAAGCCTCAAATTTTAATGAGCAATGCCACCCTTCTGGTGTATGCCACCGTGCACACACAAAATTCTCCCAGTCGTGATGCCAGCACTTCCACCAACAATACGATGCTCAGATGGCTTCAGATTTTCATGTGCAGTTTTGCTGCCATCAGAGTAGATCCCATCAGGGATGTGCAATTACTGGGTGAGAAAGTCATTTGGAGTAATTCTTCTCCATTTGTTTATGCCACCAGCTATATACATTTCTAGGTTCATTTGTTTCATTTTTAATGATTGCTCTTCACACTGAAATTTTTTTAGAGTTCTGTGAAATATTTGCATCATTCTAAAATCAGATCTTTGAAACAAGGTAAATATAAAGCAGTGTAGCATTTCTCTGTCTCCTTCGTATTCTATTCTTTCTTCCCCTTAAGTAGTAATTTTTAAAGACATATTCTTCCAATGTTTATAGAGAGTGCTTTTAAAGAAATTAGTATAGTGGTACCTGCCGTATGTTGAGCGCTTGATGTGTCGGGGCTGCTGAGTACTCCATGTGTGCTGTCTCACTTTGATTGACAAGACTGCTGTGAGGCAGGGTCTGGAATCACAGACCCTCCTGTTTACAGGTGAAGGACACCGAGGCTCAGAGATGTGAAGGGACATAGCCAGAGCCACACAGTGAGCACCTGTGTCCTGGGACCGGAAGCCAGTCTTCTCCCAGGACGGCCACTGAGCTGTGCCCCCCCATACCAAGTGCTGGTCGGCACTTTCTCCCCTGATTGCTCTCCCGCTGGTGGAGCCGCCGGAGCTGTGCCCAGTGTGGGTGATGCGTGAGGAGTGGGTGGTGGCCCTGGGATTCCGGGCCGTGATTGTGTCAGTGGAACCGGCACCCTTGGCTTCGCTCCACGGAGAGGACTGGCCGGCTTACGTCCTCGTAGCTGACTTGGGAGCCTGTTAGGAGATCCGAGGGTCCTTTCTGCCCGGAAGCGCCCCTCCCCACCGCCAGCGCCCCGCACCGCTGCACAGGCTGCGGGCGGGTGGAGAGTCATTCCTCCTGGTGGACGTGGCTCTTGTCACGGGAGGTGAGTGGGCGCCTGGATTCCAGCAGCTGCTTTTCTTTCCTGCTCCTCACAGTGGGACAGTGTAAAACGTGGGCTTGGGATGCCCACCTGGCCGCTTGCTGATACTCAGGTGTACCTGTAACCCCACCTCATTTGCAACAGGCCAGAGACATCATGTGCTCCCCCCTCCTCGAAGCAGCCGCTGCCATGCTGAGTGGCGGCTTTCCTTGGCCACGCTGCCCTTTGTCACCTTGCTTTCCCGTTTTCTGTTTCCTAATAAAAACTAAGGCAAAGCAACCGAAGTCACTCAGTCCTGGCTTCATGGGCCTCCCCGCTGTGCTGGGGCCTCAGCACCATGGAGGTTTAGAAGCACGTTTGCCTGATGTGGGGGAGACCAGCATCCAGGCACTGCAACCTGCTGACCTTTCCATTCCCCGGGCTGCTGGCCCCGGGCGTGCACACCTGCATGCTTTGAGGAGAGAGATGCGCAGTGGGATTTATGGTTTTAGGTCTGTTCAGACAGCAGGGAGATGCCGCGGTGTGCTCGCTGTGGGGAGGGCGGTGGCACGTCTTGCCATTTAAATGACACAGGTGGATAATTATGTCATCGTCCTCTTTCCAGTGAATCATGCTCCATTAGAATTCTGGAAACAATTTCTGCAGCTTGCTGCGCACCCTCATGGAAGCTGGCGGGGAGGGACAGGGCGGCTGTGTGCCTGCGTGCGTGCGCATGTGCATGTGTGCGTGTGTGTGTGCATGCGCATGCGGCTGATGTGGGATTTAGCATTTCTGGTCCCATCTGGCTGCACTTTCAGCAAGCACCAAGGGGTTTTCTCCCTTCGCGCACTCTGAGCACACGAAGGTCATCTGGGTGGCTGTGGAGGGGATCCCCTGTCCCCTAGCTCCCCCAACCCCGCCACTGTCCCAGGTCATCGCACGGTCTCTGACCTCTCCCAGAGGAGCAGCCCATGAGTGTGCCCTGGCAGGCTGCAGTCCGGGTTTTGGTCCACACTCTGCCCTGGGGAGTCAGGATTCAGGGCGAGACATTACGCCTGCTTTCAGTGGCTCTGGGCAAACCCTTGCCCAAGGACGTCATCATGGTCAGCTCCTTTTCAACCTTTTCTGCTGCAAATAAGGCACCCTCCCTAGCAGGTCTGGCTCCAGGAAGGAAGGGGGGTACTGCCTGGTGGAGAATGTGGCTTTGAGGCCCAAGTGAACCCACAGAAACACACTGTGGACTTGATTTTTAAAAGCTAATATTTGCTTGAATATAATTGTCAGGTAGCCAAGAATGCCTTTAAGCATGACCTTGATTTTACAACTGAAGAGGCCTCTTTCTGTGTGGCCCTGGGGGGCTTCTTGCTCTGGGCCCACCCCTCGCTGTTACCCCGAGCAGAAAGGGGGGTGCAGTCCTCTGAGTGAGCACTTTGTGTTCTGTGTCCTTCCTGGACCCTGAGGCTGGTGCGAGTGTCCTCAGAGATCTGAGAACACGGCCGGGGGCAGTGATGTCACAGAGTGGGCTCAGCCCCAAGACCTACTGATCTGATCCGCTGGGTCCTGTCGGAGCCACGGGGCAGGGGGTGAGGCGGCCCTGGTGTGGCACGTGGGCCGCCACTAGCTGGAACTCACCGAGCCGCAGCTCTGCTGAACAAATGCCCAAGAGCTATTCTTGGGTTATTGTCTCTCATTATCTGTCCGCAGACGGCATCATGAATCATAACTGAAAGAATTGAAATGTTAGACACCAGGATGCAGTTGCTAAGGGATTCGGGGGGTGGTATGTACAGTCTGCTAACACGTGCTGGCAGATTTTGGAACAGCAGCCCGGCGCATCTGAGATGAGAGTCGCAGTGGCAGCGAGGCATCTTGAAGGGACCAAGTTTTATGTTTAAAAGAAGCTGCCAGCACTTTGATCCATAACATCAAGACCAAGGACGAAATTGTCGTGCAAGCAAGCCATCCCCAGAAATCCTCAGAAAGGTAATCGTGTCCTAAGCCAGAAGCAGAGAGCAGTGCTGAGGTTAAGGGAACAGCAGCCAAAGCACAGCTTGCAAATAAAGGACATTTCAAGAGGGAACGGTGCTGCACCCCAGAAGCTTCCTCATGCTCACAGTTAAAAGAATCTAACAACAGAATTGTCTTCCTTTTCGTATACTAGGCGGCTTGTATTTGCTTGTAAGATAGGTGTTGTTTTGAAGGGTCTTCCTGTGCTTGCTTGGACTTTTCCATCTTCCCCTTGGTTCCCCAAAGGCTCTGGGAGGGCAGGTGGCTGTGGGAGGATCTCCCTGTAGCCCCAGGGCTGGGGGATCACCAGGCTCCAGCAGCTGGGAGTTGCGTTTGCCCGATGCCAGGTGGGTTGTGTCTAAAAGGGGCAGAGTCAGGGAGGATCAGCCTCTGAGTGGCAGGCGTCACATCCTGGTTCCTGTGGCTCCACGCAAGCCCCCGGGGCGGCTGTCGGAAGCGGGCTGTTGAATGCTGCTGAGCAGGTATGCCTTCTCAAGGTCCCCCAAAAGAGGCCGCAGCGGAGCGGGCTCAGGCAGGGTTCTGACGCTCACCCCGAGGGCCGACAGCCCCCAGCATAAATCTCTGCTGCCAGGGTCTCCTCTATTGGCCATACCACTGTGAATAGGCTAAATCAAAAAGTGGGTTAATTTAAAAGCAATAAGCAGTCATGTAGCCACTCTAATGGTAACATCCCCATGCCAGCTATTTTCCCTAATGAAGTGTGGTGGGCATTGCCTGAACCATCAGATGACCGGGCAGCCCTGGCAGAATGGAAGTGGAAAGGCACAGCTCCCATTCAGCCACGGATGCAGCAGACCCGGGCCAGCCAGCAATTACGCCGGGTCCGAAGCATGTAACATTCTATTTCCCGGGGAAAAGGTCCCTTTTCAGGTGTGTTTTGGCCTGAGGTCTTGGGCAGGTTTTAGAGCCGAGGTCAAAATGCAGAATTGTCTCTTTTTTCCCTAAAGGGTAGTAAAATGCAATTTTATGTTATTCAATCTAGTGTTAAATTTAATTTGCATACATCACGTAGGTTTTAGCAGATAGAATCCACTGGGTATTCAGTATATTCCCTGAGTGGCCAAAGTTACAATAATAGGATCTGTAATTTAGGATGGAAATTTTCTGCGAGGAAAAGAAGGGAGAAAAACGTCTTCATGTAATAAGGTTCTTCTGTGGCACTGGGATTAATTATAAGGTGGATGTCTTTTTTTTCTAAAGGACATGACCTAGCCTGGGTATATTTATAAATACAATAGGAGGGTGGTGAGGGGCGGGAGGGAGAGAGGCGAACGGGGAGAGAGGGTTCTCACAGTTGCCCTCCTGGCCTTTGCTGAGAAGTCAGGGAGGCCGTGAGTGAGCCCGGCGCTGGCATAGGCTTCGTGGCCTGCTCCAAGGTTGCAGAGTGACCGCCCCCAGCAGCCAGAGAGATCTAAAAGTCCTCCCCCTGGGTGACATGTGGCTGGAATTTTAAAGAAATTACTTATTTAGTTTCTTGTGGAAGCCAATCAAATTCCTTATAAACACCAAAGTATCTCATTTTTTAAAAAATAGTTTTATGACACCCCAAAGCATGGTTTTAGCTTGTGTGATTTGTTAAACTTGCTACACGTCGCTGAATAAAGTAACCATTTTTATGTGTAGGCAAGGAGAACTTGTAGTATCACCGCCGTCATAAACTGATTGCTCCCACTGCCGTTGGCTCTTGTCACTTGGGTTTAGAAATGCAGCTTCTGGGTGCACAGTGGCCGCGCTGTTCCCTGCGCTCCACGGCCCTGTAGAAGCTGCACTGCGGGACTCAGTTCATTCCCAGCGGCTTCAGCGATGCTCATATTTTCAGTTTTCGGTCTCAGTCATAGAGTCACTGCTTTTCCAAACTTCTGGGAAAATGGGAAGTTAGTTATATTTTAAAGATAGCCATGATGAGGTTAGAAAAAGGAGGAGGGAACCCATGTATTAAACGTCCCATTTTACACACACCAGAATCGCCGAAACTAAGAAGACGACAATCCCAAATGCTGGTGAGAATGTGGAGCACCTTGAACCCTCCTGTGCTGTGGTGGGAGCATGAAACGGCCCCCAGTTTGGAGGGAAGGCAGTTTCCTGTGAAGTTAAATCATTCCTAGTCTGCGACCCAGCCGTTGCACACCGAGGGAGGTAACCGAGAGGGAAAAAACACGGCTGCGGAAGAGCACGTACAGGAATGTTCAGAGCAGCCTTATTCACCGTGGCCAAAAAGGGGAACCCGCCCCGGCGTCCAGACAGTGGCTGAGTCAGTGGGGTGCGTGCTTACAACGGGCTGTTACTCCGCAGAAATGCACACTGACACCTGGAACCGTGAATCTCCCAGTCAGATATCGAGCAGAAGGAGGAGAGGACGTGTAACGTGATTTCGTGTATGTGACGTTCGGGAAACAGACATAATTTATGGGAGAGAGTCCAGGGCATGTGTGGTCCAGGCTGGCTGGAGAAGGGCGATGCTGAGGAGGGCGTCATTTCCAGGATGATACGGGTGTCTGCTTTCTGATGGGAGGTGGTTACGTGGGTGCAAATGGCCCTCAAATCGTGCACGTCCATCTGTGCATTCCACCTATGCACTTTTCCCTCAACAACAACAATATAAAAATCAGGGGAAGAGGTATTCAGAGAGCTATAAGCGCGGCGTGGGTGCGAGGGGATTTTGAACATGTGGCGTTAAGTTAGGGGGATGCACTTTTTTCCTCAGAGGCTGGGGTATTTAGAGGCGGAAGTGCCACAGTGGTTTAGCAGAAGAGGTCACATGCCACGCCGAGCCATAGGTAAAAGGCCCTGGGGCCTCTGTGGGCGGCGTGTTCATTTTCCACGCTCTGCTCTTTGCACTTCTTGGTGTGTGAGGTTTTTCATGACCAAAGCCTGGAGACAGAGGGAATAAAGGCTCCGTGTACAGGTGAGACAAGGAAGCAGTTTCCATCCATGACGATTTACAGTAGCCCCCAGTGCCCGCCTCATGAGCTCTGGAGCCAGCACATTAAGGGGAGAAATCCTCAGGCCGTTGTGTGTGTCTGGGTGTTTGCTGGAAGGACGTGTCTCCCTGTGAGGAAGGTGGACCTTCTGCCTGCTCTTGTGCTGAGCAAAATCTTAGGGGCTGAGCTGGGTCCCCCAAATTCATGTTACAATCCTACCCTGAGCACGGAATTTGGAGGTGCGGTCTTTCAAGAGGGGATTAAGGTAAATGATTAGGTCACAGGGTGGCCCTAATCCCCCAGGACTGTCCCCGTAAGAGGAGGCCAGGACAGATGCCCAGAGGGACAGCTCCATGGGGACACGGGGAGAACGGCGTCTGTACTCCCAGGAGAGAGGCTCAGGGGGAGCTGACCCTGCCCACCCCTGGGTATCGGCCCCCAGCCTCCGGGAGACAGTAAACTCCTGTCGCTGGAGCCGCCAGAGCGGGATTTCGTTAGAACGGCCTGAGTGAGCTCGTGCGCCAGACCGGTGGTCTCGGCCATCATTTCTTTCTTTGGTTACTGACCTGCAAGAAAATGGTGCTGAATTTCTGCTTCTGATGAAATCTCATTAATCTGTCTCTCACACCTCTTCAAACAAGGGGGCTGTGCTCAGCGAATGTGTGAGAGGTTTTTCTGTGGTTAGAGCCAGGCGAGGCCGTGGATGCAGCACCTGGGTACAAGCCACAGGCTGTGGGATCAGACAGACAAAGCTGACCTTCGTGGAAGGTAGAAATCGAGCATCCTGGAGCTCTCCTAGTCTGTCTCCTCATCTGTGAGCCAGGGGTCACCGTCGTTCTGGTTCCAAGGCATGCATGAGGGTTGAATCAGACACCGTGTTTAGGTGCCCGGGCGAGCACAAGGGCTCAGTAACATGCGCTGTTCTTGTGGCCATTAGCTTGTTCACTGTGCTCCCCGTTACTGCATGTTCGTCATGCTGACCTCCGAACACCGTGCTCCCTGAGATCTCAATTCTCCCCGCACGATGGTCTCGTGCATTCTGCCCTCAGAGTCGGGGCCCAGGGGCCGACTGGGAAAATGTTAGTGTCCCCATGGTTCCTGCCCCTCCGCTGAAGGTCCTAACATGAGCTGCTCTCTTGAAGACTGTCTCTCTGCAAACACTGAAGAACAGTTTGCCCTCTACTGAGATTTCAGGGCACAAACAATGTCCTTCAAAGCCATTGCAAAGGAGAAATTGCATTTTATCAGAAAATCCATGTGGGAGGGGCTGGTGCATCTGGTCTGCGTGAAACAATTCCTCCCCGTTCTTCTGATTGGTAAACTTTTTTGCCCCTCCAGTGTTTTCCATGGCTTTTCCCCCTTGACTGCCATAAAAATTTGACACAGCAGAGGACTGGTAATATGGAGCCTAGGGTCTCTTCCACAGGAGGGGTGGGGGTCTGTGGCCCCTCCAGGCGTCTCCACTGCCAAGTGGGGGCCCCTCCAGGCAGCCCCATCAAGGTGGGTGTGGGGCGCCTAGCAGGCGAGGGCCTCCGGGTGACACATAGGTTTGCAAAGGCTCCCAGGTCCGTGTGGGGTTTGACAAAGCCTCGGGCTGTTGGCCTTTGGAGTCTGCAGAAGTGCCCACTGCCCTTGGGCTTCTGTGTGGAGATGACAGAGGTTCCCTTGCAGTTTGTCCTGTGGGGTTCAGCGATCCCCACCCCCTGGGGCAGGCGCCCAGTCCCACTCCCCTCACACTCTCAGGATGCTCCTAATCAAAACATCCCTCCGGGCTCCCAGGTCTTCGGGTTCAGCCGCATCCTGATTTGCCATAGGAGTCTGAGCAGGTGGCGTGGTGCCATCTGGAGGCAGCACTGAAGTCGGGGAGGTGCCAGGCCCTTGGTTTCCCTTGCTGTCTTTGTGCGGAGCTGTTCTCCAGTTCTGGTGAGGACATGTCAGGATCACAGAGCCGCCTATAAATAGCTCTCTCTGTTGGGAAGCACATTTTGCTTCGGTGAGGGGAGGGTGCTGCCTCCGGGCCAGGGACGGGGTTTCCTCTGCATTCTGGCTGCAGGTCCCAGGAGATGACTGTTTAGCCAGCAACAAAAAGAGAGGCAGCTTCACTGCCACAGGTCCAACTCCGCAGCTGGGCAGGTTGCACTGGGCACTGCCGCAGGGGGGCAGCACCTCCAGGGTCCTAACTGCCCACAGCCGAGAGTAGGGGGCCGAGGGGGACCCACAGCAGACGGCCCAGCTCCTTGGTATCCTTACCTCTGTAGAAAGCATCCACTTGCAGTGCCCTCCCCCCGCTGGCCCTGCGCAGGAAGGCAGGAGTTGTTGGTCCAGCGTTAGACCGAGTGGCAGGAGGAAAGGATGGAGTGGGCTCAGGTAGAGTCGTTTCTTCACCTGGAATGCATGCTGACACACACTGGGGACAGCTTCAAGATGGCCCCAAGCGCTAAGTGGTACAGGGCATGGCACATGGTGCCGTGATCGAGGAGGCAGGGGGCACAGCGTTTGAGGACGTGGTGTCAGGTAGCAGCCAGCTGGTTACGGGACACCCATGAGGCCGGGCTGGGATTTTGCTGGGCCCCCGGCGCCTGTAGGTGTGCAGTAGGGTGGCCGTCCCTTGCTGACCTGGAGAAGGACAGTCGGCCGGTGCCTGCTGTGGATTGGGGGTGGCCTCTCACGCTCTGGGGACCCTGAGCAGAGGGTGCCCTGCTGCTCAGTGCATACAGCCCACCACCCCTGACCTGCCCCAGAACCCCAACGCACTGCTCCCCTTTTCTTGTCCAGCACAGCCTCCAGCATAAGACTTGGGTGGTTTCAACACCATGATGTTGGCACCATGACCCCGACCCGGTGAGGAGCGGGCTCTGGGGTCTGTGGGTTCCCTCCACCATGGTCCTGAGTCTCATTGGGGGTGTGGTTGCAGGATGGGGGAGCCTGCCTGATGCAGGTGCCAGTTTGAGGGCAGAATGAGCATGGAAGCAAGGGGTGGCACCCACCGCAGTGGACCCCCCGCAGCGGGTCAGGGTGCCATGGGTGGACTGGGCCCGGCTCAGCAGGGCGCAGCTTCCAGAAGGACAAGCCCCTCACACCTCTGCTGGCTCCGAAGGAGCGCGGGGATGCGCCATGTGGCCATGCTGGGGCGCACCTGGGAGGAGAGGGCGCCAGGAGCGGAGACGTCACGTCGTGGGTTGTGCATGGTGGCCAGGCAGGAGGCTCTGCCACCCTTGGACCCTGGACCCCAGCCTCTCATGACAAGGTGGCCTCTGTTACCACCGTCCCCAGTGGTACTAAGTCCTGCCCTCTGTGGCATGTCGTGTGTGGAGACCCCAAACCCTGTCTTTCTACAGTGTGACTCCTCAAAGGCTGTTATGGTCATGCCATGGGATTTTTAAAAAGTGCTTTGAAGAGCATGAGACCAGTCAGTGTTAGGTGTGAGTGTCTGAGGTGTGCGAGCAGGGCAGGCTGTCGACATCGGAGTCATGAAGACAGATGAAAAGCCCTTCCCTCGCCGGCCACTGGGGCTGGCGGAGAGGAAGCCTGTGGTCCCAGGCTTGGCCGCTGGACACGCTGCCCCGTGGAGTGGAGTGGCGTCCAGGGTGCTTCACCCTGTCCTGGGTGCTGCTGTTGGGGGAGAGGATGGGGGGCCCCCTCGTCACCGTTCCTGCATCCTTGGGGCTCCCCATGGCCTGGTCACAAGGCAGAGCCCCTGGGAGCCCCTGGGCAGCAGGGGCCACCTGCTCTCCTTCCCCATGTGGTGGTCTCTGCATCGGTCTCTCGGGAGGGGCCTTTGGAGCATCTGCAGTCGGTCAGGGTCTCAGACCTCACGACTCCCCTTTGCCCCGCCCTCATCCATCAACACTTGAACTATGGGTACTGCCCGGACTGTCTGACATCTGCAGAGCATCATGTCCATATGAGGCTTTCTCATAGGCTTTATAAAATGAGCAGCTCTAAGGTGTTGCCTCTGTCTTGGGGCAGGAATTACAGGGTCCCGAGCAGGACAGCCCACCCTAAGGCGGGCAGGTGAGGTGGGGTGCAGGCTGGAACACGAGCCCCAAGTCCTGGAGAGAGGCTGACCCCACCAGAGGCTGAAGGAGCTCCCGCTCTTTCCCTGGAGGCCTCGGCCTCCACTCCTCTTCCTTTGAGACACGGAGAAATGATGGCTTAAGAAAGGAGGCGCGACAAGCATCTGAGTCCCAGAGGGGCGCCTTGCTGCTCCGGCTTTCGCTAAACCCAGGCATGTTCCCTTGAGCCGGATGCCTGCGGCTCATTATGGTGGCGCCTGATCAGCCAACCTGGGTCTGCGTCGTTCCTGAAACGAGGGAACAGTGACATTGAGTGAATGGTGACAGGTGAGCTGTGAAGACCTCAGCTCTCATTTCTTCATTCTCTCCAATTTTTTAGGGCCCCCGAGAACTTGCATAGGGTAGCGCCCATCCTCACAGGAAGCGCATTTGCACTCGCAGAACATCTTATTACAGAAAATCCCCCATCAAGCATTTGCCTGGGGGCAGAGATGGGCCAAGCATGGGGGTCCGTGGGGAGGTCGTGAAGGGGCAGGACGGGCAGGTGGCTGCCCCCCCGCAGGAGAGGGCCTCTGTGGCCTTGAAGTCAAGCGAGGACTGGTCAGGTGGTTAGCACAAGGAAACCTTTGTATTGTCCTCACGTGCGTCTTGGGCTCGACTGTCTGCATGCGGCCTGGCTGCTGCCCGGGTAACTCGGTTTATAGCCCTCACAGCTTTTCTTTGGAAGTTGAAGCTTGGACTTGTTGTTTCTAGTCCATTTTTGAGTCTTTTCAGCCGTGCCCTGGAAGTATGTTGGCGCACAGACGCAAGGTGTGCACTCATATGTATCTGATTGTGTATTTGGTGGTGGGGGTGGGGTGGGGGCTGGAGGACCTTTATAGCAAGCCACCTGCTGCCCACCCATAAGCAGCCAGTAAAAATCATGCCAACCACGGGGGTAACAGCACGTGTTTTTAGGGCTCACCATGTGCCAGGTGCGCTGCTCTAAACCTTCACATACATGATCTCTTTGAATCCCCACATAAAACCTAACTTGCAGGTGAGAAAATTGAAGTCCATGGATTAACTGTTATACCCAGAGTCACAGTACAGGTCTGGTGGCCTGAGGCCAGAGTCCTTCATGTACGACCTGTCGGCCAGTTTCGTGTTGGGCATCTGTGCAGCAGGGTGTCCCTTAGGGAGAAGGGCGTCTCGGGCCTCTGTCTCCCTGATAAAAGTGCACAGGGACGGCTCCCCCCCAAAGGTCTCCTCCCTACCTTCTTCCCCTGCAGAGGCAGAACTCGGGGGGCAGGACTGATGTTACCTAGAGTCCGTAGCGGAGTGGGGCCGGCCTGCTGACTCGGCGAGCTGTCCCTCCCCTGTGGGCACTGGCTGAGGCCTCCTTCCCCCACCTCCTTGGGTCTAATCCATCCTGGTGCCCCGCGCCTCATGGGGGGATGGCTACCCCAGAGCTCAGTCATCCCCCTAACAACTGCCGGACTGTCCTAGGTGGATCTGTGTTGTGTATTCACCCTCTCCTGCAGGTCCACACAGGCAGGCTTTTGACTTTTTTTAGAACTGGTAAAATACACATACCATAAATTTTACCGTCTTAACCATTTTTGGCTGTACAGCTCAGTGGCATTAATAGATTGTTCTGAAGCCAGGCCCACCACCATCTCCGGAACTCTTCACACCTACAAAACGGAAATTCTGTCCCCATTAAACACTAACCTCCCCTCTCCTACCCCAGCCCCTGGTGCCCACCACCCACCTTCTGTCCCTATGAATTTGGTGTCTCTAGGGACCTCCTGTGCATAGAATCTTATTTGTCCTTTTGTGTCCAGCTCATTTCACTTGTCACGATACCCTCGAGGCTCATCCATGTTGTGGCATGTGACAGAATCTCCTTTTTAAAGCTGCGTAATATTCCATCGTGTGATGGACCACGTTTGGCTCATCCACTCACCTGTCGATGGTCCCCTGGGTGGCTTCCACCTTCTGGCTGTTACACAATGCTGCGGGTGTCCAGATGAACACGGGCGTACGGATATCTCTCTGAATTCCTGCTGTCTTAAGCTGCTCGGGCCACTGTAACAAAATGCCACATACTGGGGGCTTACACACACTGTCACAGTCCCGGAGGCTGAAGTCTGAGGCTGGCGTGCCAGTGGGGGCAGGCTCTGGCGGGCACTTTCTTTCTGGCATGCAGACAGTCGATGTCTCGCCGTGTCCTTGCACAGTGGGGAGAGAGCAGGGTCTCTGGTGTCTTCTTCACGGACACTGCTGTGTGTTCTTTTCCTACGTGTAACAACAATAATAGTATTATCCACAGCAGTAATAGTAGTATAGCGCCATTCGGGTTCCTGGACCTGATTCCAGTGTGTGTAAGGATGTGGGGGGCGAGGTGGGGGAATCTGCCCACGCATACTTACACCAAGCAATTCTCAAGCGCCAGCAGGGTGTGTGAGAACTCAGTTCTGATGCTGTCTGCCCAGGGACAGCACCAGATCCCCAGGCTCAGGGCTCCGTCCTACAAGACTGCCCTCCACCCCCACTCCAGACACAGGTCACGAGCCCCAGAGTTCCCTGTGCTCCTGACCTACCGGCTACAGATCGGAGGTTCCCACGACCTTCCCCTTAGATTCGACTAATTTGCTAGAGTGGCTCACAGAACTCAGGAAAACACTTACTTTACCCATTTAATAAAGGACACCGTAAAGGATACAAGAGACACAGGGCAAGGTCCCAAATACAGGAGCTTCTGCCCCCGTGGAGCTGGGGGCCGGGCTCGGTGGCACGTGGGGGCGTCCTGGTTCCCCGGGCGTAGATGCTGTCTGACCAAGAAGCAGGGTGCAGGTGAGCGGAGCGGAGCGTGATAAGCTGTTCCCAGGGGTTTTGTGAGGGCTCCGTTGCATAGTCATGATTGACTAAATTATTGGCCATCAACTGATTCAGCCCCCAGCCCCTGCCCTAGGGTGGGGGTCCAAAAATCTCATTAACATGACAAGACACCCATTTCACCTTTAAGACTCTGCAGTGTTTTCAGAACTGTGGGTGAAGACCAGCTACACATGGGAAATATATATTTGGTCAGATACATGACCAAATACATATTTCTCATGACTCGTTTCGCAGACTCAGACGCTGCCACGGGGCCCACCTCCAGACACCATCGCCCTGGGGGTTAGGGCTTCAACCTGTGAATTTGGGGGGACAGACATTTGGTCTGTAACACCCGACCCCTGACTCCCAGATTCTGTCCCTCTTGAGTGGAAAATGCATCCATTCCCCTGCAGTGCCTGAAAAGCCTTACCTCATTCCAGCCCCCAAGCCCGGAGCCCGCAGTGCTGGATAAATACGGGTGACAGGTGTTTCCGAAGGGCGAACTGAGAAGAGGGGTGACAGGCCCCAGGCAAGTCAGTACCCAGCAGGGCAAACTCATGGGATCCCAGGACGTAAGAAGAATCCCCTCTGGTGGGCCCTCTGGGGCAGTGGGGTGCTCCCCCCAAGGCCTCAGAGGTTCTCTCGGACCTGTTGAAACCGAGGCGGCAACCTGATACTCTCGGAATGGCCTTTGGGGCTCTTCCCGTCTCTTCTGGAAGAAAGGCACGTGTTTGCAGTCGAATAGCTCTGCTGTCCCATCCTGTCAATCTCAAGGAACCCCACAGCCTTCCCACGTCTCACCCCGGCTCCCTGCCGTCTGTTCAAACCAGCGGTGTCTCTGCTCCTCAAGGCCCGCGAGCCCGTGTCGGTGCTGCCCCAGCCACACCGCTGGCCCCTCGGGACACCTTCCCGCTGCCGCGACAGGGGCGGGCCGGGAACTTCCCAGGCCTTCCTGTTCTGGTTCCTCTTTGCTCGGATTCCCCCTTCCGTCCATCTCCGTCTCCTCGCCTTTCACCTGAAGCCGCCGAGAGGAGCCGAGAGGAGCCGGCCGCCCTTCCACACACCCACAAGCAGCCTCGGCCGAGCACCCAGTGTCATTGCTCGCATTCCACCTTCACGGTCACCGTGGGTGCAAACAGTCGGCCCAGGGGAACGAGCCCGCCGGCCTCCCAGTGTCCCTAGCGCCTCTTTGTCCCCATCCGAGACTCATCAGGTGGCCCTTAGCACCATGTTACCAGCTGCTCCCACCACCCCTCCCTGAACTGCTTCCGCGTGTCAGCATTTGTCACAGAAGCCCCCAGATCCAGTGCCCATGTTAGTCGGTTGCCCAGAGAAACGGGCGGATGTATACACGCACGCACGCATATCCGTCTGTGTGAAGCTGTCTGTCGTCATGGAGGCCGAGAGGTCCAAGAGCTGAGGTCTTGGCAGGCTGGGGACCCAGGGGGGCTGAAGCCCCAGCCGGAGTCTGAAGGCTGGAAGGGACTCATTCCTGGCTCAGAGGGTTGGAGGGGCTCCCCCGCATTCGGCATTTGTGTTCTGGTCAGACCTTCAACCGACTGGCTGAGGCCCAGCGCCCTGGGGAGGGCGGTCTGCTGTGCTCGGCTGTGGGCTCCAATGGGGCTCTGGTCCAGAAACACCCTCCCTGACACCCCCAGATTCATGTTTAACCAAGTATGTGGGCCCCATGGCCCAGTGCATTTGATACACGCAATTAACCATCCTACCTGCTTTTAATGCCCTTGGGTATATGCCCAGAAGTAGAATTGCTGGGTCACATGGTAATTCTATATTTAATTTTTTGAGGAAACGCAGCACTGTCCCCTATGGTGGCTGCACCATTCTGTTCCCACCAGCAGTGCCAAGGGCTCCTGTGTCTCCACGTCCTCGCCAGCACCTGCTGCTCCCTGGGTGTTGCTAGTGGCCATCCTGATGGGTGTGAGGGAGTTTTGCCTTTGAGGGTTTGGCTAAAAGACAAGGAATGACCCTGACCCACGACCTTGAGGTACACGTTACATGTAACCCCATAGCCCACCCTTTTACACTCCATTGCAAATGCCAGCAGACTAAGTTGCCAGCTTCTCGGGGTCTGTGTAGACCTCCCACCTGGGCTCCTCATCTCAGTCCCTATTTCATTTGCAGGTCTGCAGTCTGAAGCCTGGGTCCCCGGCGGGCGGTCACCCTGCATGAGGCTGATGTAGTTCATTCCACCTCACAGTTCAACCCTGCCTCTGTATCTGCAGAAACGGGGGCCAGGCCCTGAGATGGTCTTTGCCTCCCGCCCCATACCTCCCTGGTGGAGATGGGCTGCCATAGTCCATCGTGACTGGCAAGCCAGAGAGGGCTGGAGTTCGGTGCGGGCTGCTCCTGGAGGGCATGGAGGGTTAGGCAGTGCCCAAGAGTGGAGGTCAACACGGACAGGGGCCTGGGGCCCCTGGGTCTCTAACATCACAGCCTTTGGCTTCCAGGCAGACCTGTCCCAGTCAGGGTTCCCCAGGGAAACAGAACGGGTTAGAGGGCTATGTGTTGAAGACATTTCTTGTAAGGAGTTGGCTCCCATGATTGTGGGGATTGGCCCAAAACTTGGGCAGGAGTTGATGCCGCCATCTTGAGGCAGAATTTCTTCCTCTCCAGGAACGCTCAGGTTTGGCTCTGAAGGCCTCCAAATGGTTGGATAAGGCCCACCCACATCATCACCAAAAGTCAGCTGACTAGATGTGTGTCTGCAGGCTGGTGCCTGAGCGCCTGGCCCGCTGGTTGGTGAGGACTGTCGCCTCTGAGCCCAGGCCCCCCTTCTGCGCTGCTCTGCCGTGAGCCGTGCCCCCACGGGCTCTGGTTCAGGCCTCCCGGGCCTCCTGAGCCACCCCAGGGCCTTTGGCGTCCCCCGCCTGTCCGCCTCAGCATGCCAAGAATCACGTGGCATTTTCATTTAGCCAACAGCTCTGCTCGAGTTGGAATCAGCTCCTGGAGGTGTTGGTTTTAACACCCCATCACCTGGCCACATGCACCCACGGGTGGGGTTTTTTCCAATGCACTGGAATCTGGCAGATAGCCCGAGGCTGCTTTGAGGGCACCCCTCTCCAGTTGCAGGGACTGGCTCATGCCTGATCAGAACGGGACCTACAGGCGGGTGTGTCAGAACCAGCTGGACCTGGTGGGAGCGCAGGACACGGTCAGTCAGTGGGGGCTCCCAGGCTGGGGCCTCGTCAGCTCTCTGCCGCCCTACGGATACTTCCTGCCATGGGCCTTCTGGATGGAGGCTCTCTCCCATGTAGATTCTCATGGAATGAGGGTCTCATCAAAGTAAAATGGCCAGGGCCTCTCAGAGGGGAGAGGGGGGCATTTGGCAAAGTGGGAAGATGTGACTCCATGCAGCTCTGAGGGGCGGTGGGTGTGGGGCTGCTGTTCTAGGAGTCACTACTGACCCTGCCATCGGCAGCAGGGGCGGACCATGACAGTGCAATGGCCGGTGAAATAAGTCAGAGAAAGACATACTTACGCCCTCACATGCAGAATCTGAAAGCTCAGAACTAGGGATCAGGTTGGTGGTTACCAGAGGCCTGGGGTGGGGGTGGGGAATGAAGGGCCAAAAGGTGTAGCCCCCCGGTTATAAGGTGACCAAGCCCTGGGGGCGCCGTGCTCTGCCTGGCGACCGCCGTTACCCACGTGGTGTATTTGGAAGTAGCTGAGAAAGCAGGTCCTGAAGGTTCTCATCACCGGGAAAATAATTTTTTCTAATTATAGGAGGAGACGGACGTTAACCCCCATTGTTCCTTTTGCAATGTGGGCACGTGAAGTCATGCTGCACACCTCCAATGGCATGGGGGGTCATCACAGCTCAACGAAACAGGAAAAGGCTTATCTCTTATCAAAGTAGAGCTGGGACTGGACTCATTTTGCTTTCAGGCCATCGGCAGTGGGGAGGGCGTGTCGCTGTTCTGCATTTGACACCTTCACGTGATTTCTGCTCTTGCAGGTGGCGATCATAGCGGGCAACTTTGAACTGGCAGAATACATCAAGACCCACAAGGAGACAGACGTCGGTAAGTAGGCGCGCAGTGAGCCGCGGCCGAGTCCGGTTGGCCGAGGACATGCAGCTGGCTGTTTAAAATCCTCGTTAGATCCGTTCAGAGTCCGTTTTAGCAAAACTAAACAGAAAGCATAGTCCCAGTGACTTTTCCGTCTCTGTTCTTGCATTTCCTCAACTCACGGCTGGGTTGGGGCTGAGGATGCCTTAGAAGTCAGGCAAGGAAACTGGCGACGCCGACCCCCGCGGGGAGCACTGCTGCCCAGCTGGGGCACCGGGTTAATTTGCAGTGACTTCAGGTGGGCGTGCTGGAATTTTGTGACATACGCACTTCCATTCAAACTCAGGGATGGCGACTCCTTAAGGCAAAAGAGAGGCCAGGCAACCCCACCCCTTTCTTCTGCACCCGGTCTGCTGATGATGACCATTCCCCTTTCTAGTACCCCTTGTGCCAACCAGGAGGACCGTCTCTGGGGCTCCTCCTCTCTCCCATCGCCCTGCCAGTGGCTGGGCACAGTCCTGCATCTTGGAAGAGCCTGCTGGCCTGTGTCCCCCAGCCCCAGGCTTGCACAGGACCAGCAGCGGGGAGCAGTCCCACTGGAGCAGCGGCGGTGAGCATTTGAACATGGTGCTGTCCCATCCAGCGGGGTGGGGGGTGCTCTGAGGCGCCCGGAGGAGGCACCAGATGGTGGATGGCATCTGTGCCTGGCTGCCTGTGCCCTCACCCCATGTTGGTTTGGGGGTGCGTGAAATCGTGCATTTGTCTGTCGAGTCTTCACTGTGTCAAATGTGTGGCTGGTACTCAGCCTGCGTCTGAAATTTGCACAAAGATGCAAAGCCGATGCTTCGCTTGCATCGTCCAGCACCTGTGCTGAGCATTGGGGCCTCCCGAGGGCTGTGCCCAATGCAGGCAGTGTGCCCACTGTGAGCTAGGGCAAATCACTTCATTGCTCTGAGACGCAGGCCATGTTGGTACCTCCATGAGCACATTATAGAGATTGATGAGTGGATGTCTGCAGCGTGATTTAGAAAATGAACTCCTCATGCTGGGAGCGCCAGCAGTGCTGTGCCCACCGCCTCCCTGATAAGACAGCACAGCACAATAGGTAGGGCTGGCTTGAGGTCTAAAAATACCGGCCGTGAAGGGCATCCGGACTCTGTTAAGCAGGGCACAGCAAGGAAGAGGTGAGGAGGCCCCAGCCCACGGCTGTGGGGATTGTTAGTGGCCCTGGAGCCCCTCGGATTTCTGAGTTGTCTGTGATGGTGACAGGTTGGGGTTACCCTTGTTATCCTACTTGGCCATCGGCCCTGTTGGGGTGCCCACACAGCCTGGAGGGAGGTGGACAGTGGCTTCCTTGCCCTGGCTCTTGGGAGTGGTGCTCAGACTGTGGGTGCTCCAGCCACACCCCCCAAGCCCCGGCCCCGTCCACCGAGAACAGGAGGACTAACCACTAAACTGTCCTACTCAAAAGCTGCCGTGGTCCTGGAAGCACTGAGTTGGTTTGGAAACCCAGGTTGGGGGAGGTTTCTGTCTACTGTTTTGCATCTTGAGACATAATTAGCTTTCCTAGCTGGGACACAAACACCTTTACAAACAGAGATGATTTTTCTTACCATCAAAGTGATATTGTTTGTTGGCTGAATATGCTTTAATCACGGCTCACCCCTTCAGATCAGTGATTTATTTAAACTACAAAGAGCATATCCCACTGAGATGTGGGCACACACCATGCCTCTTGCGATCCGCAGTCCATGGAGCTGGGACTGAGGTCCGAAGTCTTTCCTTCTGTGCTTTTGTAAACCACCTGGGACTCTGTGAAGAGTAGGGCTGGCTTTTATGGTCACCTGAGGTGGGGATTTGGTGCCTCCCATTCCCACAATGTGGGCTGCCCTGTTGTGCACCCCAAAGGGAAAGGATGTTACAGAACCCTTCCCTCGGGTCCTTTCAGCAGCTCCAGAGAAAGGGAAGAAGAGACTTTTCTTTCCTCTGAGTTGTCTAAGCATCTGTGGTTGCAAACTGGGCCACTTAAATTGACTCTGTTGAAGGTTTCCCAGAAGGGAGGGCTTGGCCGCTGTGGGGCTTTGTGGGACCACACATCACTCAATACATTGATTCATCGAGGCAGGGTAAATCCATTATAAAATCCCCATCCAGTGCCGTGGGAACCAATAAACCTCTGGATTTGAGCCTAGTCACTTGCTGTCTGCTCTGTGGCTACCCCAGCCTTGTAACTGGCAGGGGCCCGATGTGGGCTGCGTGGTGGGGAGAGTGCGATCCTGTTCCTTCCCTTAGCAGTGCATTGATTGGCCTGCGTGGGTCTTGCCCATCATCTGAGAGAGCCCCCCGACTTCTTGGAGAACAAATAAGCACAGTGAGACAGCGAATGCGTGCCCTACATGCCTTCACCCCCTGTCCCAGCCCTGATGGTTATTGTCCCTTTTGCTAAGAAAGAACCTGATGCAGGATGTGGTGTCTGGGGGTGTTCCCCCAGAAGCAAACCTTGAGGCAGGGAGCTGGGGGCAGAGGGTTCGCTGTGGAGCGGATGCCGGGAAGGCCCAGTGGGAGGGCGGTGTGGGGAGTGGGGAGGACAGCCCGCCGGCTCAGGCGTGCTAGCGTGCAGGCGGCAGTGCAGCTCCCAAGGCCCAGCCCCACTGGGGGCCTCTGCGGGGCTGTGGGAGCATGCCTTGGTGTCGTCCCACCCACGCACCAGGCGGTCTGTGCGTTTATCCACCGGTCAAGCTCCTCCACAGGTAAGGCCTGCTCTGTGCAAGCTGCTTCCTGGGCCAAGGAAAACCTGCCTCGGGGAGGGACTGGTGCCTGGGGGGACAAGCGGCATGCGTGCGTGGGAGCATGGAGAGCCAAGGGCATGCAGCAGGGTACCCGTGGCATCTCCTATGCGGGAGGCCCTGAACCCGGTTCATCAAGCCTGCGGCGCTCTGTCCCCTTGACCGCCGTGCTCCGCCACCTCTGCTGTGAGGTGAGAGGGGCATGCCACCACTCGGGCGCTCTGTGGGCACCCGTGCAGGCTGCCAGGGAGGCCGGAGCCCGGAGGGAAGGAAGGGGTGCTGACCCCTGACAGGGTGGCCCCTCCCTGCTGAGGGGGGCTTGCTCCTCTCCGCCTCCTGGTCCAGGCTCCATCACCCAGTGGCCCCCAGTTAAGCATTTCCCCAGCAGGGGCCAGCTCCCCAGATGGCTTGGGGATGAGGGGCAGTGGTGGGTGTAGCTGCTCCTGTAGCCATGGAGGCCGAGCACCAACAGACCAAGGGCTACAGTGCGGGGCCCACAGGCAGCAGCCCTGCCCGGCCAGAAGGCAGTCAGTCCCCGGAGAAGGGAGGGGGCTTGGCAGCGCCCGGGCTTCTCACCAGCCTTGTGCCAGCTGCTTGTCCTCCGTTCAGGAGGAGGGTCAGGTATCAGCCTGCAGCTCCTTCCTGCCCTACCGCGTCCTTAACCTGCGGAGCCCGGAGTTTTCTCTCTTGCACTGACTCCCCCAAGACTTCCACATTCAGTCTCAACATTTCAGAGAGAAACGTCTTCCCTGGCTCGTGTCAGCCACTGTGAACTGTTCAAGGCATTGGCGTGATCCTTCCCTGCAGGGCGTCTGGGAGGACGGGAGGACAGGGCTGCAGCCTGGTGGGCAGGCGGGAGAGAGGTGGACAGGCTTTCCAGGTCCAGAGTCACCTCCGTGGGGTCACCAAGGAGGAGAGGCCCGACTGAGACCCGTGAGGTTGTCAGAACCCCAGCAGAACTGCCCCTGGCTGCCAGGCTCGAGGAGAACTCATGCACCCTGACAAGAGCCGTCTGCTGCTTGCCTCTGTGGGCTGGGGGATGACCTTTCTCCCTCTAGGCTTAAAACCCCATGCTGCGCTTGAGCATCCACAGAAAGCCGCCAGGGGCACCTGAACCAGAGGGGTGCCTGAGATGCCAGCATGTCACCCCCACGGTCACTGTCTTTCCACCAGGACTCCTCACCCAGTACCTTCTCCCAGGGGCCCCATGTGCATCTGGGGACTTGGGACCATTGGTCTGTCCCAGTCCAGGCCCTTTAGGAGGCAGTGACCACAGAGGCTAGTGTCTTCCTTGTCTCTCTGACCCTGGGTTTGGGAGTGGTGTTAAAAGGACTATAGATCTTGCACCTCCCAGATCAGGGCAGCTCCTAATCCATCACTGTGTCTTGGGAGAGTGGAACGTGACTTTCGGAAAAATAGACTCTTCTGTGTGCGTTGCCTCTTTGATTGTTGCTGCCCACCTCCCCCATTCCTGGCCCCTAGTCACCCACCTCCCCCATTCCTGGCCCCTAGTCACCCCGCTGCTGCTTCAGCCCTCCTTCCCACGCCCTAGGGAGTCTCTTGTGTTGCTGGCAGTTGATCATGACAGAGACCCGCCCTGTCCCTGCACCTGACTGTTCTTGACTTGCAGGTGGGGATCCTCCGAGGCGCCCTGGTGAGTGCCAGGCTTGGGGTATGCCTGGGGGGCTTGCGTAGAGCAGAGACGCCCAGCGCCACCACCTCAGAGGGCGTCGTCCCCCAGAGGGCCTGACTTGGCCGGCCCAGGGTGATCGCTGTTGTACATCCCTCCAGCAGTCCTGACACCGGACACCCAAGCCCAGCCCCACCTCTGCTCACTAGCAGAGTCTGTTTGCCAGGCAGTCAGCGGGGCGCGGACACCGTTTCGGAGAGCCCAGCCCCACCTGTCAGGATTCTGAGCACAGAGGGAATGAAGGTGAGGCTCATCTCTGCCAAGACGCACTGGGTTGCATTTCCAAGCACAGATGCGGCGGGAGGGCCCCCAGCTTCCAAGTTGGGGGTGGGTGTGGGCGTCGGTTTTGATGCTCTAGAGTGGGTAAACTGAAGCACTGACCATTTCCCTGGTTTTTCACACGCGGCCGCGATTGTGGGATGCCTTCCTAAAGTCCCTTTAAAAGCTCAAATAGCCTCTCTCTCGGCGGATGGACCTCTGTTTTCCAGACAAGGAAGCACACCGCCAAGGAACCAGGGTGCTTAAGAAGCCCCGATGGTCTTTGTGGGGAGCAGTAAACACACCGAGGCACAGCAGAGTGATAGGGGCCCTTGGAGACAGGGAGCATCTACAGGTGCGTCTGGTGTGCCGTGCAGACACACATCTGTGCCTTTAAAGGGAAGATTCCATCTTGTCGTGAAATGTTCTGTTCACAACGTGGTCAGTGTGGGTGTAGCTGCTAAGGGAGACGCTGTGCTTTTTCTTTTTTTTTCTGGTAGCTCCCTTCCTCTTTAAAATATGAAATGTGACCTCCATTTGGTTATTTTATGGGCCATCTCAGAGAAAGCGATGGTTTAAAAGCGCCCTTGAATACCCAAGTTAATCCTCGTTGTCATCCAGTATTTAGCTGTGGCTGAGTACACAAGCCCAGAGGGTCTTAAAAGCTTTTACCGTAGGGCGTTCACAATGGTTTCTGTAGGGTGGAGGTCCCCCCAAATCACGGTTGTCGGGGGCTGGGGAGCTCGCGTCCGAAGTGGTCATGCAAACATTAAGCATGTTGCAAGCTGCCACGCTTTGGACTGGGATAACCTGTTTTTTGCAGTCTTTGTTATTTTTGGTTTTGCCTGGCTTTGTGGGGAGATGCCTGGCGCTGTCAGATGGATTAAATGATATGGGTTGTTCCTCTTCAGCTGAACAAGGTTTGTTTTTATACATCTTGTCCTTCTGCAGCTATGGGGAGAGAAGCGAGGGGCTTTTGTTTTTGAAAATGAAGCACATTGAGCGGATGTGTGACTTTGGGTGTCTGATTAGCGGACTAAGGATACTTGGATACCGTTGCTAGGTTTCCAGACCCAGTGCGGTATAATTATGCTGTAGATATGTATAGATGGGTCGAGGGTGGTGTTTTCAAACAGATTCCTTAATGCAATATTTTGGGGGTGGGTGGTGTTTATGTGTGAGAATGTAAAGTCCATGCTGATATTGAGTGATGATTCTTCTTTCAAAAAATACCTGTTAGATAGATATCACCTGCTGTGAAATAAAATAGACCTGATTTGAAAGAATTATTCAGCTTTCCTGGCATTTTGACTGTAAAATATGCCACTTACCATGAAACAGAGACGATGGTATTAAATCAACATGGTATCCTTTGTGTTTGCAAGCAGAGCCAGCAGGTCCTAGGGAAAACCCAGTATGCTAACCTGTGTCATTTCATCAGACAGCATTGATCGGGGTCGCAGTGCCGCATCCCCCCTTGATGAGCTTTAAGAGTGAACCTCTAAGGAAAGCCAGGCTAGTATTTTACCTAGAATTATGGAGCAATCACGCAGCTGTTGTCTGGATTCCCAGAGACTGTTTTCGCAGCAAGCTGCTGAGGGAGGGAGACATCATGATACCCCAGCAGACACAGCAGCCGGAGCGGATGCGCGTGCCCCACTGCCATCCCCATCTCTCCTGCCTCCTGGGGCCAAGTGAGCTGCGCAGCGTGTGCGGCCGTGCGTGCCAGTCCCCGTGTGTGCATGCGTGTCTCCCCGGTGCCAGCAAGCTGCTGGCCTGCAGCCCGGGGTCTCGGTCGCCCATCTCTCCACGTCTGCTGGAGGGCTGGTTGTTTGCTGGCTCTGTGGTCCCCCACCCCCTCCCCTCTGCTTATCAGCCTAGAAGTTTTACCCTCACGTTGTGCAGCAGAGCTGATGTGCCAGGATGTGAGCCGAGGTGGTGCCTGTTCGCAACGGCCACGACCTGCACGTGTGTTCTGTCAGGAAGGAGTTTTAACGAGTGGCCGGCATCACACTGATGTCCAGGCAGTACCGTTGTGGGACTCCACTGTGGTCCTGTTCCTCCCAGATGCTGTGACCACTGTGCTTCCGGGCACGTGTCTCTGTGCCGGCGGCTGTGACCGGCGGCCTTGGCCCCATTGCACACGTGTTGCCTTGTCTTCGGTGCTGTGTTCCGTCCTGGGGCTCACTTGCCGTGCAGGCCATGGAGCCTCGGATCGCCGCCCAGGGGAGGCCAGGCTGGCAACATGTCCTGCCGTGACTGCTCGTCACTGAGTCCCTGGCTGAGCTGCCCCCACATGGCCTGGCCACGTGTGGCTGCCAGAGCATGCATCCCATGAGAGGTGCGCGGGGCCTCTTCCCACCTGCCCGCACACCCCTCTCCTAACTGGGCCACAAACCTGGGCCTTTCTCAGCCATTTGCCTCCCCATCCCAGGCAGTTCGGGCCCCAGGAAAGAGCCCTGCCCCACTGCGTCCCAGGTGGGAGGCTGGGGGCCTCCAGGACCGCCTCCCCCAGACCCTCCACCGCACGTTTTCTGCAGAGCGCCTTTCTGGGGAGGCACGTGCTTGTCCCGTGGCTCCTGGCCCAGCATCCTCCGCCCCATGACACGTGCCACCTGCCATCACCTTAAGGGCTTACTTGAAAGTCACAGGTAACAAAACCCAACATACATGGAATACTTTAAAGCTGATGTCACGGAATAGGAAGCAGAAGGCGGTGACCGTGCAGGACCTGTGCTTCACCGAGGGCACAGCCCTGGGGCAGGGCAGTGTGACGCCCACCGTCCCGGGCACACCCTGCCAGTTTCAAGTGTGCCTCAGGCAGCTGCGACACTGCATGCTCAGTGTGGGGTTACCTGAGATGGGACCCACTCACATACGTGGTGGGTGTGTTCCAGGAAAATCTGGGGAATGTCAAAACCAAGCCAAGGTGTTCATGTTTGTAAGTCAGATGGTGAGCATGTTCTGCGTCGGCAGCAATGTCCGGCGGGGCACTCACAATTGTTCAGACTGCCCCGTGCGTTGCTGGACCTTCAGCCTGTCTGGCCCCTGGCCACATGTGAGCAGGACACCCACCCAGAAGTACTGGAACCACCCCATGGCCCCCTCTGCCGGGTGCATATTGCCCATGTGGGAGCCGCTGACTCTGGTGCTAGTTGGGGTTGCGCCTGAGGTTTGGTCAGAGGCCAGGCTGCACCCCACTGCTCTCCCGTCTGCCGAGGTCTCCGAGGAGGCTCCCCTCCCTGCCCTGAGCTCCAGCGGCCTCCGCTGGCTCTGCGGCATGCCACTGCGCCCACCCTCTCTAGCTCGTCATTCTTGGCCCCGAGGCTTTGCTTCCCATTCTCTGTCTCTGATCCCGTGACCCGGCGCCCCCAATCTGGCCCTCTGTGTGTGATGAAGACCACTGGGGCCCAGGCAGCAGGCTAGATGGGCGGAGACCCCCTTCCCGAGGGTGAGGCGCCCGGCAGGTGCCCCTTCTGCTCTGGGCTGGGGTGCAGTTCCTGTCCTTACCAGAGTTCGCCCTCCTCTGCCCTGCCCTGCCCTCCTGTGCCTCCCACTCCCCTCCGACCGCACTCCGTTCCCAGGCACGCGTCTCAGCTGGGTGGTTCCTGCGGCCCTCCCCCCTCTGTCTGCCGCTGTGCCGAGAGGGTGGGAAGTGTGCCTGTGGGCCCCTGGCTTTGTGGCTCCATTCTGCTCCCCTCAGCCCTTCTCTGCCTCCTCCCCTCTCTCCTGGTCCCCTTGCCCTCTCTGCCCAGGTTCTGGCTTTTCCACCTGGCACCGCCCTTCTCCTGGGGAGACCATCTTCCTGGTGGGCAGTGGTCCTTGTGTCCTAGCTGATGGACAGGCTTGCAGCCAAGGGTTCCCTGCAGATTGAGAACATCCATGCCTGTGGGAGGGAGAGGGATGATGCTAAAGTCTGCACCAGGGGCTCTAAATCCCAGTGGGCTGTAGAGCCAGGATGGCTTCCTGGAGGAGGCAGCAACCATCTGTCTTGATCAGGATAATAAAAGCAGCTGTGCAGTTTTGATGTCCTTCCATGCCCACTGGCCCTTGGTGCCTCATTCCATCACAGCGACAGCCCTGCCAGGGTGGTGACCCTGTCACCATCCCCATTTTACAACTGAGCATGAGGCTTCTGTTACTTAGGAACACGTCATGTGTTGGGGTCACAGGTGGTCACAGGGAGCTGGGGTCCCTGGCTGCCGAGCCCCCGTCAGCTGCTTACGGTGCGGTCCCTGACCATTGTGTCTCTGAGCACCTTTAGGTCCCGGACCCTCCCTCTCTGCCAAGGCCTGCTCAACAAGCCTGTCTCCACCCTGCCTCCTCTCCCTGCAGCTCGGCCTCCCGGGGGTCCGGCAGGCAGCTCCCATCCTGTACTCCCCAGGCAGTTGGCACGGGGGAGGCCTTCCCCTTCAGGTCCTTGGGTGCCTGTTCTCTCCACTGCCCCCCCCCCCCCCACAGCATTCTGGGCTGAATTATGAGCAAGTCCTGTCCTGGGTTCTGCCTGCCGAGCCCAAACCTCTGTACCCACTGGCCCGCTTGTCCCGGCCTGGCCCCCACCTGCCTCCCGTGGGAGCCCCGGCCCCCATCTGTTTCCCGTGGACACCAGGTCGTGGCTCCGTCTCAGAGTCTGCAACGGTGGCCACAGATGTGGTCGCTTCCGTCTCTGCCTGTTCTCTGAGTCATTTTATCCGGGAAAACCAGTTCCCCGCTGCTCTGAGCTGGGCATTAATTGCTGCCCGGAGGACAGGGAGCAGGAGAGGCCACCGCCGGGGCCACTCGGCCTCCTCCCCAGGGCCCCCTCCCTCCCCAGGAAGCAGCCCCTCTCCCGCCCTTGCCCTCCGCCTCTTCTGTGCCAGCTGATCTGCCCCGTGTGGGAAGGGTCCAGTATGAGGTTTATAAACTTCTTTTTAGCAAAGGTGAATCGAGGGCATTTTTATGGTGACAAGGATCCAGTGTAGACAAAGGCGATCTGGAGTTCTGGGTCTCAGCACTCTAATTCCCACCTCTGGGGAGACAGTCTAGTGGGACCTCCTGAAAAGAGAGCAGCCCGGGCTCCTTGGAGGTCAGCTGCTATTGTGAGATCTGTCCTCCCGTAACCCCAGTCTGCGTGCTGGAAAGCTGTAGAATCTCAAGGTGTTTTCTGAAGTAATTGTCTTGGGGGTGGGGAGGGGTGTCATCAGTTGGTGGCCCCAGGGAAAGTGGGACTCAGAATGTAAGGGAGCCGACAGACCCTTACAGACCCCGCCAAAAACCCATGTCACCTGGGGAGACCCCATCCCAGCCTGAGCACCACGGGATGCTCAGGACGTGGCAGGACCCACCGTCAGCCCCCAGGTGCCGGAAAGTCTGTGGTTCCCAGGGCCAGCGGTTCTCACAAGGCTGCTCTGGTCCATGGGCCCGGGCACCATGTCTTCCTACCCCGTGGGGACAAAGAACCAAACACAGACTAGAGTCACCCTCTGTGCTCAGTCAGGCCCGTGCCCCCAGGCCAAGTAAGAAAAATACGCACCTCCAGGTGCCTGCTGTCCCGTCCACTTAGGGCATTTGTTCTTGTCCATTGTTCTCATGCACTATTGCCCGCCTCCCGCTGGGTCCACCTTTCATTAGAGACCCTTGCAAACCTTCTACCTGATTCCCATTCCCACCCACACCTGCCCCCTAGCCTGACTCCAGTTTGCCGGACGGACCTCTCCACATCCAGACAGTGGCTTATTTCACAGGAGTCAGGGGCTCGGCACCCCCTGGGCTGCAGAGGAGCTCCGGATGTGTCCCCGTCCCCAGCACCCACTGCCCCTGCTCCAGGACCTCGCTTGGCAAATCATTACTGAATGAACAACAGAACAGATGGAATGCGGGGCCAGCAGGCTCATGGGCGGCAGTTCGCAAGCATGGGGCTCCTCTCGCGTTCCGGGGACAGTGCTGGGGTCCATCCGGGCTCAGCTCTGCCCTTCCTGCTCACCCGGGGCCTCCCGTGGCAGAGTCCCTCACCCCCAGGCCTGGGAACAGTTACTGGATCTCAGACAAGGCCCCGATCAGGGCCAGTGTCCTGACACCAGGCGAGAGGGTCTCTGCCCTGGTGTCTTGCCGTCAGGACCCGTCAGCCCTCACAAGCCTGGTAAAGCCACACATGGTCTTTACAGACAGACACTCACCCTGGAATTTCTGGACTTCTTGTGTAGAACCACTCATAGCTTTCACACTGGAGTCTGGAAATAATTGCAGAAATCTTAGTTTTCATTAAGATGGAAGCAAAGGCAGCTTGATGGTGGACTCTAGAATAGAACAGGAGCCAGAGGTCATGGGTTCCAATCTGGAATCTTCCATCTGATTCTGGGCCAGCCTAGCACCTCTCCAAGCCTCAGCAGCCACTACAGACCGGACCAGAGTCGTCACCCCACTGCAGCTGCATTTAGGATTCTTTTTCGATTAGGGCCGAGCCCAAATTCAAGTGGATCTGAGAGTCCTTTCTTGAAGTTCTTCATGGGATTTGAGTATTTGCATAGAACCCCTTCGTGGGCTTGGGGCTTGGAAGACCAGGGAGGGGGAGTTCAGCTGAAGGCAAAAGAGGTTTCTATTCTGGTTTCTAAATGAGCATAAGCGGAAAGACATTAAGGTTTTAGAAAAAGAAGAATCCATACACATGCACACATAAGCAGTGCCAGTTTTAGCCGAGCCAGAAGGGACCAGCGGAGGCGCTAATGAAGCCACAAGCAGTTGTCAGAAATGAAGCAGAGGGAGAGAAAATCGCCCCATCTTGGTTCGTGGGATGATAGTCCCAGGTTCTCAGCCAGCTGGGTCCAGGCACAAAGCGTGGATGTCAGTATACACTCTCTCTTGTCACTGAGGCCATTGCCACGTGGGCTGCTGTGACCCACGAGGCCGCCGAGAGGCACGTGTCTCTGGGAGCAAAATAGTAAATAGCCCCCAAAAACATTTTCCTTCTCCTGGACTCCATAACCCCTGGAGGTCCACTGGCATTTTCCAAGGGGGAGCTAGAAAGGTAAAGGTGGGCAAATAATAGGGTCTGGAGGGCAGAATCCTGCCAGAGCTGGGGCTGGGGGCAGGGACCCTGGCGCCCCCCCTTTAAATCACATTGCCGTCACTTAGTTGCCAGCCAGCGGCCAGTGCTAGGCCGTGAGGTCATCCGTAGGGAAGGAATGGAAGAAAAGCAGGAGACAAATGCCGGCAAACGCAGCAGGTGGTTACTGTGGACGCTTGGCTCAGAAAGCTTGGCCGACTTGTCCCAGGTCCCATTCCGCTCATCTGTGAGGTCAGGGTTCACGCCCAGGCCCCCTGACTTTGCCCCTTGTCCATCGCATCCTCTGCTTTCTTGCTGAGTTACCAGATTTGATGTGCACATTCTCCAGAAGGGAAAACATTTTAAGAACACCATGTTTCGCTCCTTTCGTTCTAAATCATCAGTATTCTTTTTGGTCCCAGAACAGAATTAAAAATATTGCTGAAGAGCAGATAAGACAAAATCGTGTGTCTGGGGGCAGGTAGTATATTTTCTCGTGTCTCGCTGGGGCCAGACTCGGGTTCCGTATTAGCATCTCACTGCGTCCTGCTGCTCGGCCAGCTGGACAGCTCCCAGCTCCCAGACCGACAGCTTCCCTCCCTGCACTGAGACCTGGGCAGGTGTGAGTCGTCTGGAATTCTTCCAGGCCTGGGTGGTGAGGGTCTTGGTCAGCAACCAGATGGACCAGGCTAAAAGGTAGTCAGGGCAGTGGGGTGGCCATGCCTGTGACCACCAAGAGAGGACGTCCTGCCTCCGGCCACTGGATTACCTCAGCTAGAATCTCACCACCAGTGCTCAGACTGGGGGTGCCTGTGGTTGGAAGTGAGGTGGTGGGTGTGAAACGCCTGGGTGCCTGGCATAGAGTGGGCATCCGACGAATGGTGTGGGGGAGATGCAGGCGCATACAGTCCTCATTCTGCAAGAGCATGCTTTGTGTTGAAGGCCCTCCTCTCCCCCTCCACCCCCAGGCCGTGCCATCTCTGGTCCCGCACGTCCTGACACTGACCACCCGGTGTCACCGAGGATGGTTTACCAGCGTGCTGGTGGCAGGTGGCTGGTGCTGGGACCAAACCTGATTTGGGCTTCTCGTCAGAGTCACCATTCATTTCCTAATCCTGCGAAATAGTCGTAAGCAAGTTGTTTGTGAACTGGCAGAGTTGCGGAAAACGGAGAGATGGGCGCCGGTGGGCGCGTCCTCCACAGACAGCGAGAGGGCTGGCTCTGTGGCTGCAGAAGCGCTGCCGTTCGTCGGGCTCTTCGCAGTGATGCTGAAGAAGGGAAACATCCCCGTTGGTCCTGCGCTGCCTCCCTCGTGAAAGAGCCCTGGACGTTGCTGCCCCTTCCACCTGCCCTGAGCCTGGGGCTGGAGGGTTAGGGATCCTGTGCACCTGTGGCCTGACCTCTGCCATTTCCGGTTCCTTATTTTGCTCATTGAAAGTGTCTGGCCATTGCGTCCTCTTGTCTCGCCAGCCGATACTGTTTCCTGGGGACTTTGAGGTGTCAGCCATTGGAACGCTTCCCTCCTTCTGATGCTCTCCAGTTTTGTCAGAGAATGTTAACATTTTCAAAGCAAATCCTATCAAATTCTCTTAGAAGTAAAGCTGGCGGCTTAGTGTCTCGGAAGAGCCATTGAGTTCTAGGATGCTGTAGTTGTCATGACAATGGATCTTTATTTTGAGAACCGCAGCATTTTATAAATGCCATCCCCCCAAACGGCAGGTTTCAGCTCCCTTAGGGCTGCCACCCAGCAAGACGAGGTCCTCGTGGACTGGGGGACGGCTTCCATGCCCCCCTCCTGTGGCTCCTGTACTGTCTTCAGTCTTTTTGATGCTTGGGGCTGAGTGGGGGCCATGGAATCCGTGTGTAGGTGGAGAGGCTAAGCAGTAGAGATGGGCTGGTTCTGCCCTCAGGAGTGGGCTTCCTCAGGGGGGCATGGGCTGCCTTCCTTTTAGCTAGCCAAGAGACCCCAAACTCCGCCAGCCTCAAGTGTGTCCCCAGACTTCAGCACCAAGCAGAGGAGCCCATGGCTATTAAAAGCAGGAAAGACGAAATTGCTACAAATCAGGTTTTAATTGGCCAGCCTGGGAATGAAAATGGGTTATCAGTAGGTCAGGCATGGAGGAGACACCCCAGTGAGTCCATGTGAACGTGTTCTAGGGATGATTCACCCCTTCCACGTGGCCTGGGGCCCCTGTGCACTATGACTGGCCCGTGGAGGGCACCTGTGTGAGCAGGTATCTGTCCTGTCCCAATCCAGCCACTTGATCATTCTCACGTGCGTGCCCACCAGGCCTTTCCACTTCTTCCTCATCAAGCACCCCCTTCCCTCCTCCCCTGTCTGGCTTCCCTCCATTTCCACGGTGCATCTCGGGTCCTCTGGGGACAGCAGTGGAGGACACACTGTCTTCAGTCCCGGGCCCCATTCTCCACCCAGCGCATCCGCCCAAGGATGGCCATCAGACAAATGCAGGAGCCATGCCCTTCATTCAAACACAGATCTCAAAAGCAAAGCTTTCTTATAGTTCACTGGCAGTTAGACCTGACCAGAACTTGTCTGAGGCTACTTATAGCCTTTATGCGTTCTATCTGGTGTGATTATTCATCCATCCCCTGCAGGAACCCTCGGGTGGCTGATGGTGGGACTCAGTCCAGACCCACCACTTGTGTGCGCGACACGCAGTGCTTATGCTGTATCCTGTTATGGAGCCAGGCAACTCGAAGACACCGGGACACCTCTGGGCGCTCGGTTTTCAGAGATGGTGTCATGGGTCTGTGTTTGCTGAATGAGCAAAAAAGCTCTTAATCCAAAAATAACCCTGGGTCTGCCTTTAAGTATTTCAAAGGGCCCTTTCAAGATGACGTAGCCACAGAGGATGGGATGTGTCTTCACTGTCAGCATTAGTGGGAATCTTACGTGGAAATCCCAGATGCCTGCAGAGAATCTCCCAGTCAAGTTCAGACAATGACTTTGCCTCTTTCCCTGCACATCAGCCCCCTTGTGCCCCCACACGCCCCCAGTTTCTTGTAAAACCCCTCCGGGGCATGGGGGTACCTTGTGTCTTCCCTTGCCACCTTCCCATCTGGACACTGCCATTTGCTGTAGACTTGTTTGCTTTCTTTTCCTGCCTGGCTTGTTCAGCACATGTGTTGGGGGACCTGCTGGGTCTGGGCACAGGGTGAGGGTCTAAGGGCCCACAGTCTTCATGAGACAGACATGGCTTCAGCGTGGGGAGGGTGCCCTCCAGCAGGCTGTGCGGGACACCTCAGCAAGAGGTGCGTGTCCCCCCGAGGCCCTGCTCTCCCCCTGCTCCCTGGCCCCTGTGACCCTCTGCACTGGTGGCTCTCAGCTCGCCCTTGAGCTCTGCTCCAAGCCTCAGACCCTCAGACCCTCAGACCCACATCCTGCAGGATCCGCCCAAGTGCATACCCAGACCTCTCCATCCCAGGTTGCCATCTGTTGTGGGCTGAGTTGTGTCCCCCAAAATTTATATGTTGGAATCCTAACCCCCAGTACCTCAGAATGTGACCTTATTTGGAAGCGGGGTCTTCACAGAGGTAGTCCAGTTAGGTCATTAGCGTCATTCCTCATTCAATGTGACTGATGCCCTCGTACAAAGAGGATATTTGGAGACACGTGTACATGGGGAGAATGGCACATGAATAAGAGATCAGGGTGAGGCTTTTACAACCCAAGGAGCCCCACAGATGGCAAACAGATCCTCAGAAGCTGGGTCAAAGGCAGGGAACAGATCCCCTCGCTGAGGTGTCCCGCCCAGCCTTGGAGGGCACCCTCCCCACGCTGAGGCCATGTCTGTCTCACGGACACTGTGGGCCCTTAGACCCTCACCCTGTGCCCAGACCCAGCGGATCCCCCAGCACCTGTGCTGGACAAGCCTCCCAGCCCCGGGAGGACCCATCCCTGCCAGGCCCCTCCCCTGGGCCGCCAGCCTCTGGGACTGGGAGACCAGTCAAGGTCGGGGTCGCCCAGGCTGTGGGGCTTTGTCACGGCAGTCCTTGGAAATGGATACCCCATCTTCCTGGGCCAGCAGCTGTCCTTTCCGAGCATCCCCCTGTGAGGGATGCTCGGGGGCCAGAAACCACGGCGTTCCTTGTTTCCTCCTGGACCTCGCCTGCCTCCTCCCATCCAAGCCTCCTGCCACCCCCTGGACATGTGCCCCGAATCTGGCCCCTTGCTCGCCCTGGTTGGGACCGTCATCTGGCCCCACCTGGACCGCGGCAGCAGACGGAGACAGGTCTGCCCCGGTTCTGTCTGCCTCGGACCCTCGTGCTCTACAGCGTGAGTGAGATTCGGTTACTTGGAGGCGCTGTTCCACTCCTCCTAAGCACACTTCCACGTGGCCCCAGGCATCCTCCCGTAGGGACCCCAGTCATCGGATCGGAGCCCACCCTACTCCGGTGCAACCTCATCTTAACCTTCTTTCCAAATGAGGCCCCACTCGCAGGTTCCGGGTGGATACGAATTAGGGGTACACTGTGGAGTCAATGTGGGCCGCCTGGAGGGGTTCCTAGAGGAAGGGGCCCTGGGGTGTTCCAGGCACAGGGAAGGGGTACAGACAGCTCGAGGCAGAGCCCCACACACTGACCTGTGGGGGCCCAGTGACTGGGGCTGTGCCAGGTGCTCTGCACGGGCCTGTGGGTTCCCGCTGGTCCCGGTGGTGCAGGCCTGCGGTATGTCATCAGCTCGGGCTGCCACCCCACAGACGGGGGCTTAAACCCACAGACATTCTCTCTCTTCCAGGCCTCGGGGCAGGAAGGCTGAGAGCCGGGGGTGGGCAGGGCCGGCTGCCCCGGAGGCTCTCTCCTGGGTATGTAGACACTGTCTTCTCCCTGTGTCCCCACGGGGCCGTCCCTCTGTGCGTGTCTGTGTCCTGGCCTCTTCTGATAAGGACGCCAGTCCTACTGGGTCAGGGCCACCCTGTGACCTCTTTAAAGACCCATCTCCAAATACAGTCAACATTCGTGGGTACCAGGAATTAGGACTTCAGCAGATGACTGTCAGAGGGGCATGCGTCAGCCCGTGGCGTGTGGAGCCCGCTTGGTCTCAGCCTCTGCCTCTGGCCCCCTCCCACCATCTTCGGACCCTGGTGTCTGCATAAGGGTTGGGGCAGCTTTGCAGAAGGGGCCTGCCAAGGATGGGAAGGAAGGGGAACATTTCCAGGCTTCCTGCCCAGGCGCTGCTCTAATTTGATGGCTGAGGTCTCGGGCACGCAGTGTCTGTGAGGCAGTCCTTGTCCTTGGGGAGTGTTAACTGATCATTTCTGCACAGCTGGGTGTGGACACAAAACACACAGACCACAAGCATAGACTCTGGGGCCCGTTGCCTCGGTTTGCATCTTGGTTCTGCCAATTGTGGGCTGTGTGGCTTTGGATAAGTTGCTTAACCTCTCTGTGCTGTAGTTGCTGCCTCCGTATCACAGGGATGAATGCACTCAGATGCTTCATTCCGTTCTTGTGAGGATTGGTTGTCTGAGCCATGCCTGGCTCGAACACCAGTGATAGAAGGACCCATTATTGTTATTATAATTATTATCATCATCACCACCATCACCATAGTGGTACAGTCCCCACCTGACAGGTGGAGACACCGAGTCCTGGGAGCTTATTTAAGTCAGCCTGACTTATCCTAGAGGGCACGGGGTAGGATCCCCAATTCGTCTGAGAGCAGGTCACGCAGCTCCTGGTCCTTGGGTGCCTGACCCTGGGCGGGTGGGGACCTTCTCTAGGCGAGCCACCTGCTCACCTGCAAGCTCGGGGCCACACAGGAAGTGAAAAACAGGGCGCCTTCCCTGGGAAAAGGAAATGCGTCCCCGGTGCTCCTGTCTTCAGTTGCGCCGTTGAGTGCCAAGGCGTCGAGATGCCCGCGCGGGACCCTGCGTGATTTGCGTAATCCGCAGGCCGGGCAGCTGGTGATTCCACCTCGCTGACTGCCCAGGATCGGCACTGACCGGGGTCCAGGGAGGCGGCTGATAATGGGCTCAGTGGTGACAAACACACCCCGGCACGTGACGTCCAGACGGCGGGCTGGAGGAGCGGTGTGGGCGGCTGCCAGGGCGTTTGTGGTTAGTGCCCAAAGCCCTTCCCGGAAGCATCACGGAGCGTAGGCAGGAAGGGTCAGGGCCGTGGGGCAGGAGGGTGACTGCCGGGTGAGGAGGCGTTCAGCGGGTGAGTTGCGGGGGGCCGGCTGGCTCTGACTCAGTCCTCCAGAGGCCCTGGGCCGGGCCCACCCCTCAGCAGGGGCCGGTGGCCTAGAGAGGCGTTTCTGACCTGCAGACAGGGCTGCAGCCCGGCTGGCTGTGTGTGGCTGCCCGCCTCTCAGCCTGCCCGCACCCTACATCCCAGCAGGGGCTCGCAGCCACTCGCCACCACGTGAGCTGCTGCCCTTCTCGTCCCTGTTGGATTCCTGGCCTTCATTCTCCGGCCCTGCACTTGCCCTGCCGCTCGCCCGGATGGACCCTGGTGGCCCCCCTCGCCTCGCTCTCCACCTGCTCTGGATTCTTCCTGGGGCTCTGGTGGCAGTCCTCTCACAGGCACCACCCCACCCCCCAACAAGCACTTCCCGTCTGGGCAGCATATGAACACTTATTGGCACCCAGCCTAGGATAGAAACGTCTCTTCAGGGTTTGGAAGGATCCAGGTGGGGAGTCCCTACACCAGGGAAAGCACCCCTGGCCTGGTGCAAAGCCCTCTGAGCCAGGATCTCCTAGTCCCTCTGTGTTCACACAAGGTGTTCATTGGGGGTCTGGCTCCCCAAATGCCTGCTCCCCACTCATGCATCTTTTGGGGTGAGCCACAGCGAGGGGGTGAAAGGAAATCCACTGTGGTCGCCGGAAGGCCCTCCTCTTACCTACGGGCGTCCCTGGGGCTCTCCCCAGCCCAAGCAGGTCCTGCGCTGTGCCTGGCCGTGCGGCAGAGGGTGGCTGCCTGCAGAGCCCCTATGAAAACACTCCCCTGGGGATGCGCCGCCCCCAAGGGCCTGGGGCCTGCCTCGGAGCTCCGTTCCCACGGTGCTGGGACACCGCCCTTTCTGCACAAGCTGTGCACCCTCGCTTGGGTTGCTCCTGGCAACGGGGATGCAGTGTGCTGGTGCAAAGGAGAATGCTAGCAAAAATGGAATGACTCAAAGCTCCTGTTTGTTCGCTGCTGGCTGTTTCTGGCTCCGTTCACAAACTGATGAGAAAAGTCATTCTTGCTGAAATTCGACTTCTGATTTTATCCGCCCTCCTTGTCTATCACTGTTGTCAGATCATGGGGCCGCACGCAGCTAACCGTGGGTGCGTGAGCTCCACGTACGTAGCAGATTGTAATTGTGAGTTTCTGGAAAGGCAGCACAGAGGAACCCTGGGAAACCCTTTGTAACCGAACGGTTCATCCTGACTGTCGCTCAGTCTTATCTGCTCCCTGGTTCCTGTTTCCTGCCGTGTTTCCGGCCGACGCCATCTCCCAGCCTCAGCCTCGGAATGTTGATTCCCGGCTCTTCAGAAAGTGGATTTGAACTCCTGCCTTCTCTTCTTTTGTGTCTCAAACCCCCAAACCACATCCCCCTGCCTGGTGCCAAAAGGAAGCAATGGGACCGTGCTCCTGCCTTCCAGGTGGCAGGGGAGCAACCCGGCTGTGTCCTGGGGTTGGTGTCTGTCTTTTGCCAAAAGTGTGTGGACCTGACACTTTGAGCATCTAAACCCATGAATCAAGGAGATGGGAGGCCCCCCAGGCCTTTTGGACAAGGCAGAGAATTCGTCACAAATGTGCTGATGGCTGTGGGAGACTGAGGGACAGTGGAGCGCCCCGTAACTGAGTGACAGGGGTGGGGACAGGGACAGGGCAGGAGGGTGGTGCTGGAGCCTGGGCTGAAGCGGCCTCTGGGGAACCACACCTGGGATGGGACCGCCGAGGAGGCTCCCTGACTGCTGCCTGCCCAACATTTATCTGGTAACTGAGGTCGGTGAGGCCAGAAACATGGGCTTCATCACTGCTGCTGGACCCTCGGGCTGAGACGGTGCCTGGCCCAGGGTGGGCACTCAGGTCCACCGGCGAACCAGTGGCTGGGTCGCTGCTGGGAGGTGGAGAACGCCCCTGAGCGGCCGGTGGGGAGGTGGGTGAGGCTGTCTCTAAGAGGTGAGGGGGATTTTGAGGACCCACCGTTTCCGCCTTTGAGCCCGCCTCACCCCCACCCAGGTGCACCCACCTGTGGCTGCCCAGGTAAAGCCACGGACGGCAGGCGTCCAGGGAGGCCCAGGCCTGGGCATGCTGGGTCACTTAACAGGATCACCTCTGTATTCTAATAACACATGAATCTGGAAAATGTCATAACTTCCCACAAGTCAAAATTTAGCAGAACCTTAAAGCCAGAGGAGAGGCCAGAGGAGAGGCGGGCCTGGAGCCCCAGGGAGGCAACTTTCGGACGGTTCCTTCCACCCTGATGTTACTAAGTGGGTTCCAAGGCACTTGCTACTTCTTTTATTGGTTACTTTTTTATTTGGGGAATAATAAAATAATCTTAGTGAATTTAAGCCCGCTTAAGTTACTTAACTAAATAATTAAAGTTATTTTCATCAAATTTAAAAATAAAAAGGCTTATAGATGAGGAGACTGATGCAGTTTCTACATTTTTGGAAAGATATCTTGGACCAGGAGAGCAGCTTGCTTGGTAGAAATAGCAGACGATGGGAAAGGCGTGGACTCCACTCAGGACCCCGTCCTGGCTGGATAACTTGGGGCTAACTCTTCCTAAAAATGTTAGAAATGCAAACAGTACAGGGCGTTTAGGAAATGAGGCAGCCAGTCTCGTCAGCTGGGGCAGCGGAGGCTCGGGTAGTCCAGGTATCCTGGTGTTCCTGGGGGGCGAGGGGGTGAGTGCGGGCAGACCTGGAGGCTGGGAGCCCGAGGCCGGGGTGCCGGCACCGGAGGGCCCTCTTCCTGGCCGGAGACTGCCCATGGCTTGTGCCCTCGCAAGGCAGGAGGCCAACCGAGGTGCCTGGCTTCCTCTCCTGAGGGCGCCAACCCCATTCATAGGCTCCACCCTCCTGACCTAATCACCTCCCGAGGCCCCACCTCCAAATGCCATCCCACTGGGATCAGGGTTCAGTGTAAGGATTTGGGGGGATACAGTCAGTCCATGGCAAGGATAGAGCCCTCCCCCGAGCCAGCTGGTGGAGTCCCCAGGTCCCCGGGTCTTGCCCAGGGCACTGTTCTTTGGGCCCCAGTTTCCGCACGTGGCAGGAAGGAGCCTGGGCTGGCATCGGGCCGGAGCTGCCATCACTTGCTGGCGCACGTAGCCGAGTGCACGGTGGACTTACCGGGAGCCCCCCAGCAGGCCGCCCCAAGCAGTCTGGAGCTCGGATCCTTCTGGACCCTGTCCGCTTTCTTCCTTTTGCCCCAGCACTGCTGCCTTCCTCAACCCTCCACCTCACAGCCACCCCTTCGACTTCCAAATGTGCAAACAGCAGGAAGCCCAGTAGGGCTGCCCCGGCCACAGAGCTGGTCGTCCCTCTGGCAGCCCTGGCCCTCGGCAGCACTGCTTCCCCTTGCCTTCTCCGGGACAGGAGCCTGGGGAGGGAGGTGGGTGCCCTGGGAGGGGGCGGGGGCGGGGAGCAAGGAGCCAGGACAGGTGCCCACGCCTCCTCCCCGAGCCCTTGTGTCCGTCTGTTAGGGCGGCTGTAACAGTGCCTCTGACATTCAATCATCAGAAACTGATTCCCAGTCCCGGGGCTGGAGGCCGAGACCCAGGGGCGGGCAGGGCCGGCTCCCCGGGGCCTCTCCTGGGCATGTGGATGCCGTCCTCTCCCTGGGTCCTCACATTCCATCCCTCTGTGCACATCTGTGTCCTGACCTCTTATGGGGACACCAGTCAGACTGGATTGGGACCACCCTATGACCTCACGTACCTTAATCACCTCTGGAAAGACCCTACTTCCAAATAGGTCACATCCTGAGGCCCTGGGGGGTCAGGGTTCTAGGATGTGAATTTGAAAGTGCACATAATTCAATCCATAATACTCCTGATATTTGGGACCAAGAGTCCAAAGTAGGGTGCTTGGTGCCTCTTCCCCTCCTCGTGGCTCCAGCCCAGGTGCCAGAGAGAGAACACCAGGTGTCTGTAGGGCCCAGGGCAGGCACAGGTGTGCTTCCACCAGCCCGAGTCACTGCAGGCTCCAAGCACCCTTTCACTGGGGTTCTGAAAGCGAAGCTTTGGTGTCAGAGCCGGTGGACGATCCCAGAGGAGAGAGTCCTTGGGGCCAAGAATCACATTTTCACAGCGTGGGCCCCAGGGAGATGCAGCAGAGGGTGCTTGCGGCTGGTCTGGGACCTTTTGGCATTCAATCAGCCGGGCTGAAGAGCCAGGCTGTGCCTATGGCATCGGCTCATAGCCGGGTCCTTCAGCTGAGCCTGCCACGGGGATGCCAGCAGCAGTGCGGGCAGAGCTCACTGGGGGGGCCTCTTACCTACCATCTGGCCCAGAGATTGGCCTCCCCTTGTGCTGTGATCCTGTCAGTGGGTCCCTGGAGTGTGTGGCATGCAGGGTTCTTGCAGGATTTCCTCAGGTTGAAGGCTCCCCACTCCAGCCCCTCCATCTAATGCAGACGTTCCCCCCATAAGCTCCATGCCCGTCTGTGGGTGCAGTGCCTCACCTGGAACTGGCCCCTGGCCCCGTCTTTCTTGGCTGTGTGCGCGCTGCCTTCCAGATTCTTACCTCCAGCTCTCTGGATTCTAGACTCAGGGTCCAGCTGCCCGATTGGCAACCCCCACGGGGTCCACAGGCCTCCTCTGGTGCAGTGCGTCCCACACCAAACTCCCCCGACCCCACACCTGGGTTCCTCCCCTTCTGCACAGTCCGCCAGTGTCCCAGCCACAACCCTGGGCACCATCCCAGTTGCTGCTATCCTGGTACCCCGTGTCCCCTTCTGTCTCCAAAGCCCAGCTGACATACCGCACTTCCCTCCATGCCCACTGTCCCCACACAGGCCCACATTCCGTCACCCTGTACACAGACCAGTGCAGTAGCCTCCCAGCCGGCGTCTCTGCTTCCACTCCTTCCACCTACAGCCCAGTCTCCACTCCAGCAGCTGGAAGAGGTGTCTTCCCAAAACACCCTCAGTCAGATCGTGTCGCCCACACCTCCCTCACCCCAACACTGATCAAAATACGCTGTCCTCACGGCAGGCTCAGCACCAGCTCTTGACTCCTTCTGGCCTGGGAGGCCCCATGTGAGCAGCTCCACCCCAGCTTTCCATTCATATAGTGCCACCCCCCTGGCCCGCTGAACTTCAGCCCACGTCCCTTCTGCCAGACACTCATTCCGTGGGGCTCTGCCCTACCCTTCATGGTGACACTGCCTGCTGACCATGTGGCTCTCCAGATTAGACGGTTCGTTCGCTCATGTGCTTGTTGACTATTTGATCCTAAGGTCGGGGACTGTGTCCGGCTTGTGCCCTGCCGCACCTCTGTGCCTGGCACACAGTAGGCCTTCAGCTAAGTTCCTGGGTGGATGAATGGGTGTGCAGCTGCCACCTGCAGACTCTTTTGGCCTTGGGTGGGCATCTGCTGGATCGTCACAGGGGCAGCCCCACCGCCTACAGCAGTGACAGTGGCACGTAGACACCGGCTAGAAGATGCAGCGCCTCAGCCCCTTGCTCCGAGCTCAGAGTTAACTGCCATTTAGAAAAGCAATCACGCCTGGGATGGGTATTTGCCCAGGTTTTTTTAATGCCAGTTTTAATGTAAAAAGCCTGCTTTCCACCAGATAAGACCTTTGATGAGAATTTTGATTGAAGTCATAGGTTTTCATGCCCGTTCAGGTGCAGGTTGGGATGGGAATGTTTTTTCAGTCCGAGGCACAATAATTTCACCTCTTGTTTCAGAGCTGTTTTCCAAGCTGTCTGATGTAGGAAAACAGAGAAATTTCCATATTAACATACTTGGAGGCCTCAGAGCCTTCCGGACCTCGTCGTCGGTATTCTAAAAGCATTTGTCCTTCACGACCCATCATAAAAGGACAGTTGGGGGAGTAAAACCATTAGTAGATTTGGGACTTACTTATTTTCAGGTGGAAACAAAGGCTTCCTAGCAGGGCTTGCCGTCAGCCATGACGTGCCAGCTGCAAGGCTGAAATGTTCAAATGGGTGGGCGGCAGGATTCATTAACCTGTGGCCTCATTGAAATGCCTGCAGTCTTTGTCCCCTTAGCCTGGCGGTGCCTCCAGATGTAGCATATCAACGCTTTCCCCGGCGCACGCGGGGCCCTGGAGGACCAGCACTGCCCGCCGTGCAGCCACAGGTTTTGGGACAGGCAGAGGGCAGCATCTGAGTGCACAGTGGGCCTCAGAAGAAATGGGATCTTCGAACGAAGGGTCCTGTGGTGTGATTCCTGCCTGTTCCCCTTCCCCCGCCACAGGACAAGCTTCTCAGAGGCTGTTTTGTTCATGACTTTAACCCCAGGGCCTGGCATGCAGGACACGCTCACCCACTGTTGGATGAAGGAAGGAAAGGGTAGATGGGTGGGTGGGTAGACGGAGAGATGGTGGGTGGAAGGAAGAGAAGAGGGGCAGATGGGTGGGTGATGGGAGAGCCGGAGGGAGGGGGAGGAAAAAAAGGAAGTGCTATGGAAGGTTTAACCGGGGACAGTTTGGCTGGAGCACAGCATCTGCCCAGAGTTATGATGCGGGAAAGGAGAGGAGAGAGAAGTTAGGGCAGTTACAGGACTTGGAAAAGCACTCCCACTGTGTGCATGCACGCCCCCCCCCCACACTGTATGTACTTATTTATTGTCACAGAACAGAATTAAGCAGCCAGTCTTGTCTCAATGCAGAACTCTGTATATCTTTCTGAAACTATGATGCATTATTTCTTATCCATGTTCCATTTTTAGCTTGACTCTGTGTTGGGGGTAATGATATCCGGGCACACCCACCCATCCACTCACCTACCCATCCACCTACCATCCATCCACGATCCACTCATTCACCCACCCAGCCAGCCAGCCATCCACAACAATATTTAATAAGCTTTTTCTGACCCTTTGCTAGGCACTAGCGCTACTAGTGGACAGGATGCTGAAGCTACAGGGGCGATGGACTGCCCCCCTTTCTCAAGGAAGCGATACTGAGTGTGGCATATGGGCTGGAATCTGTACGGGGGGGGGGGGGGGATTCTGCCATGCAGAGATGTGCCAGTGGCACATTCCTGGCAACAGCTTCTGTCAACAGCTAAAGCTTGTGGTGGAGAAAGCTTGCTTGCGCCGCCAGGAGCCTGGGTAGCTGGGTATGGTGGCGGGAGCGGGTGGGAGGGGCAGAGTCCTGAAGAAGTGGTAGGAATGTCAGGCTGGAGCCAAGGGCCGGGTCCCCAGGGTCTCGTGGCGCAAAGTCAGCAGCCTGGATTTCATTCTGAATGTCATGAAGACCCTTGGAGGGGTTTCAGCAAAAGAGTCACCATGCTCTGTATCTTTAAGAAGAATCCGTTGACCGCTGCATGGACAGCTGCCTGTAGGGAGGCTGGGGAAGCTTGGTGAGCTGCTGGTTCCAGGAGCCGGAGGAGTGGGCACAGGGGCGGAGGGCCGGGCGGGCTGGGGACTGGCCGGCAGGGCGGCGTTGGGCCGGCTGGGTGGGGGATGGAGACGGGGAGAAGCGGCCACCCCACGGGCAGCTCCAGGCATGCATAGCAGCTGCCCCCGCCCGCCTGGCATGGCTGAGTGAAGAGGCAGCCTGGCCACACAGAACCTTGCGCATCTGGGGGCCGTCGCTGCCGTTCCTCGTGTGAATGCAGCAGCGAATTTCGACTGCTCCATTTAAAACGCATTATGAGCGGACTATGGGAAGCAGATGCTCTGGGGCGGCTTCTGAGTGGTACCCCACTCTTTCTTGACAGAGCACAGGCCGGGGACAAGCACCGCCCTAATTTTAGCCCACGGCGCATTTGGGCAG